>NC_059112.1:25520800-26120800 GCF_020740685.1 Jaculus jaculus | reverse complement strand
ACAGAGTAGATACCTTGGACTTCTCTAAAGAAAGATTTCAAGGACTTCCATGACTTAGAAATTGGCTTCTGCCACCTATGTTTGTCATTTCTAGTATCTTTGAAGTCTTTTTTTTTGTTGTTTTTTTGGTTTTTTGAGGTAGAGCCCCACTCTAGCTCAGGCTGACCTGGAATTCACTATGGAGTCTCAGGGTGGCCTCGAACTCACTGTGATCCTCCTACCTCTGCCTCCTGAGCGCTGGGATTAAAGGCGTGCGCCACCACGCCCAGCTTCTTTGAAGTCTTGATTCCATCACACAAAAGAACTCAGAAATTGGCACTGATTGATTGGTAAAGTGATGCCAAGCTTTGTTGTGTGTAGGATGGATCATTTTCCTCATAATAAGAGAGCATTCTTCTTCTCCTCTTTCTTATATATTTTGGTTTTTCAAGGTAGGGTCTCACTGTAGCCCAGGCTGACCTCAGGGTGGCCTTGAACTCAAGGTGATCCTCCTACCTCTGCCTCCTGAGTACTGGGATTCAAGGCGTGCACCACCACGCCCTGCTAAGAAAGCATTCTTAATCCTAAGAAAACAGTATGAAATGCTAATGAGCAATTTTCTGAAGATCTGAGTTTTGTATCTTTGCCCCACTCAAACCTAGGGTTTCCAAATATAGCATGTTGCTAGTCTCTTCACAAAAAGGCGCTGGGTTCCAGTTAATAAAAGAAAGGGTGCCTGCCTTTAATCCCAGCACTTGGGAGGCAGGGGTAGGAGGATTGCTGTGAGTTCGAGGCCACCCTGAGACTCCATAGTGAATTGCGGGTCAGCCTGGGCTAGAGCGAGACCCTACCTCGGAAAACAAACAAACAAACAAAATAAATAAATAAAAAGAAAGGTCTAAGTGTTGGAGATCGGCCAGGGGAGACCGGGTTACAGTCTTCAGTCTATTGTAAGACAAGGCTAAATAACTCCTCCTTCAACTCAAAGATCTTGAGATCCAGCTGTTGGGTCCTGTTGTGGCACACAGTCAAATCATGCAGCCTGGAGAACGAATCGAAGTCTGAACTCTGCAGCTGGACGAGGAGGTTATCGGACAAACCCAGCATGCTGGAGGCTGGAGCCGGGTCTGCGGTAACCCTTCTTAGAGCCACGTTGGAACAGCTGGCAGTCAATTCTCTTTCTTCAGGCAGCTTTGGAGTCCATAGTAAGACTGCATAGTATGTAAACACTTCTGATGAGTTTTATTGTTATTTCTAGGGATTTTACCATGATGAGCCAGTCTGACTCCATCTTAGAATCAGGAGTCATTGTTAAATCGAGAGAAGTTTCACTTCTGCTTATTATAAAACTTAAGCTCCTGTTAGGTCTAACTATACCTTGACTATCTGCCTGGAATTCCCCACCGCCACCCCTGGAACTTCTTAGAACCTGAGTTACTCCCCACTCTGATAAGGCCTCACCTCATACTCTCCCAAGATGTCAGGTCAAGTGATTGTGAACTGCTGTTTGCCTCTGTATTTTGCTTACTAAATTCCCTATTGGAAATCTCTCAGCCTTACAGTTTGTGAATTATAAAAGCCTGCCTCTCCTTTTTTTTTTTTTTTTTTTGCTCAGGGCTGCTCTTTTTTTTTTTAATTTTTATTTATTTATTTGAGAGCGACAGACACAGAGAGAAAGACAGATAGAGGGAGAGAGAGAGAGAATGGGCGCGCCAGGGCTTCCAGCCTCTGCAAACGAACTCCAGACGTGTACGCCCCCTTGTGCATCTGGCTAACGTGGGACCTGGGGAACCGAGCCTCGAACCGGGGTCCTTAGGCTTCACAGGCAAGCGCTTAACCGCTAAGCCATCTCTCCAGCCCACAGGGCTGCTCTTTTAAGCCTTGCCTTTGGTGAGATAGGCAGCTGGCCAGCTTCCATGTGCACAATCCAGCTTGCTTCCACATGACCAAGTATTTGAGTTGATGGTCTCTTCTTTGTGTTGTGGGTTTAACAACCACTTGTTTCCTCATAGGCATGATGAAGGCAAATTCAAATCCCTAGAAAACAGCAGCATATAAAGATTAGTTTTTTGTTGGTTTATTATGTCCTAAAGATTTCTAACCTTTTAAAATTTTTTTGTTTATTTTTATTTATTTATTAGAGAGAGAGAGAGAATAGGCACTCCAGGGCCTCCAGCCACTGCAAACAAACTCCAGACGCATGTGCCCTCTTGTGCATCTGGCTTATGTGGGTTCTGGGGAATTGAGCCTCGAACCAGGGTCCTTAGGCTTCATAGGCAAGCACTTAACCTCTAAGCCGTCTCTCCAGCTCACTTTTTTTTTTTTTTAACATGCCAGGGGCTGGAGAGAAGGCTCAGTAGTTTAAAGATGCTTGCTTGAAAGCCTGATTGCCTGGGTTCAGTTCCCCAGTACCCATATAAAGCCAGACACATGCATCTGGAGTTCATTTGCAGGAGCAAGAGGCCCTGACACACCTATGTTCATTCTCTCTTTCACATGTGTGTGGAGGCCAGAGGTTGATGTTGACTATTTTCTTCAGTTGTTCTCCACCTTATTTATTATTATTATTAGTTGTTTTTTTGAGGTAGGGTCTCACTCTAGCCCAAGCTGACCTGGAATTCACTGTGTAGTCTCAGGGTGGCCTTGAACTCATGGTGATCCACCTACCTCTGCCTCCCAAATGCTGGGATTAAAGGCGTGTGCCACCGTGCCCTGGCTTCTCCACCTTATTATTTTAAAATATTTTATTTGCTTATTTTTCAAGGTGGGGGGGAGAGAGAGAGAGAGAATGGGTGCACCAGGGCTTCTTACCACTATAATGAACTACAGATGTGTGTGCCATTTTGTGCACTTGGTTTTAATGGTTACTTGCGGGGGGGGGAGGGAGGCTGGCCAACAAGCTTTGCAAGCAGTGCCTTTAACTGCTGAGCCATGTCCCCAGCGCCCCCTCCTGTCTCTCAAAAGAAGCCAACCCTACCCACACCTTCATTCTGAACTTCTAGCCTCCAGAAACATGAGACAATAAATTTCAGTTGGTCAGGCCCCCTTTTGTGGTGTTTCATTATCGTCGACCCCGAAATACAATATAAAACTGCTTGCAAAGCAGTGGAGAGCGATTGTGAAATTCTCAAGTCCAACTCAGGAAGTGTGATTGTCTCACAGAAAATGGGGAACATCTCTGTCCACTGTTGCAACCCTGTTCGCGATGGTTTCTATTGATGATGGTCAAGCCACCTATGAGGGATTGACTAGATGAGGTTAATTGAGGTGGGAAGGTCAGTCTTACCTGTGGGAGGCTGGGGCTGGACTGGTTGAGCAGCTGCATCCATCACTCTCTGCTGTCTCAAGCTCCTTTCACTGTGTCTTTCCTGGGCTGGAACCTGGAGCATTAAGCTGAAATGAACCCTTCTTCCCTTAAACTGATTTCTTTTTTCTAAAATGAAATACAGTTTTTTTTTTAAACAGATTCTTTTTTCTTAAAATATATTTTATTCATTTATTTATTTGAGAGAAAGAAAGACGTAGAGAGAGAGAGAACCTCCAGGCACTGCAAAGGAGCTCCAGACACATGCACCACCATGTATTTTTGGCTTATGTGGGTACTGGGGAATTGAACCTGGGTCATTAGGGTTTCCAGGCAAGCACCTAAACTACTAAACCATCTCTCCAGCTCCCATGATTTTTTTTGTTTATTTTATTTATTTATTTGAAAGCAACAGACAGAGAGAAAGAGGCAGAGAGAGAGAGAGAGAGAATGGGTGTGCCAGGGCTTCCAGCCACTGCAAATGAACTCCAGACGCCTGCGCCCCCTTGTGCATCTGGCTAACGTGGGTCCTGGGGAATCGAGCCTTGAACCAGGGTCCTTAGGCTTCACAGGCAAGTGCTTGACCACTAAACCATCTCTCCAGCCCATCCCATGAATTTTTAAATATTTTTTTTAAACATTTTTTATTAGATGGGCATGGTGGCGCACACCTTTAATCCCAGCATTTGGGAGGCAGAGGTAGGAGGATCACCATGAGTTCAAGGTCACCCTGAGACTCCATAGTGAATTCCAGGTCAGCCTGGGCTAGAGTGAGACCCTACCTTGAAAAACCAAAAGAAAATTTTTTTTATTATTTGTGAGAGATACAGAGAGAAAGAGGGAGGGGGAGAGAAAAAGAGAGAGAGAGAGAGAGAGAGAGAATGGGTGCCTGCCATGGTTTTTAAGATCCTCGACAGTGTAGTGTTCTTTCTCTTTCTCTTCATCTTCTGCATAATACAAGGTTAACAAACTGTATAGCCCAGGATGGACTCAAGCTCAGAAAGGTCTAGCCTTAACCTCCATTTGCTTAGAATACAGCCATCCACTACTATGTCTGGCCACAATATGTTTTTTGTTTGTTTGTTTGTTTGTTTGTCTTTTGAGGTAGGGTCTCACTCTAGCCCTGGCTGACCTGGAATTCACTCTGTATTCTCAGGGTGGCCTCGAACTCACGGTGATCCTCCTACCTCTGCCTCCCGAGTGCTGGGATTAAAGGCGTGCACCACCATGCCTAGCTTTCTACATTAGGGTTTAACTTTTTGCCTTTATTTTTATTTATTTATTTTATGAGAGCGACAAACAGAAAGAGAACGAGGCAGATATATATATATATAGATATATAGATATATAGATGGAGAGAGAAGGGGGGAGGGAGGGAGGGAGAGGGAGAATGGGTGCGCCAGGGCCTTCAGCCACTGCAAATGAACTCCGGATGCATGTGCCCCCTTGTGCATCTGGCTTACCTGGGTCCTGGGGAATCGAGCCTTGAACCAAAGTCCTTTGACTTCACAGGCAAGCGCTTAACCGCTAAGCCATCTCTCCAGCCATACATTATGGTTTTAATATAATTCTCCACAGTTACAAACTGCTGTCATTTTTCATAAACCTCAGCTAGTCAAACTGAGACACCTGCCCCATAATAAGTCTGACTATTCCTGCCTTTCTTTCTTCATCAGAATGTCCTTCCAATGCTTCGTGGCACATTGAAAAACCAAAAACCAGACTCTTCAAAAACCAATGGAAAAACCATCCTTTCTTTCTTTCTTTCTTTCTTTCTTTGAGAGTGACAGAGAGAGAGAGAGAGAGAGAGAATGGGCACACCAGGGCCTACAGCCACTACAAACAAACTCCAGACGCGTGCGCCCCCTTATGCATCTGTCTAACATGGGTCCTGGAGAATGGAGCCTTGAACCGGGGTCCTTAGGCTTCATAGGCAAGTGCTTAACCGCTAAGCCATCTCTCCAGCCCCCAAACCATCATTTCTAAAATGATTAAGCTGAATGATCTGTGCATCCCCATTGCATGCTGTTGTTCCATTAATCTGTGTTTGGATACACACAGAATCTGCTGGTTCATTCCAGGTTCCATAGAGCTAGAAACCAATAGTATATGTGTGTGTCACTTGAAACTTCTCCCACCCCTCAATCAGTGGAGACCAAGGCAAGGCAACCTACGTGCAAACTACCTGTTTGGAGACATAATCGGAGGGTTTACGAGTGAGAAGACTCACAGAGGTGAATTCAGGTAGAGAAGAAAGCCAGTCCAAAGTGAGTCATAGTCATGGAGCTTGTATTATTTTACAAAATACTTTATATTAATTTATTTCTGAGAGAGAGAATGGGTGCTCCAGGGTGTCCAGCCACTGCAAACAATCTCAACTCATGTGCCACCTTGTGCATCTGGCTTAAATGGGTCCTGGGGAATCAAACCTGGGTCCTTAGGCTTTGCAGGCAAGTGCCTTAACTGCAAAGCCATCTCTCTCCAGCCCAAGTTTTGTATGATTTAACACAGAGAAATATACCTCTTTTGCTGGGGAGATGGTTCAGTGGTTAATGGTGCTTGCTTGCAGTGGCAGATGGTCCTGGCATGCCATATTCACACCCCTCTTCTCTGTCTGCCTCTTTCTCTCTCTTTTTCTCTCCCTGAAATATATTTTGTTAAGTTTTTTTTTAAGGACCTGCTTGCAAAGCATGCCAGCCAGTGTTCAACTCAGTTCCCCAGTACCCATGTAAAGCCAGATGCACAAAGTAAAGCATGCATCTGGAGTTCGTTTGCAGCGGTAAGAGGCCCTGGCACATTCATATTCTCTCTCTCCCCCTCTCTAAATAAATATAAAATTTTTGGTTTTTCAATGTGCCACGAAGCATTGGAAGGACATTCTGATGAAGAAAGAAAGGCAGGTATAGTCAGACTTATTCTGGGGCAGGTGTCTCAGTTTGACTAGCTGAGGTTTATGAAAAATGACAGCATTTTGTAACTGTGGAGAATTATATTAAAACCATAATGTATGGCTGGAAAGATGGCTTAGTGATTAAAATGTTTGCTTCTGAACCTAGGGACCCAGGTTCAATTCCCCAGTACCCAGGTAAACCAGATGCACAAGGTGGCACATGTGTCTGGAGTTTGTTTGCAGTGGTTGGAGTCCCTGGCACACCCATTCTCCCTCTCTCTCTCTCTCTATTTGCCTCTTTCTCTTGCTTTCTCAAATAAATAAATTAATTAAATATTTTTCTTAAATTTCTTTAAAAAATTTAATTTTAAAACAGAGAAAGAATGGCTTCTTTTGATTTCATGATAAACTCAATGACTTTAATTGCAGCAAAGAAATGGATAAATATCTTATGTGTTTGAAATTGGTTAATCAAAATTATATCATTTTATTAATTTTTATTATCACAAAGGAAGGTAAACAAAGTACACATTATTATTATTAATTATTTTTGTTTTCGTAGGCAGGGTCTCCCACTAGCCCAGGCTGACCTAGAATTCACTATGTCGTCTCAGGGTGCCCTTGAACACACAGCGATCCTCCTACCTCTGCCTTCCCGCCAAAGTTCACGTTAACTCCATTTAAAAAAAAAAAATCATTGTTAGATTCATACTGATGCAAAAATAACATCCTTATTGGAACTTTCAACAGCAGCCACATTGACAGGAGGAATTCTCTTAGTTCTGTGTTTTCTCTTCCGTTTGGCCCACCAACTTCACATGAATGGCTGCTCTTAAGGTTGCCCAAAACAGTCCCTGTTTGCTCTTCTCCGTGGGCCATTCCAAGTAAGTCCTCCGGGCCATGAGCGTTTTGAGCTTGTGGTAGCTGCTGGGGATGGAGTACTGCGGGATGGGCTCCAGCAAGATCAGGACCAAGTTATCAGAGCCTTCGTGGAAGAGGTTGTGGTGGGCGAAGTAGAGTTCGTAGTGGCACCACTCGCTCTGCACGAAGTGGGGAGACAGGACGAAGATGGCCTTGTAGCTCTTCTCAATGCAGCTGATGATGTTTTCCACGATGCTCTTGCCAGGAACGAAGTTCCTCTCGTGGAGGCAAATGCGGATGCCTTCTTTCTCCAGGTGTGGCAGCAGCTCGCTCTTCACCCAGGCCGAGTCGCGTTCGCTGTAGGAGACGAAAGCGTGGAACCGCAGCTCTCTCTGCAGCTCCTCCAAGGGCACGTGCCTGGCCCTGCGCCGGGTCTGCGTCCACTGGCACACCATCCTGAGGTACCAGGGCAGGTCAAGGTGGACGCAGAGGAAGGCCACCGCAGCGGCTGACACCAGCGCGGTGGCCCCGATGGTGACAATCAGCAGCGTGATGTTGCAGGACAGCGGCGAGGCGTGGAAGTCCTTCAGCGGGGTCCCCCTGTGACCCTCCGGGTGGTCGCACGTGTAGGCCTCGGGCCAGCCGTCTAGCACGCCGCTGGACACTTGGCCCGCGTTCCTGATGAACTCCCGCAGCTCGCACGTGCATTGGAACGGGTTGTCCCCTGCTCGGAGGGACGTGACGTGGTGGCAGGTCTGGAAGAAGTCAGCGGATGGGTGGGAAACCGAGTTGTGGTCCACGATCAGCACAGACAGGCTGCTGAAGGCCCCGCACGCGGGCAGGTCGGCCAAAGAGTTGAAGGCCACGTTGAGCTCTTGCAAAGCTTCCAGACGGGCGACGTCTTTAGGGATGCTCGCTATTCTGTTGTTACGAAGATCAAGCACCTGAATGTTGGGAGGTAAACATCTGAAAACCGAGCCAGTCAGGATATTGGAAGACATGTTTAAACTTAATAAACTTGCGGCCCAGAAGCAATTGTCTTCACCTCCTCCATACCTTAGAGAATTATGGCTTAGGTCCAATCGCTGTAGAGATTTCATCTCTTGGGTCATACGCATTACGTTCGCAAGTTCTTTTAACTGATTCATTTGCAGGCTAAATGTTTTCAACTCGGGTAAGTTTCCACAATTATTGAAAATCATGTCTGTCAAGAGGTTATTGGAGAAATCCAAATACTGGAATGGGCTAGTCTGGGAGGGGCAAACCATGTGTAACATACGGGTGCCAGACACGGTGAAACTTCGGATGTTCATATTGGAGAAGATCCTGTATATGTTACTTTGTGGGAAATTGAACACATCACTGACAACTTGAAGTATCGACACAGCCTTCAGGGAAGTGTACGAATAATCAAAATATCTGAAGCCAAGTTGGCCTTGTAGCTTCACATCGATGACTGAGAAATACTCTATGGGTAGATGCCAAACACACTGGAAGATACTAATGAAAGAATCCCAAGTGGTTTCAACGTGGCTCAAGGTAAGATTGGACAGCCTTGAATTCTGTTGAAGTTTTGACAGAGCACTTAAGAAGTAAGAGCATTCCTTATCTCCAAGCCCACATTTGATATCTGACAGCTCCAAACTTACTGCGGTGCTGACTGACATATCCAGAACAAAATGGAATTTCTTTGTCATGGGGAAAACAAGATGCAGACTTTCTGTGTTAAAGTCTTGAAGGCTCTGAGGGTCTTCTTTGTCCCCATAACTATCTCCTAAAACCAGTAAAATCTTGCTGATATTCAAGTGAGCAATTGGCTGTATGCTAGATTTCTGTAAGCGTGTAGCACTCAACCCCAGGAAGTTTAGTTGAGACATGTTGCCAAACTCTTTGCATATGGGCAGGACCTCAAATGCGTTAAATGAGAGGTCTAAATGCTTGAAGTTCACTGTAGGGTGGCAAGAAATCCTCTCCAACTTGTTGTGAGACAAATCCAGGTATTCCAATTCTGTATTGAATTTGAACACGCCGATGTCGAGACACTGGATTCTGTTGTGGGACATAATCAAAATCCTGAGCTTTGACAGTGATGAGATGTCAGAAATTTGTAGCTGAGATATATTGTTGTGTGATATGTTTAAGGTGGTTGTTTTTAGGGACAGATCCCTGGGAACATGGGTGAGACCTATGTTTGACATGTCAATCATCAATTCACTTTCATTAGATAATTGGATCTTGATAAGTATTAATACATAGATGATGCCCAAATGGAAGATGCTAGAGTGTCTTCTAGTCATTGTGTGAAGCCAAACATTCTTGATATAGTTGCTATTCCTCAAAGCATCTTGACCCAGCTGCAAATCCTGTAAAATAGTCACATTAAATAATTAAGTTAGGCATGACTGACATCAAACATTTTTCATAGAGAGTCAAACAATAAAGGCTATATTTTCCTTGGTTATACAACCTGAAACCAGGAACAAAGGAAGGAGCCATGAGTTCCATAACATTCTCAAGAGTCTCTCAAATGGTCAAATTAGGCCGGGCGTGGTGGCGCACGCCTTTAATCCCAGCACTCGGAAGGCAGAGGTAGGAGGATCGCCTTGAGTTCAAGGCCACCCTGAGACTACAGAGTTAATTCCAGGTCAGCCTGGACCAGAGTGAGACCCTACCTCGAAAAACCAAAAAACAAAAACAAACAAACAAAACAAAACAAAACAAAACAAAAAAAAACAAATTAGAACTGCTCTTGCCTAACTTTGCTCTTATTAAAAAAAAAAAAAAAGATTAGAAAAAAAGGTCTTTCAGAAGATTATTCACGCAGTTATTTATTCAACCAATACTTGTGGATCATCTGGCGATCTTTTAGGAACTGGAATCCAGAGCAGTGGCAAAAATAAAGTCCTATTTCTCAAGACAAAGTCTTGCCAATGAATGACTGTTTAATTTCCTGTGGCGTAAGTGCAACGTAGACAAATGAAGCAAGAGTAATGGTTGCTATGAGGTGCTGCTTCCTAACTAATTTCAGTTGAGTCACTGGAAAAAGGCTTTTAAAAAAATTATTAGGTGTGCATCTTTATATTATGCTTATTTACTTATTTTGATAGAGAGAGAGAAGTGGGGGTAGGTAGAGAGAATGGGTGAGCCAGAGCTTTCAGCCATTGCAAACAAGCTCCAGACAAGTGCACCACCTTGTGCATCTGGCTTATATGTGTACTAGGGAATCAAACCTGGGTTTTTAGGCTTCCCAGGCAAGTGCCTTAACCACTAAACCATCTCTCCCTCCCAAGGAAGGCTTTTAAAATATATATAATTTATTTATTTACTTATTTATTTGAGAAAGAATGAGAGAGAGAGAGAGGCAGGCAGATAGAAATAGAATGGGCATGCTAGGGTCTCTAGCTGCTGCAAACAAACTCCAGATGCCTATGCCACTTTGTGCATCTGACTTAGGTGGGTCATGGGAATCAAGCCGAGGTCCTTTGGCTTTTCAGGCAAGTGCCTTAATTAAGCATTCTCCAGTCTGAAAAGCTTTTTTTGAAAAAAGTATTTAAAATTTTTAACTTATTTTACTTATTTGCGCACAGAAAGGGACACACAGAGAGAGAGAGAGATTGGGCATCCAGGGCCTCTAGCTGCTGTAAATGTACTTCAGATGCATGCGCCACTTTCATGCATCTGGCTTTACATGGATATTAGAGAATCAAACTTAGGTCTTTAGGTTTTGCCAGCAAGTGCCTTAACTGCTGAGACATCTCTTTAGCACCAATATATATATGTATTTTTTTTTTCAAGAAGAGAGGGATGGGCTGGAGAAATGACTTAGTGGTTAATGCTTTTGCCTGGGAAGCCTGAGGACCTAGGTATACATGTAACTTGATTCCCTAGTACATAAGCCAGATGCACTAGGTGACACATGCATCTGGAGTTCCTTTGTAGTGGCTAGATGCTCTGGCACACTGATACCCCCCCCCCTTGTCTCTCTGCCTCTCAAACAAATAAATAAATAAAATCTTTTAATATATATATATTATATATATATTATATATATTATATATATATTAAATATATATTTTATATATATATATATATATATATATATATATATATATATATATATATATTAGAAAAGAAGAAAAATGGGGACTTCTGGGTAAGATAGAGGTGTAGTAGCCACACCAAAGCAGCCTACCAGGGGAAAATGAGTAGAAAAACAGCAAACTACATTCATCTACCAAAAAAAAGTGTAGGTGTATAAGGAATTATCAACCATAGAAGAGAAGCAGGAGAGACCAAGAGCTAATCCAAGGGGAATAAAGCAGACTTTGAACAACAGAACACTCTTTCAGCTTCCAGGTCCTTTCCAAAGAGTCTACATTCTTTTTGTTGTCCCAATGCAGGTCAGCTGGCCCAATCCAATTGTTGTAATCTCTCAACCAATTGCAGCTGAATGGGCAGAAGTTTCAGCCCAAAGATTTCATTTTTTCTGTGCAATTCCCTCTCCCTCTGCTCACACCAGTTGAAGCAATTCTACACAAAATAACCCTGTACAACTTCTCAGGACATGGGCATAACAGCAAGCTTCTCACACAAATTGCTTCTAGCCCAGTCCAGGCAAAGCTCTTTCTCACCCTCATCAGCCAAACCTCATAGTCTATAGGTCTTACTGCATTCAGGTCTTTCAACTCTGACCAGAATAGTCCATCAACCTGTACTTACAGTACTGCAAGGTGTCTCTTAAGCCAAGATTTCAAATTCGTCCACATTCCTCCTACAAAGCAGTTCCAAAAGTCCAAAAGCCATGTAGTCAGGTTTCTAGCAGGAATGATCCCAATTCTGGGTACCAACTTTACTTTTATAGACAGGTTCACATTGCTGACAGAAAACACCCCACCAAGAGCAGCAGCCTGTGGGGACAAAACAGGTTTATTTTTGCTTACAGACTTGAGGGGAAGCTCTATGATTGTAGGGGAAAATGATAGCATGAGCAGAGGGTGGACATCACCTCCTGGCCAACATCAGGTGGACAACAGCAACAGGAGAGTGTGCCAAACACTGGCAAGAGGAAGCTGGCTATAACACCCATAAGCCTGGCCCCAACAATACACTGCCCCCAGGAGGCATTAATTCCCAAATCTCCATTAGCTGAGACAAAGTAAGTCAAATAGAAGACTCTGTGGAAAGTCTCACCAGTAGAATGGATGAAGGAGAGAACAGAATTTCTAAACTAGAAGACCAGGTGGCAGATCTAATATAGTCCAACAAAGACAAAGACAAACTAATAGGAAGGCATGAATGGGAATTTCAAGACATTTGGGACACTATGAAGAGATCAAACATAAGAATTCAGTGTATGGTAGAAGAAGAATTTCACTTCAAAGACATAGTAGGTATTTTCAACAAAATCATAGATGAAAATTCTGCCCTGTCCAAAGGGAAAAAGATGCCAACACAGATACATAAAGTCTTTAGAATGCCAAACAGACAAAATCAGGAAAGAGCCTCTCACCTCATATTATAATTAAATGACTAAGCACACAAACCAAAGAAAATACAATGAAATCAGTTGGGGAGAAAAATCAAGTCACATACAAAGGCGAGCCCACCAGGATAGTCACAGGTGACTCAACACAAACTTTAAAAGCCAGAAGGGCTTGGAATGATATATTCCAAAATCTGAAAGATAATACTGTCAACCAAGATTACTTTATCCTGCAAAGCTATCCATCCAAATAGACAGAGAAATGAGGACATTCCACAACAAAAACAGGCTAAAGGAATATATGACCACCAACCAACTCTGCAGAAAATACTTGAAAAGATTTTCCATGCTGAAGAGAAAGAAAAGCACATACATAAGGAAACAGGAAAAAAAAAAAAAAAACCATATTCAACAATAGTTAATATAAGAGAGTAAAAGAGAAACAGGAAGTACTACAAAAAAAGAAGAATGGCATGAATAAGTGCATACCTTTTAAAAGTAACTGTTAATATCAACGGCCTCAATGCTCCCAACCAAAAAACACAGGCTTGCAGACGGGATTAAAAGGCAGGATCCTTCTATTTGTTGCTTCCAAGAAATTCACCTTTCCATGAAAGACATGAACATAAATGCAAAACACAACAAAACACTGGCAAACAGAATATAAGAATATGTAAAAAGATTATCCACCCCAACCAAATAGGCTTTATCCCAGAGATGCAAAGATGGTTCAACATATGCAGAGGCCAATAAATGTAATATACTACAAACATGGACTGAAAGGCAAAAATCACATGAGTATCTCAATAGATGCGGAAAAGGCATTTGACAAAATTCAATATCCCTTCAGGGTAAAAGTCCTAAAGAAACTGGGAATAGAAGGAACATATCTCAACATAATAAAGAGTATTTATGACAAACTTACAGCGAACATAATACTAAATGGGGGAAAACTTGAAGCTTTTCCACTAAAATCAGGAACAAGACAAGGTTCCACTGTCCCCACTTTTAAATTTTAATTTTAATCTTAAAAAATTTTCATTTATTTATTTGAGAGACAGAGAGAAAGAGAGAGAGAGAGAGAGAGAGAAAGAGGTAGATAGAGAATGGACCTGCCAGGGCCTCTAGCCACTGCAAACAAACTCCAGATGCATGTTCCCCCTTGTGCATCTGGCTTACGTGGGAATTGAACCTGGGTCCTTTGGCTTTGCAGGCAAATGCCCTAACCACTAAGCAATCTCTCCAGCCCTCCACTTTTTTTAATTGTAAAAATGTCTTTTAACTAAAAAGCATGCAAGCAGCCCTGGGTTCACCGAGACAACAACCATACAAAAGCATCACTGCATGTGGGTGTGATCCCGTCAACCACAGGGTTCGCATCCTGCTGGGCTCATCCTTGTCAGATGGAGGCTGCATCAGTCACCGTGACCCAGACGCTTTACGCCCAAACTGGACTCATCCCTCTAGTGTGTATCTGCGAATGATTCCCAATATGGTTTAAGTGCCCAGATTCTCCCGGCAGAACACCTTGGGCCAGGCTGGGCCGCGCTCCTTCCACTGTTCTGAGGAATCATGGGGCTTGGTCTCTCCTGGCTGCCATCTGGCCTCAATGCAGGGCATGGGGCAGTTTCGTGATCGAAGTTTCTGGTCTTCTGTGTACACACACTCACTGCGTGGCTGCTGCGCTTGTGCCCACTGGCTTCCAACCTCCTATGTGTGCATTTTGCACACCCCACAGCCAACAGCATCTCAGCCCTCCATAGCTGTGCTCGGCAAAGAGCCAGCCCCCTCCCCATGCACTTTTATTTAATATAGTACTGCAAGTCTTAGCTATAGCAATTAGGCAAGAGACACACGTAAAAGGGATACAAGGGCTGGAGAGATGGCTTAGCAGTTAAGGCACTTGCCTGAGAAGCCTAAGGAGCCAGGTTAGATGCTCCAGGTCCTAAGTAAGCTAGATGCACATGATGGCACATGCATCTGGAGTTCGTATGCAGTGGCTAGAGGCCCTGGTGCTCCCATTCTCTCTCTCTCTCTGTCCCTCTGTCTGTCTCTAATAAATAAATAAAAATAGCTGGGTGTGGTGGTGCACAGCTTTAATCCCAGAACCTGGGAGGTAGAGGTAGGAGGATTGCAATAAGTTCAAGGCCACCCTGAGACTACATAATGAATTTCAGGTCAGCCTGTGCTAAAGTGAGACCCTACATCAATAAACCAAAAAATAAATAAATAAAAATAAACCAGAAAAAAGTTTGCTTGTTTTTTTTTTAATTTGAGAGCAACAGACACAGAGAGAAAGACAGATAGAGGGAGAGAGAGAAAATGGGCGCGCCAGGGCTTCCAGCCTCTGCAAACGAACCCCAGATGCGTGTGCCCCCTTGTGCATTTGGCTAACGTGGGACCTGGGGAACCGAGCCTCGAACCGGGGTCCTTAGGCTTCACAGGCAAGCGCTTAACCGCTAAGCTATCTCTCCAGCCCGAAAAAAGTATTTTTTAAAAAAAGAATGAGCAAAGAATTTTTTTTTTTTAAGGATACAACTTGGAAAGGAAGAGATCAAGTTATCATTATTTGCAGATGATATGATTCTATACATAAAGGACCCTAAAGACTCTACTAGCAAACTGTTAGAGTTGATAAACACTTTTAGCAACATAGCAGGATACAAAATCAACACACAGAAATCAGTAGCTTTCCTATATACTAACAACAAACATGCAGAGGATGAAATCAGGGAATCTCTCCCATTCACAATTGCCTGGAAAAAAAAGAAAAAGAAAAAGTACCTTGGAATAAACCTAACCAAGGCAGTAAAGGAGCTCTACAATGAAAACTTTCAAACAATCAAGAAAGAAATTGCAGAACACACTAGGTAATGGTAAGACATCCCATGTTCTTGGATTGGAAGAATCAATATTATAAAAATATCAGTCACCAGGTGTGGTGGTGCATGCCTTTAATCACAGCCCTTGGGAGGCAGAGTAGGAGGATCCTGTGAGTTCAAGGCCACCCTGAGAATACATAGTGAATTCCAGGTCAGCCTTGGCTAGAGCAAAACCCTACCTCAAAAAACCAAACAACAATTAAATAAATATCATGAGAATGTTAATCTTACCAAAGCAATGTATGCATTTAATACAGTCCCTATAATTCCAATGGCATTCTTCACAGAAATAGAAAAAAAACAACATAAAATTCATTTGGAAGCATAAAAAACCTCAAAGAGCCAAAGCAATTTTGAGTAACAAATATAGGGCTGTTGGTATCACCATACCCGATTTTAAGCTATATTACAGAGCCATGGTAACAAAAACAGCATGGTACTGGCACAACAACAGACATATAGATCAATGGAACAGAATAGAGGACCCAGATGTAAGTTCAGACAGCTAAGGCCATCTGATTTTCAACAAAAATGCCAAAAATATTCATTGTAGAACAGATAGCCACTTTAACCAATGGGGCTGGAAAAACTGCATATCTATATGTTGAAGGATGAAAATAAATGCTTATCTCTTTCCATGAATAAGAATCAAGTCCACAGCTGGAGAGATGGCTTAGCGGTTAAGCGCTTGCCTGTGAAGCCTAAGGACCCTGGTTCGAGGCTCGATTCCCCAGGACCCACGTTAGCCAGATGCACAAGGGGGCACATGCATCTGGGGTTCGTTTGCAGTGGCTGGAGGCCCTGATGTACTCATTCTCTCTCACTCTCTCTCTCTCCCTCTTTTTTCTGTCCCTTTCAAATAAATAAACATAAAATCAAAAAAAATTTTTTAAAAAGAATCAAGTCCAAATGGATCAAAGACCTTAATACCAGACCTGAAATTCTGAAACTGCTAGAGGAAAAAGTAGGGGAAACCCTTCAACATATTGGCATAGTCAACAACTTTCTGAATATAGCTCCAGTTGTTCAGGAAATAAAACCACTAATCAACCACTGGGATCTCATGACATTACAATGCTTTTGTACAGCAAAGGACACTGTGAATGGAGCAAAGAGGCAACCTACAGAATGGGAGAAAATCTTTGCCAGCTATACATCTGAGAGAGGATTAATATTCAGGATACACAAAGAACTCAAGAAACTAAATAATAAACCAAACAACCTAATTAAAAATGGGGCTATGGGGCTGGAGAGATGGCTTAGTGGTTAAGCGCTTGCCTTTTAAGCCTAAGGACCCCAGTTTGAGGCTCAATTCCCCAGGACCCACGTTAGCCAGATGCACAAAGGGGTGCATGCCTCTGGAGTTCGTTTGCAGCACCGGGAGGCCCTGGCATGCCTGTTCTGTCTCTCAGTCTATCTGCCTCTTTCTCTCTGTCACTCTCAAATAAATAAATTAAAATAAACAACAAAAAATTTTTAATGGGGCTATGGAACTAAATAGAGAGTTCTGAAAAGAAGAAATACAGACGGTCTATAAACATCTGAAAATTATTTCTACATCTTTATCCATCAGGGAAATGCAAATTAAAAGTACTTTGAGATTCTATCTCTCACCTGTCAGATTGGCTACCATCATGAAAACAAATGAAAATGAATGCTGGCGAGAATGCAGGAAAAGAGGAACCCTTCTACACTGCTGGTGGGGATGCAATCTGGTCCAGCCATTGTGGAAATCAGTGTGGAGGTTCCTGAGACAGCTAAATATAGATCTACCATATGACCCAGCTATAGCACTCCTAGGCATATGTTCTAAAGACTCGTCTTACTGCTTTAGAGATACTTGCTCAACCATGTTTATTGCCGCTCTATTCACAGGAGCTGGGAAATGGCACCATCCTAGATATCCCTCAACCGATGAGTGGATAATGAAGATATGGTACATTTGTACACTGGCATTCTACTTGGCAGTAAGCAAAAATAAAATTATGAAATGTGCAGGGAAATGGATGGATCTAGAAAGGATTATACTAAGTGAGTAACCCAGGCCCAGAAAGCCAAGCGCCACCTGTTCTCTCTCATATGTGGATCCCAGCTACAAATGATTAGATTTGTATGTGAGTTAGAGTAAAAACCAGTAGCAGAGGCCAGTAAGCTAAGGAGGAAGGATAGGGAGGACTTAAGAGGACGGGCTTGTATATATGTAAATAGATGAACAGATTACTGGGGGTTTGAATGGCCTAAGTGAAGTCAGGGGAAGAGATTGAGTAAGGAAAGGGTGGGAGGGGGAAGGGTCAATCAGAAATTAAAAGGGTATGAATAAGCGATATGGAATCCTACTTTTTTGGATAATGGTGCACCTAGAAGCTATAGATTATTAGTAGAAAACTTTTAGTGCCAGGGATGGGATACCTTCCAGTGAGTTGTTGGCCAGGGAGGTTCCTTGTGACCCCTCAGATTATAGGTTGTTGCCAAGGGTTTTGGTTTCCCACCAGGAATAGATAGTAAGACCCTATTTCTCAAGACTCCACATGCTTGGGCCACAAGGTCATTGAGAAATCAAGCTGGAGCTAAGCTGAAGTTCTCCTCTCTGTAGACCAGGTGGCAGAAAGCAGGAAAAAGCTACACTGCATGAAGCCCTATGAGAGAGAGCAGTCATCAGTGGAGATGAACAACAGTGGACACTGCAAACCTGAGCCGACTGTTGCAACAGTGGCATGTCTGTTATGGGGGAAACCAACTGTTCTCTAATTGGGCTGGAGGCCCACTGGATAGAAGGGAATGCATGCATGGTACTGAAAACCTGTGATGGGGGAGGTCATGAGCCCTAGGGGTGTAACGCCTGCTGGTGTCTGGCTAAATGTATATATTATGCTCACCAAACTGCCCGGTAAGCACTTCTCTTAACGTTCATGCCCATGTGTTAATGCTACTCTCACTTTTGGTTAGAGAAGCTTCTCTTTTCAGATGGTGGTGACCTCTGGGATGATTCAAAAGCCATGTGTGTAGCTACGGAGACCAGGCTAGCCTTGAGCTTGCAGCGATCCTTTTGCCTCTGTCTCCAGAGTGCTGGGATACTAATGCCTGGCCAAACTATTTGTTAATCAAAATCTTACTCATAGGCTTCTATTTTCTTCCTCCAGAAGCCAAATGCAGCTACCTCTGTCTTGTGTTAACTTCCTTGTGTTAACCCTGAGAATCCCTAGAGCTTAACAAGACATTATCCTGCCCGTGACCTTTGATTTGGTCTTTTTGTCATGAGGGTGCTGTCAGAAAGTAGCAGTACTTGTGTTTTTCTATAGTATAAGGATTTGTGGAATAATGATAACGTCACAAGTTACAGAATTTTGTTGGCTGTAATTAAGCAGGTATTCATTTCACTGGGGAGAGTGGTCGCTGGCAATCACAGTTTCTTTTTATTTCTGTCTTAAACTAATGTGAACTCTCAGTTCATAGACTACAGATATATTTTGGTTACAGAATGGATATAAGAGTTAAAGAAGGGGCTGGAGAGATGGCTCAGCAGTTAAGGTGCTTGCCTGCAAAGCCTGACAACCCAGGTTTGATTTCCCAGTACCCACATAAGGCCAGATACACAAAGTGGTCTGTGAATCTGGAATTCATTTGCAGTGACTGGAAGCCCTGGTGTGCCCTCTCTCTTTTTCTCTCTCTCCTTGAAAATAAATCATTTTCTTAAAAGACTTAAAAAAAAATTTAACTCACTGATCTCTACAGATTTTACTACTGCACAACTGATTTGTTAACAAGTAAAATGGCCATTTGTTCAATTGAACTGTTTAACTTTTAAAGGATTTAATTTTAAATGAAAGGATCCTTTAATTTAAAAGCATACAGTTTTTCACATATGTTCATGTCCACTTTTGTGATTAGGACAGGTTTAGACTCACATCATATGATACAAGGCAGCAATACATTTTCATTGTCTTTGAAAACTCTGAGGACATTAAATCAGGCTTTGGCTGGTCTTAATGGATAATGTTGATACAGTCAATCTGGCCTATTTAAATCCAGTCCTGAATATACATATATGACTTTTCAAGGCAGGGTCTAGTCCAGGCTTGACCTGGAGTTCACTGTGTAAATCTCAGGGTGGCCTCGAACTCATGCAGATCCTCCTACCTCTGCCTCCTGAGTGCTGGGATTAAAGGTGTGTTTTACCACGCCCCGCTCAGTCCTGCAAATATTTACCAAGAGTCTTCTCTGCACCATACCAACTATTAACCATGGGTTGAAAGGACTGGACTGAGATCAAGAGCATCTCTGTATGGTTTCACATGTGGCTTTGAGAACGTTTGTTGTTGTTCATAGGCATTCACTTACAAGGCTTGGCCAACTTGGATGTGGTCAGGGAAACAGTTTCAGAAATGTAAAACTGGTGTTGGTAAAGTGGTGAGCATAGCTGCCTTCCAAAAAATGTAAATTTCCCCTTAATTTCTATCTCCCCAGACAGCTTCAGTATCCGAGGAAACAGACAAGACTATATGGGGAGAGCAGCCCGAGAAACAATTAAAATAAACCCAATAAAGACAGAGTTGTACCACATCATTGTCTGCAACAGATATTGACTTATAACCCTATGTTTGAATACAACGAAATATCCTGAGACAGGCTACTTGATAAAGAAAAAAGGTTATTTTTGACTCACAGTTCTGGTCCAAAGTCAAGGGATCTTTTTTTTTTTTTTTTTTTTTTTTTGCTAGCAGAATCCCAATTTAGCACAGAGTCTGATGGCAGGAGATGAGGCGATGTGTTTATGTCATCTGGTTTCCCCTCCTGTTTTTATAGAGCTGCTTGTGTTCAGTCATGGGACTCCACCCTAGAGACCTTTTTAACCCTTTCACCACCCGGCAAAAGCCCACCTCCAAACGCCACCATCAACTTGAGTTTTCACCCTCTTAATACCTCACAAGCCAGGGGCTTCTGGCCATAACATGTCCCATGTTTTTGAACATTCTCATCGCAAAGTACGTGGGTGGAGGGTTTGGGGACACATGGAGAGAAATGACATCCAAAGTCAATACCTGGCAGCTGTGTAAGAAATCCCGAAAACATCTGTGGCCCAAATATTTGTCTTACTCAAAATATCTTGAAAGTAAATCATGTGTGAGGGAAAGGTTTTCTCTGATTTAAAGTAGGAGGTGATAAACAAATGTTGGATCAAACTTCACAGTAAGTACATAACAGACATTCAACCCACTTAGACAAATCCCCAAGACTTAGTTATAGAGATGTTTGCAATTTCCACACCCACCAACTACTAGTACCATACTTTTTAGTAGAATAAAATAAGATGTTGCTTACCAAGACAATCTGCCTGTCTGCTCCGTTTGGTAGTAAGAAATTGAAGCACTTCCTTGAGCATTAGATTGAATAGTAGCTTTGTCTAGTGCTGAAAAATAAGCGCTCTTTACTGCCACCTACCGCTAGCTACTGGAATTTCACCATGGAGTCACCACGAGTTACCTCGGGTTCCTGGGTGGAATAGAATCTATAGGCTAATAGATAGGCCTGTACTCAAATGTAGTCAGATCTTTCTCTCCCTGTGTCTCACCAGTCAGCTCCCTGGTGTGAAGCAAGAACAAAGGTGATAATAATGCATAGATGGTTCGCGGTTGAGTCCAAATGTTTACATGGTGACTTGGGGACAGAGCTGGATGTGGTCAGATGCTTGGCTTTCCCTCTGGTCCACTACCCAGTGACAGTGAAGAGAAAGATGCAGGGGACAAGGTCGAAGTTTTTGCAAAACCATATTCATAAAGAGGAAAGATATTGTGCATGCAGGCTATCAAACAGATGCGAATTGTGTCTTTGTGACCACTGGTTTTCAGCTGTAATTTGGCACAAAATTTTTCCATTGAAAAATTTCATATTTTCTTCAAAATATTAATTTTACAACTCTGAAAAACATACCAACCATTCATTCGTTTATTTATCTGAGAGACAGAGTGAGGGAGGAAAGCAGAGAGGGAGGAAGGGAGGAAGGGAAGGAGGATGAAGAAGATAGAGAGAATGGGCACAGTAGAGCCTCCAGCCACTGCAAACAAATTCCAAATTCATGTGCCACCATGTGCCTCTGGCTTACATGGGTTCTGAGGAATTGAACCTGGGTCCTTAGGCTTTGCAGACAAGTGCCTGAACCCATGAAGCAATCTCTTCAGCCCCTTCTTTTCTAAATTTTTTTAATTTTATTTTTTGGTTTTTCAAGGTAGTGTCTCGCTCTAGCCCAGGCTGACATGGAATTCACTATGGAGTCTCAGGGTGGCCTTGAACTTGGCAGCGATCCTCCTACCTCTGCCTCCCAGGTGCTGGGATTAAAGGCATGCGCCACCATGCCCTGCTAAAATTTTAATAATTTATTAAATTTCTATCCAAAATATTACTTCGGCAATAAATACAAAACATCACTAATGACATATTTCATTTTAAATATTTTTGTGTATTTATTTGTGAGGTGAGAGAGAGTATGGGCATGCCAGGGCCTATTACCATCGTATGTGAACTCCAGATGTATGTGCCACTTTAAAGAATTAATAAAGACGGACTCAAGGGTAAATTATGAATTAAGTTTATTTAGAGAGCTGGGTGTGGTGGCGCAGGCCTTTAATCCCAGCACTAGGGAGGCAGAGGTAGGAGGATTGCTGTGAGTTCAAGGCCACCCTAAGACTCCATAGTGAATTCCAGGTCAGCCTGGTCTAGAATGAGACCCTACCTCAAAAAACCAAAAAAAAAAAAAAAAAAAAGTATATTTTGGGGGAAATTACAAATTGTGGGGTTTATTTAAAGGAGATTGGGGCCTGGGAAGATTGGGGCTCTCATGTGGAAAACACAGCAAAGTCCATTGGAGCCATTTAAGAGAAACTGAGGTTCATTTTTTGTTTTTATTGATTTATTTGAGAGAGAGAGAGAGAGAATGGGCATGCCAGGGTCTTCAGCCACTGCAAAAGAACTCCAGATACATGTGCCACCTTGTGCATCTGGCTTATGTTGATCCTGGGGAACAGAACCTGAGTCCTTTGGCTTTTCAGGCGAGTGACTTAACTGCTAAGCCAAGCTGTGATGGCGGGGGGCGGGGGGCATGGCAGGAGCAGGCAGCGGGAGTCACGTGACATCAGCAGGGAGGGCTGGGCAATAAAATTCCCAGGCCTGCCCCAGTGCCACACCTCCTGCAGCAAGGCGCCACCTCCTAAGGGTTCTGCAACCTTCCCAAACAGTGCTACCCAGTGAAGACTGAGTCTTCAAACACACCCGTCTCTGGAGGTGTTTTACATCCAGAACTAGAAAGGAAACTAGACATTCTCATAAGGAACTAAGAGCTTGAGACAGAAAAGGACAAACGTGTCTGTGGCCAAATCCTGCACACTCCATAACTCATCTGCTCTCAGAGGCTAAGCAAACCCCACTTGGTAACTCTCTAGTCTCTCTCTCTCTCTCTTTTCAGGTAGGGTTTCACTCTAGCCCAGGCTGACCTGGAATTCACTATGTAGTCTCAGGGTGGCCTCGAACTCACGGTGATCCTCCCACCTGTGCCTCCTGAGTGCTGGGGTTAAAGGCGTGCGCCACCACGCCTGGCTCTCTACTCACTCTCTCTTTTTCTTTTTTTTAAATTTATTTATTTGAAGCGACAGACACAGAGAGAAAGACAGATAGAGGGAGAGAGAGAGAATGGGCGCGCCAGGGCTTCCAGCCTCTGCAAACGAACTCCAGACGCGTGCGCCCCCTTGTGCATCTGGCTAACGTGGGACCTGGGGAGCTGAGCATCGAACCGGGGTCCTTAGGCTTCACAGGCAAGCGCTTAACCGCTAAGCCATCTCTCCAGCCCTAATGACTCTCTTGAATGTAGTATTCTCTATGTAGTCTCAGGCTGGTCTCAAACTCTCAGTGATCCTCCTTCCTCTGCCTTCCAAATGCTGGGATTAAAGGTGTGCGCCACCACACCCGGCTTGAATGTAGTATTCCCAAGTTGAGTGATATGGACTGATAATTACTGGTCTCCTTTTGCTCCTTTTTTCTTTTTAGGAAGTCTAGCCTAGCTGTGTCTAGGATCTCTGTTTCAAGAAGGGAAGTATTTTTCCCCCTTTCTGTGCTTTGGGCCTTAGCCAAAATCCTAAGACAAACAGACAAAGCCCATTTGATATCCACTAACACATAAAGTTTGCTCTGAGTTTCCCTGGAAGGCAAGTACACCTGTGCCTCTCACTTCATCAGCCTGTGACTAAGGCCATAATTCTCTTTTATGTGTGCATTGCTATGTCATCAGCCCTTAACGGTTTATTACACGTTTGTGTATCAGAGTCAAAATATTAATCAACTACCCAGGCGTGGTGGCACACGCCTTTCATCCCAGCACTCGGGAGATGGAAATAGGAGGATTGCTGTGAGTTCGAGGCCAACCTGAGACTTCATAGTGAATTCCAGGTCAGCCTGGGCTCCAGTGAGACCCTGCCTCAAAAAAGAAATTAATAAACTATTATTCAGATGTAGGATAAAACACTCTCTTTTATTGCATAATTTCTCTGTCTCTTTCTCACTCTGTCTTTTTGGGTGCAGGTATGTACAGACCAGAGGTATATTGGGGTCTTTCTCAGTGCCTCTCCACTTGATTCTCGGAGACAAGGTCTCACAGTGAATCTAGAGTTCACTGATTTGGCTACACTAGTTATCCAGTGAGCCCCAAGAACTCCACGCCTGCCTGTCCAGCAGTGTGCTTCCAGGCACGTGCCATGTCTCCCAGCATTTTATGTGGGTTCTAGAGATCTGAAATGAAGTCTCCATGCTTGCATGGCAAACACATTTTCCACTAAGCCACTTCCCCAGCCCTGGGCTAACCTCTTCTAAGCTCTGAAGGCGAAGATGAAGGCCCATGGACTCCTGCTCATACAGAATCCATCTGAGAAGGAAGAAGGGAGAGGTACCACTCCTCAAATAATTGAGCATTTACTCAAGACGGACTGTGGCAGTGTGAGATGGTTAGCTAAGCCAGAAGCTGGGCTCTCTCTAATTGCAAAACGAGTGCCAGCCCTCGGCCTAATTCCACAGCTCAGTAGAAACAATGCTTTCGTGGAACCTCTCCCAATGACGTGCAGCATGTGGAAGTGTGTGCATTCAGCTTTGTGTCGCTGTGACGGTACCCGAGACAAGCTGAGGAGGAAGAGTTTCATTTGGCTCACGGTTTCAGAGGTTTTTCAGTGCAAAGTCAGCCGCCTGTCCCTCTGGGGTCTGAGGCTATGCAGAATACCATGGTGGAGTCAGCTTGCTCCTCTCGTGTCACGGTGATAAAGAAACAGAAAGAGGTGTCAATGGGCCTTGGGGAGGGTGCTGCAGAGGTGGCTCAGGATACAAAGCCATGTGAGCTTGCGTCCCTAAGTTTGGACTGCAGAAACCCATAAAACCAGATGGGGATGTGCTGGTCACCCCAGCATGCCTATGGCAGTAGAAGGGATGCAGAGACAGGTGAATCTGTGAAGCTCATGGGCCAGCTGGCCTGGCAAACAGAATGGTAACTAATGAAAGATCCTGCCTCCAGCAGGGTAGAAGGTGAGAACAGACACCCAAGCTTGCCTCCTGACCATGCAGGCTGTGGCATGGGTGTGCCCAAACTCGCACACATGAACTCTTTTTTAAAAAATATTTTTTATTTTTATTTATTTATTTGAGAGTGACAGAGAGAGAAAGAGGCAGAGAGAGAAAGAGAGAGAGAGAATGGATTTGCCAGGGCCTCCAGCCACTGCAAACGAACTCCAGATGTTTGTTCCCGTTCCCCCTTGTGCATCTGGCTAACGTGGGTCCTGGAGAATCAAGCCTTGATCCGGGATCCTTAGGCTTCATAGGCAAGCGCTTAACCACTAAGCCATCTCTCCAGCCCACACATGAACTCTTACATACACACGTAAGCACAAAAAAAATAAATAAATAAATACATGAGCCTTGGGTCTGGCCATAGTGGTACACACCCAGTACTTGGGAAGCAAAAGAATCAGTGAGCTAAAGTCAAGCCTGGGCTGCTGTGGTGGTTTGATTCAGGTGTTCCCCCATAAAGTCAGGTGTTCTGAATGCTAGGTTCCCAGCTGATGGAGATTCTGGAATTAAAACCTCCTGAGGGCAGTGCATTTGCTGGGGGCAAATGTATGGGTATTATAGCCAGTGTCCCCTTGCCAGTGTTGGGCACACTCTCCTGTCCCTATTGTCCACCTGATGTTGGCCAGGGGGTGATGTCCACCCTCTGCTCATGCCATCATTTTCCTGTGCCATCATGGAGCTTCCCCCTCGAGTCTGTAAGCCAAAATAAACCTCTTTTTTTTCCCCCACAAGCTGCTCTGGGTTGGGTGATTTCTACCAGCAATGTGAACCTGACTGCAATGGTTACATATAGTCCAGGTCAGCCTAGTCTAGAGTGAGATCCTACCTCAAACAACCAAAGAAGCAGCACTTGGGAGGAAGAGGTAGGAGGATCACCATGAGTTCGAGGCCACCCTGAGATTACATAGTGAATTCCAGGTCAGCCTGGGCTAGAGTGAGACTCTACCTTAGAAAAAACCACACAAAATAATAATAATAATAACAATAATAAAAGAAAAGGAGGAGAAGGGGTTTTGAATATACCTTTCCAAGGCATACCCTCAGAGACCTACTTCTTCTAAGTCCCAACTCCCAGGAGCCTGTTCAGGTGTGACCTCATCAATGGATTTGGAGACATTTTATATCCAGATCATAATAGAAGCACCTGTCAATAGTACCTTAAAATCACAATGTTGGGCTGGAGAGATGGCTCTGCAGTTAAGGTACTTGCCAACAAAGCCTAATGACTCAGGTTTGATTCCCCAAGGCCTACATAAAGCCAGATGCACAAGGTCGTGCATGCATCTGGAGTTCACTTGCAGTGACAAGAGCCCTGGCGCACCCATCTCGGCCTCTCTCTCTCTCTCTCTTTCTCTATCTCTCTGCTTGCAGATAAATAAATTATTTGAAAAATCACAATGTCCATCAATAAGCTGTTTCTTCAGTTGGATTTCCTGAGGTTTTTAAGTTTTCACATCGGTTTCAGTGACACATGGTAATTTGGTATTAAAAGCAGCACTAATGTTTGCCCAAAAAAGGGCATGTTTGCTCTTCTCTGTGGGCCACTGCAAATAAGTCCTGCGTGCCATGAAAGCCTTCAGCTTGTGATACTTGCTGGGAATGCTATTCGGGGAGATGGGTTCCAATAAAATCAGGATCAAGTTATCAGAGCCTTCGTGGAAGAGGTTGTGGTGGGCGAAGTAGAGTTCGTAGTGGCACCAGTCACTCTGGACGAAGTGGGGAGACAGGACGAAGATGGCCTTGTAGCTCTTCTCAATGCAGCTGATGATGTTTTCCACGATGCTCTTGCCAGGAACGAAGTTCCTCTCGTGGAGGCAAATGCGGATGCCTTCTTTCTCCAGGTGTGGCAGCAGCTCGCTCTTCACCCAGGCCGAGTCGCGTTCGCTGTAGGAGACGAAAGCGTGGAACCGCAGCTCTCTCTGCAGCTCCTCCAAGGGCACGTGCCTGGCCCTGCGCCGGGTCTGCGTCCACTGGCACACCATCCTGAGGTACCAGGGCAGGTCAAGGTGGACGCAGAGGAAGGCCACCGCAGCGGCTGACACCAGCGCGGTGGCCCCGATGGTGACAATCAGCAGCGTGATGTTGCAGGACAGCGGCGAGGCGTGGAAGTCCTTCAGCGGGGTCCCCCTGTGACCCTCCGGGTGGTCGCACGTGTAAGCCTCGGGCCAGCCGTCTAGCACGCCGCTGGACACTTGGCCCGCGTTCCTGATGAACTCCCGCAGCTCGCACGTGCATTGGAACGGGTTGTCCCCTGCTCGGAGGGACGTGACGTGGTGGCAGGTCTGGAAGAAGTCAGCGGATGGGTGGGAAACCGAGTTGTGGTCCACGATCAGCACAGACAGGCTGCTGAAGGCCCCGCACGCGGGCAGGTCGGCCAAAGAGTTGAAGGCCACGTTGAGCTCTTGCAAAGCTTCCAGACGGGCGACGTCTTTAGGGATGCTCGCTATTCTGTTGTTACGAAGATCAAGCACCTTGACCTTAGGAGGCAAGCACCTGAAAACAGAATCAGTAAGCATATTGGAAGACAAATTTAATGCCACTATAGTCTCAGCCCAAGTACACATGTCCTCATGTGTATGAGACACCAAAGAATTCCTGCTAACGTCCAAGGTTTCCAGAGATGGCATAGTCTTAGTCATGTGACTCACTTTGAAAAGGCTTTGCAAGCCATTCTTTTGGAGTATAAGTGTCTCCAATCTTACCAATGTGGAACAGTTTTGAAAAACACTATCGGTGAAAACATTCTGGGTGAAGTTCAAAAACGTAAATGTGCTTGGGACCTGAGGACAAAGCATGTGAAAAAAGGGTGAATCGGATATGGTTAACATCAAAATGTTCATCTCAGAAAACACAGTGTATAAAGCTGTCTGTGAGAAAATGAACACTCGGTTTGTAATGTGTTCTATCTTCAATGCCTTCAGGGACGTGTCAGAGTACGTGAAGTCTTCCTCGTCAATGCTCTCGATTATTGTTAAGTTGTACATATTGAGATATTCCACAGGTTGGGGCCACAGGAACTGGAAAAGTCTAACCAAGCATTTCCAAGTTGTTTCCACATGGTTGAGAGTAAAATTCAATAAGCTCGGACCTCTGGTGAGGTGTAATAAAAAGTTTGTGAAAACGTGACAGTTGTCATCATTCAGTCTAATGTTAGTCAGTTGTAAGCACCCTAAAGTATTCACTGATATATTCACATGGACAGAGAACAAACTCCTTGAATGAAAGACAATGTGGAGAGTTTTTGTATTCAGAATTTGAAGACTTTCTGCCTCAGTTTCTTTTGCATGATAGCCTCCTAAATCCAGGAGAAGATATCTTAGCTGCAAGTGAGCAGTTGGTAGCAGGTCTGATTGTCGGAACTTTCTAGCACTTAATCCTAAAAAACTCAGCTGCGTCAAGTTGCCAAATTCCCTGCAGATGGGCAGAGCGTCAAAGTCATTGAATGAAAGATCTAAGTGCTTGAAACTCACAACAGGGGAGCAAGATACGTTTCGTAAATGATTGTGAGATAAATCCAAGTATTCCAAATCTGGGTTGAACTTGAAAGCATTCAAATCAAGTCTCTGGATTCTATTATGGGAAAGTTTCAGAACTTTCAGTGCTGGAAAAGAACTGAGGTCAGCCATCTGAAGCTCAGCTATGGAGTTCTGAGACATATCTAGAACTGTGGTTCTTGGTGGCAGGTCTTTGGGAACTTGAGTAAGGTTTCTTTTTGACAGGTCTATGGCAAACCCTCTTTCACTAGAGACTTGGATTACGGTGCCAACCATGAAGGTCATAATGCAAACACGATGGAAATTTCCAACAGTAAGTCCTTGATCTTGGGTCATGATGCAGCTGCTATCCCAAAAGGCTATTCTTCAGAGCATTTTGATCTGAGTCCAAGTTCTGGGGATATAACATACATGAAGATGAATAACGATTAGGTCATTAATATGCTTGGGCTGCAGGACACTGAGACACCAAGCTGGAGCTGAGCTGGAAGCCTCCTCCCTGCTGACTAGCTGTTATGGTCCTGGAAAATTCTATGCAGCTTGCGAGGTGAGAAAAGTCATCAATAGTCTTAACCAGCAGTGGACCCTGCAAGATACACTGACTGGCCAGCCAGACAAAATGTGCCAGCTGGTACAATGCTGGCATGTCTGCTATGGGGGAAACCAACTACTCTCTAAGTGAATTTGAGGCCTGTCCCACAGAGGGAAGTCATACCTGGTACTGAAGACCTAATCAAAAGCCCATGGTTGGGGAGGTCATAAGCCCTAAGGGGGAAGTTATTACTGTTGGTTAAATGGATATATTATGCCTATCAAATTGATTGTCCTCTAAATATTTATGCTTATGTCCATATATTAATGTGATTTTCTTTGTCTTTTTTTAGCTAGGGTCTCACTCTAGCCCAGGCTGACTTGGAACTCCTTCTGTATCACCAGGCTAACCTTGAATTCACAACAGTCCTACCATGGCCTCCTGAGTACTGGGATTAAAGGTGTGCCCTACACACCATCCGTGTTCCCACCTCCCATTCTCACTGTTGGTTAGAGAAGCTTCTCTTCTCAGGTGGTGGTTTAATTCAGGTGTCCCCATAAACTCAGGTGTTCTGAATGCTCGATTCCCAGCTGACGGAGATTTGGGAATCAACACCTCCTGGAGGGAGTGTAGTGTTACAGCCAGTTTCCCCATGCCAGTGTTTGGCACATTCTCCTGTTGCTATTTTCCACCTTATGTCGGCCAGGGGGTGATGTCCACCCTCTCTCTGCTCATGCCATCATTTCTCCTGCCCTTGTGGAGCTTCCTCTCGAGCCTATAAGCCACAATAAACCTCTTTTTCCCACAAGTTGCTCTTGGTTGGGTGATTTCTACCAGCAATGCGAACCTGACTGCCACAGTGGTAACTACTAGGAAGACTCTAGACTCACGAAAGTGCTGAGCGGTGACAGCGGAGTGTTCAGCAGTATGAAACATCTCTTTCATACTCTCCGAGGCTCAGGGACTATTGTGGATGAGGTGGCAGAATAAATGCAATAGGCAAAGGAAGAGGAGGAGAATGTGGCATTCTTGACCTCACGGTGGCTGATGCTATAACACAAGAACTGCTCAATAGGAGCACCAAAAAATAAAATGAAAGCCGGGCGTGGTGGCGCACGCCTTTAATCCCAGCACTCGGGAGGCAGAGGTAGGAGGATCACCATGAGTTCAAGGCCACCCTGAGACTACAGAGTTAATTCCAGGTCAGCCTGGACCAGAGTGAGACCCTACCTCGAAAAACCAAAAATAATAATAATAATAATAATAATAAATTAATTAATTAAAAATAAAATAAAAGACTATATCAAAGAACTCGGGCTAGAAAGATGGCTTAGTGTTTAAGGTACTTGCTTGCAAAGCCTATGGACCCAGGTTTGATTCCACAGTGCCCACATAAAACCAGATGCACAAGGTGGTGCATGCATCTGGAGGTCGTTTACAGTGACTAGAGTCTCTGTTGAGCCCATTCTTTCTTCTCTCTCTCCCACTCAGTAAAAGCTCAGTGGGCTGGAGAGATGGCTTAGCGGTTAAGCGCTTGCCTGTGAAGCCTAAGGACCCCGGTTCGAGGTTCAGTTCCCCAGGTCCCATGTTAGCCAGATGCACAAGGGGGCGCACGTGTCTGGAGTTCGTTTGCAGAGGCTGGAAGCCCTGGCGTGCCCATTCCCTCTTTCTCCCTCTATCTGTCTTTTTCTCTGTGTCTGTCACTCTCAAATAAATTTAAAAAAAAATTTTAAAGCTCAGTGATTTTTTTCTTTTAAAAAAATTTTTTTAAAAATTTATTTGAGAGTGACACACAGAGAGAGGAAGAGGCAGGTAGAGAAAGAGAGAGAGAATGAGCGTGACAGGGCCTGGAATTCATTATGTAGTAGTCTCAGGCTGCCTTGAACTCATAGTGATCCTCCTACCTCAGCCTCCCAAGGGCTGGAATTAAAGGTGCCACCACACCTGTCTCCCCTCTCTTATTTTTATTTATTTATTTGAGAGAGAGAACGAGGCAGAGATACAGAGAGAGAGAGAGAATGGGAATGCCAGGACCTCCAGCCACTGCAAATGAATTCCAGATGCATGCGCCCCCTTGTGCATCTGGCTTATGTGGGTCCTGGAGAATTGAACCGGGGATCCTTTGGCTTTGCAGGCAAGTGCCTTAATTACTAAGCCATCCCTCCAGCCCTATTTATTTATTTTTAATTAATTCATAAATTTTTATTTGAGACAGAAAGAAAGGAAGAGAAAGAGAGAGAGAGAATAGGTGTGCCAGGGCCTCTAGCCACTGCAAACGAACTCCAGACACATGTACCACCTTGTGCATCTGGTTTACATGGGTCCTGGGGAATTGAATCTGGGTCCTTAGGCTTTGCAGGCAAGCGCCTTAACCATTAAGCAATCTCACCAGACTGCAAGCTCAATTTTCATAAAATACCTGAGCCTATGGAGACATACATTCAAGCTACCACACTGGAGTCCTTTTTATTTTTATTTTTATTTTTTAGTTTTTCAAGGTAGGGGTTCACTCTAGTCCAGGATGACCTGGAATTCACTATGTAGTCTCAGGGTGGCCTCGAACTCACTGTGATCCTCCTACCTCTGCCTCCCAAGTGCTGGGATTAAAGGCATGCACCACCACACCCAGCTTTGTAGTCCATTTTTGATTGGGTTGTTTGATTTCTTTTTAAAATTATTGTTATTAACAGCATATTTTTGTATGGAGACATCATGTGTTGGTACCCTCTTTTCCTTCATCCCTGAACCCATTCCAGTGGGGACCCACCTCAGTGGGGTTTCATCTGTTTCTTTTTTACTTTTTTATTTTTAATTTTAAAAATATTTTTATTTACTTATTTGACAGAGAAAGAGGGAGAGAGAGAAAGAGGGAGAGAGAGAGAGAGAGGGAGAATGGGCACCCCAGGGCCTCCAGTCACTGCAAATGAACTCCAGATGCATGCGCCCCCTTGTGCATCTGGTTAACGTGGGTCCTGGGGAATTGATCCAGGGTACTTTGGCTTTGTAGGCAAACACCTTAACTGCTAAGCCATCCATCCAGCCTTCATTTGTTCTTTTGAATCCTAGGAATTTATTTTTAGTCATTTGTTCTCATCTGTTGGTCCTACAGAAATGAATATGTATTCTTTTTCTTTTTCTGTTTTCACTTTTTCTTATGGGAGAGAGAATTGGAGTGCCAAGGCCTCCAGCCTCTGCAATCAAACTTCAGACACATGAGCCACCTTGTGCGCATGCACAACCTTGCATTTACATCACCTTGTGCGTCCTGCTTCCCTGGGACCTGGGGAATTGAACATGAGTTCTTAGGCTTCACAGGCAAGCATCTTAACCACTAAGCCATCTCTTCAGCCCTAGATATGTATTTTTCTAACTAACAGTGGACCAGAAGCCACAACTTGGAAAAATTATAGGGGGTAGGAAGGATAGATAGGGGCACCTTTATGTTTTGTTACTATATTTTGAAATTAGAAGCACTACCACTGCACCATGAGGTCCCAAAGGTCATTATATTTTACCTGTGTGTGTGGATGCATGTATGTGTATTCATTTATGTGTAGATGTATGAATATGTGACGGTGCATATGCACGTGGAAGCCAGACAGAGAACAACTTATGGTATCATCTTCAAGAATGTCATCCACCTCCTTTGAGACAAGGCCTCCTATATTAAAGGAGAAACAGGAGTAAGGTAGCTTTGTACAGGCAGTTAGTCAGGGAGCAGAAATCCAAGAGGGACAATGCCCTGGTTCAATCCCCAATACAGTGCAAATAAATAAATAAATAAATAAAAATAAAGCAAATGCTTAGCAAAAAAAAAATTAAGTAAAATGTGCTGTTGGGCTACAATATATATGGATGACAAAAATTTTATTAATTACAGGAAACAAGGGAACTGGTGAGAGGGAACAAGTACACGAGAAAGTTTTCTGAGAGCCTTGCTTGATTGAGGGAAAGCCTTGGGCACCAATTCATCTAAGAAACTAGAAAAAAAGCATAAGTTTAGGGCTGGGAAGATGGCTCAGCCAATAAAGGCACTTGCTTGCAAAGCCTGCTAGCCCTGGTTCAATTCCCTGGCTCCCACATGAGCCAGATGCAAAAAGTGGTACAACCATCTGCTGTTCCTTTTCACCAGCAAGAGGCCCAGGCATGCCCATACACACCCACAACCACACAAATAATTATTTTTAAAAATATAAGTTTGAGTATTTATATTGTAAAATTAAGAGCCATTGTTGGAAAACACAATTAAAATGGACAAAGCCAGGCTGGAGAGATGCCTAGTGGTTAAAAGCGCTTGCTTACAAAGCCTGGCAGAGGCCCTAGCTGCCCATAACCTCCTCCCTCTCCCTGCAAATAAAGAAAAACCTTGTTTAAAAATATTTTTTGTTATTTATTTATTTGAGAACAACAGAGAGAAAGAGGCAGATAGAGAGAGAAAGAGAATGGACATGCCAGGGCCTCCAGCCACTGCAAATGAACTCCAGACACGTGCGCCCCCTTGTGCATCTGGTTTACATGGGTCCTGGGGAATCGAGCCTTGAACCGGGGTCCTTAGGCTTCACAGGCAAGCACTTAACCACTAAGCCATCTCTCCAGCCCAAAAGAAAGTTTTTTTTTTCCTCCACAAGTTGCTCTTGGTTGGGTGATTTCTGCCAGCCATGCGAACCTGACTGCAAAAACTGTCAGTGTGGAAAGTTCAAAAGATGCTACTAAAACCAGTTGGCACCAGTTAGAAAACAGTTAAGTGGCCAGTACAAAAGAAATTAGGTTTGAAAAGGAATCTAATTGTCCCTGCCAAAGACCAGGCTGTTAAAACTTAGCATATCTCCTCATAGCTAGATATTTCTCTGTCACCTTTAGAAATAATAAGCGTGCCTGGTCGATGTACTTAATGGCACAGCACTTGCCTATCATGGGCCCGACACTGGATTTGATCCTCAGCACTAATAATGCTATTAACAGCAGGGTATGGTGGTCACGCCTTTAATTCCAGACTCAGGAAACAGAGATAGAAGGATCGCTGAGAGTACGAGGCCAGCCTGGTACTACAGAATGAGTTCTAGGTCAGCCTGGGCTAGAGTGAGACCCTACTTCAAATGAATAAATACATTAAAATGATAATAATAATTATAATAACAAAAACCTTATTCCTTAGAAAAATGTTCACTGTATAAAGGTGATAAGCATTCATTTATTTAAATTTGCACCAAAGAAAATATATGCACAGACATGTGGGAAAATCTGTAATATATGTATCAACACACTCTCTCTCTCTCTCTCTGGATCTTTCTGCTTCAAAATAAATAAATAAATAAATTTTTTAAGGACCCCAGTTTGATTTCCCAGGACCCACATAAGCCAGATGCACAAGAGGGCATATGCATCTGGAGTTTGTTTGCAATGGCTAGAGGCTCTGGCGTGCCCATTCTCTCTCTCTACCTACCTCTTGCATTCTCTCTCTCTCTCTCTCTCTCTCTCTCTCTCTCTCTCTCTCTCAAATAAATAAATAAAATATATTTTTAAAAGTGTGGTTAGGAGAATTTTATGTCATGATGAAATGCTGAAAAACAAGTGTAGAAAATGATTAAATCCATGATTGTATATCCATAGCATGGGATAACATGCAGTCTCAAACAGTGCACTGTGAAACACGTTTGCAATCTAATGGTAAGTGAATGAAAGTTCCAGGCTGCATATACGAGACTTTAATTTGTAAGATATGATTAGAACTTGGAAAACGTGGGACTGCAGAGATGGCTCAGTGGTAAAAGGCATTTGCTTGCAAAGCCTGATGGCCCGGAATCCACGTAAGTAAGATGCACAAAGTGGTGCGTGGATCTGGAGTTCATTTGCAGTGGTAATACTGCCCGGCGTGCCTACTTCCCTCCCTGCACCCCCCCACCTGCTTGCAAATAAGTAAAAATTTTAAACAATGAACTTGGAAAATGCAAAACCTAAGAGGAAAAAGAATATGAGAATTGAATCATGCTTCATTTATTTTTCTTAGGAAACAGGGTTTCATGTACCCTAGGCTAGCCTTAAACTCAGTATGTAGTGAGGGTAACTGAACTTTTCATCCTCCTGCCTCCACTTCCAGAGTGCTGGGATTGCAGGCATATGCCACCACACTCAGTTTTATGGGTTTTGTTGGTTGGTTTGTTTGTTTTTTGTTTTTTTGAGGTAGAGTTTCACTGTAGTCCAGGCTGACCTGGAATTCACTATGTAGTCTCAGGGTGGCCTTGAATTCAAGGTGATCCTCCTACCTCTGCCTCCCAAGTGCTGGGATTAAAGACGTGCGCCACCACGCCCAGCTCAGTTTTATGTTGTTGTTGTTTATTTTTATTTATTTATTTATTTGAGAGCAACAGACAGAGAAAGAGGCAGACAGAAAGAAATAGAGAGAATGGGTGCGCCAGGGCCTCCAGCCACTGCAAATGAACTCCAGACGCGTGCGCCCCCTTGTGCATCTGGCTAATGTGGGTCCTGGGGAGTTGAGCCTCAAACCGGGGTCCTTGGGCTTCACAGGCAAGCGCTTAACCGGTAAGCCATCTCTCCAGCCCCAGTTTTATGTTTTTAACGTCTTTTATGATCTCAAAATGTTATCTTAGAACAATATAAGTTATCTTTAAAATATTGCTGGTGTAAAAATATTTTATATTTAAAGAAGCAGGCTTGTATGATTTGGAATATTACTACATATATAGTGGAAAAGAGAGAACCGTCTGGGGGAGCCCAAAGGGACGATAAGAGGGAAGGACAGTTTAAACTAAAATAACAGAGCTTATGGTTAGGGTGACCCTAGTATATGATTCATATGCATGTTGATTCATACGTGTGCTTTGAAAAATTGTTCTGAATCATACACACTGCACAAGCCAATTGTCACGTCCTGCTTGTGTAAACCAGCTGCCAGCTTGCTCGCTCACCCCTCCCCTCGGCAGTGACCACTATAAAAATGAAAGTAAAAGCTGCTGAACACCAAAGTTACTTTGGGGAACCATCCCAACTTCGGTCCCGGGGGAAGTGAAAAGTTAGAAGAGACACAGTTGTTTCGTTTAATATAATCAATTGGAAAGTGAAAGAACGAAAGGGCATAAAAATAATCATGAGAGGTGGAGGGCACTTACAAAGATTCAAACAGCAAGAGCGATCAGGGAATGATATTGAAGTTCAGCGTGGGAAAGAATTCACAATTAAAGTCGACAAAAATACAAGAGGAGCTTCATGGAGGAAGCCGGCTGCCAGCCCTGTGCTGGATTCAAAGTCAAGGAGATTCGAGAATTCAGTCACTGCCACTTCCTCTATTTAGCTAATGTTTTTTTGTTGTTGTTGTTGTTTTGTGTTTTTTTTTTTGGCTTGTTTGGTTTGTTTTTGAATTTGCTTTAGTGCTAGCGGCTACATGCTGTGGATCTGAATTTGAACTGTGGTGACATAATTAATTCCTCTTTTAAAACAACTCAGCGACAGATACAGATCGATAATTCTAGTACCATCTGGAAGGCTAGAACCAAACACACTGTTTACTATAAAAGCTATGTAGCACGTGAGCGGTGCTGTATCCGAGATTAAAACAAAACTACCACAAACATTATGAAAACAAAGAACCAGAACAGAGAAAAAGAGATGTCAGTAGACCAACGCAAAAGAAGTAAGTAATAAACAGGCTTTTTCCTTTAACTATCGCTGCAAGCACTAATTATTTGCTCTGCCACAAAGACACACCTCTTGCTCACGCACAATTCCAGGGACATTCACAGCAGTCTTTAAACACACACACACACACACACACACACACACACACACACACACATACACACACACAGAGAGAGAGAGAGAGAGAGAGAGAGAGAGAGGAATTTTACAAACATGTCAAAGAAGTATTACCTATGTCCTAGAGCCAATACCGTTTTCTTGTTGACTTGCAGAACTTGCACCATCATTTGAAAGATCCACAAACATCATCATACTTGTTGGTACTTTCTCCTCAGAAGAGAAAATCACGACGAAGCACAAGAAAAAGTAAGCGTTGGGCAAACAGTTCCCTGGTCTGAAGACAAGCAGAATCTCAGGGATGTTTTGGTGCCACCTATTGGTCCTTCCTGGCAAAAGTGGGGAGCAGGGCTGAAGAGATGGCCTAGCGGTTAAGCGCTTGCCTGTGAAGCCTAAGGACCCCGGTTCGAGGCTTGATTCCCCAGGACCCACGTTAGCCAGATGCACAAGGGGGCGCACACGTCTGGAGTTCGTTTGCAGAGGCTGGAAGCCCTGGCGCGCCCATTCTCTCTCTCACTCTCTATCTGCCTCTTTCTCTTTCTGTCACTCTCAAATAAATAAATAAAAAAAATATAAAAGTGGTGAGCAGAGCAGACTTTCCTGGATTCTGGTCTCAATTAGGATGTCACTGTATGAATTCATATAAGTAGGCAGCTCATGAAAATTTTGGAATAAAAAAAGGCTTTTTCTAAGGTCAATTTTTAAAATATATTTAGTTTTTTACTTGCAAGCGGGGAGAGAGAGAGAGAGAGAGAAGAAAGGCTGACATAGACAGAATGGGCACACCAGGGTCTCCTGCCCAAACGAACTCCAGAAGCATGCACCACTTTGTGCTTCTAGCTTTGTGGGTACTGGGGAACTGAATCTGGCTCATTAGGCTTTACAGTCTAATGTCATCTCTCCAGCTCCTCTAAAAGGTCAATTTTGTCTCTGAGGGTTTTCAGCTTGGGTTTTTTTTTTTTTTTTTAATGTTATTTACTTATTTATGGGAGAGACAGAGAGAAAGAGGCAGACAGAGTCATGGGCATTCCAAGGACTCAATGTCACTGAAAAAAAAAAAGAAAGAAAGAAAAGAAAAGAAAAGAAAAGAAAAGAAAAAAAAAAACACTCCACATACATCTGCCACTTTGTGTATCTGGCATGGGTACTGGGGAATCAAACCCAGACCATCAGGCTTTGCAAGCAAGCACCTTAAACCACTGAGCCATCTCTCCATCTCCTCATCTTGGATGTTATTTTATCTTTTATTTATTTATTAGAGACAGAGAGGGAGGGAGAGAGAGAGAGAGAGAAAATGGGCACACCAGGGCCTCCAAGTACTGCAAATGAACTCCAGATGCACACGCCACCATGTGCATCTGGCTTACGTGGGAGCTGGAGAATCGAACCGAAATCCTTTGGCTTTGCAGGAAAACGCCTTAACCGCTAAGCCGTCTCTCCAGCCCCTCAGCTTGGGTTTTAAACAGCCACCAGGTTGGAAAGTTATTAGAGTTTGCTGTCTGGTGGTGTCACCATTCTTGACATTTCCAGAATAATTCCAACAACCATTCAAGCAATTTTTGAGCACTATTAGGACTGAAGGAGGTGCTTTAAAATCAGTTAAGTTTGCTTTTTGAAAAATCAACTTTCAAGGGAAATGTCACAGCTGCCACACATTTAACCCTACCTCAGAGGAACCGTGTCCAATTCCTCACATTCTGATTAACATTTGATACTTGAATGTTTTTAAATATATATATTTTTTATTTGTCTGCAAGCAGAGTGAAATAAAGAGAAGCGACAGAGAGAATGGGCATGCCAGAGCCTCCTGCCACTGAAAACAACCTCCAGATGCATGTGCCACTTTGTGCATCTGGCTCTATGTGCGTCTGCAGAATCAACCTTGGGCTTTGCAGGCAAACACCTTAACTGCTGAGCCATCTCTCCAACCTGAGTGTTTTAGTTTTTAAACTTAATTTATTTGAGTGTGTGAATGGGTGTTCATGCCACGGAATGTTTATGGAGGCCAGAGGATACTATGGTTGTGTCTGTACCCCACTTTCTTTGAGGCAGGGTCTCTTGCTGCTGCAAATGAACTGGCAGACTGTGAAGGAACCAGACTAGCCCGCGAGCTTTGGGTTCTCCTGGCTCCATATCTCTCTGTTGCAGGCACATGGGGATCACAGGCGCATGCGCCACTTTACAACTGGCCTTACATGGGCGTTGGGGAGCTGAACTTGGGCCCGCAGGCTCTTCAGTGTAGAAAAGCACCTTCAACCACTGATCCATCTCCCCAGCCTGGGTGCTTTAATTTCACTTATTTATTTATTGCGGGGGTGGGGAGGGAAGGAGAGAATGGGCATGCCAGGGCCTCTAGCCACTACAAATGAACTCCAGATGCACGCGCCACCTTGTACATCTAGTTTATGTGGGTGCTGAGGAATCAAACCTGGGTCCTTAGGCTTCACAGGCAAATGCCTTGACCACTAAGCCATCTCTCCAGCCTGGGATGTTTCAATTTTTAAATTCTGGAATAGTAAGTACCTCATAGATTCTCAAGACCACTTAGAATTTTAGAATTACACTATTCAAGATTGAAATGAAAGGGGGTGAATGGGTAACCAGACAGCTCAGGCAGCCAGGAAACCCTGTGTCCAGCGTTCTCACTTATTTAGGTTCTGCCAAGACCTGAACACAGGAGCTAAATAATCATCCTTTAATTAATCTCACCAGCTGGCATTCTCCCATCCTTTAAAAAAAAAAAAAAAAGCTAAGACTGTGCAAATTGGCCAATGGTTAAGTTGGACATGTGGGTTAAGCATCACTTCTGCTTTCAGGAGGAAGTGAAAGAACATCTTACTGTCCACCCTTACTCATCAAACAACAGGAAGTCTTCTCAAGTTTGACACGGTGTAGCAAGGAGTGATGGGTACACAGGGGACAGCTGTCAAGCTTCAGGCGTGTGCAACCCTGGGAGGCCAAACTGGAGAGCAGGCCAAGGCGGAAGGAGCCAGCGGCCTGTGGGGGAATTTCAGGTAACACCAAACCAAAGTCTTAAGAAAACACATGTGTGCACATGAAAGCACGCGTGTATGTGCGCACACGTGCACACACATGCACAGAAACCCCTGAAGATTTGGTCACATGAGCATATCTTGGTATTGCATAAGAATGCTCACACTGAGGAACACAGACACTATTCTCACAGAGGCTGTCATAACTCTAAGAAATGTCTTTTTTGTTTGTTTGTTTGTTTTGGTTTTTCGAGGTAGGGTCTCACTCTAGCCCAGGTTGACCTGGAATTCACTGTGGAGTCTCAGGGTGGCCTGGAACTCACAGCGATCCTCCTACCTCTGCCTCCCCAGTGCTGGGATTAAAGGCGTGCGCCACCACGCTGGGCAGAAACGTCTTTAAGGGATAACAAAGCCCACTGAAATTAGGTCACATAGAAGACCACATGTCATGGAACAAAGAAGGAGACAGACAATACTGAGCAACTTGAGTTCTTCACTTAGACACTACGCAGCTTTGGGAAAATCGCTTAACCTACCTGAGGCTGTTTATTCATCTGTGGAAGGGGGAAGTTCTTGCTGTGATTCTTAGAAAGTAAAATAAATATAAAATTGCTAGAATGGTAACAACACAGAAGTCACAATAGCAAGGAGATATGAATTCTATGCAAGCCATATGCTTTTAAAATTATTTTATTATTTTATTTTTATTTTTTAATATTTTTAAATATTTATTTATTTGGGAGAGACAGATAGAATGAGTGGGCGCATCAGGGCCTCCAGCCACTGTAAATGAACTCCAGATTTGTGTGCCATCATGTGCATCTGGCTTACATGGGTTCTGGGGAATTGAACCTGGGTCCTTAGGCTTTGCAGGCAAGTGTCTTAATTGGTAAGCCATCTCTCCAGCCCCTATTTTTATTTATTTTTTGTTTTGTTTTGTTTTTCGAGGTAAGGTCTCACTCTAGCTCAGGCTGACCTGGAATTCACTAGGTAGTCTCAAGGTGGCCTCGAACTCATGGCAATCCTCCTACCTCTGCCTCCTGAGTGCTGGGATTAAAGGCGTCTGCCAGCATGCCTGGCTATTTTATTATTTTTGTTTTTTGTTTTTTCAAGGTAGGTTTTCACTCCAGCCTAGGCTGACCTGGAATTCACTTCACAGTCTCAGGGTGACCTGAAACTCACAGTGATCCTCCAGCCTCTGCCTCCTGAGTGCTGGGATTAAAGGTGTGTGCCACCAGGCCCGGCTCTAAAATTCTTTTAATTTTTTTTTTATTTGCATGCACACACGTGGGTGTGAGGTGAGACATGGGCATGCCACGGTGTGCATGTGGAGGTCAGAGGACAATGAAGTGTCTCTGCTTTCCTTCCACCTGCTTTGAGACAAGGTCTCTTGCTGCCACAGATGAATGCCCGTGTGGGCCTTACTTGGGTGCTGGAGAATCGAACTCATGTTGGTTTGCATGTGTCTTTAACCACCGGCAATCTCCTTATCCGCAAGTCACATGCTTTTTATAAAAAAATTATTTTAATTTTTTTACATTTATTTATTTATGTGATAGAGAGAAAGAGGAAGAGTGAGAGACAGAATGGATGTGCCAGAGCCTCCAGCCACTGCAAACGAGCTCCAGATGCACGCGTCCCCTTGTGCATCTGGCTAACGTGGGTCCTGGGGAATCGAACCTGAGTCCTTTGGCTTTTACAGGCAAACACCTTAACTGCTAAGCCATCCCTCCAGCCCTCACATGCTTTTATATGCTGAAGTAGAGTGGTCACAGGACCTTGCTACTAAGAGAAGCAAAGACAACCTGGGAAAAATTTAGCACCGTTTGCGTGAATCTGGTCCGCCACACATTCCCTGGGCTCTTCCTCCTCCTCTTCTTCTTCTTTTGGTGTTTCGAGGTAGTTTTTCATTCTAGCCCAAGCTGACCTGGAATTCACGATGAAGTCTCAGGGTGGCCTCGAACTCACAGCCAGCCTCCCACCTCTGCCTCCCAGTGCTAGGATTAAAGGCATGCGCCATCACGGCTGGCTAATATTTTGTTGTTGTTGTTGTTTGCTTTGTTTTGTTTTACGATGTAGGGTCTAACCCAGGCTGAAGTGGAACTCACTTCATAGTCTCAGGGTGGCCTTGAATTCATGGTAATTCTCCTACCTCTACCTCCTGAGTGCTAGGATTAAAGGCGTGTGCCACCACACCCGGCTCTATCTTCTTCTTTTAACTATTATTTATTTATTTACTTATGTGCAAGCAGAGAGAGATAGAGAGAAGAGAGGCAGACAGAAAGATGGGTGCACCAGGGCCTCCAGCCACTGCAAATGAAATCCAGATGCATGTGCCACTTTGTACGTCTGGCTTTGCGTGGATAATGGGGAACTGAACTCCGGTGCTTCGGCTTTGCAGGAAAGTGCCTTAACCGCCGGGCCGTCTCTCCAGCCCCTTATCTTCTCCCCAGGCATTGTTCTGAGTACTTGGCTTCACCCTCCCAAAGGTGCTGTGACATAAGGGGCTCTCACCTAAGGCTGGGGCAGGGGCAATCAGAAAATGGATGGGTCAGTGATGGGCTGGGGTCTGCAGCCAGGCAGTCTGGTCTCGGGACTAGGCGCTCAGAATTACATCACGCTGGGTCCTAAGATACAGAGGAGAGACACTGACAGACACTCGCATCTCACAGTCACAAGCCAAGGAATGCCCGGAGCCACCAGGATCTGGAGACAGCAACAGCCTGCCATGGGTTTTGACTTCTGAACCCCAGAACTGAAAATGAGGAAAACATAAGGTTATTGTTTGAAGCCACATGACACTTTACTACATCAGCTACAGGAGATTAACAGCAGGGTTGGCATATGCATGTTGATTTATTCATAAAATGTTTTTTTTTCCCCCAAAGGAATACTTCGGAGTCTTACCTTTTGCAGAAAGCTAAGATTTTTCATTCACCATTTTATGTTTTTTGTCCTTTTTTGTTTGTTTTTACCATGTACATGTTACTTTTTTTTTTTTTTTTTTTTGAGACATCTCACAAGTATGCCTCAAACTTGCAATTCTCTTGCTAAAGCCTTCCCAGTGCTGGGATTGCAGGCATGTGCCACCACAGTCAGCTTCAAATACCATCTTAACTTAAAAAGATGTCACAGTGGGGTAAGTAAAATGACATAGCCTGAGGCCAGCTGTCATACTGACAATACAGACAGAAGCAAAACATTAAGTATTTATATAAAACTAAAATGCACTGCTGAGTGAGCAGAGACAAGCCTTCCATTCTATAAAAAGGGTATTTAGGGCTGGAGAGATGGCTTAGCGATTAAGGTGCTTGCCGGCAAAGCCTAAGGACCCATGTTCTATTCTCCAAATCTCGCGTAAGGCAGACGCACAAAAGTGAGGCAAGTGCAAGGTCCCACATGTCCACTAGGTGGCGCAAGCATCTGGAGTTCAATTTCAGTGGCTGAGGCCCTGGCGCACCAATTCTCTCTCTCTCTCTCTCTCTCTCTCTCTCTCTCTCTATCTCTCTCTCTCTCTCTCCCCCCCCCCTGTCTCTCTATATAAAAATAAAAAATAAAGAGCTGGGTGTGTAGCTCATGTCTTTAATCCCAGCACATGGGAGGCAGAGGTAGAAGGATCACTGTGAGTTCGAGGCCACCCTGTCACTTCATAGTGAATTCCAGGTCAGCCTGGGCTAGAGTGAGACCCTACCTTGAAAAAAAGAAGGAGGGGGGGATATTTACAGTATCCAAGATGTATGGTTTTCTAACAAATCTGTATAAAGATGACTAAGAATTCCAAGTGGAGGTTTGAGCCCAGAATATAAAACAGACGAAAAATGAAGAAGGAAGTAGAAATAAGTCAAACCTGGAAAAATAGGCAACCTCGCTGCAAATGAAGACAGCCACTTCTGGTAGTGTACCATTGTAGACACACACCCCTGAGGCAGACAAAAACAAACACATTTAGTGACTCCAAGTGTGCGTCAGAGTGTTGGGAAGCGGAGGTCTGTCTACAGATCTCAATTTAAATGGCCTGAGAGGAATCATGCATCAAGACTTCTTAACAATATCTTCTTGTGGCCAGGCAGGGTGGTGCACGCCTTTAATCCCTGCACTCAGGACGCAGAGGTAGGAGGATTGCTGTGAGTTCGAGGCGAGCCTGGAACTTCAGAGTGAGTTCCAGGTCAGTCTGGATTTAGAGTGAGACCCTGCCTCGAAAAACAAACAAACAAACAAAACAAAATAAAATTAAAAAAAAAATCTTCCTGTGATTCTTTGGCAGCTGGCAATCTGGGCACTGAGACCCGCCCTCTAGCCTCAGCACAGCGCCCACTCGTGGTACCTAGTCTCGTAGCTGCACCCCGCTGCCCACCCTCTGGGGGGCCTGGAAGGGTCCTTATTCTCACTTCAAGACTTGAAACCAACCCTTGTCGGGTCCCGTGTGGTGGTAGTCAACTCCTGAGCCTCACCACTTCATTGAGTATTTCAGCAGCATTGAATGCCACCCCTTTCAAAATGCCAGTGGCTTCAGTAAGCATGCAGAATGCCCCTGATTAGATCCTACGCACTGTTCTCCGTGGCTGCTGCCAGTCGATTCCCAGTTTCCAGTTTCCAAGCTTCCCTGCCTGGCCCACCCCTTGATGGTTCCTCCCCATTCACACTCAGCTGCCTCAGTCCACCTCGTCGCTGGACCCCGCAGAGCCAGGGTGGCTGCAGAGTTAGGGGGACACACTCCATGCTGCTGGTCCCTCTGAGCTCCCACACTACAGGGGGAGCAATCTCCCCGCCTTCCTCCCTCCCTCCCCTGGACCCCACATTCTCCTCTCTATCTGTCTCCTCCTCTCTGGTGAGCCCTGATGTCACATCTCTTCCTTCTGTTAATTTGTAACTTTAAATATTTTATTTTTATTTCTTTATTAGAGAGACAGAGAGGCAAAGAGAGGGAGAGCCAGGTCATCCAACCACTGCAAACGAACTCCAGATGTATGCGGCACCTTGTGCATCTGTCTGGCTTACGTGGGTCCTGAGGAATCGAACCTGTGTCCTTAGGCTTTGCAGTCAAACACCTTAACCGCTAAGCCATCTCTCCAGCCCCGTCTCTTCCTTCTGGATGCACTCTCTTTGTCAACAGCCGCTCTCCTTCCTGAGCCCAGGTTCATCTCTGGCTTGTGGACTCCTTTAGTGTAGTATTTCCATTCTCCATTTAATACTGCCTTTTCTTCCATCTTAAAAACAAACAAGCCACTTCCCTTTAACACACAGCCTTGCTCGTCTGGCTGGGCAGTTGCCCTCTCAGGGCAGGCCAGGTGAGTGTATTAGAAGTCCTGGCTGTCCCGGGCAAGGACAGAGGTCACAGTGTGAATGCCAGTGTCTGTGATACATTGAAACACACCTGTCACACCCGGAATTCAACTTGGTAACAGTCACAGTTTCCGAACTGGAAAAGAAGGTGGAGGCAACGCTCTCGATTCTGTCTTAGAGGTGTAGAAAGACATAGAGCCAAGTAGTTCCAGTCAGAGACACAAAGGTTGGTCTCAGTTGGAAGCAAGTTCTACCCACAGTGATGTCAAGATAGCTTTGCAGTTTTTCTATGAATATGAAATAGCAAGGGACTGCAGAGATGGCTCAGTAGTGGAAGGTGCTTGCTTGCAAAGCCTGGTGGCCAGATTTTGGTTCCCAGTACCCACATAAAACCAGATGCATAAAGCGGCACATGTATCTGGAGCTCATTTGCATTGGTAAGAGGCCATGGCACACCCTTACACTCTTAGGCGTGCTCTCTCTCTCTCTCTCTGCTTGAAAATAATGAATAAAAACATTTTTAAAATTAGCAATGTTCATTAGCTTAATTTTTTTTTGAGGTAGGGTCTCACTGTAGCTCAGGCTGACCTGGAATTCCCTATGTAGTCTCAGGGTGGCCTCGAACTCATGGCCATCCTCCTGCTTCTGTCTCCCATGTGTTGGGATGTGTTGGCATGTGCCACCATGCCCAGCTATAATTTTTTTTTCAAGGTAGGGTTTCACTCTAGCCAAGGCTGACCTGGAATTCACTACGTAGTCTCAGGGTGCGCTTGAACTCATGGTAATCTTCCTACCTCTGCCTCCTGAGTGCTGGGATTAAAGGTATGCGCCACTATGCCCAGCTCTAGCTATAATTTTTTTCAAATTTTTTATTAACAACTTCCATGATTATAAAAAGTATCCCATGGTAATACCCTCCCTCCCCCCACTTTCCCCTTTGAAGCTCCATTCTCCATCATATCCCCTCCCCATCTCAATCAATCTTTTATTTTGATGATGTCATGATCTTTTCCTCCTATTATGATGGTCTTGTGTAGGTAGTGTCAGGCACTGTGAGGTCATGGATGTCCAGGCCATTTTGTGTCTGGAGGGAGCACAGTGTAAGGAGTCCTACCCTTCCTTTGGCTCTTACATTCTTTCTGCCACCTCTTCCACATTAGACCCCGAGTCTGGCTATAATTTTTTTAATTTCACATGGAAAATGTAAAGAACTGGAAATGACCTGAATGTCTATCAGTACAAGAGAGAATAAAGTGAATAAATTGTAATAGAAACAAAATATGTGAGCCTTAGAAGAATGCTTTCTTAAAAATTCAATTATTGTTTTCTTTTTTGATTTTTTTGTTTGTTTGTTTGTTTGTTTTTTTCGAGGTAGGGCCTCACTCTGGCTCAGGCTGACCTGGGATTCACTATGGAGTCTCAGGGTGGCCTCGAACTCAGCGATCCTCCTATCTCTGCCTCCTGAGTGCTGGGATTAAAGGCATGTGCCACCACGCCGGGCTGAAAATTTTTTATTTATTTATTTGGGAGCTGAGAGAGAGAAAGTATATGGGCATGCCAGAGCATTTGCTGCTACAAACTTTAGACACATGCATTCAGTTTGTGCCGCTCGCTTTATGTGGATACTGGGGAATCCAACCTGGGCTGCCAGCCTTTACAAGCCAGCCGTGTGGTAGTTTGAAAACGTATGGCCCCATAGACTCCAGTGTTCTATTAAATCTTGTACCTTGGGTCTCCAGCTTCGTGGCTGGAGGAGGTGTCACTGGGAGGCAGATCCTGGACTCCAGCCCCAAGGTGGCACTGAGGATGGAGCTGACTCCAGCTCAAAGCTACGCAGAGGTTGGCGTTCTGGTGGGGGCCCCTGCTTGTGCTTTTGGGTGTTTGCTGGCTGCTGCTGGCTTCTCTCTCTGCTTAGATCTATGAAAGCGGACCAGCTTCTTTGCCGTTGAAGGGACTTCCTCTGGATCTGTAAGCTTGAAATAAATGCGGTCCTCCCCTACACTCGTTTGGTTGGACGTTCGAAATCTCAGCATTACGGAACTGCCGGTAACGCGCACCTTTAACCCCTGAGCCATCTCCTGTGCCCAGAAGAATGCTTTTGATTGGTATGTGTTGACAAAGAAAAATAATTATGTAAGTACAAAAAAAAAATCAAATATGGGCTGGGTGTAATGACGCATGCCTTTAATCCCAGCACTTGGGAGATGGAGGTTCCAAGGTTAGAGGATCATCATGAGTTTCAGGCCAGCCTAGGAATACAGAATGAATTCCAGGTCAGCCTGGGCTACAGTGAGTCCCTACGTGAAAAAACAAATATGTGTGTGTATGTGTGTGTGTATCCCAGTGTTTTATCTTTTTAATTTTTGTTTTGTTTTGTTTTGTTTTTTGTTTTTTTCAGGTAGGATCTCACTCTAGCCCAAGCTGACCTGGAATTCACTGGGTAGTCTCAGGGTAGCCTCGAACTCACAGCAATCCTCATACATCTGCCTCCCGAGTGCTGGGATTAAAGGCGTGAGCCACCAGGCCCAGCTTTTTTAATTTTTTTGAGACAGTTTCCTAGTACAGTTCAGATTGGCCTCAAATTTGCTGTGTGGCCCCAGCTTTGATCCTCCTGCCTCAGTCTCCTGAGGGCTGAGATTATAATATGCATTATTACATTCTGTTCCAAAGGCCATCTATGTGCATATATGTTTATATAAGCTGAAAGAAACTACAGTAGAAGCCACACAGTTAGACATGGTACTGAGTCTGGCATAGTGGCACATGTCTGTAATCCCAGCTACAGGGGAGACTGAAACATGAGAACCCCAAGATCAAGGCCCACCTGGAGTACACCGCCAGTTCCAGGCCAGCCAAGACAAAATGCACACATGTTTTAAAAGAGTTGCAGGGGGTGGAGATGTCTCAGTGAGTAAAGCGCTTGTGGAGCAAGCATAAAGATCTTAATTTGGAGCTGGAGAGATGGCTTGGTGGTTAAGGCACTTGCTTGCAAAGCCAAAGGACCCAGGTTCAATTCCCCAGAACTCACATAAGCCAGGTGCACGAGGGGGCACATGTGTCTGGAGTTCGTTTGCACTGGCTGGAGACCCTGGCACACCCATTCTCTCTCTTCCTCTCTCTCTCTCTGAAATAAATAAATAAACAAATTAATATAAAGTTTTTAAAAAATCTTTATTTGGATCCCCAGCACCCATATGGAGTAGAATGTCTGTAATCCCTAGGGTTTAGAAGTGAGTGAAAAGTGAGAGAGAGAGAGAGAGAGAGAAAAAAAAAAAAACAAACCAGACTTGTCTTTAAACACATCACTCAGACCCACAGCTCTTAAATTCTATTTTCCCAAGTTTTATATAAAATATTTGTACAAATATATATTTACCAATAAACAATTCATTCGTAACCTTCCCCTGCCCTTTCCCAAATTGTCCTTTGGCCACATGTCAAGGAGCGCCTTGCCCATCTAACCGTACTTCCTGGTCAATAAATTATCATCCCCCCCCCACCCCCACCCCCTCCCCCCCCCCCCCCCCCCGCCACCCCGGCTTGGTGGCTATAAGCCCCCGATAGGCTGAAGCAGGATTGCCATGAGTTCAAGGACAGCCATGGCTACAGAGTGAGGTTCTATCTCAATCAGTTAATTTATTTTTTATTTTTATTTTTTTTTTTTTTTGAGGTGGGGTTTCACTCTAGCACAGGCGGATCTGGAATGTACCATGTAGTCTCAGGCCGGCCTCGAACTCGAACTCACAGTGATCCTTCTTATCTCTGCTTCCGCGGTACTGGGATTTTTTTTTTTTTTCTTTTTAATGGATACAGCATTATCTCACATCACCATTCTTTTACCGTGGGACCTTTAGAGGACTGGTAGCTGCTGAAATCCACCACCTTGCACACGCGCGCGCGCGCGCACACACACACGCACACACACACACACACACACAGACGCTTGTGCAACTGTTTGCTTAGGAGCAATGTGGGTTTCCCAAGGGCAGCGGGTAAACCAAAGCTGAACCAGGATGACCTTCTAGGAAGTCTGGGTTTTTTGTTGTTGTTGTTATTTCTGTTTTTGGTTTTCGAGGTAGGGTTTCGGAAATCCACCGTGTATTCTCGGGGTGGCCTCGAACTCACGGCGATCCTCCTCCCTCTCTGCCTCCCGAGTGCTGGGATTAAAGGCGTGCGCTAAATGTCTTTAACTTTTTTTTTTTTTTTTTTTAATAAAACATCCCATTTCTCTCCCACCGACGGCGCGCTCGGGGCGCTCTGTCCAGCGCAGGACCCGGGCGGGCCGAGGGCGGGACGGCGGGGAGGGGACGCGGGGCCGGGACCCGCGGTGTCCGGGGCGGGGCCCGGGCGTCCCCGGGGCGGAGCAGCTCGGCCCGCCGCGTCCCCGGCGTCCCTGCCGACGTGGCGGGGCGGGTCCGCGCGCACTCGGCCGCCGAGCGGTAAGAGACCCCCGGGGCGCCGTCCCTCCGTCCATCTGTCCATCCGTCCATCCCCGCGGGGCGGGCGGGCCGGAGGGGCTCGGGCTGGGGACCCTGCCGTCGACGCTGTCCCCCTCCCCACGTCCCGCCCGCCGCGGTCCTGCGAAGCCACCCGCCGGGGACTTGGCGCTAGGAGCAGCAGCCGGCTCGGGGGCGAAGGTCCCCGGGGTGGAGGAGGAGGCTCGGCCCGAGGGCCCTGCGTGCGCGCGCGCGGGCGTGTGAGTGTGTGTGTGTGAGTGTGTGTCGCTCCAGGTCCACGCTCATGCACACACCCACACGCCCGCGCGCCGGGTCTGCACCCCCCCCACACACACACCCGCTCGGCCCCTCCGTCTGCAGCTACCTGGTCCTGCTAAGGTACCCCATCTTAGCGCCTGCAAGTCTGAAAAGGTTTTCCCTACTCCCTGGGGTCCCCCCGCAGGGTGTTTCCTCCCCACCTCCCGCACCCCCTCCCAGCGCTGGGCCTGGCAGGGAGGGAGCTGGTCAAAATGTGCCTGGCCCTGGCCTCCCACCCACGCCCATCACCCCTCCCCTGGGGAATCCCCCCTTCCCCACCTTGCCTGCGCAGTCACTCCAGCCACACATGCTGAGCTGGTACCTAGCAGGAATTCCCCACCCCACCCTGGCCTGGGTCTCCTACTGCCCTCGCCCATCTCCCAGCCCTCCCCCCCCCCCCACCCAACAGGCTAGCCTACTCCCAGCAATCAGGTGAGCTTTCCCAGGCCCCTCTCCTTGCGCCTGAATTTCACTGACTTCTTTTCTTTCCTTCTGTTTTGAAAATACTGTATTTATTTATTCAGAGAGAGAGAGAGAGAGAGAGAGAGAGAGAGAGAGAGAGAGAGAGAGGGAGGGAGAGAATGGGGGCACCAGGGCCTCCAGCCACTGCAAACGCACTCCAGACGCGTGCACCTTCTTGGGCATCCGGTCCCTAAGAATCAAACTCTGGTCCTCTGGCTTTGCAGGCAAACGCCTTAACCACTAAGCCATCTCTCCAGCCCTCACTGACTTTTCTAGAGTAGAAAAAAAAAACATCTCTGGGGCCTTCCCAATACAAGTTGCTGGCCTCTTAAATCCTGGGTCCCTTTGGACTCCCTAAGAACTCTGCCTGTCTGTGGAGACCCATAGTATTGTACCTGACCAGAGGCCTCCATTTGCCTACTCTTCCTTTCATCCCCGAAGCCCCTTTCCTGCATAGCCCACCCTTACTGGTAGAGCCCCTTCCTCCTTTCTTCCATCGCCTCTGAGATCAGCGGAACAAATCTGATTAACTCCTTACCTTGTAAGTCTGTGAGCAAAGGAATGAAACTCTATGGGTGGAATTTGAGGAGAGAGAGCCGGTGTGGAGGGAACGAACTCGAGTCTTGACCACGTCGGTAGCAATTTTCTTTAATCAGGCCAAGCCTATGTCAACCACTGTTACTTTTGAATCAATATCAAACACAGTATATTTCAGGTCAGTAAATATTTGGGGACCAGCATGAAGCAGCTCTCGGTTCAGGAGTGCAGGATGGCAGACACAGACGCTCTAAAGGCAGTGGTAGACTTGTGTGAAAAGTCTCACAAGGGCTGGAGAGATGGCTCAGCGGTGAAGCGCTTGCCTGTGAAGCCTGTGGACCCGGGTTCCAGGCTCGATTCCCCAGGGCCCACGTTAGCCAGGTGCACGGGGCGCACGCGTCCCGAGTTCGTTTGTAGTGGCCGGAGGCCCTGGCGCGCCCATTCTCTCTCTCTCTGTGTCGCTCTCAAATAAATAAATGAACAAAAAAATAATTTTAAAAGCAGTGTCGCAAAACCAAAGACGACGAAAGAACAGTTCATTGCTGGGAAGGGGAAGGACGGGATGGAGAATCGCAGTTACAGGGGGGTGTGGGGGGGGACTCTAGATGTTGGGTAGTTGCGGGAACACGAGTTTGCGTGGCACTGAGGTCAGACTGTGACAGTTTAGGAACCCTGTGAACTGTGGGGACCAGGCAGGAATGTAGGATGGGTTGAGTTGCAGAAGCCAGGGTGGCATTGGATCATGACAGGCCACATGCCCCACAAAGGTGGTTATACCTAGAGTTTATTTATTTATTTGAGAGACAGAAAGAGCCAGAGAGAGAAAGAGAGAGAGAGAATAGGCACACCAGGGCCCCTAGCCACTGCAAAAGAACTCCAGGTGCATGTGTCCCCCTTGCCTGTCTGGCTTATGTAGGTACTGGGGAATTGAACCTGGGTCCTTTGGCTTTGCAGGCAAATGCCTTAACCCCTGAGCCATCTCTCCAGACCCCTGCCTTTTAAACAAAAGAAGCAGGTATCATGTACACGTCACCGAAATGCCTGGCAGACGTGTGGAGGCGTGTGCCCTTGTCAAGCTACGTAGAGCTGGGAACCTCACTCCAGAAGGTTTGTCTAACTTCTTCCCTAACCAGCACTTTCTACACTGGAGAAGACAATTCGTATAGAATGTCATGTCACCACCACATTTGTACTTGGCCAAGTGAGGCCATCTAAACACTCCTACATTCACTGTCGCTGTGTTTTCATAAAGCAAGAGACAGCTGAACGCTAATCGTGAAAGCTAAGCTTGCAAGACGAAGGCCAGTTTAGGTTTGTGAGACACCTCAAGTGCAGCCGTCCCTCCTCTTCTCTGTCCCCAAGGGCTCCCCCCCCCCCCCGCCATTAGGGAGTCCATTTTCACATCACACAGGAGGAAGCAGGAAGCCCGGAGAGAATGAATAAGTTGGGACACTTGGACCCAAAGCAGAGGGCCCTTTCCCAGAGCACGTCCCCATCACCCACAGGTGCATCCTGACAGGCTAGAGCCCACTCCTGGTGTGGGCATTTACACATGCTCTTACCCGGCCATGACCGTGCCCAAAAAACCATGCCAAAGCCATGTTCAAAATCCTCCCTTGCACTAATTCTGGCGTATTTTTCCTTTATTATGTGGTTTCACATAGATAGTTCTTTTAATTTTTCTTCTGTGTGTGTGCTAGGGATCAAGCCCTGGGCCTTTGTGCATACTAGGCAAGCACTTTACCATTGTGCTACAACTTAACCCTGAATTTTTAAAAAAATCATTTATTTATGAGAGAGTGAGAGAAGACAGAGAGAGAGGATGAGAATTGGCATGCCAGGGCCTTCAGCTACTGTAATCAAACTCCAGATGTGTGCAATGCCTTGTGCCCGTGTGCCACCTTGTATGCATGCGTTACCTTGTGCATCTGGCTTATGTGGGTTCTGAGGAGTGGAACCTGGGACCTTAGGCTTTGCAGGCAAGACCCTTAACCACTAAGCCATCTCTCCAGCCCTTCTTTTCTTTTTGTGAGATAGGGTCTCACTGTCTAGCCTACGTGGACCTGAAACTCACTCTGTAGCTCAGGATGGCTTCGAACTCATGGTGATCCTCCTACCTCAGGTTCCTGAGTGCTGGGATTAAAGTTGTGTGCCAACAATCCCAGGTTGAATAGCTCTTTTTTTTTTTTTTTTAATTATGCATTTAAGAGAGAGAGAGGCAAAGGGGAGAGAGAGAGAGGGAGAAAGGGAGAATGGGCATACCAGGGCCTTCTGCCACTGCAAATGAACTCCAGACAGATGTGCCACTTTGTGCCTCTCTGGCTTTATGTGGGTACTGGAGAATCAAACTAGGGTCATCAGGCTTTGCAAGCAAGTGCCATTAACTGCTGAACCATCTCTCTAGCCCCCGAATAGCTTTTTCTTTCTTTCTTTTTTTCTTTTGGTTTTTTCAAGGTAGGGTCTCACCCTAGCCTAGGCTGACCTGGACTTCACTATGGAGTCTCAGGGTGGCCTCGAACTCATGGTGATCCTCCTATCTCTGCCTCCCAAGTACTGGGATGAAAGGCACGTGCCGCCATGCCTGACCCTGAATAACGGCTTCGTCTTGGCTCCTCAAACAGACTCCTCCTTTCTGAGAAGTGGTCTCTGTTCTGCACTTACTTGAGGAGCTAGGAGGCTTTGCTCCAATACCCTGCCTGGGAGCATTTTCAGTGATGAATGAAGAATGCATTCGTGAAAATCCAGCTGATTCCCACAAAGGCTTCATTATACACCCCCATCCCCCTGGAGCTTCCTGAAGCTGCGTCCTTGTTTCTGTGGTCTGAGTGTCCTCGCATCAAAGCCACGGACATGGCCGCAGCAATAAACGCTCCAAACCAGAAGTCCCAAGCAGAAATCAGGATGGTCTTCCGACTGTGTTGGTGGGGTACCCGGGCAGACATTAACTGTGAGAAATAACTGTGCTTTAAAACAGGCTTTCTAGGGCTGGAGAGATGACATAGCAGTTAAGGTACCTACCTGCAAAGTCTAAAACCTAGGTTCAAGTCCCCAGGACCCACATAAGCCAGATGCATATGGTGGCGCATGCATTTGGAGTTCGTTTGCAGTGGCTAGAGGCCTTGGCGTGGACATTCTGTCTCTCCTCCTCTCTCTTAAATAAACAAATAGCACCCTTTCTAGTGGCTACAAAGGGCATTCTTCAAACTGATGACATGCCCACCTCCTAATGGTGTCCAGAGTGGACAAAAGTCAATCAGAACAAACAGATAGAAAACAAATCAGACTAATCACAAGTAGAAGTGGATATAGATTAGAAATACAATTAGATATTAAAATAGGGTTCATCGCATGTTAACAATTTTTATTATTTAAACAGAAAAAAAAAACAACCTGGGGGGGGCGCTGGAGAGATGGCTTAGTGGTTAAGACGCTTGCCTACAAAGCCAAAAGACCTTGGTTCAATTCTCCAGGACCCATGAAAGCCAGATGCACAAGGTGGCACACGCGTCTGGAGTTCGTTTGCAGTGGCTGGAAGCCCTGGCGCGCCTATTCTCTCTCTCCCTCTCAGTCAGCCTCTTTCCCTCTCTCAAATAAATAGATTTAAAAAAGCTCCTGGCTTTTCTGAAACCTCTCCGTTACCTGTTCATATGCCTTGGCAACGTCAACTGAGTGCCTATGGTGGATGTTCCCAAGGGGCTGGTTTATGGGGCTGGGGGGAGGCAGCGCAGGCGCAAAGATGGGAAGTTTGACTGCAGTAGGTTTCTGCCCTGTGACCTATGTCACTTGGGCCGCCCTAGGTTCGTGAGGAATACAGGCTTCCTCCCCTGATGCCTGTCTATCGTTGGCTTCATTCCCACCCATTGAGATCCCAATGGAATTTTGCTGCATAGTCACATGTATACTAGAACCCAGGCTTAGGTCCACAGCCTTTTTCTGGTAAACTTCTAGTCCTGGCTCACTGTCCTTTTAAGCTTGTGTTCTAGAAGCTGGACTAAACCACGCTTCCAGTCAGCGTCTGACTTTGGAGTCCTGCTCACAGTGCTTGAGAAACCCAGCTGTAAAGACAGCCAGAGTGCTGGGCTCCAGAGACTCAAATACCTTGGACAGAGAAGTTGCACCAGGGCATTGTGCTTACTTTTCTTCATATCTTAAGCACTTGCCATTTCACATATGAAAAGTGATTTCTAATATCACTTATGCTAATTAGCATATCCTAGAACTCTCTTGAAGGGCAGATGTCCCTGAATAAGGCAATTTAGATCCTCACCAATCACCTGGATGGTATAAATTAAAACTAATTTACATGCATGTATTTCATGTGGCATATGCCCAAAAGGTTTTAGAACACATTTGTGGTCTGGAGAGATGGTTCAGCAGGTAAGAACCCTTGTGACACAAGCCTAAGAGGCCCTGAGTCCAATCTTCTGCACCCACGTAAAAAGCGAGGTGTGCTGTCTCTCTCTCTCTCACACACACTCTCTAAAATAAAAATAAATAAATAAATAATAAAAAGAAGGACTGGAGAGATGACTTACCCATTAAGACACTTGCCTGTGAAGCGCAAGGACCCATGTTCTACTCTCCAGTTCCCACATTAGCCAGGTGCACAAAAGTGAGGCAAGCGCAAGGTCGCACATGCCCACTAGGTGGCGCAAGCATCTGGAGTTAGATTTCAGTGGCTGAGGCCTTGGCACACCAATTCTCTTTCTCTCTCGCTCTGTCTAAAATAATAATAATAATAAAAAATCCAGGTGTGGCCATGCATGCCTGTAGCTATAGCCCTGCAGGAGATGGAGATAGAACAAAAGACTCACTGGTCAGCCACTCTGACTGGAAAAATTGGCAGTCCAAGGTTCAGGTTCAGTGAGAGAGTCCCACATCAAGGAAATCAATGCAGAAGATCGATAGGAAGACACTGACCGTCTCCTCTGCCTGTGCCAGTGTGCACACCCAGGGCATGCGGCTGCACACGCAGATACATACACCACACACATGTGCTTGTGCACACACGCACAACACACACATGGACACTAGAACAGTACCTGTGAGGTAAAGCACGCACGTCAGAGTGTCCACAGTGGCTTTTCTTTGCCCATGACCATCAACATAGGCAGGAGGTTCATTCTCCTATTCCTGCTTAGCAGGAGGTGAACTTGATGGATGCTTCTTGGTGATCCAGATTAATAACAGGGTATTCAAATCACATTTCTTTTCAAAAAATATTTTTTGTTTATTTTTATTTATTTGTTTGAAAGTAACAGGCAGAGAAAAAGGCAGATAGAGAGAGAGAAAGAGAGAATGGGCACACCAGGGCCTCTAGCCACTGCAAACAAACTTCAGACGTGTGCGCCCCCTTGTGTATCTGGCTTACATGGGTCCCGGGAACTAGAACCAGGGTCCTTAGGCTTTGCATGCAAATGCCTTAACCGCTAAGCCATTTTTCCCGGCCCTCAAATCACATTTCAAAGAAATAGAAATATCAGATACGGTCCATGACCAGCTCAGGTAAAAGTAAATAAATAAATAAGGTAAGATGTAGACGGGCTGCTTTAGGTTGTAGCAATCAAGTTGTGTCCCAGGCTGTGGGGTAGTAGACATTTTCTGTGCTAGGCCAGATAATTAACATCTTAGCCCTTGTGACTTTACATTCATATGGTTTGTGTGGTGTCTACAGAGCTTTGCTCTGCAATGCTAGAAAAGACATAACTGGTGTGATCTGGAAGGCGTGCCTCTGTCCAGTAAAACTGTATTCACTGCCGGGCGTGGTGGCGCACGCCTTTAATCCCAGCACTCAGGAAGCAGAGGTAGGAAGATCACTGTGAGTTCGAGGCCAGCCTGAGATTATATGGTGAATTCCAGGTTATCGTAGGCTAGAGCGAGACCCTACCTCAAACAAGCAAAACAAACTGTATTTATCAACACCAGCAGGGGGGCAAGGTTTGATTGGCATGCTGCACTTGCCATCGCCTTGTTCTAGGTCAGCCCTGACTCAGAATGAAGTCTTCACAAAGATGTTGTTGGGTATTTGTGTGTGTGTGTGTGTGTGTGTGTGCAGATGTGTATGCCCCGCGTGCATGCATGTGGAGGCCAGAGGAAAACACTGACGTCATCTTCTATTGCTGTTCTTCTTTATTTCCCTGAGACAGAGTTTCTCACTGAACCCTGAGCTCCTTTCTTTTTTTAAATTTTTTAAAAAATATTTATTTATTTGAGAGAGAGAAAGAGGCAGGTATATAGAGAGAATGGGCACACCAGGGCCTCTACCCACTACAAACGAACTCCAGATGCATGCGCCCCCTTGTGCATCTGGTCTATGTGGGTCCTGGGGAATCAAATTGGGGTCCTTAAGCTTTGCAGGCAAATGCCTTAACTGCTAAGCCATTTCCCCAGCCTCCACCCTTTTTATAAAAAAAAAATTAATATTAGCTTGGGGCCCCCAGAGCCCTCCTGTCTCTGTCCACCTTGGTGTGTGGCTGTTGATGTGGGTGCTGGGGGAATCACACTTAGGGCCCATGCTTGCGCAGCAAGTGCTCTTACCTGCCCAACCATCTCCCCAATCCCTTCACGAAGATTTGGTCAGCTTCCAAATGACACCCTCTACTACCTGGTCTGTCCCAGTCCCCTCTTATAACCCCCCCGCCACAAGCCCCTTTCTGCACTGTGGCCTTGAATCATCCTCCACCATTGCAACAGGGCTCTGGACTAAGTCCTTGACGGGTTGGTACCAACATTAACCATCCTAAGTTCATACAGCAACAAGAGCAACGTGAACATTCTTCACCTTTTCTGCCTGCCGCTTGGTTTGCAGGGGTGCTTTCACTGAGGTCGAGATCTAGATGATGTTTTTGTTTGAAAAGAGACATTGTAGGGCTGGAGACATGACTCAGTGGTGAAGGTGTTAACAACCCAAGTTCAGTTCTCCAGCACCCACGTAAAGCCAGATGCACAAAGTGGGGAGTCTGGGTTCATTTGCAGTGGCTGGAAGCCCTGGTGCACCCATTTTCTCTCTCTCCATCCTTCCCTTCCTCCCTCCCTTCTCTCTCTCTCTCTCTGTTTCAGACATGGTGGTGCACACCTTTAATCCCAGTACTTGAGAGGTAGGAGGATTGCTGTGAGCTCAAGGCCAGCCTGAGACTACATAGTGAATTCCAGGTCAGCCTGAGCTAGAATGAAACCCTACCTCAAAAAAACAGAAAAACAACAACAAAATAGCTATAGTTAAGATCTAGAATGTCTTGCGAAGGCCCTTGCGAAGACCCTTGCTTGGGCTTGTGCTCCAGCTTGGTGCTATTGGGAGGAAGATGGTGGACACTTCAGAGATGGCGCCTGGCAAGAGGAATTCCATTCACTGGGGGAGATCATGAGGCCTGAGACCCTTCTTTAATACATGTGTATATATATATATATATATATATATATATATATATATATATATATATATATTCCTTGGCTGGAGAGATGGCTTTTAGCGGTTAAGTGCTTGCCTGTGAAGTCTAAGGATCCCGTTTGAGGCTCGATTCCCCAGGACCCACATTAGCCAGATGCACAAGGGGGCTCATGCATCTGGAGTTCATTTGCAGTGGCTGGAAGCCCTGGTGCAGCCATTCTCTCTCTCTCTCTCCCTCTCTCAAATAAATAAACAAAAATAAAAATAGTGAAAAATATTTTTTGAACAAAAGAAAGACAACAAGGAAGCGTGGAGTCACTTGGGACCACTTGCTCTAAGCACAGGCCTTTCTCTACACAAATTTAACATGCCAAGCTTCCTAAATATACAGGGCATATGAAAACAAACAAGGAAGACCCTTGTTGTCATTGAATTGACAATATAACAGGGGAAACCCCCCTCAAGCACCTCTCATCAAAGAGGAGCGTTCCTGTCCAAGATGAGGGAGATAGGAAACACTCTGGACATTCAGACGTGAAATCCATTTTGGGACAAAGAACCGAGGAAGTGGTTGTTTTAGCTGCATGTGGCGCTATAGTGGGCTGTTGTGAATGTGCATGCCAGTTGCATTCTCTCACTTAAGGTGTGGGGAGAGAATAAAGGGAGCTGAGCCCCGTGGCATCAGAGCGGAGGCCGGCTGAGGTGTGTGACTTCAGCTCAGGAGGGACAGGAAAGGGGGTGTCAGGTTGTGTGCAGGAGAGTGGGGGATGTGGGAGGTAGCAGCAGTGGAGAAGGCGAAGTTGAAACAGCCAGTGTGAGCCCCAGGGAGGACTTGACAGTGAGAAGAGATGGCGGAGAAGGGACATGGGTTCTGAAGACAAGGCGGAAGGGCCTGACCATTGGCAAGAGAAGAGGCAGGGAGTGTTGCAGACAGGGCTCTGTCTCAACGTCAGATGTGGTTCAAACTTCAAATCTGTCATTTACTAAAAGTATGCCCCCTAAACCAGTTTCCTCCTCTGTAAAATGGAACTCAGCGTATTAACTCATATGTAAGAACCCATGCCATTGAATTTAGAATATAACTTTTTTTTTTTGGCTTTGGGGGGGGGGTTCAAGGTAGGGTCTTGTTCTAGCCCAGGCTGACGTGGAATTCACTATGTAGTCTCAGGGTGGTCTTGAACTCACAGAAATCCTCCTCCCTCTGCTTCATGAGTGCTGGGATTAAAGACGTGCGCCACCACGCCAGGCTAAGCTATATATTTTTGAGAGGGGGTAGGATCAGTCAGTGCCAGCTCTGAGAATCTTGAGCTTGGGATTGTTGTGAGAAACCCAAAAGACAAGAAGAAGACCCCTTGGGAAGAGTAAGACTGGCTTCCTTCAGGACAGGAAGAGATGTACAGCTGGCCATTAGAATCACTTGTCTGGATGTGGAATTTATTAATTTATTTATTTATTTTATTTTTATTTATTTATTTATTTGAGAGCGACACAGAGAGAAAGACAGATAGAGGGAGAGAGAGAATGGGCGCACCAGGGCTTCCAGCCTCTGCAAACAAACTCCAGACGCGTGCGCCCCCTTGTGCATCTGGCTAACGTGGGACCTGAAGAACTGAGCCTCGAACTGGGGTCCTTAGGCTTCACAGGCAAGTGCTTAACCGCTAAGCCATCTCTCCAGCCCTATTTATTTATTTTTTAATGAGAGAGAAAGAGAGAGAGAGAGAGTTGGTGCATCAGGGGCTTCCAGCCATTGCAGTTGAACTCCAGACATGTGTGCCACATAGTGGACATGAGCAAGCTTGCACTTGCCTCCCCTGTGTGCATCTGGTTTATGTGGGACCTGAAGAGTCAAACATGGGTCCTTAGGCTTTACAGGCAAGCACCTGAACTGCTAAGCCATCTCTCCAGCCCCATAGATGTGGATTTTTTTTATGTCAGCATCATTGAGATATAATTCACATATCATAAAATCTACATATTACAAAATTACAAAATTCACTGTTTTAAAGTCTGTATTTCAGTTGTCTTCCGTGTATTTGCAGAACTGTACAGCCATTGTCACCATCTAGGTTTTCAAGAACACTTTGGTTACCTCCAAGAGACACCTCATGCTCCTTAGCAGTCACTCCTCATTCCCCTTTTCTTAAGCCTCCAAAAAGCTACCATCCCGCTTCATGTCTCCATGTAGTGGAGACAGATACGTGACCACTTCATGTCTCCGCGCAGTGGAGACAGACATTTGAGAGCTGGCCATGTGGAAGCAGAGTGGGAAAACTGTCACAAAGGGATGTGATCTCTGAAGGAGCAAGGCACGTTTGTGTGAACATGTATGTCCCTTTCTCACTGTGGGTGGCGGACGGCATCTCGAGTCTCAAGGGCGCGTGTGTGTGCATGCACGCAGAGATCAGAGGATAACTTCAGGTTTCAGTCCTTGCCTTCCACTTTTACTTTTATACGTCTAGAGGTCCAAGTCGGAAGTTAGTTTCCTTGGGCTAAGATCAAGGTGCTTGCAGGGCTCGTTCCTCTTTGTTTTTGTTTTGTTTTGTTTTGTTTGTTGTTCTTGTTTTTTGAGGTAGGGTCTTGCTCTAGCCCATACTGACCTGGAATTCACTATGTAGTCTCAGGCTGGCCTTGAATTCACAGCAATCCTCCTACCTTGGCCTTCCAAGTGCTGGAATTAAAGTTATGCCTCGCCACACCTGGCTCTTCATATATATATATATATTTATTTCTTTACTTGCAAGTGGAGTGAGACAGAGAGAGAGAAAGAGTGAGGGAGAATGGGTGTGCCAGGGCCTCCAGCAAATGAATTCCAGATTCATGTGCCACCTTGTGCATCTGACTTTACGTGGGTCCTGGGCAATCAAACTTTGGTCATTAGGCTTTGCAGGCAAGATCCTCAACTGCTGAGCCATCTCTCCAGCCCCTCCTCTTGAGTTTTTAAAGAAGGGATTGTTTCCTTACCTTCTTCAGTCTCTGTGGGCTGCCTGGATCCCCTGGTTTGTGGCCACTCCCTTCAAAGTGCATCACTCCAGTCTCTGCTTCTGTTATCATGTGGCCTTCTTTTTTTTTTAAATATTTTTTTATATTATTTTTTGTTCATTTTTTATTTATTTATTTGAGAGCGACAGACACAGAGAAAAAGACAGAGAGAGAGAATGGGTGCGCCAGGGCTTCCAGCCTCTGCAAACGAACTCCAGACGCGTGCGCCCCCTTGTGCATCTGGCTAACGTGGGACCTGGGGAACCGAGCCTCGAACCGGGGTCCTTAGGCTTCACAGGCAAGCGCTTAACCGCTAAGCCATCTCTCCAGCCCTTCTTTTTCTTTTTTAAATTTATTTGAGAGAGCAAGAGAGATAGAGAGAGAATGGGTGTGCCAGGGCCTCCAGCCACTGCAAACGAACTCCATACGCATGCGCCACCTTGTGCATCTGGCTTACGTGGGTCCTGGGGAATCAAACCGAGGTCCCTTGGCTTTGTAGGCAAGTGCCTTAACCGCTAAGCCATCTATCCGGCCCCATGTGGCCTTCTTGTAGTCAAACCTGCTCACTGATAAGGACACTTGTGGCTACAGTAAAGGTCTCCTTAGAGAAACCAAGATAGCTTCGCCATGTCAAGATCCACAATTGCATCTGGAATCCCTCTGTCATGTAGGGGGACATTGATAAGTTTCCCAGGATTAAGAGACAAATGTCTTTGTGGGCCATTCTTCAACCTGCCACACAGGTTATGATGCGTCACTCAGGGCTAGGCAAAAGTTTACCCCTATCAGGGCTTTGAATGAATGATTCATATGTCAAGTTATAGCAAAAAGTATTTGTGATCATGTTGACAGATACTAAAATGTCCGATGACGCTGGTGACCTGTCAGCCCAGGGAGACAGAACAGACAACAACAGAATTGCCGAGATGGCCAAGAGTGACTCTCCGGCTGAAGTTGCAGACGCGCAGTGTGACCCAGCCACAACTTCCAATGAGCCTGCGCCAGCCGACTCCACGGGATATTTGCATGAGGACCCAGGCGGTCCGTGTCCAGAGACGGTCGCTGCCGAGCCTCTGGAACAGCCCAAGGACGCTGCGGCCGTAGAGACCCCCCTCAACGGAGAAGTGACCGGGGACCCCCTGGCTGAGTGTGTTGATTCCGTCAGCCTTGAGGGAGAGGCCGGATCAGAAATACCCCTGAAAGAGCGCAGTGACCCGGTAAGTTCCGCCAGTTCCACTTAAGTTATCCCTGACACCAGCTGCCTGTCACCATCACCTGTTGCTAAGGACACAGTGCCACAGGCCGGGAAAAATTATAAAGAGAGGAGCTTATTCTGGTGCATGGTCCGAGGGATCCATGCGGGGGCACGTCGGGTGATGGCCTTCTTCCTGACAATGTCACATCCTGACAGTGTCGCAAGGTAGCTCAGCAAGTCACTTGGCAAGGGATGGAATGAATGAGACATCACGTCATACTGGCTGCCGTAGCGGACCTATTGTCAGGGCAAACCCAATAATTTCATCAGTTTATATTCTGAATGGGCTTATCTGTTCTTGTGTGTGTATGTGTTGGTGTGTGTGTGTGGGGGGGGGGGGTTGCATGTTGATGTTTGGTGTTTTTTTTCAATCACTTTCCAGATTTTAATTTTTTTTTGGTTTTTTGAGGTAGGGTCTTACTCTAGCCCAGGCTAACCTGGAATTCACTATGGAGTCTCAGGGTGGCCTTGAACTCACAGCGATCCTCCTACCTCTGCCTCCCAAGCGCTGGGATTAAAGGTGTGCGCCACCACGTCCAGCTTTCCAGCTTATTTTTTTAAAATACCTTATTTATTTGGAGAGAGAGAGAGAATGAATGGGCACACCAGGGCCCTTAGCCACTGTAAATGAACTCTGGATATATGCGCCCCCTTGTGCATCTGACTTATGTAGAGACTGGGGATTATTTCTTTATTTTTTTGAGTCAGGGTTTCTCACTGAACCTGGAGCTCACCTGATCTGGCTAGGCTAGCTAGCCAGCAAGCAAGTACTGGGGATCTGCTACCTCCCAATTCCTAGGCCGACCTGGACTTCACTATATAGTTCCAGGCCGGCCTCAAACTCATACTGATCTTCCTACCTCTGCCTCCCGAGTGCTGGGGCTAAAGGCGTGCGTCTTTACACCGAGCTCCAAGGATCCTTTTTGATGATTCGTTGAGTAGTCCTTCCGGAGGACCATTCCAGTCTACAGCTCCTGTAGTGCTAACGCATCAGTTCAGAAGCATTTGGAAAGGTTGTAGCGGTAGATCTTTCCAAATGCTTTTATTGGAGCAGTAGTACCTGCCCAACATGTGCATCTGGCTTATGTGGGTCCTGGAGAATTGAACGGGGATCCTTTGGCTTTGCCGGCAAACGCCTTAACCGCTAATCCATCTCTCCAGCCCCAGTAAATATATACATACATACATACATACATACATACATACATACATACATACATACATATATTAAGCAAAACACTTTATAAGGGTTCTTAGAGCTACAGGACTAGAGCTTACTGACAATAACCGCCCTCCTCCAAGGTGGTCATCATCACCCTGATAGCATTGCCAGGGCTTTGGGAAGGGCGTCACAGAAGTGCTTGCGTGGTGGTGCACCCACTGGCCAGAGTGCTGGGTCGGTAGCTGTGGAAATGCTTGTCTGGCTTTGTGTCAGGAGCTCACATAGAGCCACGGCATGAGGCTTGTGAGCAGGTTTGTTCCAAGAAGGGCAGGAAGCTGGTCGGGCCTGGAGGGAAAAGGATCTCTCTGACTCAGGTCATATTTCAAACCCGCCTGAGTAGGTGCAAGTTTAGTCTCTCTCAAGAGGTTACCAGAAAAGGGTGTTCTACCACCTCCTTTAATTTCTTATACTGTGTTTCTCATCTTAGTTAATATTAGAAGAGATCAATTCAGTGCCTATTGTCTGAGCATTGCCCATTTATTCTATTTCATTTGCCCTTTGTTGGATACTTATCAACAATCTTTTTTTAAATTTTTTTTTTGGTTTATTTATTTATTTGAGAGAGAAAGAGGCAGAGAGAGAGAGAGAGAGAATGGGCACGCCAGGGCCTCCAGCCACTGCAAACAAACTCCTGACACGTGCGCCCCCTTGTGCATCTGGCTAATGTGGGTCCTGGGGAATCAAGCCTTGAACCGGGGTCCTTAGGCTTCATAGGCAAGTGTTTAACCGCTAAGCCATCTCTCCAGCCCTCAACAATTTTTTTGTATTGATGACAGTAATTCTCTGTCAGTCCAGAAGAGAATGATTTCTACATGATGAAATAGAAATCCTTGAATCAAAAGGTCATATGTCAGTTGGTTGCTTGGCTGTTGGCACAGGTCCCTGAGGGATATTATATTCTACAGGCAAATAGCCAAGCTCAGAATCCTATTTAATCTTATCTGCTTAAGCCTGATAAGAGCTGATCATCCCTTTGAAAAGAGTTTCTAATGGAAAATGGCTGCTTTAAGAAATACCGCAAGGGCTAGAGAGATGGCTTAATGGTTAAGGCGCTTCCTGCAAAGCCAAAAGGACCCAGGTTCAACTCTCCAGGACTCATGTAAGCCAGATGCACAAGGTGGCATGTGCATCTGGAGTTTGTTTGCAGTGGCTGGACGCTTTGGTGTGCCATTCTCTCTCTCTCTCTCTCTCTCTCTCTCTTTCTTTCTTCCTCTCTCAAATAAATAAATAAAAATAAAATATATTTTTTAAAAATACTGGCAAGGGCTGGAGAGATGGCTCAGCAGTTAAGACAGTTGCCTGCAAACCCTAATGACTTGAGTTCGATTCCCAGGATCCATGTAAAGCCAGACTCACTGTGCTATTTGGTACAAGTGCATGGGCTCAGCAATCATGCACTATACGCCCCTGCAACGGGAGTCAAGATAAACATTTCCTCCCCATCATTGTTTACATAGGGTATCTCATTATACTGATATGAAGGTGACATAGACGGCAGGAATGCTGCCTCCTATATTAGACTAATGACCACATCCTCTTCTCTGGCCTTGTCCTTGTCACACTTTCCTATTGTTCAAGGTATAGTCTCCTCCCCAGCCAAGCACAAGTAAATATAATGGCGTGAGTTTTGAGGAGACCTAGACCCGAAGTAATGATGCAGATGCAAATCACTCACAGAAAGATGTGAGACGTGTGACCATCATCACAAAATCTAACATGTCCTAGAAGAAGCCATGCATACTTCCTCAAAGGACATTTTGCCAGTATCTTTAATTTCTTTCAATTTTTTTTTCATTTTATTTTATTTGTGAGCAGGGAGACAGAGAAAAGAGATACAAAGAGGATGGGTCCACCAGGGCCTCTAGCCACTGCAAATAAACTCCAGATGCATATACCACTGTGCCTCTGGATTTACATGGTGTGGTGGTTTGACTCAGGTGTCCCTCATAAACTTAGGTGTTCTGGATGCTAGGTTCCCCAGCTGATGGCAATTGGAAATTAAAGCCTCCTGGAGTTGGTGTGTTGTTGGGGGCGGGCTTATGGGTGTTGTAGCCAGTTTCCCCATGCCAGTGTTTGGCACACTCTCCTGCTCCTGTTGTCCACCTTATGTGGGCCAGGGGGCGATGTCCACCGTCTGCTCGTGCCATCATTTCCCCTGCCATCGTGGAGCTTACCCCTCAAGCCTGTAAGCCAAAATAAACCTCTTTTTCCCACAAGCTGCTCTTGGTTGGGTGATTTCTACAGCAATGAGAATCTGCCTGCAACACATGGATACAGGAGAATCGAACCCAGGTCATTAGGCTCTGCAGACAAGTGCCTTAACTGCTGAGCCATCTCTTCAGCCTTGATGGATGGCTTCATGAGGTGGCGTGCTGTGTTCCACTGAGGAGAGGTGACAGTTGTGGATACAGGAGACATGCATCTTCTTTAAGAGGTGGAGAAGAAAGATCCGGAACAGAAGCCAAATAAGCTTGAAAGAAACACTTTGTTTCTGCTGTGACATTCATTTGCTGATGTGATATAGATGCCATGCACATGGTTAGATGTCTGAAGTACAGTGGAGAGAAAAGTTAAAAAGCCAGGTTGGGCATGGTGGCACACGCCTTTATTCCCAGCACTTGGGAGGCAGAGGTGGAAGGATCACCATGAGTTTGAGGCCAGCCTGAGACTATATTGTAAATTCCAGGTCAGCCTGGCCTGCAGTGAGACTCTACCCGGGAATAAAAGAAAGAAAGAAATCCAGGAGAGAGGTTTTAAAAAGTCAAAAAGCCAACCTAGGGCTGGATAGATGGCTTAGCTGGATAGATGGTTAAGGGTGTTGCCTGTGAAGCTTAAGGACTCATGTTTGACTCTCCAGATCCTGTGTTAGACAGACGCACAAGGGTGAGGCAAGTGCAAAGTCACACATGCCCACTAGGTGGCGTAAGCATCTGGAGTTTGATTTCAGTGGCTGAGGCCCTGGTGCACCAATTCTCTCTCTCTCTCAAAAAAAAACAAAAAAAAGCCAACCTACCCAAGACCAAAGGTAGCCAAGTGGAGGTGATAGTACGAACTAAGAGGAAGGCATTGTTTCTGTGGTAACAGATGGGAGGAATTCATTTCAAGTTGGGTTTGAATAGCTAGATTTATGTTTAGATGGGATTTTGGTATAGATCAATGTGTATTTTGCCCATAAAAATAACTATGCTGCACATTTAATTGTGTTTAAACAATCAGTATTCAATTTATTAAGTTTGCAAATTCAAACACTCAGTTCTTCCTTAGGCTTTATGTTCATCTCACAAATCTTAATTCCATTTGCAAGTCTACCAAAATTGAACGGTTACTTTCCAAGGGGATTTGATTAATGCTTGGTTCTTTTTGCCAATTAAATATGTTTAATAGCATTTAAGAGTGCAATATATTCCATCTTCTTTAAAGTACCTCATTTATCTATATATGCAAAACCTTGCTGGGCACTTGGTAATTATTATAAAGCGATTAAATTTATAGAGTGGACTTAAAGACGTCAATGTTGTAATAGTTTGTATAAACTTGGGGAGGATTTCAGCTTAAAATCAGAGCTCTAGTAATGCAGCTCTTCATTTAAAATTGGCTTTCTATCATTGTCTCTGTGTCAAACTCCACAATCATTAGTAAGACAGAAAAGACCAAATGCACACAGAAATGTTAATAGCATGGTTTGGGTGCTTTCAGCCTTTCTATATTTAATTTTTAAAATCTTCCCAGAGTTGAATGAGGTGTACTCATCAAGGAAGAGATTCACTTGGAAGGGCTGGGCAGTTGGCTCAGTGTTGGCCCACAGCTGTAATCCCAGCACTGAGCGGGGTACAGACAGAAGAATCACTGGGGCTCCCTGGTTAGCAAACCTTGCTCAACAACCACGTGTTCCAGCTTCAGTGAGAAACTCTGTCTCGGGGTGATGATGTGGAAGAGCAATGTTGAGGACCCTCAACATTCTCCTCTGCCCCCAGCGCACATGCACAGGAGGTGACTGTGTCTGCACTCAGGCGCAGGAGGAACATGCGTCAGTTGAGTTACAGAACTTGGCAGGTTTGGTTCATGGGTCTTATCACGCATGTCCCCAGATGCAGAGCCTACACAGGGCCTGATTTCTCATCTCAGGGAAATGGGACAACTGAGTTGACCTTTGCTCTTTTAACACAGATAGATATATTTTTTCCATCCAAATGTAAAAGACCTTTGCATTTGATGGGATTCTGAGATGTTTCTTAATTACCTATGCAATGATAGTTTTGAACTTCAAAACCTGAAATAAGTAAGTTTCTAACCCAGGAGCTCATGCTTGCTCAGAAGATGCCTTGTGACTGAACCATATCCTAATAATGTGGTGGTGGTGGTGGTGGTGACCGTAGGGATGAAGCCCAGGGCTTTGACATGCCCTAGATATTTACATATCTTCTATTTATAGAGCTTTGAATCAGTGGAATCCTGTCTTTTTTAATATCCATAGCATCACATAATGGTTTTAGATATTTATCATTTTTAAATTATATATATATATATATATATATATTTAAATTATATATATTTTTAAATTTCATTATATATATATATATAATATATATATATATATATATATGTTTTTCAAGGTAGGGTCTCACTCTAGCCCAGCCTGACCTGGAATTCACTATGTAGTCTCATGGTGGCCTTGAACTCACAGTGATCTTCCTATCTCTGCCTCCCAAGTGCTGGAATTAAAGGCATGCACCACCACACCTGGCTTTAAATATATATTTTATTTATTTATTTGAGAGAGAGTAAAAGAGAGAAAGAGGTAAATATACAGAGGGAATGGGTAGGCCAGGGCCTCCAGTCACTGCAAATGAATTCCAGATATATGTACCACCTTGTGCATCTAGCTTTTATGAATATTGGGAATTGAACTTGGATCATTAGGCTTTGCAGGCAAGTGCCTTAACTGTTGAGCTGTCTCTCTATCCTGGTTGTAGATATTTAATGGAGATGATATTCATGACGAGATGTATTTATAACTCATGGTTAACGTTTGGGATATATTTTTAGTTAAATGTGTACATTTAACCACTTGAGTGTTTTCCACTGATTATACACATATTCCTTGTAGCTGATCAAGAAGTCCCAGCTCAATGTCAAAGGACTTGATTAACAAAGCAATTGAACTGACTGTATGGCAAAAAGTTCTAGAGTCATTTGACATTTCTTTTCCATTTGCTAGCCAATTACCAGCTGTCAGGGCATATTAAATATTGTACGTCTGACTCAGAAGCTGCCGCCCCTAAGTGTATTCACTCTTCCTAATCATAGGTAGTGATTTGTCCTCTGAAAGAGTGATATTAATCATCATCTCACATCTGTCTTCCTGATGGGATAAAACTGCCACTGGGTGCCATTGCTGAATGAAGTGAATCAATGTAGACATCACGAATGAAAGCAGACAGTCATGAGTCATGAGCGGCTCCACTCCTGTTAACAAGCCTCTCATTGTTTCCAGACCTGGTGAAAGAGCGGCAGCCAGCCTTCGAAGTTGCTCACGTCTTAGTCTTAGAAACGCGGGCTCCTGGTGACTATTACTAACTGCCATTTATGGAGTGTTTATTAAAAGCCACGGACTAAGCTCACAACTGGTTTTTCTGGCATGTGTATGGTAGGCATGATGTGTTGCGTGTGTGTGTGGTGTATACACATGTATGTAGAGGCCATAAGAGGGTGTTATCGCTCCTCATGGATTTATCTGCTGATTTTTTGTTTCACTCTCTCTCTCTTTTTGTTTCGAGATAGAGTCTCATTCTAGCTCAGGCTGACCTGGAATTCATTCTGTAGTCTCAGGGAGGCCTCGAACTCACAGCGATCCTCCTACCTCTGCCTCCCAAGTGCTGGGATTAAAGGCGTGCGCCACCACACCTGGCTATTTTTGTTTTTTGAGGTAGGGTCTTACTCTAGCCCAGTCTGACCTGGAATTCACTAAGTAGTCTCAGTGTGGCCTTGAACTCACAGCAAGCCTTCTACCACACAGCGAGCCTCCTGAGTGCTGGGATAAAAGACGTCAGTCACCACCATATCCAGGGGTGGAGAGAGAGAGAGAGAGGGGTGGGGAGAATGGGTGTGCCAGGGCCTCTAGCTGCTGCACACCAACTCCAGATGCATGTGCCACTTTGTGCATCTGGCTTTATTTACACAGTTACCGGGGAATCTGGCCTAAGTCGTTAAGCTTTGCGGGCAAGAGCCTTAACCGCTGAGCCATCTTTTCCAGCCCTCATCTGCTGCTTTTCTTGTGACAGTCTTGTCACTGATTCCAGAACTTGCCAATATTATGACCCCCAGCTATTTTCCCATCTCTGCTCCCACAGGACTGGAGTTACAGACGTGCATGACCATGCCCAGGTATTTATTTATGTGGGATTGAATTTAGCAGTCTTGGGCCCCCACAGGCCCTCAAGCTTGCTCAGGAATTGCTCTTAACCACTGAGCCATCTCTCCAGCCCTAACCTCATTTCGTACGGATTAATTTTATTTCTATCTTCATGATATCTGTGAGGTTGATCCTGATAGTTCTTGACTGTCTTGCATTTTGTAATGATAGCATGAAGGCTTAAAAGAACTCGAATGAGGGGCTGGGGACATGGCTCCGTGGCAAAGTGCTGGATATGCAAGCATGAGGACCTGAGTTCAAGTCCCCAGCCTGTATAGAAAAATGTCAGGCATGGGAGTGCATGCATGGAATCCCAGCTCTGGGGGGGGGGGCAGAGCTAGGAGGATCCCCAGGACTTGCTGGCTACCCAGTCATGGCAGAATCAGTTTAGCAAGAGGCCCCATCTTTAATGCTAAGGTGAGTGGGTTGGGGAGATGGCTCAGCAGCTAAAGGCACTTGCTTGTAAAACCTGCCTGCCTGGGTTCGATTCCCCAGTGCCTACATAAAGCCAGATGCATGAAATGGCACATGCATCTGAAGTTTGGGTTTTGCTGCGGCAAGAGACCCTGGTGTGTCCATAAACCCCCCCCCCCCCCGTCTCTCTTTTTCTCTCTGTCTTACAAATACATACACAAAAATATTTTTTTAAAAATAAGGTGGAAGGCTGGAGAGATGGCTCATTGGTTAAGACGCTTGCCAGCAAAGCCAAAGGACCCAGGTTCAATTTCCCCAGGACCCATGTAAAGCCATAAGGAGGTACATGCATCTAGAGTTTGCATTGGCTAGAGGCTCTGGTGTGCCCATTCTTCGTCTTTCTCGCCCTCTCATTGTTTCTCTTTCTCTCCCAGATAAATAAATAAATAAGGCGGAGAAGAAAATACCCTACGGCTCCACACATGCGTACATAGAAACAAATAGACATGCACCACACACATACACACACACACACACACCACATATACCCATGTAAAGGAGAACTTGATTAGCTTGTTGCCCAAATGGCAGAACCTAGACACAAACCCAATCAATTTAATTCCATCACGTTTTCGCTTTTCCAGTTCTCTCCACAGATGGGATGGCATTGGATATTTATTTACTGTTCAAGTCGGTTAGGAAGGCATTTAGGTGCCAGTAACTAAAATCAAACATAGAGTGTTTACAAAATAGCGACTTATTATTTCTCCCCAGTAGAAAGGACAGAAACAGCTCCCTGCATTGATTGAGTACTTCCACAGTGCCCAGACCAGGGACTCTGCAGTGCCCTGGCCTCTCCCTAAAAGCAGCAGAAAGTACAGCTGCAGGGGCTGGAGAGATGGCTTAGTGGTTAGGGCACTTGCCTGCAGAGCCTAAGGACCCCGGTTCAATGGTGGTGCAAACATCTGGAGTTCTTTTGCAGTGGCCGGAGGCCCTGGTGCGCTCATTCTCTCTCTCTCTCCCCCTCCCTCTTTGTCTATCTCTGAAATAAATAAATAATTTTAAAAAAACCAGCTTCAGTGTCAAGCATCATGTCTACCTTCAGGGCAGGAGAAGAGGGAGTTAGCTCTATTCTATACCCATAACTGTATAATTTACCACCGAAGCCAAAGCGTCCCCATTTATATATTCTATTGGTGGCAAATGGTTTCACATGACCATGGTACCTGCAAGAGAGACAGACCAGCAGCCAGGAAGAGGGACTGCTGAGCAATCGTTCTTGAGGAATAGCCTTAGAGCTATGGAGTCTACCGTAAGCTGTGCATACGGGTAGTTTCCTTCCCTCCCTCCACCTTCCTTTCCCTCTTTCCTTTCTACCCTTAAAAAGCTGTGATTCTTGGGCTGGAGAGATGGCTCAGTGGTTAAGGTGATTGCCTATAAAGTCTAACCACCCGGGTTTGATTCCCCAGATACCCACGTGAAGCCAGCTGTATAAGGTGGCGCATGTGTCTAGAGTTTGTTTGCAGTGGCTAGAGGCCCTGGCATCCCCCCCCCCCACACACACTCTATTTCTATTTTTCTCTCTCTCTATTTCTGCTTGCAAAAAGCAATAAAATATTTTTTGCACTCGGGGTAAAGCGAGTCACTGACCTGCCGCTGATCTGTCTCCCACAGGCCTTGGATCCCCCACCGCAGGGAGGAGGCTGGGCAGGCTGGGGCTCCTGGGGCAAATCTCTCCTGTCGTCGGCATCGGCTACCGTGGGTAAGTGTTGGGCATGGTTGGGTGTGGGTAAGTGTTGGTCGTGGCACCGGGATGGAGCTCAGAAGCTTGACAGGATATGAGATTTTTGTACCATGTATTGACAGAGTTTAACTTTAGTGCTCAACATTTGAAGGGCTTTTTACATATTACTAGATTCATTTCTCAAATAACCTATCAGGAAGTACTCTTACTTTCTCTACAAATCAGGAAGCTGAGCCACAGAGAAGTTAGGACCTTGCTTGCAAAGCCTGCTGGCCTGGGTTCAATTAGCCGGAACCATGTAAAAGCCAGGCGTACAAAGTGGAGCATGTGTCTGGAGTTTGTTTATGGTGACAAGAGGTCCTGGGGTGCCCACCCTCCCTAGCATAGCCAAAGGACCCAGGTTCAATTCCCCAGAGCGCATGTAAAACCAGACGCACATGGTGGCACGTGCATCTGGAGCTGACTCTCCAAATCCCACATAAGTGAGACACACAAAGGTGAGGCAAGAGCAAAATCACACATGCCAACTAGGTGGTGCAAGTGTCTGGCATTCAATTTCAGTGGCTGAGGCCCTGGAGGGCCATTTCTCTTGTCTCTCACTCTCTCTCTCTGTCTCTCTTTCTGTGTCTCTTGCTTTCCCTAATGTGTGTGTGTGTGTGTGTGTGTGTGTATGTATGTATGTATACATATATATAAAGGTGTCATCTCTCAGGGTCATTCATTGGTGGAATTCAAATCCTTTCTATTGCAAGACTAACATCCCAGTTTGGGGACTGGCTGTTATGCAAGGGTCACTTTCAGGGCGCCCCTTCAAAGGTCCTTCAAAGTCAGCAGGATAATCTCTCTCCTGCTTCAAATCTCTCCCTTCACCTAGGCTCCAGTCCTTTTTTTTTTTTTTAATCAAATTGATTTGATTTAATTTAATTTTTTTTGTTTATTCATTTGAGAGAGAGGCAGATAGAGAGACAGAATGGGTGCACCAGGGCCTCCAGCGACTGCAAATGAACTCCAGATGCATGCTCTACCTTGTGCAGCTGGCTTACGTGGGTCCTGGGGAATTGAATCTGGGTCCTTTGGCTTTGCAGGCAAATCTCTCCCGCCCTCTAGTCCTTCTTCAAAAGCTCACCTGATTAGTTCAAGCCCACCAGGGATGCCATCTCTTTAACCCAAACTCAATGGACCAGGGACTTTAATGACAACTGAGAAGTCCTTTCACTTTTGTCTGATAAGGCAGTTTCATCATGGAGTGAAATCTCATCATATTCCCAACCCTCCACCAGTGCAGAGAGCAGGCAATGGCATAAAGGGTCCACAGCTAAAGACGAGAGTCTTGGGGTCTCTTCTCATTACGACCTACATACTTCTCTTTGAAATTCTCATCCGCTATACCAACCATCAATTCTAGAGACTTCATCTTTTTATGGAAACACGCTAGAATTTTGGCAATGGAGGGAATCTCGGCATTTTTCTCTCATTTTCACCCACAGTTACCAATAACATGTGAGGAAGACCCTAGAAAAATAAAGTATGCTTATTCTAAGAATCTTTTCGGATAAACTTTAGAAAAGCATCACTACTCCAAGGAGTACAGTGGAATGTAGCTAAAGATGTCCCTATGATGATCTTAAGGCATGTTTTGTACACTTCTAGACAAAATGTGCTGATTATTACACAGTGATAGTTGCCTGTATTACTCACTTTTATGTCACTGTGACCAAAATACTTGAGAAAACTTAAAGGGAGGAGTTGTGTATTTTGGCTCAAGGTGTCAGAGGGTTCCATCCATGGAACTTGGCTCCATCTTTCTGAATCCTTTGTGACAGAACATCATGCAAGAGTGTGTGACAAAAGACATTCTCCAGCTCTCCTCATGGAAAACAGAGACTAGAATACAGCCCCAAAGACTCACCCCCAGTGACGCCCTTCCTCCATTGATGAACCACCTCCTACCTTTCACCACTTCCCTACAATGCCATTACTTTGTAAATTAATCAAGGGGTTAATCATCTTGGGGAAAACAAACTCAGAGATGTGCTTTACTAATTTCCTGGGTGTTTTTTTTTTTTAATTATCATTTTCTTACTTGCAAGGAGAGAGAGAGAAAGAAAATGGGGTCACCGGAGTCTTTAGCCACTGCATACAAACTACAAATGCATGTGCCACTTTGTGCATCTGGCTTTATGTGGGTATAGGGGAATTGAACCAGGGCCATTAGGCTTTGCAGGCAAGTGCCTTAATTGCGGAGCCATCTCCTACAGAGCCATCACACCAGTTCTCCTGGGTCTTCCTTCTTTCCTTCCTTCCTTCCTTCCTTCCTTCCTTCCTTCCTTCCTTCCTTCCTTCTTTCTTTCTTTCTTTCTTTCTTTCTTTCTCTCTTTTTTCGAGGTAGGGTCTCACTTTGGCTCAGACTGACCTGGAATTAACTTTGTAGTCTCAGGGTGGCCTCGAACTCACAGCGATCCTCCTACCTCTGCCTCCCGAGGGCTGGGATTAAAGGCGTGCACCACCATGCCCGGCACTCCAATCAAGTTGATAATCAACTTTAAGCATCACAAAATAGCCAGAACAGCAGCACATACTGTTTGTTTTGTTTTTGGTGAGACGCTTTAGTCTATCTGTGTTCTCTATTACCCCTTCAATTTGTGTCTGTTGAACCATCGGTGTCAATTACGTTCTTATTTCAGTTCAGAGTACTGGATCAGAAGCAATTTATGGAAGGAAAAGGGCTTAATTTGGCTTCCAGTCCCAAGGGTAGAGTCCATCATGTTGGGGAACACATGGTGGCAGAAGCAGGAAGTCACGTCAGCCAGGGAGGAATAGAAGGAGAACAGCAAACAGCACTGGGGTATAACACCTCAACTCTGCCCCCGGTGACACAGCGTCACCTCCTAAAGGTTCCACAGCCTTCCCAGACGGCACCACCAACTGGGAACTAAGTGTCCGCACACCTGAGTCTGTGGGCATGTCAGGAGTGGGTGGTTCCAGGGGAATTTTGGAGGGGGTGAGGCTGCCTGGGAGAAGGCTCACGGGGCAGACATTCAAAGACACCAGTTGCAACGCAGAGCAAGGTGGAGCATTTTATTCCAGTCACAGGGTGCTTATATAGGGATACACATGCAGGCACACTCTATACGGTGGTCTCAGGGTTATGTAACAAGCTGTGGCCATTTTGTAGGCCCTGCGGGAAGTTAAGCCTATTGAATGTCTATGCCTCTTATAGGGGACATTCTGCATTCAAGCCAGCACACCAGTTAATAGCATTATATGATTTAAAGCTAGATAGGTATCTTTATGGGCCTGATTCAAGGACAGAGACATGCAGCATTACAGGACATGGTGTTTTGGGGCTCCAAGGCTAGGAACAGGCAACAGTGGTTGGGAGTTTGACTCTCAAAAGATCACAGGGCCGGGCGTGGTGGCGCACGCCTTTAATCCCAGCACTCGGGAGGCAGAGGTGGGAGGATTGTGAGTTCGAGGCCACCCTGAGACTCCATAGTGAATTCCAGGTCAGCCTGGGCTACAGTGAGACCCTACCTCGAAAAACCAAAAACAAAAAAGATCATAGGGCATCACAGCCTAAAATGCAGGATGGAATGGGGGCTCAACCATCTGTGAGCAGAGGCTCTAGAAAGTTACGGGTTCTTGCCTGGAGTGTGGTCTACGTTGGTATTGGGAGAGCTGGGGACAACTCTTTTTATTTATAGCTTATTATCTGAGGGTGAAGAAACGTATTGGAAAACAGCACCTGCAGCTACAGACAAGCTCTTAAAGTCTTATAAATTGCCTGCGGAAAGTCAAAGGAAGAAAGTAACCACATTTTCAACGGCAATTGATTTCTACTCGTAAACCTCTTCTCAACCCCTCCCCTCTCCAGGGTAATTCCACTTTGCACATAGGAAGCGCACAAAACACACAGTCCTAGCAAAACACAGGGCTGCCAACTCGAAATAGAAACAAAACTTACAAGGGTGGAAAGACGCGGCCACAATAGTTGGAATTCTTTAGAATTGGCAGGAGAGCACTCAGAGAATAGAAGCATTTGGAAGATGTCTCTCCTTTGAAGCGGGTACTGAACCATGAGTCCCTAAGACTTGAGACATGGTGTGACCAACCTGTCGTCTTAAAAGACTGTGTTACTCCACACACTTGTCCTTTGGAAACTTGAAGTCTGTACTTGGAAAAGAGGAGAGAGGGAACCCGGGCAATTTTAAGGTTCCTTCCGACGTCCAGAAAATGATGATGCCACGTTCTGTGGCTATGTATAGAAAGAAATCGATACTGGTAATCCCTGAATCAAGTTTAAAAAAGTAACAGGAAATTGATTAGTCTTTTGATCCTCTGTGCTTTTATATCTAGCCCTGTACCTTATTACTGTGGCTGTAATGTCAAGGGGAAATGAAAGGAAGTGACCTACCTGCTGCCTATATGGGGTAAAACATGTCTCAGCCAACAGGTCTTCCCTGAGAGACCTTCTCTCCGGCCTCTGGCTCATCCATAGGCACTATTGTCACATTCTAAGAAGACTTGATCATCTGTCACTCATGTCTGGATAAATTCATAAAATACAATAAAAAATTTGTCCCTCCAGAAAGAAATCAAAATAGAAAATATAGATATAGAAAATATCAAAAGCATTTTTTTGATAATTTCAAAGTGACGCTTTGACAACCAGCTATGGTTTTCCACAGCATCTTATAGACCTAACTTAATTTTAGAATATATTACTAAGCCTAGAGCGACAGGCCACCAATTGACATGGAAGTTGTCAGGGACAAAATATCTACAGGGATTCTAAAGTCAGGCCTTTATGGTGGAACACAGAAAATTATCTCTAGACACAATAGATGCTTAAACATTTATTTAAACTGCTAGTTGTGACAGTTTTATGACCTGAGGTTGGGGGCTCTGTGTGGAATATATTTGACCATACATTGACTTTCTCAAAATGACCATTCCCCCTTTCTCATTTTCATCCAAGTTGCAGTTTTTTTTTCCAAAGTAGGGTCTCACTCTAGCCCAGGCTGACCTGGGATTCACTATGTAGTCTCAGGGTGGCCTTGAACTCACGACAATCCTCCTACCTCTGCCTCCTGAGTACTGGGATTAAAGGCATGCGCCACCATGCCCGGCTGCAGTTGTTTTTTTAAAAAATAGTTTATTTATTTATGAGAAAGAAAGAAAGAGAGAATGGGCACACCAGGGCTTCTAGCCATTACATACGAAATCCAGACACATGTGCTCCCTTGTACATCTGGCTTATGTGGGTCCTGGGTAATAGAATCCAGGTCCTTAAGCTTCGCAGGTCAATGAGCTGTACAGGTCAGTGCCATAACCGCTAAACCCTTTCCCCAGTCCCCCAAATTGCAGCTTTTTACTTCTGCACATTTTAATGAAACCCTCCTCCAGTCCTATCCAAAATAATGACAGTGTTTATTACAAAGAACGGCAAACTTGTCAAAATGGTGCTGCAACGAGAACACTTCACTATGTAAGTCACCACTGTGGCCCACGGGATGGTTTTTGTTGGTGACATTACTGATGCACAAAAGCTCAAGGGTCATCAATGCGGAAGATGAGAGGCTCCCTGCTCGGAGTTCTCCACCATTAGCGATCTGCGCATTAGGCGCAGGAGTGAGTTAATGAACTTCAGCTGGATTTCTAGACAGACGTGACATGCTCGGTGGCACTTACTGTGCATCTGACCCTCAGGGGACACGAGTGAGCCTCTGACCAGAGTGGGTCTCGGCCATCACTGTGGAGAGAGGAAACTTCCAGAGGGAGGTTAACTGGCTCGTCTTTTGGATTTATTGTAGTTTGCTTCAGCTGAGGGTAGCAGACTCCACTGTGTGTTTCTTTAACCAGCTGCTCTCCCCAGCGTTTTTATTTTTATATTTATTTGTTTATCTTTGAGGCTAGCCCAAGAGACTGGTCTTTTTTTTTTTTATGTGAGAGATAGAGAGAGTGAGAGAATTGGTGCACTGGGCTTCTAGCCACTGCAATTGAACTCTAGACACATGGGCCACCTTGTGCACATCTGTGACCTTGCACCCTTGTGTCACTGTGGGTCTGGCTTACATGGGACCTGGAGAATCGAACATGGGTCCTTAGGCTTCACAGACAAGAGCCTTAACCGTTAAGCCAGCTCTCCAGCCCTCCCCAGCTTTGTATAATATCTTGACTTTGTTGATGGGCATATTTGTATGTGTGTATGCACAGGTGCACATGCACGTGTGTAGAGGCCAGATGACAGGTGTTATTCCTCAGATACACCATCCACTTCTTTCTGACAAGACGTCTGTCATTGGCCTGGAACTCACTAGACTGACTGACCAGGAAACCCCGGGAATCTGTCTTGCCTGTCTCTGCCTCCCCATTGCTAGGATTATAGGTACACACCACCATGCCTGTCTTTGGGTTCTAGGGATCAAACTCAGGTCTTCATACTTGCAAGGCCATTATTTTTTAGTGGAGCTATTTTTTTTTTTTTAATTCACCCACAGGGGAGTATGAAGTGCATATTTCAGAAGAGCATTTGGTACTCTCCAGCAGTTTGTTTTTGATTTTTTTTGTTTATTTTTATTTATTTATTTGCAAGCAACAGACAGACAGAGAGAGAAAGAGGCAGAGAGAGAGAGAGAAAGAGAGAGAGAATGGGTGCACCAGGGCCTCCAGCCACTGCAAACAAACTCCATATGTGTGCTCCTCCTTGTACATCTGGCTTATGTGGGTTCTGGGGAACCAAGCCTCAAACCAGGGTCCTTAGGCTTCACAGGCAAGCACTTAACTGCTAAGCCACCTCTCCAGCCCATTTTTTAAAAATTTTCCTTTTATTTATTTATTTGAGAAAAACAGAGGCAGATAGGAAGAGAATGGGTACACCAGGTCCTCTAGCCACTGCAACCGCATTTGCCACTTACTACATCTGGCTTTACAAGAGTACCAGGGAATTGAACCTGAGTCCTTAGGCTTTGCAGGCAAGTGCCTTAACTACTGAACCATTCCTCCAGTCCTGCAGCAGTTTTTAAGTGTTTCCTAGCCTGGTGCTCCTCTGCTGGATCTATTCAAAGTTCATTAATATATATGTACAAAGATGTTCCGTATAGATGCAACCCAGTGAGTGTGCCAGGCTCTACTGCAATCACTGAGCTAAGTGATGAGCAAGTGAGACAAAGACTCCTGCCCCAGGGGATCCTGCTTGCTACTGGAAAGAGAGCACTAAGAAATAATGTCCATAGTGAATAGGAAGATCACGTAGAGTCCAGTAAGCATGATAAAATATTTAAAGTACGGAAGGATACGAGAGGTCATGAGTGCAGGTTAAAGTTTTAAAAATGGTACTGAGGGGCTGGAGAGATGGCTTAGTGATTAAGCCATTTGCCTGTGAAGCCTAAGGACTTATGTTCAACTCTCCAGATCCCACGTAAGCCAGATGCACAAAGGTGAGGCAAGCGCAAGGTCACACATGCCCACTAGGTAGCCCAAGTGTCTGGACTTCAATTTCAGTGGCTGAGGCCTTGATGTACCAATTCTCTTTCTCTGTCTTTCTCTATCTTTGTATGTCTCTCTCTCGTGTGCGCACACTCTCTCTAAAATTAAAAAAAGGGTACTAATGGCCTGGAGGGATGGCTTAGTGGTTAAGATTTTGCCTGGAAGCCAAAGGACCCAGGTTCAATTTCCCAGGACCCACATTAGCCAGATGCGCAAGGTGGTACATGTGTCTGGAGTTTGTTTGCAGTAGCTAAAGGCCCTGGCAGTCTGTCCCTCTCAAATAAGTAAAAAAAAAAAAGGTACTGAGGGTTGATCTTAGTGAGGTGATGTTTGACAAAGACCTGTGGAAGTTGAGGGAGTCAGCATATGCACATGAGAAAACACAGAGCAACCAAAATACGCGTCCATAAAGAGCTGTTAGCATGCGATCGCCATCCATCTACTCATTTGGCAATGTGCTATGCAACCGGGAGGAAAGAATGAGGCTTCCAGTGCGGGTGTGCAAGGAAGAGAGACTGAGGCCCCGACTATGTGCTGAACTTTCACTGTGAAGTGCTTTCAAGGCAATCCTGGAAAGAGAGTGACGGGCTAGGAGGCAGGCCTGGCCCAGGGAGAAGTAGACCTGGGCTTGCTGCATAGATATCAGCGTGCCCCATATAGAACTTGAGATTTGGGGTGACTCTTCAGAGATGTTCCCTCTTTAGTGTACAGAGTGGGGCCTTTGTTTACCAGCTGCCCACTGGCCAGTCATTATCATTGCAGCCTGGCTTAGGTCAATTCAAAGTACTGTGTTGAGAGCTATCAACACAGCTGGTAGACAGCATTGCTGGCACCAGGGAGAATGAGTAACATGTAGTCACTGCTGTCTGCTCGGGCACCCAGCACCACCAGCTCCGGGATACTTCCACACTGGTACGGGCTTTTCTTTCTCAGAGATGGATGACAAGAATGAGACTTATTAATTTTAGAAGGAAGGGTGTCAAAGGAGGAGACAGGACATAGGAAGTCTTTGAAAAACTCAACGCACTCCTTTGGGAGTATAGCAAAGGTGTGAAAATCAACCTATACCCCTCATTTAAATGTACTTTACATATAAATAGCAGTAAGAATTGAACTGGTTTGATCCAGTTGACCCAATACTATGCTTTGAATACATTTAAGTAAAAAAAAAAAAAAAAAAATCTCAATTTGTAATTGTCTTTCTTGGCTTTTGGAGCCACCATTTTTGGGGGGGGGGGTCAGGTCTTAATTATTCATATATAAAATATATAAAATCCATTGACCCTGTTATCTGTTACACCACTGGACACTGTGCACAGGAAGGAAGCCCAGTCCACCTTCTGCTGTTTGTTTCTATAGGCTTTGGGTTTGCAAAGATTATGAATGTCTTTATTTTTGAACCAAGCACATGGAAATGTGCTCAAATAAGTCATCATCAAGGAAGGATAAATCAAAACTTCCATGAGATACCTCCTCACATTCGTTAGGATCCCCACCATCCAGTAAAACACACAGAAAATAAGTGCTGGTGAGGGCGTGAGGAACTGGAACCCACGTGTGTGTGTCACCAGTGAGTGTGTGAACAGCTGCTGTGGGAAACAGTGGGGCGAGGGGTTCCCCCAAATAAAGAATAGAATTACTATATAAGGCAGCGATCTCATTTCTGGGTATGTGTTTAAGAAAAATGCAAGTAAGATCTAAAAGGGGTATTTGTGTGGCACGTCCACACCATCATCATTCAGTTACTGAGATGTGAAGTAACCCGTATATCCAGCACCAGGAGAATGGATAAACAGAACAGGATAGATGCCTGCGTTGAAATAGTATTCAACCTTAAAGATGTAAAGAAGGCCAGCACTCAGGATGTTGAGGTGGGAGGATCACCAAGAGTTCAAGGCCCACCTGAGCTGCAGAGTGACATCTGTCTAAAAAAAAAAAAAAAAAAAAAAAAACCAATAACCAAGTGTCTGTATTTCCACTTTCATTTCTCATAAAACCATTTAATACTGGTAAAAAACAAAGTTTTCTAAAAGAAAGGAGTGGGAGAGGAAGGATTGCACAGATGGCTCAGTTGGTAAAATGCTTACCATGCAAGCACAAGGAATTGAGTTTGGTGAAAGCCAGGCGTAATAGCTCATGCCTGTAACCCCAGCGCTGGGGAGGCAAGGATGGGGAGGGTGGGGGTCCCTAGGGCATACTAGCCAAGTAGTCTAGCAGAAGCAGTGAGCTCCAGGTTCAATGAGAGACCCTGTCTCCAAATAAATAAATTAATTTAATTAAATAAGGTGGAGAGAGATAGATGAAGATACTTATATCTACCTCTGGTCTACACACACACACACATGTATGCACACATACACACATGCGTGCGCACACACACACACACACACATGGAAACCTTGAGTGACATCATACTAGTGAAACAAGCTAGTCCCGAAAAGCAAGGACCATATAATTCCACTTACATGAGGCGTTTAGAGTACTCAAACCCAGAGACATGATAAACGTGAAATGCTGTTGTCTGGGGTGGGCGGAGGGACTGGGGAGGGAGCTTCAGTTGGCAAGATAAGAGGAGCTCCGGAGATGCATAGGGTGCGGGGTGCGCAATATTATGAATGTGCGAAGTCCATGGAACAGTATATTTAGGGATGGTTAACATGGTAACTTTCATGTTATGTATATTTCTCTGCCTCCCCCCAAAATTAGGGAAAAATTCAGTCAGATATATTGGAAATGATATCATGAGATTTTGTTTGTTTCTTTTTAAAACATCCATGCTTTGTTTTTTAATTTATTTAACTTATAATTTATTTTTATGTATTTATTTGCGAGAGAGAGAGAAAGGCGGATAGAGAGAATGGGCGTGCCAGGGCTTCCAGCCTCTGCAAACAAATTCCAGACGCGGGCGCCCCCTTGTGCATCTGGCTCAGGTGGGAACTGGGAAATTGAACCTGGGTTCTTAGGCTTCGCAGGCAAGCGCCTTAACCTCTAAGCCATCTCTCCAGCCAGCTATCCATGTTTTAAGAGAGAGGAAAAGGAAAATACATTCACCTGAAAGCAGTCTGGAAGAGGAGAGGGGCCTGATGAGCAGTGGGTGCTGCTCTTGGGTGCGGTGGTATAGGAGAGAGCAGAGGAAGCGGCCACTGCCACATCTCCCCGCTTGATGGATTTTGGATGTTGGTAGAACCCACCAGAAGAGGCCTTGGTGGAAACCTGTGTCATCTCGCCTCCTGAGGTGTCTGATGACTCAGCCTGTGCTGCCCTGGGTAAACCGCTGGGTAAACTGTGCCTGGCAGGGCACGAGCAAGGTTATGCTATGAGGATGACCTTCCCCTTGCTCTGTGGTCAGAGTGTTGTAAGCTAAGTTCAAGTTAAAATGTTTTCTCTTTGTCTGTTTGTTTTTAGAGGTAGGGTCTTGTTCTCGTGCAACTGACCTGGAAATCAGTATGTAGTCTCAGGGTCGCCTCAACTCACAGTGATCAGCCTACCTTTGCCTCCCAAGTACTGGAATTACAGGTGTGTACCATCACGTGCAGCCAAATTAATTTTTTTCAAAAATTTATTTATGAAAGAGAGAGAGACAGAATGAAAATGGACACGCCAGGGCCTCCAGCCACTACAAAGGAACTCAAGACACATGCACTACCTTGTGCCTCTGGCTTATGTGGGTACTGGGGAGTTGAACTTGGGTCCTTAGGCTTCATAGACAAACTGCTTAATTGCTAAGCCATTTCCCTATCCCTAAAATGTTTTTAAAAGGACAAACTGCTGACCAAGGGTCCAAAGAGTTATAGAAATAGGACAACTTGGGATGCAGAGGTAGGAGGATTGCCATGAGTTCAAGGCCACCCTGAGACTACACAGTGAAATCCAGGTCAGCCTGAGCTAGAGTGAGACCCTACCTTGAAAAACCAAAAAATAAAAATAAAAAAGGGCTGGAGGGATGGCTTAGCGGTTAAGGCATTTGCCTGCAAAGCCAAAGGACCCAGTTTGACTCTCCAGGACCCACATAAGCCAGATGCACAGGGGGCGCATATATCTGGAGTTGGTTTGCAATGGCTGGAGGCCCTGGCACACCCATTCTCTCCCTCTCTCTCTGTCTGAAATAAATAAAAAATATATATTTAAGAAAAAAAAAGAAATAAGACAAACTTGGCACTTAAGTGAGAGATGTCTTAGTGGTTAAGGCACTTGCCTGCAAAGCCTAAGGATCCATGTTTGACTCTCTAGGTCCCACGAAAGCCAGACCCAAAAGGTGTTGCAAGGGTGCAGGGTTGCATGTGTGCAAATGGTGGCTTCCACGTCTGGAGTTTAATTTCAGTGGCTGGAGGCCCTGGCGCACCAATTCTCTCTCTCTCCCTCCCTCTCTTAAAAAATAAATTAAAAAAAAAGTTTAAACTGTCTTAGTATGTAATGGGTTCTAGCATCAGAAGGTCTGGGTTCAAATCCTGCCTCTTGCTTATCAACTCTAGAACCTTTGGGATGTGATTTCACCTTGACGTCTCAGTATTTTTGGTTGTGGAATGAGCATAAGGATATGCTCCCTCACCTCACCAGGTTGTTGAGAAAATCAGGTAATTTACTACTCTGGTAGTTTTAGGACTTCCTAAGGGCTTAACAAATATTGTCCATAGCAGACATTCTCCTGTGTTCCCAGAAAACACTGGGAAGTAGATACTAGAATCCTGTTTTCAGAGAGGCAGCAGAGATGCAGCAAGGTCAGTTTGTCAATGTCACAGAACTTAACAAATGTCACAACCAGAATCCTTTCACTGATGCGGAAGTTTAGGGTAATTTCCACAAGAATATGAGAACAGCATCGTGATCAAAGTAAATGAGCCAGGGCTGGACGGTTGGCTTAGCGGTTAAGGTGTTCGCCTGCAAAGCCAAAGGACCTGGTTTGACCCCCCAGAACCCACATTAGCCAGATGCTCAAGGGGGCACACGTGTCTGGAGTCCGTTTGCAGTTTGCATTCTCTTTTTCTCTCTCCTTCTTTCTGTGTCAAATAAATAAAAATTTAAAAAATAAAAAAAAAATTTTTTTTTAAAAAGTGAATTAGCCAGTCAGTAAATTTGTTTTAAAATGATGTATCACCACAACTTTCTTAGGGCATTCTTTTGTTGCTGTTTCTGTTTTGCTTTGTTTTTTTTTGGGGGGGGGATTATGTTTTCCTTTGTTTATTTGTTTTTGGTTTGTTTTTCAATACTCACCTCTTATAAGAAACTTAGTAGAAAATATTCCATCATTAGAATCATGGACATTGGGGGCGGCTTTCATTGTTTTGGGGTTGCTTGAGGTCCATGATGGTGTGAACAAATCCACCTATGAGCAATATCTAGTGACATAACATGTATATGTCGTTTTCCTCTCCTTGGTAGAACTCAACTGCAACTCTGGAAATGAAATCACTCCTAGACAACAACTCTGCTCTAATTTCCTCCTTGTGGACACTAGATGTCCCACTAAGTACAGTTTTGGAAGTTACTCAGCAAGGCAGGGTGTGGTCCGAGCTACACCTTACAAATGATTGCAACTTTCCACAAATATTAAAGCTTCACTTTGTATTCCGAGCAGAGTGCAGCAAATATTTACTTTTATTCACACACACACACATACACAAAAATTAGAATGGTTAACCAGAAAATAGAGTTGGGATAACAGCCTATTTTGTCTGTTTAAACAGACACATCTGCCTTCTATGCATAAAAATGGCATTTCCTTCCAGAAACAAAGGGATTTTTCTAGGGGCGTCTCATGTACTCCTGTCTGTGATCTTTTGTGTTCTGAGACACTGAAAAGCTTCTCTTGCATGCAAAGGATCCGACATAGCCATGACATGCATGAGGCACCGAGGATGAGAAAGGAGATCAGGAGCTTGAGGCTTGTTATGCCCGACATGGGCTCGGGAAAGGCCATGCTTCTGCCTCTTGTGCGTGGCTTAAGCACAGGCGCAGAGGTTTGGCTTCTAGCCTCTGCAAGCTCACTTACTCCTTCATTTGGGCTCTTAGAAACCTATGTCATGAGAACTGCGGGTTGAGATTTGCATGCAGTCTCCTTTGGAAGAATATATGGGTTTTAAACGCTGGCTTAAGGGGCTGGAGAGATGGCTCCATGGTTAAAGGCGCTTGCTATGCAAGCATGAAGACGTGAGTTTGGACCCCCAGAACCCATGGGAAAGAAGCGGGGGCTGGGCTATACATCTGAAATTTCAATCCTGTGGGGAGAGAGGCAGAAGGATCCCTAGGGCGTGTTGGCTAGCCAGTCTAGCTTATCAGTGAGTTGTAGGTTTAGGGAGAGATCTTGTCACAGAAAGCAAGGAGGAGATCAGTTGAAGAGAACTGCAAACATTGATATCTACCCTCCACACACATGACATATATGAACACACAAACACAGAGAGACACGCGTGCATGACTGTGTTAAGGAATACGGAGCCAATTGTGCACTAAATTTCAATAAATTTATTGAAATGTTTGGAATTCAGAGGAGAGTAGAGAGAACTACTTCCTGTCTTAGATTTAGGGTTAGCCATTTCCTTTTTCAAGTAACTCAGTTTTGAACTGTGTCTAATTATCTGCATGAGTATAAATACACATTTCTACATGTAATTAAAGCAGTAAATAACGTTTCTTAAGATCCGGAGGCTTGTAGGTAATGTATGATGACAAATAATTTTCATGGAATATAATTAGCATATATCACTGCTTTATGTTAAAGTTGTTCCGATAAATAAGTTTATGGTTGATAACAATAATGATCTTTAGGTTTGCGGCACATCCATGTTATCCTCTTAGTCAGGAGGTGGATAGCTATTCACTTTAACAATTCTTCGTAATTCTGGATGGTCTTGTTTAAATCTCGAATTCTGCTGTGACTTAAAGATTTCCCCCATATATTATGACTATTATGATTATAAACAATACCCCATCGTAATGCCCTCCCTCCCCCCCATTTTCCTCTTTGAAGCTCCATTTTTGTTTATTTATTTGGTTTTTCAAGGTAGGGTCTTACTCTAGCCCAGGCTGAACTGGAATTCACTATGTAGTCTCAGGGTGGCCTTGAACTCACAGCGATCCTCCTACCTCTGCCTCCCGAGTGCTGGGACTAAAGGCATGTGCCGCCACGCCCAACATCACGTGTGTGTGTGTGTGTGTGTGTGTGTGTGTGTGTGTGTGTGTTTGAAAGTGACAGACAGACAGAGAAAGAGAGAGAGAATGGGCGCGCCAGGGCTTCCAGCCACTGCAAACGAACTCCAGACACATGCGCCCCCTTGTGCATCTGGCTACCGTGGGTCCTGGGGAACCGAGCCTCGAACCAGAGTCCTTAGGTTTCACAGGCAAGTGCTTAACCACTAAGCCATCTCTCCAGCCCTCTCTTGTCTGAAGTCCCTGGAGAAATCTTTCCTCTCGCCTTATGTAGGGGTAGCGATGGTGATGAGCACTGTGGTGGACGTAGTGAGCCAAGGGAACCAAGTTTCAATAGGGACTGAGTGGGGCGTAGAATTAACAATCGTTCCTTTAGCAGTGTTAGTAAACATCCATGTGAGGTTCTACGGCAGAGCATGGGTTTCTGATGCACCCGTGAACCATGTTTTTATTTCCCTGTAGGTCACGGATTGACAGCTGTCAAGGAAAAAGCAGGAGCCACCCTGCGGATTCACAGCGTCAGTCCTGGCTCTCCTGAAGGGGCCCAACCCAGTTCTGAAAATGAAGACACTGAAAGTGAGTGACATGGCCTGGGATGGAGCTCAGTCGCGAGAGAGCCTGGCCAGCTTGCACGAGGCCCTCGGTTCCATCCCCGGCACCACACAAACAGGGCGTGGTGGTGCACAGCAGTTGGGAGGTAGAGACTGGAGGTTCAGGGGTTCAAGGTCATCCTCAGCTATATATTGAGTTCCAGGCCAGCCTGAGCTCTGTGACTGTTTGTTTCAAAAAAGAAAAGTTGTAAAGAAAGTGACCTGTTGACTTTGAGAGTTTGTGGGGTTTTTGTTGTTTTGTTTTGGGTTTTGGTTTTTCGAGATTGGGTCTCACTCTAGCCCAGGCTGACCTGGAATTCACTATGTAATCTCTCAGGGTGGCCTCGAACTCACGGTGATCCTCCTACCTCTGCCTCCCGTGTGCCACCACGCCCGGCTTTGTGGGGGTTTTATTACACTGTGTTCACAATATTATAGCGAGAAGGTTCCCAAGTTCAGATCAGCAAAATGCACTCTAACAGAGCTTTGTTCTCTCTTTAGTAACAGATGTGGCTACAGATCAGGGCCCTGAAGGAGGGCCCCCCACCTCGCCTCCATCAGGGTCGCGGGGCATGCTGTCAACCCTCACCAATGTGGTTCAGAACACAGTGAGTCCCCAGCGGCTTCCCCTGTTTTCTCTCGTGGCTCGCTCTCTTCTTTTGATGTGTCCATTTGCCAGTGACCTAGATACATCAGAGGAAAGACGGCCTTCCTCATGACTTTGGAGTATGGGTTTGTTATGCTTCCTGCTACAGAGAAGGTGTAACCTTGGATTCTAAATAATAAGGACAAGATGAAATGTCGTCTCTTTTTAAAAGACAGGCGCTCTTCAGATGGTGCGTTTTGCAATCTGATTTAGTACTGTCCTTTCCAGCTGCTCTAAGGACAGCCTCGTGGTGGGGGGAGGGACCTCTGTGGAAGAGCTGGGCTAGCTGTTTTTCCTGGATGTTCTGTCTGCCTTAGCCCTCAAATTGAATAATAAAACCATTCAAATAAGAAGGGACTAGTAACAAGTCAGGAGCACTAGCCCAGATATATTTTGGGTTTTTTTTTAAGATTTTATTTATACTTATTTATTTATTTATTTATTTATTTATTAAAGAGAGAGAGAGTGAGAATGGGCATGCCAGGGACTCTAACCACCACAGACAAAAACTCCAGACGCGTGTGCCACCATGTGTATCTGGCTTACGTGGGACCTGGAGAATCGAACCTGGGTCCTTGTGCCTTTTCAGGCCAGTGTTTTAACTGCGAAGCCATCTCTCCAGCCCTATATTTCTTTTTTTAAAAGACAATTTTTGGGGGCTGGAGAGATGGCTTAGTGGTAAAGGCGCTTGCCTGCAAGCCTGAGGACCCATGTTCGACTCCCTAGATCCCACCCAAATTTTCCTTATTTATTTGCTTCTCTGTGTGTAAGCAGGTGTGTGCACGTGCACCACGTATCCACCACTTTGCATCTAGCTTTACATGGGTGCTCGGGACACAAACCCAGACCAACAAGCTTTGCAAGAAAATGCCTTATGAGCCATCTCAATCGGACGTCAGTCCCATCCAGATAAATTTCTGAAGTGTTTCCAGATAAAATAATCAACAATCTTCCCCTATTCCTACCTCTTAATTCTTTCTCTCTTTCTTGCACAACCCTAAATTTACCCCTCCATCCCTGCCTCCCTCTTTTCATTTATTCATTTTTTTTTACTGCGTGTGTTTGTATATGTGTGGACATTGTGTGTATATGTATGCACATATGCGCATGTAGAGGCCAGGAATCAACAGCTACATTTTCCATGTAAGCTTTTTAAAAAATTTTTAATTTATTTATTTGAGAGAGAGAGAGAATGGGCGCACCAGGGCCTCCAGCCACTGCAAACGACCTCCAGATGCATGCACCACATTGTGCATCTGGCTTACCTGGATCCTGGGTAATCGAACCTGGGTCCTTTGGCTTTACCAACAAGTACCTTAACCACTAAGCAATCCCTCCAGCCCCCATGTAAGCTTTTGAGACAGGGTCTCTGGATCTCACCTATTCAGCTAGACTAGCTAGCTCCTCACACTTGAGCTGCAAACACTGAGCCATCTCCCCAGGCCCCCTTCACTCATTTTAAAAGAGGGACGCTGGGCTCTCACGCTATACCAGGAGCTTAACTTGATGCTGGGGTTAAACTGCTGCAGGTTCCTGTGGACATACTCAATAAACAAACACCACATACCTTGGGAGAGGAGGGAGCTGTGGATAAGCATAGGCATTTCTCTAACCCACACTTTGGGATTAGGGCATCCAGGAATATAGAAAATAATTGCTCTCTTTCTTGCTTCTCAAGGGCCATAGACCAGGGAGGGTAAAGAAAATACCAAGTATGATTCAGCAGTCATTGCAGTGTGATTCAAGTATACTCACGGGAATGGAGGAAGGTCCTTCAGTCACTGGTATAAGAAATGAATTCACAGGGGCTGGAGAGATGGCTCAGTGGCTAAGGTGCTTGTCTGTAAAGCCTAAGGACCTGAGTTTGAGTCCCAAGTACCCATATAAAGCCAGATGCACAAAGTGGTGCATGTGTCTGGAGTTCATTTGCAGGGGCTAGAGGCCCTGGTGCACCCATTTTCTCTCTCTCTCTCTCTGCCTAAGTAAATTACTATTTTTTTAAGTGAATTGGGCCGTAAAGATTGCTTAATGGTTAAGGCGCTGGCCTGCAAAGCCTAAGGACTCAGGTTCAGTTCCCCAGTGCCCACATAGAGCCAGATGCACAAGGTGGCCCATGCGTCTGGAGTTTGTTTGCAGTGGCTAGAGGCCCTGGCGCGCCCATTCTCTCCCTCTATCTGCCGCTTTCTCTTTTCTTTTTTCTCTCTCTTTCTCTTTCTCCAATAAATAAGTGAAATGAAAAGAAGTGAATTCATGGCCCCTTGGAACTAGCTCCCACTCACTGGTTCCCTTGCCATGTCCTCCGTCATCCCCGCGGCCCCTTCCCGCAGGCTCCATCACCCCTCCCTCCCCACAGGTTTATACTGGCTCGCAAGTCCCGATGTCTTTTCCTACTTGTGCTTGATTCTCAACAACAGTGCTAGGATTTGGGGGGGGGGGGGGCAGTGATGTGGACCCTGCAGCAGCGTGAGTGGCTGAGAAGCCCATGAACTACTCTCATCATTTGCTGTGACCAAGCATTTAGCAGAAATTACTTAAGGATGGAAGGGTTTATCTCACTCCCGGTATCAGGGGTTCATGGTCACTCGGCCCCATGTGCCAAGTTCTGGCGTTGGGAGTGTGTGGCAGGAGTACCCTAACAGACCCTACCTCCTAAGTTTCCAAAGTGTTCCAAAATAGTGCCACCAGTCGAGGAACCAAGAATTCACACGAGGTGGTGGGGGACATTTATTATTCAAACCATAACAGCCTCTCAAAATCTTGGCTTTTTTTTTTTTTTTTCCTTGAGGTAGGGTCTCTTTAGCCTAAGCTGGAATTTACTAGTTAATCTCAAAATGCCTTCCACCTCAGAGCCATCCTGATCCCTTTGGCTCCCAAGTTCTGGAATTAAAGGCTTGCGCCACTGTGCCTGGCAAAGTCTTTGGATTTTAAAAATCTGTTCCAGGGCTAGAAAGATGGCTTAGCAGTTAAGGCGCTTGCCTGCAAAGCCAAGGACCCACGTTTGACTCTCCAGATCCTATGAAAGCCAGATGCACAAAGGTGAGGCAAGTGCAAGGTCGCACACGCCCACTAGGTGGCGCAAGCGTTTGCAGTTCGATTTCAGTGGCTGAGGCCCTGGTGAGCCAGTTCTCTCTCTCTCTCTCTCTAAAATAATAAATAAATAAATAATCGATTCCATAGCATGATTACTGATTGAATAATCCCAGATTTGAAAAATTTCTAAATGCCTAAGGTGGAAATGACCAACAAAGTATATTAATTCAGTAAAGTTGAAATTGCCATTTAAATCGTGAAAGTTGGAAAACATGTACAGATAAATATAAATACATATATAATATAAAAAGATATAAATAAAAATAAAATCTATCATTTTCACGTAATATGGGACAAATACAATGTATGCTATTTTAGTGATAGTTGCATTGTTGGGTTGGGGTATAGGAGCAGGACAAGTTTCAAAGAAATATATTTCTGTTCATTTGAGGGGTATGTGTATGTTTGATTGTTTTACTCTCTTGTTAAAGGAAAACAGTGGCTGACAAAGGGATTTTCCAGGTTGATAACTGTATGATAGAACTGTTTCTAAAGCTGGAGGTACAGGGAAATCAAGCTGTCTTATTTCATTAATATACTAATTATAGATGGTTCCCACTAGTTTCTGAAAACCATGCAGGAGCCATCAGAAACAGCCTGAGGGTTTTAGTACTCCAGGGCCCCAGATTTAAAAATTCTCTAAATTGGCAAGAGTAGTTGACATTTTAATAAACTACTTCAACAATTCTGTCACTTGCACTGAAATTCTTTCAAACAAAAACAACAATTAGGTCACCTGTTAATTTTCTCTCTTAGATACATGTGTATTCATATGCTCAGAGCTACTGAAATAAACCCCTAATGTGCTCTGTGGTTTTCCTAAGCATCATTTTTTAATAACGCTGCAAATGCTCTACAATTATACGACATATGGTTGTCCTAGGAAAAGGAGGATTAAATGCATGATAAATCTTCTGGCATGGAAAAGAAAACTGTCTTTATATTGATTTTAATATTTGACAATAATGCCAGTTACCTGGGAGTTGCTGGCTGCTGCAAAATAGCAAAATGCGAAAAAAATCTAACGTCACACCATCGTTGCCTCTGCAGGGCAAAAGCGTCTTAAGCGGAGGTCTTGATGCTTTAGAGTTCATCGGCAAGAAAACCATGAATGTCCTTGCAGAAAGTGATCCTGGATTTAAGCGGACCAAGACCCTGATGGAGAGAACAGTTTCCTTATCCCAGGTTGGACTAGATCTCATAATTCTCCTCTTTCAGTCTGTTGCCGAGATGAAATGCCCGACCAAGAGCAGCTGATGGGAGGAAAGTTTTTTATATTTTGGCTTACAGTCCATGATGGCAGGGGAAGGATGATACAGAGATGCAGAGGCTGGACATCACCTCCTTGCCACAGCAGGTGGCAAACAGCAGAGCAACAGAGAGCCAAATCTGGCAAGGGGGAGCTGGCTATAACAGTCCAATGCTTGGGCCACATGCCCCCCCCCCACAACACCACACCTCTTCAGCAAGGTTCCGCCTCCCAACTTGTCATCTGCTGGGGACCTGGTATTCAGAACACATGAGCTTATGGGGGACACCTGACTCAAACCACTATACAATCAATAGATTTATTTATTTGTTTTAATAGGTCATTAAAAATGCACGTTTAGGGTTAGAGAGATGGCTTGGCAGTTAAGCACTTGCCTGTGAAGCCTTAGGACCCTGGTTCGAGGCTTGACTCCCCAGTACCTACGTAAGCCGGATGCACGAGGTAGCACATGTATCTGGTGTTTGTTTGCAGTGGCTGGAATCCCTGGCACGCTCACTCTCTCTCTCTCTTTCTCTTTGCCTCTTTCTCTCTTTGTCTCTCTCTCTCAAATAAATAAAAATCAAAAAATAAAATACATGCTTAAATCCAAATAGCATAAAAGGAGTAATGAGAGAAACTTGAGTTTCTGATAGATCTCTCTCCAGCTGCTTAATTCCCCATGGGAGACAACCACTGTTAATAATTATCTGTGCATGGTAAGAATTGTATCACATAGATGTTTCAGTACCTCAATACACATTGCTATACATGTAGAAGTAAACATATGTACATAGACACACACGTATGTGATAATGTGACAATAACATTAATCGCAGTCTTTAATACTTTGCTTCATTCACTTAATTTTTTTTTTTTAATGAGAGACAAAGAGAATGACTGGGTGCACCAGTGCCTCCAGCCACTGCAATCAAACGCTAGACACATGTGCCACCTTGTGCATCTGGCTAACATGGGATCTGGGGAGTCAAACATGGGTCCTTAGGTGAACGCCTTAACTGCTAAGCCATCTCTCCAGCCCTTCACTTCATAATTGGTTGAGGATTTTTCCATTTCCATTGTATGTATCCCATCTCTGCCACTTGTTAGGTGCATGACCTTGAAGGTTTGTTTTTCCCCTCTGTGCCTCAGTTTACTCCTCTGTATACCAGAGATGACATCAAATACCTACTGGTAACTTTGTTGTGAGGACTGCATGCATTATGATAGAGCTTGGAAAAGACATGTGTGTACCTATATACCTATTATTCTAGTTAAGGTGTGGTCATGTAGGAGAGAATCAAACTGAACCCTCAAGCTAGCAAATTTCTTTGAAGAGGTGACCCAGGTGAGTCCTCCAAGTTCCCATAATTTTTGTGTTGTGTTACCTTCACAGCTTTTGTCACAGCTGCATAAAACAGCTGTCAAAAGGTAGCGCCGGGGCTGGAGAGATGGCTTAGCGGTTAAGCGCTTGCCTGTGAAGCCTAAGGACCCCGGTTCGAGGCTCGGTTCCCCAGGTCCCACGTTAGCCAGATGCACAAGGGGGCGCACGCGTCTGGAGTTCGTTTGCAGAGGCTGGAAGCCCTGGCGCGCCCATTCTCTCTCTCTCCCTCTCTCTGTCTTTCTTCCTGTGTCTGTCGCTCTCAAATAAATAAATAAGTAATGAAAAAAAAAAAAAGGTAGCGCCGCTCATTGAAACGTGTCGCCCAACACCCACATTAGCCATCTGCAGGGTTCTCATCACACGTGTGGTAGAAGGTGTGGTACAGAACATTCTGGAACACACCTGCACATTGCTCCCATAATTCATATGGGCTGTGTGCTGGTTTGATGCATGTGTCCCTGGTCAACTTAGGTGTTCTGAATGCTAGTCTCCACAGCTGATGGCAATTGGAAATTAAAGTCTCTTGGAGGCAATGTATTGTTGGGGGTGGGCTTATGGGTGTCCTTGACTGCAGCATAGCCTAAGAAGTTTGGACAAGTCCTTCCGTCAAAGCCTGCCTATACGGGCATGGTGACCTTAGTTCACTACAACTTGTTATATATTGTTTATAAATATTTTATTTATTTATTTGACAGGGAAAGAGGAGAGAAAGAGAGAGAGAATGGGCACACCAGGGCCTCCAGCCACTGCAAATGAACTCCACACACGTGCGCCCCTTTGTGCATCTGGCTAATGTTGGTCCTGGAGAATTGAACCTGGGTCCTTTTGGCTTTGAGGCAAACACCTTAACTGCTAAGCCATCCCTCTAGCCCTTGTTAGGTATTATTCTTTTTTTTTTAGAGAGAGAGGGAGAGACAGAGAATTGTCACATCAGGGCCTCAGCCACTGAAATTGAATTCCAGACACTTGTGCCACCTAGTGGGCATGTGCGACCTTGCACTTGCCTCACCTTTGTGTGTCTAGCTAACATGGGCTCTGGAGAGTCGAACATGGGTCCTTAGGCTTTGCAGGCGAGTGCCTTAACTGCTAAGGCATCCCTCCAGCCCTATTATGTATTTTTCTAAAGAACCAGAAGCGAGAAGCTCAGTGGTGCCTTTCCAGCATAAATGATAAGTGTTTGAGGAGATGGATTTGCTGATACCCTGATTTTACCATTACATGTTATATACCTGTATCAAGTGACCACACCCTCCCTTGTACATATATGCAGTTATTGTGTGTCAGTTAAAAAGAAGGCTGGAGCTAGGAGTATGGCTCAGTTGGTAGAGTTCTTGCTGGTGTGCACAAAGCCCTGGATTCCGTCCCCTGCACTGCGTAAGCTGGGTGTAGTGGCATATGCCTAAAATCCCAGCATTTGGGATGCCAAGGCAGGAGGGTCGGAAGCTCAGGATCATCTTTGGCTATATAGGGAGTTTCAGGTCAGACTAGAGAAAAAAAAAAAGTCTTCTGGAATTTTCCATTTCTCTGGCCCAGTGTCCCTGCTGGTTGGGAAACTTGTGATGCTAAGGGTTCACAGTCCAGCAGCCAGGGTGTTTGGTCACTTGTGCTCCCTGGAACAAGAGGGAGGTCTGCAGAATTCCCCCTCATCTGCCCCCAGGAAGCAATTTCTAGGATCTAAACAAGGGACAGGGGCTGGGTGATGGCTCCATGTTGCATGATGGCTCCACGCTGTACGACAACCTGAGTTTGGATTCTCAGAACCCATGGAAAGCTGGACACAGCCATGCCACATCTGTAATTGCAGATCCTGCCTCAAACTATGTGGAAGGCAAGGACCAGCACCTGAGGTGAGGTTGTCACATACACACATACACAAAGATGAGATGGTGTGGCTCAGAACAGTGTAGAAACTCTGGAGGGAAGGATGAGTGGCTAGTCATAGAGATGGATACAGATTTCCTGATGCATGCAGGACGGACTTTCAGATAAAAGGATTATCAGGGTGTGTGGCGGGGGAGGGGGAGACTGAAGACGTGGTTGTTAAGGGCATTTTCTACGCAAGCATGAAGGCCTGAGACCACCAGGGTTCGACCTCCAGAACCCACATAAACGTCATGGCCGCTCATGTCTGTAACCCCGATCCTGTGAGAAGTGGAGACTAAAATGGCTGGGGCTCTCAAACAGCAAGTTCCAGAATTCATAAGAGACAAAATGTTGCAAAGGAAAATCTTGTGGTTGAGAGATGGAGGGAGACATCTGTCAGTCATCTTTTGTACCACATCAGCACATACAACACATACACGCACGCATGCACACACCATACCACAATAGTACACAGAAAAATAAGACAATCTTTAAATATTTATTTGAGAGAGATAGAGAAAGAAGCAGATAGAGAGAGACAGAGAGAGAGAATGGGCGCACCAGGGTCTTCAGCCATTGTAAACAAACTCTAGATGCATGGGCCACCTTGCGCGTCTGGCTTACGTGGGTCCTGGGGAATTGAACCTGGGTCCTTTGGCTTCACAGGCAAGCGCCTTAACCACTAAGCTATCCCTCCAGCCCATAAAACAGTTGTTTTAAAGGTTGACTCTGAGGACTTCAGTGCAACTGCAGGGATGAAGCTGATACTGACCGCTTATCTCAGAGTCTGTTACACACTAAAGCAGTTGTCCTAGTCAGCTTTCTGGCACTGTGACAAAGTACCTGAGGCAAACAACTAAAAAAGAGGAAAGGTCTGTCTTGGTGCATGATTTCAGAGGTTTCATTCAGTCCACGGCCAACTGGCTCTGTTGCTTTGGGGCCTGTGACAAGACAGAACGTCATAGCAGGGCACACTGATATATCTGCTCACCTGTTGGCAACCAGAAAGCAGAGAGAGGAAGAAAGAGTGGTCTCAATATCCTCTGAAAGGGGCCACCCCAACTTCCTTCCACAAGGCCTCACAGGCTGGAATCGAGGCCTTCAACACCTGAGCACACTTCAGATCCAAACTGCAGCAGATGTGCCTGACCCCCGAATGTCTGGCTATAGAAAGCGGAAGTGTGCCCACTGGCACTAATCTTGTGTCCTGTGCCAGCAGCACAAGGCACTTGATTTGAATAACATAGGCCAGGGTGGTTCTCACACTCCACTCATGTCCTTCCCCAGTGTTCCTCTGTGAGGACTTCTTCCATACCAGAACCTCTCCTTGCTACTTAAACTCATCCCCGTGTGTTTTCCAGAGGGAGGCAGACCACCAGCCTTTGTGAGGGGGACTGTTCTTTTTTTAAAATATTATTTACTTGAGAGAGAGGGGGGAAAAAAACGAGGCAGATACAGAGAGAGAGAGAATGGGTACTCCAGGGCCTTCAGCCACTACAAACAAACTCCAGACCTACGTGCCACCTTGTGCATCTGCCTTATGTGGGATCTGTGGAATTGAACCTGGCTCCTTAGGCTTTGGCTGCAAGAGCCTTAACTGCTAAGCCATCTCTCCAGCCCCAGTGGGGGGCTATTCTTTTTATTTATTTATTTATTTATTTATTTATTTATTTATTTATTATTTATTTGAGAGTGACAGACACAGAGAGAAAGACAAATAGAGGGAGAGAGAGAATGGGCGCACCAGGGCTTCCAGCCTCTGCAAACGAACTCCAGACACGTGCGCCCCCTTGTGCATCTGGCTAACGTGGGTCCTGGGGAATCGAGCCTCGAACCAGGGTCCTTAGGCTTCACAGGCAAGCGCTTAACCGCTAAGCCATCTCTCCAGCCCAGGGGCTATTCTTTAGGCTTTGAGTTCACTTCCCAAATTCCAAATTGTGGTGGTTTAAATCAGGTGCCCCCCACCCCCGTAGGCCCTTGTGTTTTGAATGTTTAATTACCCTGCTGATGGCAGTTGGGGGGGTGGAGCCTTGCTAGAGGAGGTGTGTTGTTGGGGGGTAGGCTTAGGGGTATTCTAGCCAGCTGCCCCTTGGCTAGTTTGGCTCACTCTCCTGATGCTCTTTTCCACCTGCTGTGGCAGAGGTGATATCCAGCCTCTGCTCCACCATCTTTCCCCTGCCATCGTGGAGCTTCCCCTGGAGTCTATAATAAATAATAATAATAATAAATAAATAATAAGTAAATAAAAATAAACACCTTTCCTCCCATCAGCTGCTTTGGATCAGATGTTTGTCCCACCATAAGAAGGTAACTGCAAGTGAGCCCTGATCACCCCGCAGTGACTTTTTCCTTTATTCTCCTTCTCATCTCTTCACTCTAACCAGAGGACAGATTTCAGCGAGAGAAGACTGTGTAGAGAAGGGAAGTCATCTCAGAGCCACCGGGTCATTTTATGTCCCCTCCACCAACCCTTGAGATCAGTGGGCCAGCTGAGTTTTATTGCAAGTGCTAAAACTTCCCCGTGATGGTTTCACTGGGTTGTTCTGAAAACTTTAAAATTCAGAGCCTGAACTCATTTAGTCTTGAAGAAAGATAGGCGAGAGAATTCTTGCCACGGCCCAGTGGCTTCTTGGCTAACAACCTCAAGAACCCAAAAGGAGAATGAGTCTGGTTGTTTTATTGGCACACAATAAACACCAGCCTGTGTTCTTGGATGATCTTCCCCTGGTGACCTTGTAGCATTGGCCAGCATATATTTACGGGGCCTCTTCACAGATATTAAAGGGCTCTATAAACTTAATGCCCCAGTAAACTTAATGAGAAATCAAATAAATGATGCTTAGCACTGGAGGAAGCAGGTGCAAAAAATTGGGGGTGACTAAGAGACAGGTTCATTTTGTTTTCTGTTTGTTTAAACAACAAAAAATGACTGGAGGAGCTGAGGGTGTAGCTTAGTCATAGCAGCAGCTGCCTGGCATGCACGAGGCCCTGGTTCTATCCCCAGCACCACAAAAATAAACAGAGGGAGGAAGGGAGGGAGAGAAGAAGGGTGGAAGGGAGAAAGGGAGAAAGGGAAGGAAAGTTACTAATGCTGACAAGAAACTCAGCTTTCTGTCATATTCCAGAGCCTAGCTTAAGCCTCTATAAAGTCACTATCTTCTTTTCAAAAAATATTTCATTTATTTATTTGAGAGAGAGAGAGAGAGAGAGAATGGGCATGTCAGGGCATTGCAAATGAACTCCAGATGCATGTGACTTGTGTGTCCAGCTTTATGTGGGTACTGGGGAATTGAACCCCAGGCCATCAGGCATTGCTGGCAAGCACCATTAGCCGCTGAGCCATCTCCATCCCCATCATTCAGTCCGTGTCTTCTAGTGAATACGTTATGAGTTTACATTTATTAATTATTTTCACTGAAAATGTCTAATATTTCATCCGTAGACATTTTAAGATAATGTAACAGGAATTCAGGCAAGTTTATTTCTATCTTGAAAGCTGCCTAGGTGAAGAATTCTCAGTGCTATCACCAAGGATTAGCCTTTCCTGGTGCACTTAACTTTGCTCAGCATAGAACATTCAGGCATTTTTGACAATAAGGAGTTTGCCACACATGTGAGAAAGACGTCATTGGAAATCAGGGGCAAGCTTTGGCATGCTTCTTCCCAGTCTTACTGCATAGATGTTCTGCCAATCAGACAAAGTGTGATCTTATATAAAAACTATCAGAGCCAAGCGTGGTGGTGCGCACCTTTAATCCCAGCACTGGGGAGGCAGAGGTAAGAGGATCACTTTGAGTTTGAGGCCATACTGAGACTACATAGTAAATTCTAGGTCAGCCTGTGCTAGAATGAGACCCTACCTCAAACAAACAAAAAACTATCAGTAGCACCAGTCAAGAAAAATCATTTTTGTTGTTGTTGATGTTTTTCTAAGGTAGAGTCTCACTCTTAACTCAGGCTGACCTGGAGTTCACTACGTAAGTCTCAGGGTGGCCTTGAACTCACAGCGATCCTCCTACCTCTGCTTCCTGAGCGCTGGGATTAAAGGTGTGCGCCACCACACTCAGAAAGAAAATCATTTTTGAGAAACTCCAAAGTGGCCAAAACCTATGCTTCCCAGAGACAGCGGCAGCCCCTCCCCTTGCCTCCAGCTGTTGTTCAGGAAGGCAAGGTGTTACCTCCGTGTGACATGCAGACTCCGTGCCTTTCTGCAGATGCTGAGGGAGGCCAAGGAGAAGGAGAAGCAGAGGCTGGCGCAGCAGCTGACCGTGGAGAGGACCGCGCACTACGGCTTGCTGTTTGATGAATATCAAGGTTTGTCTCATCTGGAAGCCCTGGAGATCCTGTCCAATGAGAGCGAAAGCAAGGTACATCCACAGTGGGCATTTGCAATGACATGTCCAGAAATGTTTTCTTATGCATGAAAAACTGGGAAAGCACGGCGGGCTGGTGCATACCTTTGTAATCGCAGCACTCGGGAGGCAGAGGGAGGAGGATCGCTGTGAGTTCAAGGCCAGCCTGAGACTTCAGAGTGAGTTCCAGGTCAGCCTGAGCTAGAGCGAGAGCCTACCTCAGAAAAAAAAAAAAAAAAAAAAAAAAAAATTAAAAATTAAAAAAAAAAAACTGTGGGAGAAAGCCAAAACATAGGTCCGCTTAGAGCTACATGATTGGGGTGCTAAGGTGCACCCAAGGTGACCCCTCGAGCCAACTGCGATTTCCTCTCATCCTGTGCTCCTCCAGTCCCAGAGGGTCAGCATAGCAGCGTGTCACTGCCATTCCCCACATGGTGTGAAAGGCTGTTCTCTAACCTGGCTTTAGGCTCACAGCCCATTCCTTCCCTTGGTTGATGTTCTGCCCAGATCGGAGATGCCTCACCTGCCCATGCCTTCATTCTACCCAGAGCGGCTGGTGTTGGTGTGGGGAGGTTTAGCAGATTTCATTTTATAGGCTACACTGTTGCTCATTTGGCCGTCTTTACCTGAATGTCTGGGCTCTAAAGGACAGAGTTATCCCTCTGGGCATTAAAGTTCTATTTGCAAATGCTCCTGGGAGACCCAGCCTATCTGATACCTAGGCCTGAACAGTCACATTCCACCGCTGTGACCACAGGAGAACAAAGCGTAATTATAGAAGATGGTAGAATAGGTGACTTTTTTATCCCTTATAGGATCTTCAGTGGTGTGTGTGTGTGTGTGTGTGTGTGCTTAGCAAGCTCTTACATGGCATTTATACAACCACTATTCTTTTTTAAAAATATTTTATTATTTTTATTTATTTGAAAGAGAGAGAGAGGAAGAGGTAAAGAGAGTGAGGGAGAGAGAAGAAAATAAATGTGCCATGCTAGGACCTCCAGCCATTGCACATGAACTCCAGACGTATGTGCCACCTTGTACATCTAGCTTATGTGGGTCCTGGGGAATTGAACCTGGGTCCTTAACTGCTAAGCCATCTCTCCAGCCCCATGGTCAGTATCCTAAACACTACTTCGTGTGCACTGCATGGGGCTCAGCTATAAGGCAGTCAGCCCAGTCTACTCTGGAGCCCGTAGGCTAGTACCCTCTGTGCCTGCTTCCAGGCAGGGGTCGTGGGTCATCCAGGTGACATTCACAGGGAACAGGCAGGTCCTCACACAGGAAGCTGATCTTGGGAGGGACAGTCAGGAAGGAAAAGGAAAGGTTGGCCCTTTCGAGGCCTTGTCTTCTCCTGTTTGGATTTGGGAAGACTGAGTTATTCTTGATGCCTGCCTCATCAGGAAAAGACCAGTGGACAGACAAGTACATAAGAGATGATTAACACAACCAAGAGCCATGCGGGAGTGGAGACCCTCCGACCCCCTTCAGATTATGGCCCTCAGTGTGACTTTTCCACGTTTATTTCTCTTTTTGTTATTCATGAACATTGCCAAAATGTCTTATGGTTATAACTGTTCAAGGATAAATTTCAAAAACAACAATAGACAAAATTGGGTTGAAGAGATGGCTCAGCAGTTAAGGCATTTGCCTGCAAAGCCTAAGTACCTGCGTTTAATTCCCCAGTACCCACAGAAAGCCAAATACACAAGGTGGCCCATGTGTCTGGAGTTTGTTTGAAGTGGCCGGAGGCCCTGGTGTGCCCATTCTCTATCTGCCTCTTTCTCTGTCTCTCATAAATAAAATATTAGTAAAAAAAATAGATGAAATTTTAACCCCCATTCTGGTACAAAATGGACACATAATAAAGAACTTATTTAGCACATTAAAAGCGGAAACCGGGCAGACGCTGTCGACAGCTCAAAGGAAAAGGCTGAGAGAGATGAAGGTGCAAATCGACACAAGCTTGTCTCCTCCACTGACATGACTCATTTGCAGAGAACTACTTGGCATTGCCACCAGCTATCCACAGTTCATAGTTGTGAAATTGCCCCATAGATTCAGAATCTCATAATCCAGTAAAAATGCAATTTTCCACAGAAACACAAACTTCTCCCTGGGAAAGCTAGATTTGCAAGCTCCCTGTGTGATAGATAGCGCATCCTTCTGTAGCTGGAGGACTCCGGGCCCCTCTTATCTCTATCTGCTCATCTGTGAAATGGCAACAATATAAAGTCTGCCTCACAGATCGCTGAAAGAGCTCAACAGGATGATCCTGCTGAGGCCCAGCAGTGTGCCTGATATAAACTCAGCACTAATGAGATGCTAACTGCTGTTAGATACAGACGGATGTGTACGGACAGATGCCATTGATATCATTGCATTTATATATTACATTGTATGCATTTGTCTTTGTTAGAAATATGATGGGGGCTGGAGGGATGGCTTAGCAATTAAGGGGTTTGACTGCAAAGCCAAAGGACCCAGGTTCCATTCCCCAGGACTCACATTAGCCAGATGTACCAGAGGGTGCAAGTGTCTGGAGTTCGTTTGCAGTGGCTGGAGGCCCTGGCGTGCCCATTCTCCCATTCTGTCTCTCTCTCTCTCTCTCGTTCTCTGTCAAATAAATAAATAAAAATATTTTTAAAAATATGATGGGATGGGGCTAGAGAGATGGCTTAGTAATTAATGTGCTTGCCTGCAAACCCAAAGGACCCAGGTTTGATTCCTCAGTACCCACATAAAGCCCCTCTCTCTCTCTCTCTCCCTCTCTCTCTCTCTGTCTTTCACTCCATCTCTCAAAAAAATAAATAAAATAGTTTTTAAAATATTAAGAGATGGGACCTGGACTATATATCTCAGTATTAGAGTGGCTGCTTGGCATGCACAAAACCCAAGGCTCAATTCCCAGTACTGCAAAAAGAAAAAGAAAAATATTTCAGGAACAAATGCCCACGCTGTTAGAACATTGTGAGCCATCACTACAGGAGACAGAGATTCCATTCTAGTTGATTGCATTGCCCAACTCAGCTGTGAAACAATCCCAGGGCCCTAAGAAAGAGCCCCAAAGGGCTTTCTTTGCTGGGAAGGAGGATTTGCCCTTAGAGGTATGTTTAGCAGCTTTGAATTACTATAATACCAGAGATTATTATAAAACGACCAGAGTTGTTTTTATTTTATTTGCTCATTTTTTTTTTTAAGATAGGGTCTCACTCTAGCTCCGCTGACCTAGAACTCACTCTGGAGTCCCAAACTGGCCTCAAACTCATGGAAATCCAAATGCTGAGATTAAAGACATGCACCACCACACCCAGCTTTGTTGCTTATTGGGTTTTTTTGTTGTTGTTGTTGTTTTTTTTTAGCTTTTTGTTTAAAAATATTTCTATTTATTTGAGAGAGAGAGAGAGAAAAAGAGGTAGAATGGGAGAGAGTGGGTGCACCAAGGCCTCCAGCCACTGCAACCAAACTCCAGACACATGCGCCACCTTGTGCATCTGGCTTACTTGGGTCCTGGGGAATCGAACCTGGATGCTTTGGCTTTGCAGGCAAGTGCCTTAACCTCTAAGGCCATTGCTCCAGCCCTTTTATTAGCTTTTTGAGACAGACTCTTATTCTGTAGCCCAGGATGGTCTGGAACTCATTATGTACTCCAGACTGGTCTTAACCTCATGCAGCTCTCCTGCCTCAGCCTCCCAAGTGCTGTAATTACAGTCACTGTGTCCAGCAAAAGGTTTAGCTCTGGATTTCAAAGTCGCACCCACAGCCACCATTGTCCCTGTTGTGTTTAGGCCCATAGCCTGACAGCGCAGCAAGCAGGCGTGTGTAGTGGAGTGACGCCGTCTACCTCAGACCCAGGAAGCAAAAGAGAAAGAAGAGGCCAAGCTCTCCCATATCCTTTGCAAGGACAGGTCTGTGGTGACCTAAAGACCTCCCACTAGCCCATCCTCTTAAAGGTAACATGATCGGGCTGGAGAGATGGCTTAGCGGTTAAGCGCTTGCCTGTGAAGCCTAAGGACCCCGGTTCGAGGCTCGGTTCCCCAGGACCCACGTTAGCCAGATGCACAAGGGGGCGCACGCGTCTGGAGTTCGTTTGCAGAGGCTGGAAGCCCTGACGTGCCCATTCTCTCTCTCTCTCTCTCTGTCTCTTTCTCTCTCTCTCTGTCACTCTCAAATAAATAAATAAAAAATGAACAAAAAAAATTTTTTTAAAAAAAAGGTAACATGACCTACAAATAGCACCATGTGGGGGTTGGGGGGCGAGCCTTTACCACATGGGCCTTAGGGGAGCACTCCAGATTCACACTGTAGCAGATGGGTACATTTATTCCGTGTATAGACTGCTTCCACAAGCTTTGATTTCTTTGTTCGGTGTGGAGGTTTTTATGGTATCCATGGAACAGAACGAAGATATTTTTTTTTAACTTGGTGATGATTGCAAGTGCTGCAATAAACAATCCTAAAAATAAATGAGTGAAAAGCATTTATTCTTCAATCCCAGGACAGTCCAGAGTAAGGATATGTGGTCGGCAGGCAACCCCCTGGATACAGAAGCTAGTCTGTGTCCATCTTGTGGATCAGCCAGACCTGCCCTAAAGGACATAGGCCCCCCCAAAAGACTACCACTGAAGGCCCTTACCGGAGTTGCCAAATATAGCTAATAAGCATAAAATGACAAGCCGGGCGTGGTGGCACACGCCTTTAATCCCAGCATTCGGGAGGCAGAGGTTGGAGGATAGCTATGAATTCCAGCCCAGTCTGGGCTCAAGTGAGACTCTATCTCAAAAAACAAACAAACAAAAAAGAATACTATAGAGACTTATTTATAGTGTGAGGACTGTAGTTAGTGGTAACATATATGCTTCAGAAATGCCAAAAAGTAGATTTTAAATGTTCTTACCACAAAAATGAAAAGTATGTGAGGTGATTAGCATATTATACTGGTTCCCTAGTGTATGCATATACAGACATCACATTGTATCCCAAAAACATATGCAATTATGTGTCCATTAAAAATCAAATTATGGGGACTGGAGAGATGGCTTAGTGGTTAAGGTGCTTGCCTGTGAATCCTAAGGACCCAGGTTCGATTCCCCAGGACCCACATAATCCAGATGCACAAAGTGGTACATATGTCTGGAGTTCTTTTGCAGTGGCAAAAGGCTCATTCTCTTTCTCTCTTCTCTCTCTCTCTCTCTCTCTCTCTCTCCTTGCAAATAAATAAAATTAAAAAAAATAACAAAGAGTGAGACTTTACCTTGAAAAACAAAAAAGAAAAAGCAACAACAACAACAAAAATAATAACAGTAAGGGGGCTGGAGGGATGGCTTAGCGGTTTAGGCATTTGCCTGCAAAGCCAAAGGACCCAGGTTCAATTCCCCAGGACCCACATAAGCCAGATGTACAAGGGGGCGCACGCATCTGGGGCTCGTTTGCAGTGGCTGGAGGCCCTGGAGCACCCATTCTCTTTCTCCTTTTTTTTTCTCTCTCTTTCTCTGTCCAGTAAATTTTGGTTGACATGAGCCTCCTCTCCTCTAGACATCAAGATCTCAGGAGAGAAAAATGTGTCCTATGCATTAAGTGTGTATGTGTGTGTGTGTGTGTGTGTGTGTGTGCAGGAACCCATGGAGGCCAGAGACAGTCTTGCACATCATCATCCTTGGTAACACCTTCCACCCTGTTTATTGAGTTGTAGCTCACTGGCTGGCCAGTGAGTCCCAGAGATCCACCTATCTCCCTTCACAGTTTTGGGATTACAGCCGTGCTCAACCAAGCCTAGGATTTATTTTATTTATTTGTTTATTTACCTCTTAAATTTTATTTTTGAGAGAGAAAGAGGAAGAGATTGGACTGCTACGGCCTTTCAGCCACTGTGAACGAACTCTAGATGTATGCGCCCCCTTGTGTGCATGTGTGGCATTGCGCACTTGTGTCACTGAGCATCTGGCTATGTGGGTCCTGAAGATTCGAACATGTGTTCTTACAGTTTGCAGGCAAGCGCCTTAACCGCTAAGCCATCTCTCCAACCCCATTTTATTTTATTTATTTATTTGAAAGAGAGAGAGAAAGAGAGGGGGAGAGAGAGAGAGAATGGGCATGCCAGGGTCTCCAGCCATGCACATGAACTCCAGACACATGCACCACCTTGTGCATCTGGCTTATGTGGATACTAGGGAATCAAACCTGGGTTCTTAGGCTTTGCCAGCAAGCTCCTTAGCCACTCAGCCATCTCTCCAGCCCCAAGCCTGACATTTAAAAATATGTATATTATTTATTTATTAGAGAGCGAGAGAGTGAGTGGGAGAATGCGCCCAGGGCCTCTAGCCACTGCAGACGAACTTCAGACACATGCGCCACCGTGTGTATCTGGCTTACGTGAGTTCTGGGGAATCGAACCAAGGTCCTTTGGCAATCACAGGCAAGTGTTTAACCACTAAGCCAAGCATGACTTTTGTTTTTTGTTTTTGTTTTTTGAGGTAGGATTTCACTTTAGCCCAGGCTGACCTGGAATTCACTATGGAGTCTCAGGGTGGCCTTGAGCTGACGGCAATCCTCCTACCTCTGCCTCCTGAGTGCTGGGATTAAAGGCGTGTGCCACCATGCCTGCCAAGCCTGACATTTTTGACTTGGTACTGGGAAGGCACTCACATGCATCCTCACGCTTGTGAGGTAAGCACTTTGCCACCTGAGCTATCTGTCCAACCTCATCTTGTGCATTTTTGTAAATTTACTATAATAATTCATAGCTAGTAAGGACAGATGTGGCTCTATCTAATGCTTATGTATGTATTTACCTATAGATGCAGCACATATAATTTTTTGAGGGTAAGTATTTTAAGTAAATTCTTTTGCTTAGTCCTTCAAATGACCTTACATGGTAATACAGTTAATCCCTATTTTACAGATAAGGAAGCTAAGGAATTAAAGGTCACACGATTCTTGAGGAGCTGATATTTAAGCTGCTAAACTGTGTGTTTGGGTCATTGTAATTGAAGTTATCACCATTTACTTAGAATTTACTATACGCACTCGTACAATTTATTTATTTATTTTAATTAGAAAACTGAAGCTTATATAACCCACCCAAATGACAGTGAATAGAGAGAGTAGATCTAACCGGGGGTTGCTTTTCTGTCACACGGTGACAACTCACCCGGGCCTTCAGAAAACTGGGGACAGGTACATAGAAACATTATTAATGAGAAGAGATGACAGTTTTGCTGACCTACTTTTTTTTTTCCCCCAGGTTCAGTCATTTTTAGCATCACTGGATGGAGAGAAGCTAGAACTCTTAAAAAATGACCTAATTTCTATCAAAGACATCTTTGCAGCCAAAGAATTAGAGAGCGCCGAGAGTAAAGCAGAGCAAGGTAAAGGAAACGTGACAAGTTCGGGGCAGGCGGGGACCCAGCTCTCCCGACGTCCCCGCGTCCCTTCGGACAGGCTTATTTAATTCACACGCTCCTCCCGCGGGCATCCAGGGTGCCTGGTGCATCTGCTGTGGTGACAAGAGCTAGTCACGGTGATTTATGATCCTCTCTTTCACTGGCAAGGACTCCTGCCCTTTCCCTGGTGCCCAGCACAATCCCTGGCATGTCACTGGCACACAGTAAAAGGAAAAGCTTGGGTGAACAAAACAAAGTGCAATGTGCCCAGCCCGAGTGACCAGTCGATGTACCACCTTCCAGAGCTTTCCACACGGAAGTGGCTTAAGGTGATGAATGCTCACCGTGGGCAAACCTCACAGTGGATTTCTGTGGATGCGTCTGTTGTTCCTTTAGATTTATGTGTGAAGGAGTTGGAGGGTATTTGTCAGTGTCCTGCATTCCCCCCGAACAGTACAGTTCTGGAGAGTGGGAAGTATGGCCCATAGGTGGAATGCTTGTGGGAGACCCTGACTTCAGTTGCCAATGCCATACCAAAAAAAAAAAATTCTAAGCCCAGCACTCGGGAGGCTAAGGTGGGAGAATTGCTGTGAGTTCGAGGCCACCCTGAGAGTACATAGTGAATGCCATGTCAGCCTGGGCTAGAGCGAGACCCTACCTCAAAAACTAAAGGGAAAAAAAAATACAGTTCTAACAATGGTTGCACCATATTTCCCCAGTGTCCAGGGCATTATGTTTCAAGTCGACAATTACTGGAGTGACCAAAGTGCACATTTCCAATAGTCATCCCATCCAAAGTGACGTGAACCCTCAGAAGACAACCAGCTATTTTGTAACTAGAAAGCTTCCTTGAGATTCTCTCAGAGTTACACATAATCCCAGAGTCAAGCATTGGCCATGTGCACACAGGTTAATTTTTTAAATATTAATTTCATTTTTATCTGTTTATTTGAGAGAGAAAGACAGAGAGTAGGCATGCCAGGGCATCCAGCCACTGCAAACAAACTTTAGACACATGTCACCCTGTACATCTGGGTTATGTGGGTCGTGGGGAATCGAACCTGGGTCCTTTGGCTTTGCAGGCAAGCGCCTTAACCACTAAGCCATCTCTCCAGCCCTAGGTTAATTTTTTTCACCCCAAACTCAGTAACAAGTACCACGGTACATATGGCTTGGGTGGGTTACATGGGAAGGCAGGGGAGCCACAGACACGCGCTGGCTGCTCAGAGACCTTTGGCCACATTTCCACCACTTTGTTGATCTTGAATTGTGCAGACTTTCTGGAAACAGGTCTTTTACCTATATAATAGAAACAATGATATGTATGCACAGAGGCTGTTGTAAGGATCAAATTAAACGCTGTATGTAAAAAAACTTAGCTTACAGCACCTGGCACACAGAACCAAATTGTTAGCTGTTTTTATTAGTATTTAACCTGTCGATACAATGGCAGGAAAGTGTGAAAGGCAGACTAGATTGCAGCTTGTTTATGGTGCTTTCATTACCACCATGCAGAGGAATGGTAATGTGCATTCATGCCCTCACGTCGCTGGAAGCGTTTTGTCCCCTGGTGTATTACATACCTTTAATCAAAGTTCAAACAGAAGAGCTCGTATGCTTGAGCCTTGGTGCTGAGGGCAAACGTATTCTAAGCATTCATAGGCTTTCCTTTAATCACTGTTTCCCCTCTTTGGCCCCACACTCTGACCTTACGTGCCTACACTGTAATGAGATTTATGCTCATTGCATCAAAATAAAGGAATCAATTATACTGAAGCATAGAATGAGGTCAGTAGCCGAGACAGTTGGGGAATAATTTTGGCTTTTTTTTTTTTTTTTTTTTTTTTAGTCTTTGTATGTTTCTAGAAAAGTCACCCAAGACGACAGTCTTGTTTGTCTAATTAAGAAAGTAGAATTCTAGCTGTCAAAAGTCACGCAGCACACATTGTGAGCCCAAGAGAAGCTTAATTGGAAGCGGGGATGGAGCTTGCTTGGCAGCGCACTTCTCTAGCGTGCCCTGGGCTCCACCCTCACTACCACACAAGCTGAGCATGGTGGCACAGGCCTGTAAATCCCAGCATTGAACTCTACTGCCAGCACTGGGGAGGTGGAGGCAGGAGAATCAGAAGTTCAGGGTCATCCTTACCGTACAGCAAGTTCAAGGCTAACCTGGGATACATGACCCTGGCTAAAAATAAATAAATGAATACATACCCAATAGATGCTCCCCTCCCAGATTAACAACCACCCAAAACAATTGCCCTTCAAGCTTCAGGAAGCCTGAGGTGGACCTGGATCCTATTGGGCACGTCATTCAGAAAAGATTGAAAACAGACCCTAAAATTCCCCTAAACATCAGCAATATTGTTACCAGGGCAAGCTCAAATAGTATTGTGTTCCTCTCTGGATACTGCTCCTTGGAGCGGAAACTTAATTCTGGCAGTGTAAATAGAAAATGTTACTATAGATGAAGTGTTCCTTTTTAGAATTTTTTTATTTATTTGAGAGACAGGAAGAGAGAGCGAGAGAGAGATAAAGAGGCAAATAGAGAGAGAATGGGCATAGCAGGGCTTCCAGCCACTGCAAACAAACTCCACACACACATGCCACCTTGTGCATCTGGCTTACGTAGGTACTGGGGAATTGAACCTGGGTCCTTAGGCTTCAAAGGCAAGCGCCTTAACCACTGAGCCATCTCTCCAGCCCAGTGTGTTCCCTTTTCAGTGTAGAAGTTCATTCAGTATGTTGAGGGTTTTTTTTCTAATAACACACATACACACACACACACAAATTGAAGTGTTGAACAGTATGCCTTAAAAAATGATAAATGACAAAATCCTATTACCTAATATATCCATTTTCCCCAAAGGGCATCTCCAGATTATCAAAACACTATTAATTTTAATTAACTCAATTCAATAAATAGATGTCACTTAGACACTTAATGAAGCAAGAGAAGGAAAGAACAGAGGTGTTGTCATTAAATCAACCTGATTATGATGGAGTGTCACAGCTCCAGAAACACTGAGGGGCTGTGCCAAAGAGACAGAAAAAAAAAGTCTTACCAGTGGGGTAAGCAGAAAAATTCAGGAGCAAAATTCCGAGAGAATCCAAAGCATTTTCACTATTTTTCTTTCTTTCTTTATTTTAAAGCACTTACATTCCCAAATGCTTCTAACAACGAAGTAACTTATTTGGTTGTCTCAGAAAATGTAATAAAGTGTCATTTTTAGATAAATTTCACATCAGTCTCCTGTGCATTGAATAGCATTAGTTAATGGTTTGCCTGTTTATCTTTCCAGCAGCGTGTAATTTTATCACACCACCATGGCTCCCTAATTTGGTTTACCATGGCTGCGAGGAGATTTTGAAAGGCCATTTTCTGTTTTCATTGCCTCGGGGAGCACCTTCCTGGCCATGTAGACAGAGCTGCATTAGCAGGAAGTCTTTGTTGGAACATTTATCATCATCTGTTGTTATCTACTTGCAATTTTCTCTGTGACTTCTCTCCCCTCCCCCAAATATTTGCAAAAAGTTATTGGAAAATATTTGATAGGATTAATTGAAATTTAAAAGCTGGAGTGACCTGAGGTACTTTGTGTTCTAATTTAGCTTCCTGCCAACTCTGTTTAATCTTCCTCTGTTTATTCCTGTGTGGTGCTTTTATTAGTTACTTGCTTGTTGCTGGGACAAAATACCCAACCGGAGTCAGGTTAGGGAAGGAAAGGGGTTGATTTGGGCATGCAGTTTCAAGGAGACGGTTTTCATCGTGGTAGGAGCCCACAGCCCGGGCCACATCATCACCCCAGCCAGGAGGAAGCAGAGGGGGTTAGAGGGACTGGGGCTGTGACACCTCAAGGCCCACCCACAATGACACACTTCCTCAAGCAAGGCTCTCTCCTAAGCCTTCTCGGTCAGTGTGGCCAACTACGGAGGAACTGTCCAAACACGTGAGTCTATGGGGGGGGGGGGCGGATTTTACATCAAAACCACCAGAGGTGTGTACCACTTTATTTGCCTAAAAAGTCTCCACTTTTTTTGTTTGTTTGTTTGTTTTTCAACATAAGGTCTCACTCTAGCCCAGGCTAACCTGGAATTCACTATGTAGTCTTGGGGTGGCCTCCAACTCACGGTGATCCTCCTATGGCTGCTTCCTGAGTGCTGGGATTAAAGGCATGTGCCACCACACCCATCTAAAAATCTCCATTTTTACAAAACACTGCCACTTTGATACATTTGGCCTTTATAGCAACTCTAAAAAGGAGAGGTGTGGCTCTGTAATAGAACATGGTATAGCATACCCAGAGCTCTAGGTTTGACCCCCAGCACCCCTTCCAAAAACAAACAGCATAAAATAAATGAGAGAAGTGCGGCGTTTTATTTTCCTGAATTTACAGAGGAAAAATGGAAACCAAGGAATCCTGTGACTGGTTTTAGGCCACAGAGCCACTAAATGCCGGAGGTAGGGTGGAACTGTAAGTCTGAGTTTAGAGCTCTTTGCTCCCTCACACAGAATGAGCCCCAGCCAGGTTCAGAATGAGACCTTGTCAATGATGCTCAGGTATGGGCACCCTGCCTCTCTCGTGTTTGCCCCAAGACCTTTGATGAGCAGCTTTTTTTTTTCTCTCTCTCTCTTAGTTGCCTACCAATAATATTATTTTATTTTATGATATATTAACCTAATATATATTACAAATGTCACATGTAATTGGTATATTGTTGTGTAATATATTATTATGTTATCAACTCAATAAGCATTCGATACCTGTTTTGTGACAGACACTGGATTAGATGCCCTGAATTTAGGAGTGAGTTAAACAAATCCTCTGTGCCTTTAGATAGCTTCTAGCCTGAAAAAACAGATCAGTAAGAAGTATTATGGGGAAAAAAAAACAAAAACAAATAAAAAATAAGCCGGGCGTGGTGGCGCATGCCTTTAATCCCAGCACTCGGGAGGCAGAGGTAAGAGGATCGTTGTGAGTTCCAGGCCACCCTGAGACTACATAGTGAGTTCCAGGTGAGCCTGAGCTAGAGCAAGACTTTACCTCAAGAAACAAACAAACAAAAAGTCTTCTAGGGGGCTGAGGTTATAGCTCAGTCAGTAAAGGGTTTAGCTCATAAGTATGAGAACCTGAGTTTGAGCCCCGGAACCCACATGAAAAAATGTCACGTGTGGCAGCTTGTGACTATCGTGGGATCCCTGGGGCTTGCTGGACAGCTACTGTAGCCTGAGTGGCAAGTTCCAGGCCCATGAGAGACCATGTATGAACAACAGCAAAAAAAAAAAAAAAAAAAAGAGGGGCTGGAGAGATGGCTTAGCGGTTCAGCGCTTGCCTGTGAAGCCTAAGAACTCCGCTTTGAGGCTCGATTCCCCAGGACCCACGTTAGCCAGATGCACAAGGGGGCGCACGCATCTGGAGTTCATTTGCAGTGGCTGGAAGCCATGGTGTGCCCATTTCTCTCTCTCTCTGTGCCTCTTTCTCTCTCTGTCTGTCGCTCTCAAATGAATAAATAAACAAAAGAGAGAGAGAGAGACAGTCCCTGAGGGATGAAACAAGAGGCTGTCCTCTGATCTCCACACATAGACGCACCCATACAAATACATCTGCACACACGTGCTCACACACAAACAGATCATAAGACCAAACGGGTACCCTAGGAGACCTTGGGAGATTTCTCCAGAGAGGTGGCGTGACCTCCAGGTACACACCCCACTGGCCATTCATCTGTTCAGGCCTTCTTGGCAAACAGCTGTGGACCACCTGCAGCTGTGTGCCCCCTTGTCACCTCGAGCTGGGGTGCCCCCATGCCAGTGGCCTACAGCCTCAGCAGGCAACCTGCCGCCTCCTGGCTGTGCTGAGTGATGGGCAAGGTGACATCCATCTTCCCCGGGGAAGCTCCAGGACACACTGCCTCAGCCTCCGTGTCGTCAGCCCTGGGCGCAGGCTTGGGGACGCAGGTGGCGGGGATCTGCCACATTCCGAAGACTGAAGGATAAATCTCGCTTCTTTCTTCTGTTGCCTTCCATTTCTAGGCCTAGAAGAGAAGGGGGAAGAATTTGCCCGCATGCTCACTGAGCTTCTCTTTGAATTACACGTGGCTGCCACGCCTGACAAGCTCAATAAGGTCAGAACCATGTGATTCTATGTCTTGGCTTTTAAAGGGGGCTGGAAGTTAGTCTCAGCTGTAAAATATCAGAGAGCCATGTTAAAAAAAAATCCAAACCCCTTATGACGTGGTGGCGGGGGGAAGCAGAGAGTTTGAGGTCAGCAGTTAAGACTGGAGGAAGAGACACCTAATACAGAACATGCAAGACTGTCATAAGACTTGTGTTTTTTTAATAATATTTTTATTTTCACTTATTTGGCAGAGAAAGAGGGGGAGAGAGAGAGAGAGATTGAGAATGGGCACGACAGGGCCTCCAGCCACTGCAAATGAACTCCAGACACATGCACCCCCTTGTGCATCTGGCTAACGTGGGTCCTGGGGAATCGAACCTGGGTCCTTTGGCTTTGCAGGCAAGCACCTTAACTGTTAAGCCACCTCTCCAGCCCAAGACTTGTTTTTTATAGTTTTTCTACTTATTACCTTGTGACCTTGAATAAGTCATTTATCCTCCCATGGTGAAATAGAATATATGGTCAGAGAAGTTTTGTTTTTTTTTTTTTTTTTTTTTTTTCAGGATAAGATACAAAATCATCATGGGATTTTTGAAAGTCCACCCTCCATCAACACCTTTTTATTTATTTTTTTATTCCTTTATTTATTATTTGAAGGAGAAAGAGACAGAAAGAGAGAGAATGGGCGCACCAGGGCCTCCAGCCATTGCAAACAAACTCCAGTTCATGTGCCACTTTGTGCATCTGGCTTACATGGGTCCTGGGGAATGATAGAATCTTGGTCCTTAGGCTTCACAGGCAAGTGTTTTAACCACTAAGCCATCTCTCCAGCCCCATCAACACCTTTTAAGGAGCTATGCCAGAATTTGGCAGAGAGGAAAAGAGAGGTAGGCGACAGACAGACAGACAGATCAGCTAGGTAAGCCTCCTACCTGGGCAGCTGCTGCTACATTATATGTCAGAACATCCCAGCTTTAATATTCCAGGTCTCGGTAATAGTATCCTAGCAGGTAATAATATCCCAGTATGTGTTGCGTAGTGTATAGGGTCTGGCTGTGGGATTTCTTAAGAGGACACTGATCATTAATTACTCAAAGCTATGTGATGGGTTTTTTTTTTTCTTCTCTCTCTCTTTCATCCTTTCTTGTTGCATAGCAAGCAGTGATTTACATAAGCACTCACTTATCAAAGTGGGTGAAGAAATGGCAGAATGAGTTAGCGAGGTGTCGAGATGAGTAATTTCTTTATCTCCATGAGGGGTCACTGATCGATCCTGGACAGGCCAGTGACTTGAAATTGCCCCATCTATCTCTGTGCAGCCCCACTGCTAGGAGGGGCTTGTGGAGACTTCACAATGACACTGCCTTATTTACATAGGGTCAGCCTTTATCCCTAAAAAAGAAACATCAGAGACAGTTGTGGTAGAACGTTTCTTCCCAAATCTGCCAGGTATCCACTTGCCATTCAACGCGCCCACATGCTAAACTTTGCATGTGAGCTTTCGGCTCGGTCACTTCGGCACACGCCGACCAACAGCTTGTATTTAAGCAAGCTGCCCCAGTGATGTTGCAAAACCTGCACGAGTGTGCCCGTTCTGTAGATCTGGGAAATGGCAGACTAGGGGGGAGCTTTCCCCAGCTTTCATGTAGCCACGATCCTGGAGGTCACGGGGTGCTGGCACTGCACCCACGTAAAGTTGAACTGGACGCAGAGCCTCGCCAGGTCTGTCCAGTGGCTCCTCCCCTCCCACCCCGAGATGGGAAGGCCTGCGGTAAGTCAGCGTGCTACTTTATTTATTAGGTCGCTGAAACGTGCAGGCCTCCAGGAGACACGGCAGATGAATAAAGAAAGTTCCTTTAGCCATGGGCCACGCTAAATGTCTAGGCTGTACAGGAACGAGTACTGTCATTCTTTTTATAGCTGGCCATGGACCATGAAAAAGCACGCTACAGAGTTTGAAATGCGTTTGTCATTTTTGTTTCCATTGAATATGCTTCTTTTAAATGCCTTTTCAAAGTCCTCAGTGGACTGGGGTGATGGCTCTGTGGTTAAAGGTGCTGGCCTGCAACCTGCTGGCCTGGGTTCGATTCTCCAGTACCTACACAAATCCAGACGCACAAAGTGGCGCATGCATCTGGAGTTTGTTTGCAGTGGAAAGAGGCCTTGGTGTGCCCATGTGTGCTCTCTCTCTCTCTTTCTGCTCATCAATGAACAAACTTATTTTTTTAAAGGTCACCAGGCTCTGCAATGTCCTCAGGATACTTTCCGTTCCACTCACTTTTCCTAGTTTATTTTTCCCCTAAGCAGGCTTATTTTTAAGAAATGGACCCAGCACATTTTTTGCATGTGTATGTGTTTGTAATATGCAAGCATTTGTGTTGTGTGTTCATGTGTATGTGCATGTGTATGTAGAGACCAGTGGTCAGTGTCAGGTGACTTCAATCACTCTCCACCTGTTTTTCTTTGTTTTGTTTTTTGAGACAGGGCCTCTCACTGGATCCAGAGCTCACTAGTCCTAGACTTGATAACCAAGCCCTAGGGAGCATCCTGCTGCTGTGTCCCTAGCACTAAGATTGTAGATGACTGAGCCTTCTCCCCAACCACCACTGTCCCCATCAGCTCTTTGTTTTTTAAATATTTTTATTTATTTATTTGCAAACAGAGAGTGAGAGAGAATGGGCATGTCAGGGCCTTCAGCCACTGCAAAGGGACTCCAGATGCATGTGCTACTTTGTGCATCTGGCTTTTCGTGAGTAGTGGGGACTTGAACCCGGTCATTAGGCTTTGTAGGCAAGTGCCTTAACTGCCGAGCCATCTCTCCATCCTCCCCCCTCCCTCCAAAATCAGCTCTTTCTAAACAGACTCAGATCTACCCTGGAGATTCAGAGCAACTCAACTCTGATCTCAGGGTTGGTATGATTTGGTTTGCCTGCTTGCACGGCAAACTCCGTGTTTGATCGGGGTGGGGCCATTGCAGGCCATGAAGAAGGCTCATGACTGGGTGGAAGAGGATCAAGCTGTAGCAGCTGTAAATGTGGCCCAAGAGTCAGAGGAGGAAGCAAAGAAGGAAGAAAAGAGAACCAAGACCGTGGAGGTACGTACATTCCTTCTAGAGTGTTCACCGAAAGGGTTACTAACAGCTTAATTTCAACCGGGAAGTTTCTTTTTCATTTGTCTCCTTCCCCGCATTCACAGAATGAGTAAGAATATGTTAGGCACTACACGGTGTATCTCATGAGAATCTGTGGTTTAGCATAGATTCCCAAAGCTTTTCTCCATGGCTGTATGACTATAAGTTAAAGGGGAGAAGTTCTTTAGGAATATAATTGATTTATATTTAGAATAAATCTCTATCTTATGTGCAATTGTGTTACTATAAAATGCCTTTATGTTCCATAACTAATGAGGTAATTGTTTGTTTGTTTGTTTTTTCACGGTAGAGTCTTACTCTAGCCCAGGCTGACCTGTAATTCACTATGTAGTCTCAGGGTGGCCTTGAACTCACAGCGATCCTCCTACCTCTGCCTCCCAAGTGCTGAGATTAAAGGCATGCGCCACCACACCTGGCTAATTTTTTTTTTAATTGTTATTCCCAGGACCTCTCTGTAGTTAAATAGATTTATGTGTGCATACTTTATGTCCTGTGTTCAAAAAAGCCATTTGCGGGCTGGAGAGATGGCTTAGCGGTTAAGCGCTTGCCTGTGAAGCCTAAGGACCCCGGTTCGAGGCTCGGTTCCCCAGGTCCCACGTTAGCCAGATGCACAAGGGGGCGCACGCGTCTGGAGTTCGTTTGCAGTGGCTGGAAGCCCTGGCGCGCCCATTCTATCTCTCCCTCTATCTGTCTTTCTCCCTGTGTCTGTCGCTCTCAAATAAATAAATAAACAAAAAATATTTGAAAAAAAAAGCCATTTGCAATAACTTTCCCTTATGTTGAATTTTAATTTCAAAGCAAGCACCTAAGTTAGATCATCTAAGACAGTATGCACATTGAGGTGTATTTATTCAACCTCCATCCACCCACCTCCTCCAGCACCTGACTTTTGAGTGTCCAGCATTGCTGCAGCTGTCAAGGACACAAACATGAATAGGCTTGTTATTTTCTTGGGGACCTGGCAGCATCTCCATTTGTGACAACATTTCACTTAGACAAGTTCTAAACATGTCTGTAGTCATCACATGAACTTTTCATACTGGCTGCTTTGTTACTGAGACTTACACCATACATCTATCACACCATTGCAGAAAAGCTGGCAGACAGAATATAAGAGTCAAGGGCTGGAGAGATGGTTTAGCGGTTAAGCGCTTGCCTGTGAAGCCTAAGGACCCCGGTTCGAGGCTCGGTTCCCCAGGTCCCACGTTAGCCAGATGCATAAGGGGGCGCACACGTCTGGAGTTCGTTTGCAGAGGCTGGAAGCCCTGGCGCGCCCATTCTCTCTCTCTCCCTCTATCTGTATTTCTCTCTGTCCGTTGCTCTCAAATAAATAAATAAATAAAAATTAAAATTCTAAAAACAAAAAACAAAAAAACAGTCAACGAATGCTTGCATGACTGGCTTCTAGATACAAAATGGCCATGCTAGTTCACGGTCTCACAGTGGCTGGTGCTACTTACACAAAACCTGCATAATAGGAGGGGACAAATGATGACATCAGAATAGAAGAGTTGGAAGGAAGAGATTCAGTGTGTGTGTGGGGGGGGGGATTTGTAAGGAGGAAAAGGGAGGGTAGTGGGAGGGGAGTGTGATCATGGCATATTGACTATATATATGGAAGTTTTCAATAAAAAGTAAAAAAAAAAAATAGAATCCTATCTAAGGCTGGGAAGGTGGTTCAGTACTTAAAGGTACATGCTTACAGAGTCTGCTGGCCTAGATTTGATTCCCCAGTAGTTACTACAAAGGCAGATACCCAAAGAGGCATGGAAAGAGGCCTTGGTGCACCTGGTCTCTATCTTCCTTCTCTCTGTCTCTCTCCATATAAATAAAAGTGTTTTTTGAAAAAGAAATATATCACCTAGGGGTCAGGGGTATAGCTTTGTGATACAATGTGACTTAGCATTGTGTCATTAAATTTTTTTTTTATTTATTTGAGAGAGAGAGAGAGAGAGAGAGAGAAAATGGGCACACCAGGGCCTCCAGCCACGGCAAATGAGCTCCGGGTGCATGTGCCCCCTTGTGCATCCGGCTTACATGGGTGCTGGGGAATTGAACCTGGGTCCTTTGGCTCTACAGGCAAATGCTGTAACCACTAAGCCATCCCTCCAGCCCCAGTGTATTTTAATGTCTCAGGGCTTTTTGCAGAGCATCTGCTCAGTGAGTCATGTTCTTGCGCTCATTTCAGGAGGTCTGTATGCTGTCCATTGAAAGTCTGGCTGAAGTAACTGCTCGTTGCATCGAGCAGCTTCATAAAGTCGCAGAATTAATTCTTCACGGACAAGAAGAAGAAAAATCTGCTCAGGACCAAGCAAAAGTTCTGATCAAGTAAATACCACTTCCATTCTGATGTTTTGAATTATGCATATAATTGTATCTGCACACGCATACACCCTGAGCAACTAAAGATTCAGATTTCATGCCGGCTAATTCCATTATCCTATGGTCATCATAAGAAGTAAAGGCTCCCTTAAGAAATGTATTATACAACAAGAGGAAGAATTAATTAGGCACCCTAGGAATTATTTATGAGGAGATTTAAGAGAAGACACACTAAACTCTTCAGAGCTGTGAGACTATTTATTTCAACAGATCAAAGTCTTAGAAGTTCTGACCTTTGAGAGTAATTATATTTTCAACATACTGTACCAACAGAGAAAGAATGCTCTCTCATAACTTCTCAGCTAGCTTCACACAAACAGGCAAACACTCTGCCATTCCCAGGGACTTGTGCCATCTGTGTGTGCCCTGTCCTCTAGAGCTGGTGGCTGCTGGCACAAGCCAGCTCACTGGGGCTGCATTTGTGAGCCTATGCGTTATCATGGTTCTCGTTCTTCAATAAAAAGTTGTTATTAGCTGGGCGTGGTGGTGCATGCCTTTAATCCCAGCACTCGGGAGGCAGAGGTAGGAGGATCGCCATGAGTTCAAGGCGACCCTGAGACTACAGAGTTAATTCCAGGTCATCCTGGACCAGAGTGAGACCCTACCTCGAAAAATTAAAAAATAAAAAAAGAAAAACCAAAAAGTTGTTATTAGTGTAGGGCTATAAAATATGTATAAATGTAAGTGTGTCTATGCACATAGAAATAGTTGGCATGGAATCTTCTTGAAATATCACTGGACAGGTGGTTCAGCATTTAAAGATGCTGGTAAAGTCTGCCAACTCAGGGTTCAATTCCTGAGCTACCCACAAAGTCTAGAGGCAAAAAGTGGTGCACGTGTCTGATGTTCACTTGTAGCTACAAGAGGCCCTGGTACACACACACACACACACAAACACACACACACACACACACACACACGTGCACATACGCATGCAACATGTGCAATATTTTTTTTTAAGTATAGAACTCAAAAATAAGCCATTAACTTTTATACACATGACTATATATTATGGTACAGAAAATTAGCACATGTTCAAATGTGGTCCCATTATCATTAAGACAGAGGAACCCAAATAAATTCCCCAGAAAAATTCACTGGGGAACACACACATTCAGTACTTGCATTCACTTTACCAACTAGCTAACTTTTACTTATATTGCATTCAACAGGCAAATTAGGGAGTGCGTTTTTAGTTTAAGCACCTGCCAGAAAGTGCTGGTGGCACTTTTCCTTACTTTATGTCTAAATATGTCAAAATGAGAAATGTTATAAGAACAATCTGCCCATGTAAAATTCGTAGCAAGATGATGTCCTTCATTCAGTGTATGACAGAAAAAGGAAAGGTCAGAACAGGAAAAATTTCAGATACCAAAGACAGGTTCTAGTTACTGTTTTGTGTTGATGATTTTGGTATGAAAAAAAGGGGCTGGGCTTCAGAAGGCCTTGAGTGTATGTGTACCAGGACCTAGTCCTTAGCGACCCTCATGTCCAGCCCTGACTGTCCCAATCTTACCAAGCCACACTATCTCCTTTCGGTGTGTACAGTGACTATCCTTCCACCTCCCATCCAAGGACACACGTGGCCTGGCTGTGGGCTGTCTCCTGGCCTTCCTGACAAGGCTTTCTGCAGACAAACTTCAGATGGATGTGTGCCTTGAGATAGTGCGTCAAACCCAAATTCACAGGGCTGTTGGTATAGCTCAGCGGTAGAGTATTGGCCTAGCGTATGTGAGACCCTGCATTTAGCCCTCAGTTTTACAAAAAGCAAATAAAAATCCCCAAAGACATAGGTTAGATATGGTCCCTACTTGTCAAAACCCTTATCTCTACTGAATTCAGTGGACCTTTTAACAAATATGATTCTTAGCTCGGGGCTATGGGGTTTTTTTTTAATTTTTTATTTTATTTATTTGAGAGCGACAGACACAGAGAGAAAGACAGATAGAGGGAGAGAGAGAGAATGGGCGCACCAGGGCTTCCAGCCTCTGCAAACGAACTCCAGACGCGTGCGCCCCCTTGTGCATCTGGCTAACGTGGGACCTGGGGAACCGAGCCTCGAACCGGGGTCCTTAGGCTTCACAGGCAAGCGCTTAACCGCTAAGCCGTCTCTCCAGCCCTCGGGGCTATGGTTTTTCTAATAGCATTTTAATCACTGTTTATGAAAGTCGTGCGCAATAATTGTTAGAAGAAAACTCAGCCTACATTGTCAGATAATTAGATTGTTTTCAGTTTTGTCATCACCCATAATGTTAGCATAAACACTGTTCTAGTTAATTTTGTGTCTCTCTTGCTTTATTTTCTTGGCATAAAGACCTAGAAATCAAATTAAATGGATATTTGGGGCTGGAGAGGTGGCTTAGCAGTTAAGGCACTTGCCTGCGAAGCCTAAGGACCCATGTTTGACCCTGAGGCAAGTGCAAGGTCATAATGCCCCCTAAGTGGCTGAAGCATCTGAAGTTTGAGTGCAGTGGCTGAGGCCCTGGTGTGCCAATTCTCTCTCTTTGTCTCTCTCTAATATAAAAATAAGTTAAAAGAAAATAGGTATTTTGATGTAAGTCTTCTTAGGATTCTACAGGATCTTTATTTTGAGTTTCATAATCAAAAGATAAAGAGAAGCTGAGTGTGGTTGGGCATGCTCATAATCCCAGCACTCAGGAGGCTGAAGCAGGAGGATCTCAAGTTCAAAGCCAGCCTAGGTCATATGGTGAAACCTTTTCTCAAAAAATGCCAGGTGCTGATTATGGAAATCAGTATGGGGATTTCTCAAAACGTTAGAAATAGACTTCCCCTGTGATCCAGTCATACCACTTGTAGGCATGTACCCTAAAAACTCCACACTGTATTACAGAGATATTTGCACATTGATGTCTATTGCAGTTCTATTTACAATAGCTAAGAACTGGAAATGGCCTAGATTCCTAGAGACAGATAAATGGAAATGAATATATGTGTGTGTGTACACACACACACACACACATACATACACACAATGGAATTCAACTCAGCCACATGGAACAAATGAAATTTGCAGAAAAATGGATGGATCTGGAAAGAATCATATATATGAAGTGACATAAAGTCAGAAAGACCAAGAGCACATGTTCTCTCTGATATGCAGGTCTCAGCTTATACTATCTTTTTTTTAAAAAATTATTTATTTATTTATTTGAGAGCGACAGACACAGAGAGAAAGACAGATAGAGGGAGAGAGAGAGAATGGGCACGCCAGGGCTTCCAGCCTCTGCAAACGAACTCCAGACGCGTGCGCCCCCTTGTGCATCTGGCTAACGTGGGACCTGGGGAACCGAGCCTCGAACCGGGGTCCTTAGGCTTCACAGGCAAGCGCTTAACCGCTAAGCCATCTCTCCAGCCCAGCTTATACTGTCTTTAAGGAAGGTGTGTGTGTGTGTGTGTGTGTGTGTGTGTGTGTGTGTGTGTGTGTGTGTTTGTAGAGAACCTATAAGCAGAGACCTGTAGCCAAAAGTGAATATAAAGACATGAGCCATAAAAGGGGGAGGGACGGATAAAGGATACTGTGACATTTAAACAGAAGGAAGGAAACTGTACTGAGGAAGAAGTGGGGGGAGAAAGAGGGGAAAAGGTAAGACGAGGGAATCAACACAAACAATTTTTCATTGTTTAAATGCCGCATAAATAAAGTTTCAAGAAAAATATACAAAATCAGGGAATATAGTAAACGCTTAACTCACGTGCCCGTGGCCCTGGGTTGGAGCCGTAGCACACACAAATGGGCAGTGGTATGTATGTGTATGTGTGCATATATAAATATGCACGTCTGGAAATATCTGAGATTTAATGACCCTTCTGTTCTTATCATGTTCATAACTGTCAGTTTATTCATCTACCTAAAATGGGAATAAATGCCTCAATGAATATTCATTATGGTAAAATGACCAAAAAGCTGGAGAGAAGCCAGCTGGCGGGAGATTTTACCCTGTGGATGCGAAGCTCAAGTATTTCTCTGCACTCCGTTTGGTGTCTAAAAAGAGGTCAAATTAATTAGATGATTATTCTTTAATTAAACATGGAGAGAAAAGCCAGCATTTGATTAAACTGTGACCATGAATCGTGGAAGACTGTAGGTGGGAATGGTCCATTTCTCTAGGACAACTTCAAACTTGTGTGCCGTTCTTTTAGACATGGTATTGCGTTATCACAATAATCGTCATGACAGTTAAATTATCTGACTTCACTGAAGATCCACAAACCTTTGTTTTGTTTTGTTTTTTAATTGCAGATTAACTACAGCAATGTGCAATGAAGTAGCCTGTTTATCAAAGAAGTTTATAAATTCTTTAACCACTGTTGGGGTAAGATCACAGTATTGATCATTTTTCACCTTTTTATTTTATATATATTTTTTTTTTACAGTACATAGTTCCTTTTTTATTTTGGTAGGAGCATGATTTTTTGTTGTTTTTTTTTTTATTTTTGACATTTACACACCTGTCATATTCCCCCAAATTACCCTCTTTTATGACCCTTCATTCCCCATTAACACCCTTCTTCCCCATTGTTTCCCTTCTTACTTTCATGCCTTTTTTTAAAAAGGAAAATATTTGGGGTGGAGAGATGGTTAAGGTGCTTGTCTACGAAGCCTGTGTTCAGCTCTCCAGGTCCCATGGAAGCCAGATGCGTAAGGTGACACAAGATCACACATGTGACAAGATGGTTCATGCCTCCAGAGTTCAATTGTAGTGGCTGGAGGGCCTGACTCGCCAATTCTCTCTCTCTCTCTCTCTCATTCACTCACTCTCCTCTCCGATTAAAAAAAAAAAATTAGGGCTGGAGAGATGGCTTAGCGGTTAAGCGCTTGCCTGTGAAGCCTAAGGACCCCGGTTCGAGGCTCGGTTCCCCAGGTCCCACGTTAGCCAGATGCACCACAAGGGGGCGCACGCGTCTGGAGTTCGTTTGCAGAGGCTGGAAGCCCTGGCGCGCCCATTCTCTCTCTCTACCTCTATCTGTCTTTCTCTCTGTGTCTGTCACTCTCAAATAATAAAAAAAAAAATTAATCTCTTAAAGGATGAATTTTAAAATGTTTATTTATTATAGAGAGAGAAAGAATGGCTTTGCCAGGGCCTCCAGCCACTGCATATGAATTCTAGATGCATGTGCCACCTTATACATCTGGCTTTATCTGGGTACTGGGGAATCAAACCGGGGTCCTTAGGCTTTGCACGCAAATGCCTTAAGTGCTAAGCCATCTCTCCAGTCTTCATGTCTTTGTTTTTTTGTTTGTTTTGTTTTGTTTTTGATTTTGTTTTCTGAGATAAGGTCTCACTGTAGCTCAGAGCTGACCTGGAATTCACTATGTAGTCTCAGGCTGGCCTCAAACTCACAGTGACCCTCCTACCTCTGCCTCCTGAGTGCTGCGATTAAAGGTGTGTGCCACCATGCCCGGCTTGCCTTTGTTTTTGTTTTTGCTTTTGTTTTTTTTTAACCCATTGGATTAAATTAGAGTTGCTTGAGTGGTCATAGGTAGGAAGTGGAGCTGTGAGGAGAGGCGGAAGCTCTGGCATCTTTTGTGGCAGCGCCACATGCAGCAGCCATGCCAGGCTTTGTTTGCAGACCAGGCTAAGAGCGTCTGTGTGGTCACTGGCAGCTCAGGGCTCTCCTCTGGCTGGGCTTCAGTCCTGGGTCTTCCACTTCACATATCTAAGATGTTGAGTGAGCTACCTCAGTAGACTGTTTTCTTTGTTTATTAAAAAGAATAGGAGCCGGGCATGATGGCGCACGCCTTTAGTTCCAGCACTCGGGAGGCAGAGGTAGGAGGATCACCATGAGTTCGAGGCCACCCTGAGACTACATAGTGAATTCCAGGTCAACCTGGGCTAGAGTGAGACCCTACCTTGAAAAAACAAAAAAAAAAAAAAACAAAAGAAAAGAAAATGGCTGGGGCCAAGCATGGTGGCGCATGCCTTTAATCCCAGCACTCGGAAGGCAGAGGTAGAAGGATTGCCGTGAGTTCGAGGCCACCCTGAGACTCCATAGTGAATTCCAGCCTGGGCTAGAGTGAGACCCTACCTCAAGAAACCAAAAAAAAAAAAAAAAAAGAATAGGGCTGGGGAGATGGCCCAGTGATTAAAGGCACTTGCTTATAAATTCTCCTGGACCTGGTTCAATTCCCCAGCACCCACATAAATCCAGATGCAGAAAGTGGGCCTGCATCTGGAGTTTGCAGTGGCACGAGACCCTAGCATGCTCATAATCCATAATGTAATACACTCTATCTCTCTCTCTCTCTCTCTCCAAAAAAAAATTTTTTTTTTTTTTGTTGTTTTTCAAGGCAGGGTCTCACTCTGGTCCAGGCTGACCTGGAATTAACTCTGTCATCTCAGGGTGGCCTTGAACTCATGGCAATCCTCCTACCTCTGCCTCCCGAGTGCTGGGATTAAAGGCGTGCGCCACCACGCCTGGCTCCAAAAAAAAATTTTAAGTAGAATGTTGAGCTGGGGAAATGGCTCAGCAGTAAGAGTGCTTATCACACAAGCATGAGGGTCTGAGGGCACCTGAGTCCTCCTGAGTTCGATCCTCAGCACCCACAAAAAAGCTTAGTGTGCTCCAGGTGCGGTGGTGCACACCTTTAATCCCAGCACTTGGGAGGCCAAGGTAGGAAGATTGCCATGGTGGGTTTGAGGCAAGCCTGAGACTACAGGTGAATTCCAGGTCAGCCTGGGCTAGAGTGAGACCTTACCTTTAAAAACAACAACAAAAAAAAGCTTAGTGTGTCATGCATGTCTATAACCCCTGAGCAGAAACAGGAAATCATCACTGAGTCTCAGAGGTCAGCCAGTGTGACCAAAACCAACAGGTCCAGCTTCAGTGAGCGACTCCATCTCAAAGAAAACAGGTGGAAGAGTGAGAGGCACACACCCTATGTTCTCTGACTTCCGCACTGAAATCCAGGGTGTGCATACATCACACACCATACCACACGCACATCACATCACATCACATGTCTTACACACATACAAAAAAGAAAGTGTCAAATGAAGATTCCTTTCCGTTGCTTAGTATCTATAATTTCTATAGTTCAAGAATCTCTATTAAAATGATTAATTTTGAATATTCTCATTCCCTCTGTCTATTTTATAAGTCACACAAGCAGTTTCAAAAGAAGAAAACATTACCAGTTGTTATGTAAGTGTTTCTGTCCTCAAGGTAATTTTTTGTTTTGTTTTGCTTTTCAAGGTAGGGTCTCACTCTGGTCCAGGCTGACCTGGAATTAACTATGTAGTCTCAGGGTGGCCTCGAACTCTCAGCGATCCTCCTAACTTCTGCCTCCCGAGAGCTGGGATTAAAGGCGTGCCAGCCAAGGTAACAGTTTTGAAAGGCTTAGCATTTGTTTGAATGTGTGGATTCTGGTTATTTTCTTAGAAATCAATCAGGGCTGGAGAGATGGCTCAGTGGTTAAGGTATTTGCCTGCATGGCCTAATGACCTGGGTTTGATTCCCCAGTATATGAAACCAGATGCACAAAGTGATACATGCGTCTAGAGTTCCTTTGCAATGGCTAAAAGCCCTGGTGCACCCATTCTTACACGTACCTCCCCCCCGCCCCGTCTATCTGTCTCTGTCTCTCTGCTTCTGTCCTCTCTTCTCTCTGTCTCTCTCTGCTTACAAATAAATAGATTTTTTAAAAAAGAAGCCAATCACATGATAGACCCCTGCCTTAGTGAGTGGGCAGGAGGAGACATTTAGAAAGTATTCCCTTTTAACCCTCTTGTGTTTTTCTCTCAAGTCCCTGGATGCAAGATCAGTTGCTCTTTTCTTTTGTTTTGTTTTGTTTATGGTTTTTCAAGGTAGGGTCTCACTATAGCTCAGGCTAACCTGGAACGTAGTCTCCCGGTGGCCTCAAACTCATGGCAATCCTCCTACCTCTGCCTCCTGAGTGCTGGGATTAAAGGCATGCGCCACCATGCCCAGCAGATGCTCTTTTCTTGAGACTCAGGAAACAGGTTTGAGTTAGGGTATTTCTGTTTGTAAGTTTTCTAGGGCTGCCTGGAAGCCTGCCAGGCTCTTTCTGGAGCCTCTTACGATGGCTTGACATTCTTGGCTTCTTCTGGCTTCTGGTATACCTAGATGTTCTTCAGATCCTGGCTTGTGGCTACAAAACTTCACTCACTCATTCATTCATTCATTCATTCATTAATTCTCCCCTCCTATTTATCTTTACTTGGCTTAATGTCTGTGTCCAAAATTTCCTTTTCCTATAAAGATACCGGTCATGTTGGATTAGGATAGGATCAATATGACCTAACCCATATCTTCAACAACCCCATTTTCAGATGAGGTCACAGTTTGAGGTACTGTAGAGTAAGACCTGAGTATATCTTTTTGGTAGACACCATTTAACTCATAACAAGAACTAGCAAAAGCGGGTCCTACATGGTTGGCACAAAAAAAAAAAAAATTGCTGAAGGCGTATTGGAAAAGCAGTGGAGACTGTGAGCAGCTCTTCCTACGCACTCTCCCAAGCGGAATTATCAATGTGACTCAGTGCCAGCACTTCCCAGACCCTGGGTCTGCCCGTCAGAGTCCTAGCTCCTGTTTCATAAAGCTCTCCAGCATGGGTCAGCTGCCCACCGGAGGTCACTCGGCAGTGACGCGGGACAGTCTGCTGGACATGCTGGCTGGGGCACACACCCCTCTTTAAGACAAAAGCAGCTCTCAAAAGAAGTAGGAAATGATTATGGATCTGGATGTCATCCCAAAGTGTCTGTCTCCCACACTTGTAAAACACTCAGTTATTAGCATATCACCCATCCATTCTATGAGCAAAGAATTTAGTTTGATTCCCCTGTTTCATAAAAGAGTAGCTTTTGCCAGGCATGATGGCACAGTCCTTTAATCCCAGCACTTAGGAGGCTGAGGTAGGAGGATCACCATGAGATTGGGGCCCACCTTGAGCTACAGAATGAGTTCCAGGTCAGCCTGAGCTAGAATGAGACCCTGCTTTGAAAGCAACAATAACACAAACAGCAGCTTTTGTGCTTGTCTCTCAGACACCTTTAACAATAGAGCTTGACTGTCTTTCTGCAGAGTGATGGGCAGCTGAGAGCTTGAGGATAGATATGGCAGACTAGATGAAAAGCATTCGTGTGCTCCGCGCTCCATCTCTTGTGACCACGGGCTTGGGTAGGAATGAATGCTGGGCTTATAGAGATTTGACGGAGCCTAAGTAGGATTGGCTAGCTGTGGCAGCCTGGCTTCCTAGGGCTTTATCCTTGCGCCCCCTTCCTCTTTGCACAGTTCAGTAGATGAGGAAGCTGAGGTCCAGAGGGGGAGGTCGTTCCCCAGGCCTCTCAGCAGCCACCAGATACATCACACAGATACCTGTCGGGTCGCTGTTCGGTGATTATCTAGGGATGAGTGTGTGTGTGTGTGTGTGTGGTATTTTATATGACTTATATTCACCCGTTTTTCTTTTTCTTTTTTCTTTTCTTTTGTTTTTGTTCTTGTTTTTTGAGGTAGGTTCTCACTCTGTCCCAGGCTGACCTGGGATCCACTCTGTAGTCTCAGGGTAGCCTCGAACTCACAGCGCTCCTCCTACCTCTGCCTCCCGAGTGCTGGGATTAAAGGTGTGTGCCACCACGCCCGGCTTTAACCCATTTTTCTACATGAGTGGTATTCATGGTATTCTTTTTCCTTTTATTGCATTATATCCCAGGCTAGTGCTTCTTTTTTTTAAAAAAAATATTTATTTATTTGTAAGCAGAGAAAGATAAAGATAGGAGAGAGAGACAGAGAGAATGGGTGCACCAAGGTCTCCAGCCACTGCAGACAAACTCCACATGCATGCACCACATTGTGCATCTGGCTTTACATGGGTACTGGGGAATGGGGCCTGGGTTGTTAGGCTTTGCAGGCGAGTGCCTTAACCACTGAGCCATCTCTTCAGCCCTTCCCCCCCCCCCGCTGTCCAGGCTAGTGCATCTTAAATGTCTGTGTGCACACCAATGACCTGGAGATGCCATTAAGATGCTGATTCTGAGTCGATCAGTGTCTGGGGTGAGGACTGAAGTTATTCCCCCCGTTAAGAAGCACTAGATGGTCAGAATGTCCCTGGCCCGTAGTGTACATTTTGGGTACCAGGGCTCCACAGCTGGACGTGGAACTGACCTGACCGAACATTGTATGCATATGCAACCAGGTCCACAAATGTTTTCATGCACGAAATCAGGAAATGCACATTACTGTTTGGGAGAATGAAAAGCTGGGTGGAAAAGAGTTGACTGCAATGCCATCCCGCCGCGACCATGGCCCTGATCTTGTGTCGCGATAAATAGTTGCACCCATCATTGCTTCTGTTCTTCCAAACAGTCACAATTCATAACTTGGAGTTAATGGGCGTGTATTACTCTCCAGACTCTATTTAAATTGCTTGCACATCTCATTGATTCTGAAAACCAATGTCATTTTATTGCCCTCATCTTGATTATATTTTAGAGGTTTATTGATAACCAAATAAACATGAAAGCAAATGCCATAATGGATCTTTCTGGTTACTTACTAAAATGAGTGGGGTTTTAAAGAGGTTTTTTTGTTGTGGTGTTTTGTTTTCCTCCCAAGAGTCCACTGTGGTTTCCTCGGCAAGACATTACCCTTTGGGAGTGTGATGTCAGTGAAAGTGGGTTTCTCTGGGAAGATGTATTTAATTTGCATGTTTTTGTTGACCACAAACCCCTCTAAGTATAATAAGTGAAGCCAAAATATTACTTTTGCCCTCTTTCTAAATAATTTTTTAAAATTTTTATTTATTTATTTATTTATTTGAGAGTGACAGACACAGAGAGAAAGACAGATAGAGGGAGAGAGAGAGAATGGGTGCGCCAGGGCTTCCAGCCTCTGCAAACAAACTCCAGACGCGTGCGCCCCCTTGTGCATCTGGCTAACGTGGGACCTGGGGCATGGAGCCTCGAACTGGGGTCCTTAGGCTTCACAGGCAAGCGCTTAACCGCTAAGCCATCTCTCCAGCCCACTTTTGCCCTCTTTCTTCAGCCCTTTTAGTGATACATTATTGTAGGAGTGGGTCAAGCATTTTACATGGAAAGACTTGATTGATTGCCCAATAATGTAAGGATAATGACATGTATGCACCCTCACTTTGTTTTCAAATATTCATTCATTTACTTATATTTTTCATGAGAGATAGAAAGAAGGAAAGAGGCAGAGAAAGAACATGAGAGAATGGGCATGCCAGGGTCTCTAGCCACTACAAACAAACTTCAGGTGCATACGTCACCTTACATGGGTCCTGGGAAATCAAACCTTGATCCTTTGACTTTGCATGCAAGTGCCTTAGCTGCTAAGCCATCTCTCCAGCCCCCGCTCTTACTTTGTGAGCATCTACTTTGTAGGATTGGGACCCCATACTCTCTATACATTTATGTTTTGAAACTTGGATCTGCAGACTTGTTTGCAAGATATATTAATGGATATTTTAATTTTGCATTCTGGAAGATACCCTATAACCAAGCACTCATTTTTGCATAAAAAGAAGAAAGGAAAAGAGATTAGACTACCAGGGTAGATACGTGAAAGGCTGAACCCTCCTACAAAATCTGAGAGGCCAAAAAAAAAAAAAAAAAAAGAAGAAGGAGAAGAAAGATGAGGGATAGGAGGAGGAAGAAGAAGAGGAGGAGGGAGAAGAATAAGAAGGAAGAGAGCCGGGCGTGGTGGTGCACGCCTTTAATCTCAGTACTTGGGAGGCAGAGGTAGGAGAATCGCCATGAGTTCAAGGCCATCCTGAGACTACATAGCGAATTCCAGGTCAGCCTGACCTGGATTGAGACCCTACTTCGAAAAACCAAAATACAAAAAAAAAAAGAGGAGGAGGAGAGAGAGAATGGGCACGCCAGGGCTTCCAGCCACTGCAAACAAACTCCAGATGCATGTGCTACCTTGTGCATCTGGCTTACATGGGTCCTGGGGTATTGAATCTGGGTCCTTTGGCCTTGCAGGCAAGTGCCTTAACCATTAAGCAATCTCTCTAGCCCTACCTTAATATTTTTAAAACTGGAAAATTCAGCCAGCTGTAGTTGTTTATGCTGTAATCCCATCCCTGATCATGAGTTTTGAGACCAGTCTGGACTACAAAAATATTTTAAAAAAATTTTTAAATACAAAAGTAAAAGTCACAATAAACTATTAAAATTATAAGTAAAGACAGATTTAATTTATACTTACACGATACCTTATTTCAGTTTACTCCCAGCTCAGCTACAAACTTTATTTTTAGTTTTATTTGTGTGTGTGTGCATGGGTGTACCAAGACCCCTCACCACTGCAAATGAATGCCAGATGCTTGCATCACTTTTTGTGTCCATCTTTGTGTGAGCAGACTGGGGATTCAACCCAAGCTGGTAGGCTTTACAGGCAAGTTCCTGTAACCACTGAGCCATTTTCCCAGCATCCCAGTCACAAATTTTAAATAGTTAAAATATCTCAGTTTACTTTTTTGTTTTGTTTTGTTTTTTGAGGTAGGGTCTCACTCTAGCCCAGGGTGACCTGGAATTCACTATGTAAACCTCAGGGTGGCCTCACACTCACAGTGATCTGCCTACCTCTGCCTCCTGAGTGCTGGAATTAAAGGCATGTGCCCCCATACCCAGCATATTTTTTTTTTAACATTCATTTTAAAAGTTATTTTACTTATTTATTTGTAAGCAGAAACAGAAAGAGAATAGGCATGCCAGGGCCTCTAGCCACTGTAAACAAACTCCAGATGCATGCGCCACTTTGTGCATCGGGCTTTATGTGGGTACTGAGGAATCCAACCTGGGTTGTTAGGCTTTGCAGGCAAACACCTCAACTGCTGACCCATCTCTCCAGCCCTCAGTGTACATTTCTAACTGTGTGACCTCATACAAGCCACTCTACCTTCTGAGTTCCTGTTTTCTCATCCAGTAATTAGGGTCATCACAGAACTCTCCTGCCCATTATGACAGTGAGATCACAAGCCAGGTATGGTGGCGCACATCTTTAGTCCCAGCACTTGGGAGACAGAGGTAGGAGGATCGCCTTGAGTTTGAGTCAAGCCTGAGATTACATAGTGAATTCCAGGTCAGCTTGGGCTAGAGTGAGAGACTAGTTCGAAACAAACAAACAACAAAAGGAATGCAACGTGATCATATAAGGAAAGCATCAAATACAAAGCGTGGCCCGTAGTAAGCACGGCACCTCTTCCCCGCCTCTCCAAGAGATACGGGCAGTAAAGCCAGGGTCTTACTGTAGTGTGGGAAGCCTTACGGTATGAGCCTCTAATCTGTCAATTTTATACTTTTGATTCCACAGAGCAACAAGAAGGCTGAGGTCCTTAACCCCATGATCAATAGTGTGTTTTTAGAGGTAAGTAGTCCTCTAGACTAGAGAGAAAATGCTCTGAAACAAAGCTGATCGTAGGCTATTTTCTGTCTTTTTGTCTTCCTCCCTGGCAACAAGTGTTATTGCAATTCTAGATCTTTTTTGGCGGGGGAAGTTTGGTTTTTGGTTTTTCAAGGTAGGGTCTCACTCTAGCCCAGGCTGACCTGGAATTCATTACAGAGTCTCAGGGTGGTCTCGAACTCACGGTGATCCTCCTACCTTTGCCTCCCGAGTGCTGGGATTAAAAGCATGTTCCGCCACGCCCGGCTCACAATTCTAAATCATATCATCAACTGTCTTGATTTATTTATTCATTTTTATGAAGAGAGTGCCAGGGCCTCCTGACATAACAAACAAACTGCAGACATATGTGCCACTTTGTGCATTTGGCTTTACGTGGGTACTGGGAAATCGAACCCAGACCAGCAAACTTTGCAAGGCAACACTTTTTTTTTTTTTAGGCAAGCCCAACAGACTGCCTTTTTTAAAAAAATATTTTTTGTTTATTTTTATTTATTTATTTGAGAGCAACAGACAGAGAGAAAGAGGCAGAGAGAGAGAAAGAATGGGCACATCAGGGCCTCCAGCCACTGCAAACGAATTCCAGATGCATGTGCCCTCTTGTGCATCTGGCTAATGTGAGTCCTGGGAAATCGAGCCTTGAACTTGGATCCTTAGGCTTCATAGGCAAGTGCTTAACTGCTAAGCCATCTCTCCAGCCCCCCTTTTTTTAATGTGAGAGTGAGCAAGAGAGAGAGAAAAAGAATTGGCACACCAGGGCCTCTGCATTCAAACTCCAGACAATTGTGCCTCCTTGTGCGCATGTGCGTGCCTACATCACTGTGCATCTGGCTTACGTGGGACCTGGAGAGTCAAACGTGAGTCCTTCGGCTTCACAGACAAGTGTCTTAACTGCTAAGCCATCTCTCCGTTCCCAAGGCAACACTTTTGACTGCTGAGCCATCTCCTCAGCCCTCAACAGTCTTTGGGGTAACATTTATATAGCTGAGCCAGCTGTAAACCCTTAGTCGAGAAATAATACCTAATCTTCAAGAATTCCTGATTATAAAAAGAAACACTAAGCTGGCATGTTATTTCTGTCACTTTTTTTTTTTTTTTCCAGCTGAAGTAGATTTCTGCTACCACATTAGACCATCAGTATAATACTATCATTACTGGCTGTAATGAGGGATGGTTGCCCAATGGTGATTTTCATAAGTATGGTCATTGCCCTTTGTTCACAATAAACCTTGGATTTAGCTGAATCTAAGTTCCAGGCTGGCAAAGATGGCACGTAGAATGCCTCTGTCCATTCAGTGGAAGGGCACCATCCCCCATGGCTGCCCGCTCCCTAGCCGGCCTGCTCACCAGAGCCTCATAGCAACAGCTGTGCAGATGTCCCCAACACTGCTGTGACTGCAGAAAGAAAAACAACAGTGATATAAGAGAGAGGAAACCAGGCCGGAGAGGTGGCTTAGCAGTTAAGGCCCTTGTCTGCGAAGCCTGAGGACCCATGCCCAACTCTCCAGATCCCATGTAAGCCAGACGCAAGGTCGCACATGCACACAAGGTGGCGGGTGTGTCTGGAGTTCAATTGCAGTTGCTGGAGACCCTGGCATGCCAATTCTCTCTCGTTCTCATTAAAAAAATAAAAATAAAAATAAATAAAAAGAGAGAAGTCCAGGGACCCTTCTCCATCTTGGAGCATGGGGACCTGGGCCTGACCATGAAGGACCAAACTAACACACTGACAGAGGTGTAACCACAGGTCTCTCAGCCACAGTCATACGATGTTCCCGAGCTGATGCCACATACAGACATAAATGCTGGCATTACTGCTTTTAGATGCCAATGACAAAATTGGAAATTACAAAACTCTGGGCACGCTACCTAAGAATTCACGGCAATATTTGTGGGAATTGTGCCTGGTGTTCAAGGAAAGCTGCCAGTGGTCAAAAATTAAGAAAGTGGTGGCCACGAGTGTTATTGTTCAAGACACAGGCAAATAGTGGAAAGGGGGCATCTGAAGGGACAGGAGCTATAGGGACAGGTCCAGAAGGACGGGTACAGCTAAGAGGAAACCATAGCAGCCCACAGCAGAATATAGCATGTGATGTTCTCTCCATGGAAAAACCAGGCATGGAAGTGTACATCTATAATCACTGTGCTTGGGAGGCTAGGCAAGAGAGCGGTGTATTTGAAGCCAACCTAAGCTTTGTGGTGAGACTCCTTCCCAACCCCCCACAAAAAAATCTCTCCCCAGACACCCTTAAGCATTAGCACACTAATTTGCCGTGCCGTTTACCAAAACTATGAGGTCAAGTGTTAATGCATTCCTCTAGAAGAAATTTTCACATTTTAGATACTGTTACGGGGTTGGAGAGATGTCTTAGCAGCTAAGGCATTTGCCTGCGAAGCCCAAAGACCAGGTTCGGTTTTCCAAGTCTCACGTAAGCCAGCTGCACAAGGGATGCATGCATCTTGAGTTCATTTGCAGTGGCTAGAGGCCCTGGTATGCCCCTTCTCTCTCTAGCTCTCCCTCTGTCTCAAATAAATAAAACTAAAATCTTTTTTTTTTAAGTAATTTATTAAAAAAAAAAAAACTCAGATAGCTGGGTGTGGTGGCGCACACTATTAATCCCAGCACTGGAAAGGCAGAGGTAGGAGGATCGCCATGAGTTCGAGGGCACCCTGAGACTACATAGTGAATTCCAGGCCAGCCTGGGCTAGAGCGAAACCCTACCTCGAAAACACACACACACACACACACACACACACACACACACACACACACAAAACCCCTCAGGCTATGGGGGACATGCATTCACATTCACATCACCACAGATACCCTAAACTTTATCATTTATTTATTTATTTACTTCTTTGTTTTGCCATGTTGGGGAATCCAACCCAGGGCTTCACCCATTCTTGTGAATACCCAATAGGTGTGAATACACTCTATGACTGAGCCGTACCTAAGTCCCACCCTAACTTTAAATGACCTCTCTGTTTAATAAGGGTGTGCCACAGAACACACATAATAATAACAGCAGAGCGTGGTGGCACACGCCTTTAATCCCAGCACTCGGGAGGCTGAGGTAGGAGGATCGCCGTGAGTTCGAGGCTACCCTGAGACTCCAGAGTGAATTTCAGGTCAGCCTGGGCTAGAGCAAGTCCCTACCTCAAAAAAAATAATAATAATGGTAATGATAATAATATCAGAGTTTAACACAAGAATAAAGTACCAACATGGTGGAGGAATGACACTATTTAAGGATTTGCTATGCATAATTTTTGCAATAATATCTCCAGCTAGTTTCGTGTTGACCATTCTGTTTATTCAACTGTTAGAACCTGAACTGCTTTGTCCTATCATGTCAGGGCTGTGGGGTTGATAATTGTGGATATACTGGGCCATGGATGTAAACACATTTATGTGCTTTGAGAGCCATGAGGATGTTTTGCCTCACTTTGCATGAATTCTCCTCTCTGTTAATTTAGATAATTACGAGCTGGCCATACTCCATCCAAAAGAATATGTGTTTACATTTGCTGTTAGCACAGCCATAAGGAATTTCACGATGTTCCAGTTCGATAATGTTCCCTCTCTCTCTCCTCGAGTGAAAAGGAATATTGTCGGCTTGTGAGAACTGTAAAGCCTGCGCTATGCAAATCATGTTCCAGCGACATCTTTCCCTCTTGCAGGGCTGCAATAGCACGGCATATGTGCAGGACGCCTTCCAGCTGCTTCTCCCCGTGCTGCAGGTTTCACATATCCAGGCGAGTTGTTTGAAGACGCAGCCGTGACCTTGACAGGCTCCATCCAGCTCAGTGACAGGCCACATTGCTCCGTTATACACCAATGAGTGGCGCGTCTTCAATGCACCTGGCCGCACACACCTATTGGAGATCACTACAAGCAGTTTTGCACAATTTTGAACATACAAAGAGAGTCATCATGTCTCAGTGTATATGGTTGGCTTTTTTTTTTTTTTTTACGAATAATTGTGTTTTCCTGATGTTAATTTAAACTTACACAGGTTATCCTGAACATCCCCTTTAATTTGCAAGTCATTCACAAATATTCTTGTCTGGTTTCCTAGCCAAGCATGTTATATTTAGATGTTTATAGGGAGACCCTAGATTTTTGTATCCCTTTCAAATTTCTACCTTTGAATACCCCACTCTTCTTATAAAATATTTGCTTTCAACAATTCTGATACTGAGCTTTGTTTGTTGCATAGGTGTCAAGGACAAAAATAACACTTATTTTTTTATCTATTATAGTAAAATAGGGACAAAATAACCTTGTGATCATTTATTTTTGTGACAAGCATCTCTTAAGCACTACAGCATGCTCACAACAAAGAAAGTAATTTCATCCCAGTAAAGTCATATCCTCAAAGAGGATTTATAATAATTTTTAAAATACTTTAAGGTACTAATAGAAAAAAGGAAATTAATAGAGTCTCTAAACCTTCAATCATTTGAAGAACAAGTTAGGTTGGTGGTTATTAAGTATGTCTTAAGTATAGACCATTTCTTAAATATGTTATCCTCCAATTTATTACTTTTTGCTGACCTCCTTGAACATTTTATCTAGCATTTTATGTGTGGGACAACAATATAATGTACGGGGCCAGAGAGATGGCTTAGCAGTTAAGGTGCTTGCCTGTGAAGCCTAAGGACCCAGGTTCAATTCCCCGGTATTCATGTAAGCCAGATGCACAAGATAGAGCATGTGTCTGGAGTTTGTTTGCAGTGGCAGGAGACTCTAGCTTGCCCACTCTCTATCTATGTATCTATCTATCTATCTTTCTGCCCCTTCCTCTCTCTCTCATAAATAAATAAAATATATATTTTTTTTAATTTGAGAGCGACAGACACAGAGAGAAAGACAGATAGAGGGAGAGAGAGAATGGGCGCGCCAGGGCTTCCAGCCTCTGCAAACGAACTCCAGATGCGTGCGCCCCCTAGTGCATCTGACTAACGTGGGACCTGGGGAACCAAGCCTTGAACCAGGGTCCTTAGGCTTCACAGGCAAGCACTTAACCGCTAAGCCATCTCTCCAGCCCAAATAAAATATTTTTAAAACATATGTATGAGAAGGGGTATGAAAGAGTATTTGAATTTAAAGTGCATGATGGTATAATTTCAAAACTTAGAAGTTTCAGTGGAGAATTACAGGAGTCTTAGTACATTAGAATCCCAGGTCTTAATTATTTAAAATATTTTATTTATTTATTTGAGAGAGAAAGAGGGAGAGAGAGAGAGAGAATGGTCACGCCAGGGCATCCAGACACTGCAAACGAACCCCAGATGCATGTTCCATTTGCATCTGCCTTATGTGGGTCCTGAGGAATTGAACCTGGGTCTTCTGGCTTTGCAGTCAAATGCCTTAACCATTAAGCCATCTCTCCAGCAACTTCCCACCAGGTCTGCATTTTTAAAAGCCTATACTGGGTCATACTGATTCAGGGAGGCAGTGCTGAAGATCTGACTTTGGGCCCTTCTGCTCAGGCTCCCCTGCTCAATACAGGGGAGAGTCTGTGCAGTTCTGTGCAGTGCCCTACTTTTGTCAAAAAAATTAAAAAAAAAAAAAAAAGGCAGGCATGGTGGCTCACGCCTTTAATCCCAGCACTCGGGAGGCAGAGGTAGGAGGATTGCCATGAGTTCAAGGCCAGCCTGAGACTACATGAATTCCAGGTCAGCCTGGGCTATAGTGAGACCCTACCTCAAAAAAAACCCAAAAAACAAACAAATAATAAAGATCTTGGGGGCTGGAGAGATGGCTTGGAGGTTAAAGGCGCTTGCTTGCCAAGCATGATGACCCAGGTTCATTTCCCCAGTATCCACATGAAGCCAGATGCACAAAGTGGCGCATGTGTCTGGAGTTCATTTACAGTAGCAAGAGACTCTGGTGTTCCCACACTCACTCTCCTTCCATCTGCCTCTTTCTGTCTCTCTCTCTCAAAATAAAATAAAATAAAATCATAAAGTAAAACAAATACAATAAAAAGGTCTTGCCTAGTGGCTATTTCCAGGGCCAGTGATGCTTAGTCTTGCATGGGTAAAAATCTCTATCCTCACATTTGCTTTTCTCCCCACCATAGAGCCAACTGCTTTGTTCCCTATAGGCCAAGTAGGGATATTTCATGTAATCCTGCTTCTAGCATGCCACGTGTCTATGTTCTGTATTTCATTTATATGTCTCCTGAAACAACCAAGTAGAAAACATAAGAACAATTTATTTATCACCTGGAAGAAAATGAAAACCTGCTGAGGAATCCATTAAAGACGTTTTCTTCTCCATCTCCGATGACCTGGCGCATTTCTGCCATGTCTCGTGGTGATGAGCAGGTGCTGATGGCATGTGCCTCCCTGTGAATTTTAGATTTATTTTTGTGTATGTTTATTTACTTATTATCAAGCAGAGAAAGAGAGAAGGGAGGGAGAGAAAGAGAGACCGCATGAGCACACCAGGGCCTCCAGCCACTGCAAATGAACTCCAGACGCAAGCACCACTTTGTGCATCTGGCTTTACAGGGGGTACCAAGGAATCGAACCTGTGTTGTTAGGCTTTGAAGGCAAGCACCTAACCACTGAGCCATCTCTCCAGCCCTGAATTTTACAATTCTTGTGTATACAGCAGAGGAAAGGATTTTGATTGACTATTTTTTCAACACATCTTTCTTTTTTTAGTATCAGTTGGATTTAAACATTAACTAGAAGTATGAAAGAGAAACAATTTTTTTTTGTAGGTAGGGTCTCACTCTAGCCCAGGTTGACCTGGAATTCACTATGTAGTCTCAGGGTGGCCTCGAACTCATGGTGATCCTCCTACCTCTGCCTGCCGAGTACTGGGATTAAAGGTGTGCGCCACCACACCCAGCTATAAACAAATATTTTTGAAGGAGCTATGTGTCCTTAGACTCTAAACCTAACTGCACTCATTTGCTGCACAACAAAAAACTTAATTATAGCCAGGAGTGGTGGCACACACCTTTAATCCCAGCACTCAGGAGGCAGAGATAGGAGGATCACTGAGAGTTCAAGGCCACCCTGAGATTACATAGTGAATTTCAGGCCAGCCTGGGCTAGAATGAAACCTTACCTTGAAAAAAAAAAAAAAAAAAAAACCTAATTATAGAACAAAGTAGAAATCTTTAAAAGAGTAAGGGATCATTAGTTCAAATAAGTGACTGGCATTGACATTGCACATCCTTTAATAATAATAACATACTGAAGGTTGCCAAGCAGAAACAGTCTGAAATTATTCTCTGATCTGTGGTCTGTGAAATACATGATTTAAGGGAGAATAATCATTTAATAGACATCTATCATCTGGGATTTCTCTCTTTAATATAAGTTTTCACCATCACTTTTAAGTAACCATGGCTTGACTTTGCTTTTTAAATTGGCAAAGCACAAAATCCAGATGTGGGGAGACGTCAGTCAGTTCCTGAATGAGTGATTAAGCAGGCTTACCCTGGAAGTTTTGTGTTCCTTCGATAATCCTTTGCAGAAATTGGGTTCACTGCACTCTATGCAATTACCCTGAGCAAGCAAGCCAGCTTTTCTCTTACAAGAGCAAAATGAGTTCCAGTCTAAATAATGAATGGAGCCCAGTGCCTGCGCCTTATTAAGTAAAAGGCACTTGAAGCATATTTCAAATTCAGAGTAAAATGCATTCAAGAAAAACCCGCATTAGGGTATTGATATGTAAACTGAGTCCCAAATCTTGGAGATTTGGCCCAAGTTGATATTCCATCACACTGAGAGCTGTCTGTGTTCTCTGGCTACACATCAAACTCAAGAGTCAAAGGAGCTGTGTGGCTGCCTGAGGCTCTGACAACAGAAGAGTGTCCACATCAACCACGGACCTGAGGGCTCAGAGGGATGGGGTGTGTATGATTATGTAATGTGTGCAATTGCTTTTCCTACCTCACAGAAGTGCACTTTAAGTAAGTTGCTTTGGGTTCACAGTTTCAGATTTCAGTCCCCGATGGATGGGGAAGGATGATGCAGCGATTCAGTTTGTGGCAGTGGCAGTGTGGTTCAGGCTGTTCACATCATTGCACACCAGGGAACATCATTGCACACCAGGGAACAGAGACCTCCACAAGAATCAGGCTAAGTCTAACCTTCAAAGGCTTCAGCTCCTAATGATCTGCGTCCACCAGCTAATCCCTGCTGTCTCCAAAGTTTCCAAATCTTCCCAGAATGGCAGCACCAGCTAGGGACAGAGCATGAGCCAGGGGTGGGGGCCATTTCAGATCCAACCTGTAAGAGAGAAGCGTGAGCCATGGTTGGCTGAAGGAAAGTCGTAAATACCAGGTAGAACCTTGCTGTCCCCACTAAGTGAGACATCTCTACCACACCCTCCAAGGCTCAGGGACCACTGTGGAAGAGGTGGCAGAAAGAATGTAAGAGCCCAAGGAAGGGGAGGAGGCTTGCAATACTGTTGTCCAGACACAAAGTGGCCTTGATATTTCACCCCAAGTGACCAATTTTTTTTTTATTTATTTATTTGAGAGCGACAGACACAGAGAGAAAGACAGATAGAGAGAGAGAGAATGGGCGCGCCAGGGCTTCCAGCCTCTGCAAACGAACTCCAGACGCGTGCACCCCCTTGTGCATCTGGCTAATGTGGGACCTGGGGAACCGAGCCTCGAACCGGGGTCCTTAGGCTTCACAGGCAAGCGCTTAACCGCTAAGCCATCTCTCCAGCCCCAATTTTTTGCTTCCTGTTCCCACAACCTTGCACTCTGCTGGCCTGGAGGTCTTGGTGGCAGAGGGCGAAGTGCTTTTGCCAGGAGGCACAAAGAACATTCCACTGAACTGGAAGCTAAGACTTCCCCCTGGCCACTTTGGGACCCTGATGCCCTTGAGTGAACAGGCTGAGAAAGGAGTTAGAGTGGTAGCAGGGGTGATTGATCCAGACTACCAGGGGGAATTGGACTGCTCCTCCACAATGGAGGTAAGGAAGAGCATGTCTGGAGTGCAGGAGACCCTTTAGGGCGTCTCTTAGTGTTACCGTGCCCTGTTATCAAAGTCAATGGACGACTGCAACAACCCAATCAAGGCGGTGTGATAAATGGCCCAGAGCCTTCAGAAATGAAGGTTTGGGTCACCCCTCCAGGTAAAGAACCAAGACCTGCTGAGGTGCTGGCTGAAGGTGGAGGAAATACAGAATGGTTAGTAGAAGGCAATTACAAATGCTAGCTAAGGCCACGTGACCAGTTACAAAAATGTGGACTGTAATTGCCATGAGTGTTTCTGTCTTCCTTGTTAAGGAGTGTTTGTGGGCTGAGGAAATGGCTTAGCAATTAAGGTATTTGCCTGTGAAGCCTAAGGACCCAGGTTCGATTCCTCAGGACCCACATAAGCCAGATGCACAAGGGGGCACATGCATCTGGAGTTTGCAGTGGCTAGGGGGCCTGGCATGCCCATTCTGTCTTTCTCTCTTTCTGCCACCCCCAATAAATAAATAAATAATTTTTTTTTAAAAAAAGAAAGTACTTTTAAGGAAAAAAAAAGAGTGTACATGTCTACACCATTAACATGCTTTTGTTCTTCCTCTATTAGGTAATTAATACTAATTACGATCATATCGCTAGTTAACTAATGTTGAATTCATATTTGACCTATTATATTAGAGACTAAGAATTCCTCAAGGAACCTTGCTTTGTGCTGGGGGGGAAGACTGTGAGTTTCCAGTTGTACAAGGGATAGTTATATCATGTTAGGCGCAAGTATGACCTTGTTACTGTCTTCATTTGGAAATTAAGTATGATGTAAGGACATCTGGTTTGGTGTCAAGTTGACAAGGGGTGGACTTGTGATGGTTAAGTTTGTGTCAACTTGATCTGTTTAGGAATCCACAGACATTCCTCATAAGTGGGTGTCTGAAGTTCCTTCCAGAAAGGATTAACTAAAGGAGGAATCCTTCCCCCAGAGTGGGGCTTTATCTAAAGAAGCTCTGGGAAGAAAAGCATTCTCCTCCCTTCCCACCTGGCCGCTGTGTGGCTTGCTGCTTTCCAGTGTGGACCGAAGCCAGCGTGGACGGAAGAGCAGCGTCTCTCCAGGGCGCCTCCAGGCCTTTGGTGCCGGATGGGGACTGCTGAGGCCTCCAGCCTGGTGGACTGAGCAGCTACCGGGTTCCTTGACTCTCAGGCCTGCAACCTGCTCTTGTTGGACTGCCATAAGGTCATCCGATAAATTCCCTTTTAATACAATTTACCCTATCGGTTCTCTTCCTCTAGAGAACCCAGACTAATACAGCTGCCTACGCAAGACCTGCTTAACAGGAGGGAACATATAATGACAGCAAAATAGAAGAGACACTAGTTGGAAAGAAGGGATTCAGTGGAGAGGGGATTTGGGAGGGGGAAAAGGGACGGTCGTGGGAGGGGATTATGATCATGGTATATTGTCTATATTCATGAAAGTTGTCTAAAAAATTTAAATGACAGAGGTAGGAGGATCGCAGTGAGTTCAAGGCCACCCTGAGACTCCATAGTGAATTCCAGGTCAGCCTGGGCTAGAGTGAGACCCTATCTCAAAAAAACAAACAAACAAAAACTTTAAATGACAAAAAAACAAAAGACATCTGGAAAGTCACCTGCAACACAGACTGGCCACAGTGACCCTATGTAAGAAACAAAGGCAGATAGAGTCCATCAGAACCATCTCAGGGGTCTGAGATACATCTAAAGGGAGCAATTTACAGAACTGAAATACTCACTGCATGTCTCTTTGTTCCTAAGATGAACAAGCACATGTACACGTGTGTGTGTGCACGTGTGCACACGTGCCAAGTAGATGAGGTCGATCGTAACACACAACTTCAAATGGATATTTTAATTATATCCAAGCAATTATTCTACGGGGCCAAGCTAGTTTTTCATATAATGTAAAAGGATTGCCCTTTGATCTTCCTCGTAAGCGTGTCCTACATTCTAATGTGCAGATCCCAGGCTTCGATTTGGTTTCTTAAATTACCATGTTTGTAAAGGCGCATCAGAAAAGATCAGACTGAAAATTCATCTTGGAGCTGCAATTTGGTTCTGGTTTTGTAGTTGATTAGAATTCATAATGTCATGAGAATGAATTCAGACCATCCACTCTTCACATAAAAGAAATAAACAACGTAGTTAGCCATGTGTTTTATTTTTGAGCTGTCTCGTCCTTTCGGCAGGTTTATGCGTGTTCTCTGTATGTCTGCCCTTACTAAACTGGTCCACCAGGATATCCACTGCCAAGCAGGTCAGAGGAAAGACATTGTTCTTTTCATTTTTTTCCCCCCTGACATCCTGAAAATAATGAATTATTCCACCCACATTATCTTTACAATGGTTAAATTATTACAGCCTAAGAGGCAAGAAATGTATTGATGGTCTTTTGGGGGGGCTATTTTTGGTGTCTGGGGGATCGTTGCATACTGAGAATAGATGCTGACTGTGAAGGGTTAGCACTCTGGGTTGGGATTTAAGCTAAATTTACCTTTGTCTAGATCAAAGGGGATTTTTCTCTGCATGAGCTGTCAGCCAAAAGAGCAAGAGGATTATGTCAGCCTGGAGTCTCGCAACTCACCTGCCAGGCCTGCCTCTCCTATTAGTCTCAAAGGAAGGCTGACCTGCAAAGGAGGAATGTGTGCATTTTCTTAAACACTTTCACCGAGTACGGAAGTTTGGGGCCGATTCAGAAATGATCTGTCATCTGTCTCCCCGCCCTGGGTCTCACCACCGGGTTTGTCAGATGCAACTTGGAAGAAAAAGCAGGCATAGAAGCCAAGGCCAGATGGGTGAAATCTTGGCAAAAAAGCAAAGCTAAGTTTCTACCTTTGAGTTCCTGCCATCTCCATCCTGTCTCTCTCTCTTGGGATTCTTTTTTTTTTGACAGTCATTAAGTATCTAGATTCTAGGATCAGCAGTTAACAATCTGCACTTCTCTCTCTCTCTCTCTCATTCCTCTTTTCTCGATATTTATACTCTTCTTCCCCATTTACTACAAAACCATCCACCCAAAGGATTTTTTTGAATTTAATTTAATTTAATTTTTGTTTATTAGAGACAGAGAGAGGGAGAGAGAGGAAGAAAGAAAAGAAAGAGTGAGAATGGGCGTGCCAGGGCCTCTAGCCACTGAAAACAAAACTCCAGACTCATGTACCACCACGTGCATCTGGCTTACGTGGGACCTAGAGAATCGAACTGGGGTTCATAGGCTTCGCAGGAGTACGCCTTAACCTCTAAGCCATCTCTCCAGCCCACCCCAAAGGATTTTTAAAAATATTTTTCTCTATTATTTGCAAGCAGAGAGCGAGAGAACAAATGGGCATGCCAGGGCCTCCACAAACAAACTCCAGATGGGCCACTTTGAGCATCTGGCTTTATGTGGGTACTGGGGAGTCAAAGTCAGGATGTCAGGCTTTGTGAAAAAGTTCCTTGAACCACTGAGCACCACCCAAAGGAGTTTGATCATAGTAAATTAGTACGTATTTGCTAAGTGTGGGACTGCTCGGTGCTCTAATGCCCATTTCCATTTACTATCCGTAATCACTCAGTTGGGCAGATAAGGTTACAATCTCCCTTCATGAGCAAGAATACTAAGAGTCCAAGGGGTTATATCATTGCTCCAAAGTTGTACAACCAGTAATAACAGAACCAGGATTCAAACCCAGGGCAATTTGACTTCACAAGCTAGCTGGGTTTTTGTTTGGTTGGGTTTTATTTTTGTTTTTTGTTTGTTTAGGTTTTTGTTTGTTTGTTCGTTTGAAGCAAGGTCACACTCTTGCTCATGCTGACCTAGAATTCACTCTGTAGCCCCAGGCTGGCCTTGAACTCATGGTGATCCTCTTACCTCAACCTCCCCAGTGCTGGAATTATAAGTAGCAGCCACTGTGCCCACCGGCTAGCATTTTGAACTATTATACAGAGCCTTCCGGCAGAAGAGAAAAATTGTGTGTTAGTTTCAGAATCCAAGGCTTGGATTATACGCTTTCCCCTGAGAGCTGTGAGGTAGATTTGTAGCTAAACGCTCTGGCAGCTGAGAATAAACAGGTACTAAAGAGACCAGAATGCAGCCACATGAGGTTATTTGGCCCTGGGTGGCCGTCACCATAGGTTTTTTTATATTTCACTGACATCAAATGGCCCAGTTGTCCTGTCTCACAGGTGCCTTTGATACGACCAAAACATCTCCACTTTCTCTTCCCCACTTCTGCCCTGGTGCCAGGGAAGCCCGTTTATAATCAATACCATTTCCGGAGATCCCAAACCCTCCGCTCATTCTTTGAAGCATAGTGGTTTTTCATGCCTGGCTTGCTTTGAAGATTGCAGGCTGGCTTAGCTACCCAGGCTTTGAGTTTCTCCTTCAATACCAGGTTCCGTGAGATACTGAAAAAATGTGTTAAATACTGAATAAGATCCCCATTACCCCTAGCTTGGTACTGTTCCCAAGAAAAAATGAATGGGGTGTGGTGGTGATGATGATGACAATGATATAGCGGTAGAATTCTTATTGAGTACTTTCTGTGTTTCAAACAACTAATATAATCACTTGACCTCTCTGATCTCACTTACTCCCCCCTGCCATATAAATCTTATTGAGCTGGCAATATTGTTAATCGTTCCCATTTTACAGATTGAAGATGCAGGTTTGGAGCTGGAGATGGTCCAGTGGTTAAAGTCGCTTGCTTGCAAACCCTAACGACCTGGGTTCCATTCCCCGGTACCCACTTAAAGCCAGATACACAAAGTGGCTCATGTATCTGGAGTTCTCTTGTGGCAAGAGGCCATGACGTGCCCATCCCTCCCTCCCTCCCCCCCACCCCCCCCCCCGCTTGTATCTGGAGTTCTTTTGTGGTGACAACAGGCCTGGCATACCCATCCCCCTCTTTTCTCTCTCTCTCTCTCTCTCTCTCTCTGCTTGCAAATAAATAAAAATAGTTTTCAATGTAGGCTACAGAGATGAATAACCTGCCTATGATGATCTGCTAGGAATCAGAGGAGCTAGGGTACGTTTCCAGGCAATGCATAAAGGGCTAGACAGAGTCCATGGACATAAGTCCATGGTCATAAGATAGAAAAGCTGCTCATTCGTTTCCCCTTGAGCTGAGTTCTTCCCCTCCAGCTAGCTCCTGGACACCCCTCCCCCCCATCCTGTAGCTTCAAACAGAGACAAATTGCTCCCCAATTGTCCCTGTTAGAGGACTAACCCCGTTTTATTCCTGCCAATGCCTTAGATTCCAAGGGAAGGCAGGTGGTCTACACACCCCATTCTCCCTCATCCTTTCTTATGTTACAAACCTCACATGTTGAGTAATCCATTTCTAGCTGGAAAAAAAAATGTGATTGTCTTTCATCTGCTACAGGAAAGTCTCTTCGGGTGGGAATTCCTCTGCTCAGCAGTGATAAAAGATAAGCAACCGGATGATGAGCCGCAGAGCAGGAAGACTGGCCATTTCTCTGTCGGGGAAACAAGCTTTGTTCCCAGACAGCATCTCACATAAGGATGCCCTCTGCTCCGTCCTCTTTCGGGTCGTGATTCAAAAGCCTGGTGTGATGGTACAACCTATTATCCGTGCACTTGGGGCTCAGGACACTCATTCTCAGCTACAGAGCAAATTAGACACCAGCCTGAATTGCAGGAGACTTTGTCTCAAAGCAACAGCAGCAAGCATCATCCCCCATGTCAACTTCTTCCCTGGAGGCTATTCCCAATGGCTTACCTATCTGTCTACTCCCTGTCTGACAATAGGAGGTGATTTCCATGAGAACAGCATTTTTTTTTAACAATTTTTTTTATTTATTTATTTGAGAGCGACACAGAGAGAAAGACAGATAGAGGGAGAGAGAGGGAATGGGCGCGCCAGGGCTTCCAGCCTCTGCAAACGAACTCCAGACGCGTGCGCCCCCTTGTGCATCTGGCTAACGTGGGACCTGGGGAACCGAGCCTCGAACGGGGGTCCTTAGGCTTCACAGGCAAGCGCTTAACCGCTAAGCCACCTCTCCAGCCCTTTATTTTATTTTTTATTTTTTTAACAATTTTTTTTTTGAGGACAGCATTTTTTAAATGATTTTATTTCCATAGTCCCAGAACCCAGAGCAGTGCTCTGTACTTAGCACGTCTTCAGTAACTATTTGTCAAATGAACAAATATGAAAATGCTGAAAGAGGCCGGGCATGGCGGCGCGTGCCTTTAATCCCAGCACTGGGAGGACGATCATTGTGAGTTCGAGGCCACCCTGAGACTACATAGTGAATTCCAGCTCATCCTGAGCCAGAGTGAGATCCTACCTCAAAACAAACAAATAAATAGGCAAACAAAAAAAAATGCTATTAACAAACCTGGAACCAGAGGTAGACAGGCATACAACTGGTGTGCCAGACTTTCAGAAGTTGTCACAGTAATTAAAAAGGACTCCAGTGTTATTTGTAAATTAAAAATAATAATATATATGTGCATATGTGTGTATATACATATAGAAATTGTATTAATAAATGAATTACACAAGTAAATTTTTGGAACTCAAAGCAATCAGCCAAATAAATAGCTCTTTTATAGGGAGATTAATAGTTAGGGTCAGGCAGGGCATGGTGGCACATGCCTTTGATCCTGGCACTCGGGAGGCAGAGGTAGGAGGATGGCCATGAGTTTGAGGACATCCTGAGACTACATAGTAAGTTCCAGGTCAGCCTGGGCTAGTGTGAAACCTTACCTTGAAAAACCAAAAAAAAAAAAAGTTAGGGTCTTGACAGAGGTGAAAAGTAACAAACCAGGTTATTTTTAAAGAGAAGACCAGAAGTATTCTCAGGTGTATAAATGATTTGAATTTATTGTAAGTTTCCAAGACCAATGATGATGACTGTGAGCTTTTACTCCGAAAAGCTCAGACTAAGTATTTCAAATGCATAATTTGTAAAGATTGTGATGATGTAAACAAAACAAAAAGCAGTCATTTCCACGTCATTGGAAAAGGACTCCAACTCCAACAGGCGGACAGTCTCTCCTGTCTTTCTGCTGAACAGTTCTCGGTCCTTAATGACTACAGAAGCAATCTCTGAAACTCCTGAAGAGACATCCGGGCAAATGAACGAGTCTGCGGTTTGGAGTGATTAAGCCCGATGCCCAGATGCATATCATATTTGCAGGAGACAGTTTACAATCTGTCCAGCTCCACAAATGTAGCACGAGGGGATTAAAATCCCTGTGGCTGCAGTTTCCGTCTCTCCCTCCCCGTGTCGGTGGCAAGATTGTGAACACGAATAATACGTCAGGGTTGAAGGACGCGAGGTCTCTGCTCTCACTGCCTCCGCGCTCAGAGACGGGTAATAAATAGAAAGCAGGTAATGACGGATCGAAGACCTAATGGTCTCCCAGAACTAGAGCATAGGTTTGCAATACCCTTGGCGTTATCCACATCAGTTGGGACATGTGGTGAGGTGTTAAGACATTTTGGCCATTTTGTGTCTTTTAAATTACTTGCTCAATATCTCCCGAAGGGTTAATTAACATTACCTTTCCGTTCCACTGCCAATGTAAACTTATCCATCGATACGGTAAAAGACGTGTTGCTAACCCACCCAGTTTACTGGCTTGATGATGTGCCAACTGAGGATCGATTCTACAGCTCTTGAGAGCAGAGCAGGACCAGTTAGATGAGGCGTGGATGTTACAAGTCAGTGCCTTCATTGCTGTGACCAGAAGCCATGTTAAAAAAAAAAAGAAGAAGAAGAAGAAGACGGGGCTGGAGAGATGGCTTAGCAGTTAAACGCTTGCCTGTGAAGCCTAAGGACCCTGGTTCAAGGCTCGATTCCCCAGGACCCACGTTAGCCAGATGCACAAGGGGGCGCAGGCGTCTGGAGTTCATCTGCAGTGGCTGGAGGCCCTGGCGCACCCATTCTCTCTCTCTCTCTCTCTCTCCCTCTTTCTCTCTCTGTCTGTCACTCTCAAATACATAAATAAAAATAAAGGAAGGCTTTGTGTTGGGCTCATGGTTTCTAGGGTTTCATGCATGCACTTGGTTACAATGTACAAGCTGTTTGCCTCATGGCTGGCCCAGAAGGCTGAGAGAACGTGGGAAATGACAGCGTTGTGCGAGCTTTCTCCTTTCTTTCCATCCGGGACCCTGTTCCATGGGATGTTGCTCCGCCCCTTCAAGCAGGTCTGTACCCCTCAGTTCTTCTTCTCTGGAGACACATTCACAGCATGGGCTTCAATTCCAGTTGACAATAGTGACATCAGAGCTGGCATCCCATGTGTCTCTTTTTAAAACCACTTGCTTGGTCTCTGGCAAAGAATATAGAGTGGGGATGCACATTTACTCAAGAGAAGTCATGCACGGAATAACATGTTTGCTTGCTGAGTGGTACCCAGTGTGCCTCGGGGCTGGTCATCCCATCTGGGTTTGCTGCCTCGGCAGCAGTTGGCCAGCCGTTCACTGCCAGCATGCCAGGACCAAAATGGGAATACACATGAAATGGTCTGAAATCACTAAGCTTCAAGAATGAAAGGCTCATTGGGTTTTAAAAGCAGGAATAAAGTCCTCCATGTATCGCATCCAAATGTTGCCTTTTTGCTTCTGTAAAAATAGCACCATTATTTTCATACCAGAGCTGAAACTGAAACAAATTATAAAAGAAAAAAAAATCTATTTATTTTCATGACCTATGCTTGTCATTTATTTAGTCATGTGTCCATCCAGGCAGTCCACAAACATTTATTGCAACCATTCTGCCTGTCTCTGGGTCAATTTGCACTATTTTATTTTATTTTATTTTACTTTATTTTGTTTTGTTCCGAGGCCCAGGCTGAGCTGGAGTTCACTATGTAGTCTCAGGGTGGCCTTGAACTCATGACAATCCTCCTACCTCTGCCTCCCATGTGCTGGGATTAAAGGCGTGTGCCACCACACCCAGCTTAACTTGCACTCTTTCCATCCAAAATTAAGTACTAGTTTGAGCAAAGAAATCCCCTTAGCTCCCGCAACCACCACCACCACCTTTGTCCTGGTGACACCCAGATTCCTACCCGCGGCCCAGACGTTACTCCTGGATTCAGGCCATTCTGTCAACTTCCCACCAGATGTCTAAATGTCAGTGTCAGGGCGTCCCACTGAGCTTCATCTAAACCATGTACCACCTTGCCCCCTGACAATCTAAGGTGGATGCACAGTGGTCCTTCTGCTAGAAGTTTACCAATCCTGGTGGGACTTTTCTGCGCCCTCCTCCTCACCCAGCCAGTTTCCAAGTGCCGTCGAGTGCTACATCTTTGTATTTCTCCCTCCACCCCAGGGTCTCTGGCTGGCGTCACCTGCTGTTCACAGCATAGGTCTCCGTCCAAGGGTAGAAATCTGCTTCATCTGATTAAAACTTTCATCAGGGGCTGAAGAGATGGCTTAGCGGTTCAGGCACTTGCCTGCAAAGCCTAAGGACCTAGGTTCGATTCTCCAGGTCCCACATGAGCCAGATGCATATGGCAGTGCATGTGTCTGGAGTTTGTTTGCAGTGGGTGGAGGCTCTGTTGTGCCCATTCTCTCTCACACACACCTTCTCAAATAAATAAATAAAAATCTTAAAAAAAAAAAAAAGAAAAAACACTTTCATCCACTCACCCCAGTATTCAGGAACATGCCCACACACAGACCTTCGCAGTTGGTCTGGACCCTGCCAATCTTCCACACACTTCCATCCATTCTCCCCCGAAAGACTCCAGAGAAAAGCAATGGAAATCCTTGCCTCTGACTCTCGAGTCTCTGTGGTGCAGTTTAACTCACAAGGCTGCTGCCAGGCACTGACGGGAAACTGTGAGGACCCAGGAGGATGGAAAGATCCAACAGTATTGATGTCACAGATCAATGCATTCCTAAAATCAAGAGAGAGCATGCTTAGATCAAATAAAGTTGTTTTAAAAGGATTTTCTTTAAAAAAAATTTTTTTCGAGGTTCTTCTAAATTTAGCTGTAGTATAACCCCAGGAAGGTAAATGGAATTCTCTGAGTGTTTCAATAGTCTTACTGTAATGATTAAAAGACTGGTATTTAAGTGCTGGAGAGATAGCTCAGGCAGTAAAGTGCTTTCCTCACACATAGATACCTGGCACTTTAGTAAAAGCTTAGAGGTGCCTATCATGCCAGCACTGGGGGGTGTGGGGTGGCAGAGACATAGGTTACTGCCTAGCTAGTCTAGCCGAATCCATGAGCTCAGGTTCAATGACAGACCATGTCTCAAAAAGTAAGGTGGGACCCAGGCGGGGTGGCACACACCTTTAATCCCAGGACTCAGAAGGCAGAGGTAGGAGGATCGCCCTAAGTTCGAGGCTACCCTGAGACTACACAGTTAATTCCAGGTCAGCCTGGGCTAGAGTGAGACCCTACCTTGAAAACCCAAATAATAATAGTAGTAAGGTAGGGGGCGGGAGAGATTGCTCAGTGGTTAAGACACTTGCCTATGAAGCCTAAGGACCCAGATTCAATGCCCAGAACCTATGTAAGCCAGATGCACAAGGTGGCATGTAAATCTGGAGTTTGTTTGCAGCGGCTGGAGGCCCTGGTGTGCCCATTCTTTCTATCTGCCTCCCCTCTTCCCTCTCAAACAAATAAATGAAACATTAAAAAAAAATAAGGTGGACAAGAATAGATGGTAAGACCCTATTGCTGAAGACTCCACATATTTGGGCTGCAAGGTCACTGAGAAATCCTGCTGGAACTGAGCTGATAACCTCCTCCATGTAGACCAGCTGACAGAAAGCTGCAAGAAGCCATTCTACGTTTAGTTCAATGGGAGAAAAATACCCAGTGAAGATACTCAACAGTGGACACTGCAAGCCTTATAGTTGGCCAGGCAGGACAAATGAGCCAATGGGTGTAATACTGGCACGTCTATCATGGTGGAAACCAACTGCCCTCCAATTGGACTGTAGGCCTGCTCCATGGGAGGGAATACATCCCTGATACTGAAAACTTAAAACAGGGGTAGTCATGAGCCCTAGGGGTATAACATCTGCTGATGTCTGGATAAATGTATATACTATGCTTATCAAACTGCCCAGTAAGCACTTCTCTTAATATTCATACCCTTATATTAATGCTACTCTCACTTTGTGTAGAGAATCTTCTTTTTTCAGATGGCAGTGACCTTAGGACAGCTCAGAAGGTATCATAGTTCTGGAAAGAAGTGACTGGAGTACTGAGTAACATCTCGATCACACCTTCCAAGGCTCAGGGTCTAATGCAGACGGTGGCAGAAAGAATGTAAGAGCCAAAGGAAGGGTAGGACTCCTTACAATGTGCTCCCTCCAGACACAAAATGGCCTGGATATCCATGACCTCACCGTGCCTGACACTACCTACACAAGACCATCATAAGAGGAGAAAAAGATGATGACATAAAAATGAAAGAGAGAGGGCTGGAGAGATGGCGTAGCAGTTAAGCGCTTGCCTGTGAAGCCTAAGGACCCCGGTTCGAGGCTCGGTTCCCCAGGAACCACGTTAGCCAGATGCACAAGGGGGCACACGCATCTGGAGTTCATTTGCAGAGGCTGGAGGCCCTGGCGCGCCCATTCTCTCTCTCTCCCTCTATCTGTCTTTCTCTCTGTGTCTGTCGCTCTCAAATAAATAAATAAATAATTTAAAAAAAAATGAAAGAGAGACTGATTGAGAGGGGGAGGGGATATGATGGAGAATGGAATTTCAAAGTGGAAAGTGGGGGGAGGGAGGGTATTACCATAGGATATTTTTTATAATCATGGAAAATGTTAATAAAAATTGAGAAAAAAGGGCTGGAGAGATGGCTTAGCGGTTAAGCGCTTGCCTGTGAAGCCTAAGGGCCCTGGTTTGAGGCTCGGTTCCCCAGGTCCCACGTTAGCCAGATGCACAAGGGGGCGCACGCGTCTGGAGTTCGTTTGCAGAGGCTGGAAGCCCTGGCGCGCCCATTCTCTCTCTCTCCCTCTATCGGTCTTTCTCTCTGTGTCTGTCGCTCTCAAATAAATAAATAAATTAATTAATTAAAAAAAATTGAGAAAAAAAGTAAGGTGGAGAGAGCGATTGAGGAAGACATTTGAAGTGGCTCTCTGGCCTCCACACACATGTGTGAGCATCTGCCATTACATACGTGCACCTGGACACATATGAACACACGTACCCGCTCTGAGGCACCAACTAGCAGCTAGAGGGGGCCATGTTCCTCCAGATGCGATTTGGCTTCCCTGTATTGCAATAACCTTTGGTGTAATAAATCATCCTTTCAGCTCTGCAGTAGCATTTAAGGCCTGTCTACTTAATCTTTAATTGGTGAAGCAGCTCCCAGCTCAAATTATACCATGGAAAAAATATTGCAATAGATCACAACATTGTCAGTTTTTTCCCTGGAGAATTCGGGCATTCTCAAGTGTAACAAAATCCACCTTTCTCCCGTACATTAATTACTGCAATACCCTTGAAATAAATAATGGCCTAATTACTATTTGCAAAAAAGAGTGTATCTCTGTCTGTCTCTTGAATGTTAGAATCCCATACATGTGTACAAGATGTGTGGGTTTTGGAGGACACTAGCCTTGCTGAACCCCACCCCCCTTTTCTATACACAGCTGCCCAAGTGCCTTTCACCTTGGCCCACTTCTTCAACTCACCTTTTTTGTTTGTTTGTTTTTTTGATTTTTTGAGGTAGGGTCTCACTCTAGCCCAGGCTGACCTGGAATTCACTATGTAGTCTCAGGGTGGCCTTGAACTCACGGCGATCCTCCTACCTCTGCCTCCCGAGTGCTGGGATTAAAGGCGTGCGCCACCACGGCCAGCACAACTCACCTTTTATTTTCCCAGTTATTTATTTATTTATTTGAGAGAGAGAATGAGGAAGAGGAAGAAAGAGAAAGAGAGAGAATGGGTGTGCCAGGGCCTCCAGCCACTACAAACAAACTCCAGACGCGTGTCCCACCTTGTGCATCTGGCTTACATGGGTCCTGGGGAATTGAACCGAGGTCCTTAGGCTTCACAGGCAAGTGCCTTAACCGCTAAGCAATCTCTCTAGACCTCAACTCACATTTTAACAATCATTTACCTGGGCTGGACAGATAGCTTAGCGGTTAAGGCACTTGCCTGCAAAGTCAAAGGACCCAGGTTTGACGGGGAGGAGGCTAACGATGGTACCAACATGGCTGTTTATGCACTGAGTATGTACATAACTAATAAAGAAAAAAAAGGACATAGGTTTGACTCCCTGGAACCCACATAAGCCAGATGCACAAGGTGGTACATGCATCTGGAGTTCGTTTGCCGTGGCTGGAGGCCCTGATACACCCATTCTCTCTCTCTCTCTTCTCTCTCTCTCTCTCTCTATCTCTCCATCTCTCTCATAAATAAATACATAAAAATAAAATAAGCCGGGTGTGGTGGCGCATGCCTTTAATCCCAGCACTTGGGAGGGAGAGGTAGGAGGTTCACCATGAGTTCAAGGCCACCCTGAGACTACAGAGTTAATTCCAGGTCAGCCTGGACCAGAGTGAGACCCTACCTCAAAAACAAACAAACAAACAAACAAAAAATGAATTAATAAAATAAAATAAAATAATTTTAAAAAATCCTTTATCTTATGCAAGGTAAAGGAGTTAGGTACCTACCTTGCATAGGATGTTTAGACAGTCTCTTTAGGAGTTACGACCCAGCCTACTCCTGTTCAGACCCCAGTGGAACTCTTTGGGTTATCTTTCTCTTACCAGACAATGCCTGGCAGAAGGCATGTCTTATACTAACAAGTAAACAGGTAAACAAATGTCGTACACTTCCATAGCGGCACATCTATCATGGTGGAAACCAACTGCCCTCTAATTGGACTGGAGGACCGCTCCATGGGAGGGAATACATCCCTGATACTGAAAATCTACAACAGCGGTAGTCATGAGCCCTAGGGGTGTAACATCTGCTGCTGTCTGGCTAAATGTATATACTGTGCTCACCAAACTGCCCAGTAAGCATTTCTCTTAATGTTCATACCCATATATTAATGCTACTCTCACTTTTGGTTAGAGAACCTTCTCTTTTCAGATGGCAGTGACCTTGGGATGATATAAAAGGCACCATGGTGCTGAGAAGAAGTGACAGAGGACTGCTCAGCACTGCAATATCTCTATCACATCTTCCAAGGGTCAGGGTCCATTGTGGAAAAGGTGGTGGAAAGAATCTAAGAGCCAAAAGAAGGATAGGACTCCTTACAACGTGCTCCTCCAGACACAAAATGGCCTGGATAGCCATGACCTCACAGTACCTGACACTACCTACACAAGACCATCAAATCAGAAGGAAAAAATTCATCACATCAAAATAAAAGAGAGACTGATTGAGAGGGGGAGGGGATATGATGGAGAATGGAGTTGCATAGGGGAAGGTGGAGGGAGAGAGGGCATTACCATAGGATATTGTTTACAACCATGGAAGTTGTTAAAAATAATAATAATAATCAATTCAAAAAGGAAAAAAAAAATAGACTTGCACTTCAGCAGCACGTTAATAGGAAAAAGAAAGCCCATCCAGGCCTTTCATATGAATGAACTTCTCCCTGAGCTGCCTCCCAGTGAATTAGTTGTCAGCCAGGAAGGCCTCTGCAAACCCCAAAACAACACAGGCTATTGCCCATGCTCTTGGCTGCCCCCCAGAACCAGTGGTGAAATCCTGTGGCTGAAGACACCACATGCCTCAGTTGCTGGACACCAGTAAATCAAGCTGGAACTGAACTGGAAGCCTCCTCCCTGCTGGCTGACAGCCACAGTGCTACAAAGTGCTCTGCAGGGTGCTGGGGAGAAAAGCCCTCAAGAGTCACCAACTGTGAGCTACGCAACCCAACAGCCAGGAACGATATGCCACGCGGGGCCTAAGCTGCCCACAGCTCACGCAACTCACTCTCCAGGGAGGGGGAAGAATCTTCTCTCTTCTCCCCCTCCCAACACCCCATCCACGCCAACCGGACCAGCAGAGTGTCTGGAACCCAGCCTGTGGGATTGTGGTCTCTGATGAAATTTCTGCCACTAACCTATGACATTGAAAGAAGTTCTTTTTGTGCACATTAGTCAAGTGATTGTGTATAAAGCACCAATTATTGAAAGCTAGCGAACTTTCCTTCTAGTCTTACTCTATTATAGCTGAAATACACTTTTTTTGTTTGTTTGTTTGTTTTTCAAGGTAGGGTCTCCCTGTAGCTCAGGCTGACCTGGATTCACTATGTAGTCTCAGGGTGGCTTCGAACATGGTTATCCTTCTACCTCTCTCTCCTGAGCACTGGAATTAACGACGTATGCCATCATGTCTGGCAAAATATACTTCTTTAAAAAATCGCTTACTTATTTATTTGGGAGTGAGAGGAAGAGAGAGAATGGGCACACCAGGGCCTCCAGCCACTGCAAACGAACTCCAGAAACATGTGCCACCTTGTGCATCTGGCTTATGTGGGTACTGCGGAATCAAACCTGGGTCCTTAGGCTTCACAGGCAAATGCCTTAACCACTAAGCCATCTCTCCTTCACCCTGAAATATACAATTTCTATTTCAAGAAAAATATTTATTTGTTTATTTATTTGAGAAGAGAGAGAGAGAGAAAATGGGCATGCCAGAGCCTCCAGCCCCTGCAAACAAACTCCAGACACATGTGTCATCTTGTGCATCTGGCTTGTGTTGGTCCTGGGGAATTGAACCTGGATCCTTTGGCTTTGCAGGCAAGCGCCCTGACTGCTAAACCATCAGTACGCAACTTCTTCGTCCTGCTGTTTTTTTGTGTTTTTTTTTCCACTCTGAATAGATTCATGCAAGAGGCTCTCACTGTGCTTCAGCCGCTGACACAATGGGGCTTTGCACTGATCGACTGCTCACAGGAAACCCCTGGGGTGATGGTGGAGCGTGAGCCCAGCATGGGCAGGACCCCCAGCACCCAGACAGGGAGAGAACCCAACATGTTCTGTTTTCCAAAGTCAGAATTGGCTAGAGATATTTCTTACATGTCCATAGCAAATTTCAAGTAGAAAAAAAAAAAAATAAAAGTATTTTAAACTCATTAAGAAGACAGGGAACTTTTGGGGGACTCCAGTACCCCAAGATCACAGCATTTTCTTGTCATTATTTGGGAATTTAGCATTGTAATTATTTTTTTTTTTCAACACAGGGGACCTTGGGATGAGTTAAAAGAACTTCTTTGAAAAAGGCAATTAACACATTATTTATTGATGCTATGTTATATGAGCAACCAGAAGAGAACAAAACAAAACAAAAACCTGTGCTTGATGGAATTCTTCTCAGCTACCACTTAATTGAGTTCCTGGAACTCCCTGGTTAGATAAGAAGAGATGAGAGAAGGCTTTGCTGGGTTGGAGACCCCGTGGTAGAGTGTTGTTAGGTAGATCCTCCTGCAATGTTCAAACAAAAGAGACAAGAAGGGTTCGTGGAAAGGCAGTTGTCTACATTGGACAACATCTGTTCCTGAGACAAATGATCTATTGTTACCTCCATTGGGGGAATGTCTGTGGTGAAGAAAGAAAGACAGCAGAAGATTAAAGAATGGACTTTTGGCCGGGCATGGTGGTGCACATCTTTAATCCCAGTACTTGGGAGGCAGAGGTAGGAGGATCACCATGAGCTCGAGGCCACCCTGAGCTTCCATAGTGAATTCCAGGTCAGCCTGAGCCAGAGTGAGACCCTATCTTGAAAAACCAAAAAAAAAAAAAAAAAAAAAAAAAAAAGAATGGACTCTTGAAGGTTGAGAATGGAACTCACTGGTAGACCACCTGCCAAGCATGAGTAAGGCCCTGGCTTTGATCCCTGTGTGCACCTCCTCACACAACACTATTTATGTTTAAGCCTGTTTTTGTGATTCTTTTTAAAACTTTATCTATGAGAGAAAGAGAATGGGTGTATCAGGGCCCCAGCCACTGCAAACCAGCTCCAGATGTATGTACCACTTCCTGCATCTGGCTTACACGGGCACTGGGGAATCGAACCTAGGTGCTTAGACTTTGCAGGCAAGTGCCTTAACAGCTAAGCCATCTCTCCAAGTGGTTAAGCACTTGCTTGTGAAGCCTAAGGACCGTAGTTCGAGGCTCGATTCCCCAGGACCCTCGTTAGCCAGATGCACAAGGGGGTGAAGCGTCTGGAGTTCATTTGCAGTGGCTGGAAGCCCTGGTGCACCCATTCTCTCTCTCTCCTCCTCCTCCCCTCTGTCACTCTCAAATAAAAAAAAAATTAAAAAATATTTTTGTTTATTTTTATTTATTTATTTGAGAGCAACAGAGAGAGAAAGAGGCAGAGAGAGAGAGAGAGAGAAAGAGAAAATGGGAGCGCCAGGGCCTTCAGATGCATGTACCACATTGTGCATTTGGTTTACATGGGTCCTGGGGAACTGAGCCTCAAATAGAGGTCCTAAGCTACACAGGCAAGCACTTAACCGCTAAGCCATCTCTCCAGCCCTGATTTTTTAAAAAATATTTTTATCTCTTTATTTGCAAGAAGAGAGAGATTGACAGAAGAAAGAGAGAAGGGACACTCCAGGGCCTTCCGCCACTACAAACTCCACATGCACGTGCCACCTTTGTGCACCTGGCTTCACGGGAGTACGAGGGAATTGAACCTGGGTTGTTAGGCTTTGCAGGCAAGTGCCTTAACCACTGAGCCATCTCTCCAGCCCCCAGCTTTTGTGATTCTTTAAAAAAAGTTTTTATAGGCCATTTTCATACATGTATATGATGTATTTTCATCATAATCCTCTCGTTTTTAAAAAAAATTATTTATTTATTTATTTATTTATTTATTTATTTATTTATTTATTTGGAGCGACAGACACAGAGAGAAAGACAGATAGAGGGAGAGAGAGAATGGGCGCGCCAGGGCTTCCAGCCTCTGCAAACGAACTCCAGACGTGTGCGCCCCCTTGTACATCTGGCTAACGTGGGACCTGGGGAACCGAGCCTCGAACCGGGGTCCTTAGGCTTCACAGGCAAGTGCTTAACCACTAAGCCATCTCTCCAGCCCCATAATCCTCTCTTGCTACCTTCTTTTTGTCGTGTTCCATAGAAGCCTTTCTTCTTTCCAACTAGTCCCTCCTTCATCATCCATGACAAAATGTCAGTGGCAGCCTCTGTGTGGTCATAAATGTAATAGTCACTTCATGTTGGAAGATCACTCCTCCTTATCCTCTGGCTGTTACATTCTTTCCTCCCCTTCTTCCAGAATATTCCCTGAACCTTGTAGGGTGACAGAGAGCTGTCCTAAAACTTATCCTCAGCATTTTGACAAGTTTCGAGTCTCTCCAGTAGTCACCATCATGTTTAAAAAAAAGAAGAAGAAGCAGCTTCTCTAATCAAAGGTAGGAACAACACTTGTCCATTCATATTTAGTAGGCAATTTGATTAGCACAACATACCCATGTAGCCAAGCAACAGTAGCAGCTTTCCCCTTAAGAGCCTATGACCATCCCAGTCATAAACTTTTCAGTAGGTTTTCAGTACCAGGCATGAGTTCCATCCCATTGAGCTGACCTCAAATCCAATCAGAGAGTGGTTGATTACCCCCGTATCAGCCATGCCACTGTTGCATCACTATTGCATCTAGCATGGCTGGTCTGTTGCATTGCTTGCAGGGTCTGGTTAAGACTGTTGATGACTTCCATTCCCCAGCGGCCTACATAGCATTCCATAGCACTGCGACAGCTTCCCACCAGGGAGGAAGCTTCCAATTCAATTCCAGCTTGACTCGGTGTTCGGCAACTGAGGCATGGGGCGTCTTCAGCACTAGGGTTTCGCCATCTAGTTCTGGTGGGCAACCGAGAGCACTGGCAGTGGTCTGTATTATTTTGGGGTCCTCAGGGGCCTCCCTGGGTAGCAACTTCCTGGGAGGGATCCCATCCCTGGCACTGGAATCTTTCTTTTAATAACCTATAGCTTCCGAGACCAGCATTATCCTCCCACACAGTGTAATTTTATTCAAACTCTTTTTCTTAAATCACATATTTTAATTAGGTAACAAAGAAGTCACTTTCTATATGGCTTTTGCATACATCTTTAGTTTGCATTAACCCTCTGCCCAACCTCTCGTTGCTTCCATCCTTCGGCGTTCAAATCTTGACGTCCACTTACAAGCTCTGTGATCTTGAGCACATGACTCAGCCTCTCTTTGCCTTAGTTTCTTAACCATCTTATTTATTTATTTGAAAGAGAAAGAAAGAGGCAAAGAGGGAGAGAATGGGTATGCCAGGGCATTCACCCACTGCAAATGAACTCCAGACTAAGTGCCACCTTGTACATCTAGCTTATATGGGTCCTGGGGAAGAAACCTGGGTCATTTGGCTTTGCAGGCAGGGGCCTTAACTACTATGCCATCCCTCCATCCCTGCCTTAGTTTCTTTACCCATAAAAGGGAGTAATGATAAGAGGACTTATCTCGTAATCATGTAGGTAGAAAATAAAGGTGTGAATACATGCTATTGTAGTCAGGTTCACATTGCTGGTGGAAATCACCCAACCAAGAGAAGCTTGTGGGAAAAAAATAGGTTTATTTAGGCTTACGGGCTCGAGGGGGATGCCCCACAATGGCAGGGAAAATGATGGCATGAGCAGAAGGTGGACATCACCCCCTGGCCAACATAAGGTGGACCATAACAACAGGAAAGTGTGCCAAACACTGGCAAGTGGAAACTGGCTATAACACCCATAAGCCCCCCCACACAACACCACCCTCACTCCAGGAGACATTAATTCCCAAATCTCTATCAGCTGGGAACCTAGAACTCAAAATACCCAAGTTTATGGGGACACCCGAATCAGACCACCACCCATGCCAAAGGCTTCCAACAATACCTGGCAATCGTCAGTCCTGTGATAATGACTTCTTGCCTTACTCTTAGCCCAACCTGTGGCTGGCATGCCAGCCCTGCATGCCTACCTGAGCTGTGACTGGCATAAAGACAGCAAAAAGACAGAGCAGCAATGGACTGGGCTGTGTGAGGTCCTCCCCAGTGCCAGCAGCTGGAAGAGTTGGGCTGGAAATGGTAAAAGCGGTAACTTTTGGAACCCCAGCCCATATATTTCCCCAGAGCAACCCACTTCCTTTCCAAACTTGAAGTTAATGAGAAAGCATAAACATTTATACCAGAAAGCAGCAAGAGTCCATATAAGGACAGAAAGAGATTCCTGCCTTTGCCAGGTGCCCAGTGCCTGAAAGGGCTGTCTTGGAAGCAAGCCAGCACACTACTCAAAGCAAACTGTCAGGTCATGAGGAAAAAACATCAGAACTTTCTAAGTCTCTATTCTCTATTAAATATTGCAGTTACAGAGAGAAGGAGGGAGAGAGAGAGAGAGAGGCTGTATTTCATACTAAAAAGGGACATGAAAATACTAAAAGCCTGTCTGCACTACCCTGAGGGAAGGAGAACATGTCTTCATCACCAGTTCTGTCACTGATGAACTTGGGGACTTGGCCTTGGAGGAAGCCCTCACCCTCTGGAGAATGCAACTTCCTCTGCTGTGGAAATAAGGAGTCACACTTGATGGCTGTGGTGGTTTGATTCAGGTGTCCCCCATAAACTCAGGTGTTCTGGATGCTAGGTTCCCCAGCTGATGGCAAGTAAAGCCTCCTGGAGATTATTGTTGGGGGGCGTGGGCTTGTGGGTGTTATAACCAGTGTCCCCATGCCAGTGTTTGGCACACTCTCCTGTTGCTATTGTCTACCATATGTTGACCAGGAGGTGATGTCCACCCTCTCTGCTTATGCCCTCCTCTTCCCCTGCCATCATGGAGCTTCCCTTTGAGTCTATAAGCCAAAATAACCCCCTTTTTTTCCCCAAAAGCTGCTCTTGGTTGGGTGATTTCTGCTAGCAATATGAACCTGACTGCAATGGGCTACCAGAATTCTCACAGTTCTGACATTCTGTGACTTTATAAAGTACAACTTAGACATGTACAACAGGAAGCAATTCTCTTTTTTTTAATATATTTTTTTTATTTTAAAAAGAGTGAGAGAGGGCTGGAGAGATGGCTTAGTGGTTAAGCACATGCCTGTGAAGCCTAAGGACCCTGGTTCGAGGCTCAATTCCCCAGGACCCACGTTAGCCAGATGCACAAAGGGGGGCACGCGTCTGGAGTTCGTTTGCAGTGGCTGGAAGCCCTGGCGCGCCCATTCTCTCTCTCTCTCTCTCTCTCTCTCTCTCTGTTGCTGTCAAATAAATAAATAAACAAAAAAAAATTAAAAAAAAATAAAAATAGCCGGGCGTGGTGGCACACGCCTTTAATCCCAGCACTCGAGAGGCAGAGGTAGGAGGATTGCTGTGAGTTCAAGGCCACCCTGAGATGACAGAGTTAATTCCAGGTCAGCCTGGACCAGAGTGAGACCCTACCTTGAAAAACGAAAAAAAAATAAAAATAAAAGTAAATAAAATAAAATAAAAAGAGTGAGAGAGAGATTGGGCACACCAGGGCCTCAGCCACTGGACTCAAACTCCAGATGCCCGTGCCACTTAATGGGCATGTGTGACCTCGCGCTAGCCTCATCTTTGTGTGTCTGGCTTACGTGGGATCTGGAGAGTCAAACATGGGTTCTTAGGCTTTGCAGGCAAGCGCGTTAACCTCTACGCCATCTCTCCAGCTCAGGAAGCAATTCTTGAAACTTAAGCAGGAAAGGACCTTTCGGTGAGAATATAACCGAAAGTTCGGAGCCGGAGGTTGGGAGTACCAGGCTGGAAAAGAATCCACATGGTGGAGTGGGGCTCGAACTGTGGGTAGAATAGAAACAATGCATCCTGGGGTGAATCTCTCCAGTTGTTTCCCCACCATCGTGTCACTGCACCCACAATTCAAAATCCTGGGACAGAAGGTCAAATTAATCTAGCTCAGAGCCATACCACCACTTGGTTGCTAGGCAAGTGACCTTGATTTATAGTCTCCCCAGGATATTGTTCATCGGGTGAGACATAATTCCCTCAGAGGACCCTGGAGTAGGGTTATGTCAAAAGATGATAACTACTGTGTAGCTCTCACTGTCACCTGTCTTTGTAAGACCACACCTGCTATCACACAGGCTATCTTCATAGCCCACGGAAAATGCATGTGCGTTTAGATTCAGACAAGAGCCAGAGAGAGGAGAGGAAAGGGGAGGGGAGAGGGAAAGAAGGAGAGATCTATGTTTTATTTTATCTTATTTTTATTTTTTATTTTTGGTTTTTCGAGGTAGGGTCTCACTTTGGCCCAGGCTGCCCTGGAATTCACTGTGTAGTCTCAGGGTGGCCTCGAACTCACGGTGATCCTCCTACCCCTGCCTCCCGAGTGCTGGGATTAAGGGCGTGCGCCACCACGTCCGGCCTATGTTTTATTTTAAATCAATCTTTCTTTCCACATACAGAGGCCTGTGTTTTGTTTTGTTGTTGCTGTTTAGGAGAGGGGTATATGCTCTGTGGTGTATGCACACGTGTGTACCACTGTATGCAGGTGCCACTTTGTACCCACAGAAGCCAGAGGAGAATGTTGACTGTCCTCCTCTCCCATCTTGTTTCCTCAAGACCGAGTCTGTCAACGAACCCAAAGCTGCCATTTGGGGTTAGACTGACCAGTGCTCCCCGGCAATTTGGAGCCCTGTTTTGCTGTTCGTTTCTTAGTGAGGGAAGGAGTGAAAGGCAGGAAAGAAAATTTTCAAGTAAACTTAGTGAAGAAACAGCTGGTTGCTACAGCTAGGGGACAGCCTGAACTGTATATTCAGAAAGGAGTAAATCAAAAATAGGCTAAAAGATAGGCTGCGGATGGCACAAGATATGGGTTGGTCGGGTCAACCTAAACTTTATGTCCCGGGAAGAGGATAAACAAAAATACAGTTTTGAGAAAAACCAAAATAATAAAAGAGTTTTCCAAGACAGCCTGACCAAGGACTCTGGTTATGCACAAATAAGATATGTAGACATAACTGTACAAGCTTGGCAAATACCCTTGTGAAACCCCCTCCCCTTTCCCTTCCTTGCTAAAAACCCTATAAAAAGAAACACCCAATAGGGCTCAGGGTCGACTCCTCTGTCTCCTGCATGAGATACGAGCGACCCCAGAGCTCTGGTTTCCCGAATAAAGCCTCATGCTTTTGCAGCAAGTTGGATCTCCTGTGTGTCTTTGGGTGCGTGCTATCTCGAGACTTGAGTGAAGGTCTCCCTCTGGGGGTCTTTCAACTGGGGGCTCATCAGGGATTTGCACGTCTACCCAGGACTCCGGAGACCCCCTTGGAGGTAAACAATGTAAATGTCTGCAGCGCTGCTTGTCTGAGTGATTTCTGTTGCTCTGATCTGTTTTAATTTCGGTTTGGGCAGCTGCTGTTCAGGACCGTGAGGACCTGACAATGGTGGTTGGCAGGACCACAGGCTGCAATCCTGGGGGACACCCTGGGATCTGAGGAGAGTCAGGGTGGCTGACAGTCTCCTATCTGGTAAAGGAAGATTGTGTATTTCTCCTCCAGGAGAAACCACGGAGGCATCTTCCATCTGAAACTGCATTTGGTTTTCTGTTCTGAACGCATCGGAGGCGTCACGGTTTTTGGTTTCTTCTTGTCAGTATCTATTTTGTGTTTGTTTGTGGACTCTTGTTTCTAATTGTGGGACAGACTGTGATGATCCCCCCCCTGACTCTGACGGTATCTCATTTCTCTGAAGTTAGAAGTAGGGCTCATGACTTATCTGTAAAAATTTAAAAAGGTAAATAGCAGACTTTCTGCTCCTTTGAGTGGCTGCCAGAGGGAGCATTTGATCTAACCATTATTTCTGCTGTTAAGAATATTGTTTTTCAGAAGGGACCACATTCTCACCCAGATCAACAGCCATACATCCTGGTCTGGGAGAGCCTAGTGACGGATCCCCCGGCATGGGTCAAGCCCTGGATCCACCCCCCGCCACGGTCAGGCTCCCGAGTCCTGGCAGTGGCCCAACAAGCCACGAGAAAACCAAGCTGAATGGCCACAGACCCCTCGGCTCAGCCCAAAATGTATCCTAAAATAGAGGACCCTCCCGAGTGGCCCTCTGCCCTGATTCCATCTCCCCCACCTTACGCCGCCCCCCCCCCCCGGCGCCAGCTTTGGCCGAGGGAGGAGGAGATGGGCCCACTGCAGGGACTAGAAGCCGAAGTCCCAAAGGACCTGATTCCACCGTGTCCCTGCCCCTATGAGCCTTTGGTCCTCCCCCTGACCCTAGCATGTCCCCGGCCCAAATGAGTAGCCTACCCAGCTCCCAAATGAGATTGATGCGGGATTCCCTCTCACCTGACCTGAATGGAATTACAACTCAGCAGAAGATAGGGAGCGACTGACAGTCTTACCACCGGGCTCTGATGGCAGGTCTCAGGGGGGCTGCCCGCCGCCCCACAAATCTGGCTAAGATAAGAGAGGTCCTCCACCTCCCTCTGTGTTTTTAGAAAGCTTGATGGAGGCTCACCGGAGATATACTCCTTTTGACCCTACTTCTCCGGGTCAACAGGCAGCAATAACAATGACATATATAGGGCAGTCTGCTCCAGACATTAAAAAGAAATTACAACATCTGGAAGGTTTACAAGATCTAGCTTTGACAGACATAATTAAGGAAGCTGAGAAGATTTATCATAAGAGAGAGAAGAAGAAAAGAAAGACAGAGAAAGAAAGAGACTTGAGTGAAGGTCTCCCTCTGGGGGGTCTTTCAGGAGGAGCAATAATGACTTAAACAAAAACAGGGAAAAAAAAATTCAAAGAAAAGTTATATTCCAGGCTGGAGAGATGGCTCAGTGGTTAACTGATGCTTGCTTGCAAATCCTGATGGCCCAAGCTCAATTCCTCAATACCCATGAAAAGTCAGATGCACAAAGTGGCACATGACTGGGATATTTGCAGAGGATCTGGCACGTCCATTCTCTCTCTCTGTCTCTCTCTCTCTCTCTCTGCTTCTTCTTTTTCTCTCTTTCCTTACAAATAAATAAAAATAACAAAGAAAAACATTTTTAAAAAGTTATATTCCATACTTAATAAAGTTTGACACATAAAATGTTCAGCAAATATAACTGCTAACATGGATTCTGTCCTACCAATAAATGTTCCCTGCGGTTCCATTGTGGTGGTGGTGGTGGTGGTATATTCCAGAAGCAAATTCTTGACTTGCACAAAATTATGCAAATGATTGACATTTTTCTGATGCATTTAAACCACACCAAACTTCTTCATATTTCAACGTCCACTGGGCCAAGCCAGTGCCCCCAGGTTCATCTGATAACATTTAGATTTGTTTTGTTTGCCACTGATGAGTTTATGGAAGGATTAATGAATTCAAATTCAAAAAATAAAGACCTGGCTGGAGATGTGGCTTATCCATTAAGGCGCTTGCCTGTGAAGCCTGAGGACCCATGTTCGACTCTCCAGATCCCACATAAGTCAGACACACAAGGTAATACATGCACATAAGGTGGTGCACTTGTCTGAAGTTTGACTGCAGCGGCTGGAGACCCTGGCATGCCAATTCCCTCTCTCTTTCTCTGTCTCTTTATCTCTCTCTCTCTCTCTCTCTCTCTCTCTCTCTCTCTCTGTCTGTCTGTCTTTCATAAATAATATACAGACCAAGGCTGGGGAGATAGCTCAGCAGTTAAAGGCACTTGCTTGCAAAGCCTGCCAGCCAGGGCTCAATTCACCAGTAGCCACATAAAACCAGATGTACAAAGTGGTGCATGTGTCTGGATATGGCAATAAGGTGTACCTGTTCTTTCTCTCTCTCATAAATAAACAAGCAAAATACTTTTTTAAAAAATCTTGGAGTTCTGGGCTGGAGAGATGGCGTAGCGGTTAAGCGCTTGCCTGTGAAGCCTAAGGACCCCGGTTCGAGGCTCGGTTCCCCAGGCCCCACGTTAGCCAGATGCACAAGGGGGCGCACGCGTCTGGAGTTCGTTTGCAGAGGCTGGAAGCCCTGGCGCGCCCATTCTCTCTCTCTCCCTCTTATCTGCCTTTCTCTCTGTGTCTGTCGCTCTCAAATAAATAAATAAAAATTTAAAAAAAAAATCTTGGAGTTCTTTTCACTGTTTCCAGACCATATTTAGGTTTTCTAAATATAAGAACTCAAAAGCTGGGTGTGGTGGCGCACGCCTTTAATCCCAGCACTCGGGAGGCAGAGGTAGGAGGATCACCGTGAGTTCGAGGCCACCCTGAGACTCCATAGTGAATTCCAGGTCAGTCTGAGCTAGAATGAGACCCTACCTTGAAAAACCAAAGTAAATAAATAAATGTAAGAACTCTTTTCCACTCATTTATTCTAAAATTGTAACCCACTAGAATAGTACAAATAGTTGTTGTTGGTGGTGAGAAAAACACAGATAAGAAATAAACAGAAGGCTGGGCATGGTGGTGCACGCCTTTAATCCCAGCACTCAGGAGGCAGAGGTAGGAGGATTTCCATGAGTTCGAGGCCACCATGAGACTATATAGTGAATTCCAGGTCAGTCTGAGCTACAGTGAAACCCTACCTCGGGAAAAGAAAATAAATAAAAAGAAACAAACAAATAAACAGAAGGGCTGGAGAGATGGCTTAGCGGTTAAGCACTTGCCTGTGAAGCCTAAGGACCCCGGTTGGAGGCTCGATTCCCCAGGACCCACCATAGCCAGATGCACAAGGGGGCACACGCATCTGGAATTCACCTGCAGTGGCTGGAGCCCTGGTGCACTCATTCTTTCTCTATCTCTTTCTCTCTCTGCCTTTTTCTCTCTGTTGCTCTCAAATAATTAACCAAGAAAAAATTTTTTTAAATGGCACACACCTTTAGTCCCAGCACTCAGGTGGCAGAGGTAGGAGGATTGCCATGAGTTCAAGACCACCCTGAGAATACATAGTAAATTCCAGGTAAGCCTTGGCCAGAGTGAGACCCACCTCAAAAAACCAAAAAGTGGTAGAGGAAGAAGAAGAAAAAGAAAACACAGCCAAATTATCAGAATTAACTCCTAAAACTGAGTTCATACCTGTGTTCCATGATGTCTTATGAGAAAGGAATATGGTTGAACGAGAGATGGACAAATATACAAATGTTATCTGCAGACAGAGGAATGGAAGGAAGAATACAATTCAACATGCCATTTAAAAAAATTTATTTTATTACATATCAAATAGCTTATGGTTTATATGCGGTTTGTCCCCCAGGGGTACACTGTTGATAGCTTGGTCCTCAGCGTAGTGAACCCCAGGAATATTTCCATCTCTGCCTCCCCAGCACTGGGAGTTTAGGCACACTCCTGGCATCTTATGTGAGTGCTGAGATTCCCACTCAGGTCTTCATGTGGCAAACACAGAGCCTTCTCACCAAGCCCTCGTCTGGTATTTTCACTAGTGCCCTGCATATCCTGTTTCCTCTGCTAGCTCCCAAATACGCTGTGACAGAAAAACAGCCATCTCCACTTTTGTGTTTTACAGTGTTTATTAAAGTATGTTATTTTAATAAGTAAATGAAATTGGCTTCCATAAAAGCTGCCACAATCTACCAGAACGAGAGGCTTAATTGATGCCTCTGGAAAACCAAGTTCCCACTGATTTCCAAGTCACTTTTCAGAACATAATAGGGGATGTGAAGAGAAACAATAATCAGAAATTATATGAGATCCATACTTCATAGTGAGATGTGCCCAAACTCCTGCTGAAAACCCCACACCTGGAGCTGACCCACCTGCTACTTAGGGCTATGCAGACAGGAAGAAGTAATACTGGGGGCTGGAGAGATGGCTTAGCAGTTAACACACTTGCCTGCAAAGCCAAAGGACCCAGGTTCGACTCCCCAGGACCCATGTAAGCCAGATGCACAAGGGGCACATGCATCTGGAGTTCGTTTGCAGTGGCTGGAGGCCCTGGCACACCCATTCTCTCTCTCTCTGTCACTCTCAAATAAATAAATAAAAATGTATTAAATAAAACTAAAAAAAAAAAAAAAGAAGTTCAGTTTGTAGCCAGGTGTGGTGGCACATGCCTTTAGTCGCAGCACTCGGGAGACTGAGGTAGAAGGAGTCTGAGGCCAGCCTGGAATTATACCGAGTGAGTTCCAAGTTAACCTGGGCTAGGGTGAGTCTTACTTTGGAAAAAAAAAAAAAAAAATGAATGAATGAATGAAAAAGAGGTAGAGCGATGGCTCAGCAGCTAGAGGCATTTGCTTACAAAGCCTGATGACCTGGGTTCAATTCCCCAGTGCCCACATAAAACCATTTACACAAAGTGGCACATGTGTCTGGAGTTCATTTGCAGTGGCAGGAGGCCCTGGTGTGTTTATACGCACTCATTCTCTATCTGCCTCTTTCTCTGTCTCACTCCCTCTCAAATAAAATATTTAAAAAATTTTTTCAGTTTCCGATGTAGAAATAAAAACACGAGTTCTAGAACATTCCTTCCTATTAAAGTTGCCTCTGTAAGAGAGGAAAATATCTTTTCCTTCTCTCTTTCTAAGTTCATGGCTAAGGCCTTTGTCTCAAAAGATGAAAAATACACTGATTTATTTAAATACATTTTATGTGATACAAGAATCTTTATAAGAAAATGAAGGCCCCACAAAGTGTTAAACATGAGTCATTGAAAAAAAAATAGTTTATTTATTTATAAGAGAAAAAGAGAGAATGGGTATGCCAGGGCCTATTGCCACTGGGGAAAAAAAAAAAAAAGCTGACAAAATCTGAAAGCCTAACACTACCTATACAAAACCTGCATAACAGAATGGGAAAAAAGTATGACATCAAAATAGAAGAAAGATGAATTGGAAAGAAGGGACTTGATGGAATGTAGATTTGGGAGGGGGAGAATAGGGGTGACTAGAGGGTGTTATCATGGTTTATTGTTTATTCTTATGAAAGTTGTCAATAAGTTAAAAAAAAAAAAAAACAACTCCAGATGCATGTGCTATTTTGTGTAGCTGGCCATATCTGGGTACTGGAGAACCAAACTCGGGCAGTCAAGTTTTGTAAGAAAGTGTCTTTAACCACTGAATTACCCCTCCAGCCCCATGTGCTGTGTTTTTTTAATTTTTTTTTTTGTTTTATGTTTATTTATTCATTTGAAAGTGACAAAGAGGCAGAGAGAAAGAGAGAGAGAATGGGTACGTCAGGGCCTCCAGCCACTGCAAACGAACTCCAGACATGTGCGCCCCCTTGTGCATCTGGCTAACGTGGGGCCTGGGGAATCAAGCCTTGAACCGGGGTCCTTAGGCTTCATAGGCAAGTGCTTAACCACTAAACCATCTTTCCAGCACCCATGTGGTTTTTAAAGTAGGTTTAATAAAGCATGGGCGGTGAAATCCTGGAGCAATATGACAGGGCAAAACTTGTACACTGTAGCCGGGCGTGGTGGCGCACTCCTTTAATCCAGCACTTGGGAGGCTGAGGTAGGAGGATCACCCTGAATTCCAGGCCATCCTGAGATTACAGAGTGAATTCTGATCAGCCTGGGCTAGAGTGAGACCCTACCTCGAAAAAAAAAAAAAAAATTGTACACTCTAATGATAATTAACAGGGAAGCTTAGCAAGGCCTGTTTACTCCTCCGGTTTTTCTGTGCCCCGAACCTTTTGCTGACGAGGGGTGCTCCTTGCTTCTGCACGGGGGAGGGGTGACTCTCACATGGAGTCGGGGGTCTTAGTATCTGGACCAGCAGAGTATAGGAAAGGTTTTATTACCTGCTTCAGGGAAGGTGTAGGGAAAGATCAGGGTGACATCCCTGCCCGCCACTTTATCAAATTTATTCAGCTGGAAACATTCAAAGTGCCAAGACATCCTATTTTGAGGGTAGCATGTCCAGAACCCCACCACTTGATGTTAATTTTGACCTTGTAATTAAACTGTAGCGATCTATTCAGATAAGCAATTTGAGTTCTATAATGATGGCAGAGCACGTTCCATCTTAACTCTTGGAGACTATTTTTGCTTTTTTACAATGTTAAAAGCTATATCCTGTGAATGTGTGTTTTTACTGCAACTAATGACTATATTTATTTCTGATCCCTATGATAGTTATAATAACTATGAGAGCAAAAAAAAAAAAAAAATCAAAGGGAAACATTTTGCTCTCCAATATAAACACTCAAAATATTTCATTTAAAATTCATTGTATTTTGCTAACTTAGAATTTTTTTAAAAAACAGCCTAATTACCAAAAGGAGGCAAGATTTTTAAATGTAAATAAAAGTATAAATAAGCAATGCAGGTCTCCTTAAGTAATTTACCAAACAGACACCATGTCTCTGTATAGGAATTATTATCCAACCAGCATTTGAAATGCGACCCAGTGAGGGAAAGGATTTTCATCCCTCACTGTCCCTGGTTCGTCAGAATGAAAATCTTGGCTCCATCCACTCTAGGCTGGATAAGGAGGCTCACCATTCACTTCCCGTGACTCATCAGCTCCTTGAAACCCTCTCAACCCCTCGGTCTCATGGTCAAATGAATACGCTTGAGTTGGTTCTCCTCAGCTGGTCAGCATTCCTGCTGCTTTCCTGTTGTGTGCCCTCAGCTGGGCCCAAACATTTGCCAGCCTACTCATTCCAAAAATAAAATTCTGGGCTGGAGAGATGGCTTAGCGGTTAAGCGCTTGCCTGTGAAGCCTAAGGACCCCGGTTCGAGGCTTGATTCTCCAGGACCCACATTAGCCAGATGCACAAGGAAGTGCACACGTTTGGAGTTCGTTTTCAGTGGCTGGAGGCCCTGGCGCCCCCATTCTCTCTGTCTCTCTATCTGCTCTCTCTCTCTCTCTCTCTGTGTCCGTAGCTTTCAAATAAATAAATAAAAATAAACAAAATTAAAAAAATAAATAAATAAAATTCTGGGCTGGAGAGATGGCTTAGCGGTTAAGCGCTTGCCTGTGAAGCCTAAGGACCCCGGTTCGAGGTTCAGTTCCCCAGGTCCCAGGTTAGCCAGATGCACAAGGGGGCGCACGCGTCTGGAGTTCGTTTGCAGAGGCTGGAAGCCCTGGCGCGCCCATTCTCTCTCTCTCCCTCTATCTGTCTTTCTCTCTGTGTCTGTCACTCTCAAATAAATTAAAAAAAAAATAAAATAAATAAAATTCTAAGTGTTCCTCAAAGACTTCAGTCCGGATTGCCCAGAGATAGTCTGAAATTTAAAAAGGAAAAGCAAACAAATATTATTGTCATAATTTTTTTAAAAAATTTTTATTAGCATTTTCCATGATTATAAAAAAATATCCCATGGTAATTCCCTCCCTCCCCTCCCCACACTTTCCCCTTTGAAATTCCATTCTCCATCATATTACCTCCCCAACACAATCATTGTACTTACATGTATACAATACCAACCTAGTAAGTACCCTCCCCCCTTTCATAATTTTTTTAATTATTGCCTAAATAAGAATTGGTAGAAAACAATTTTAGGTCATTTATTTAAAAACCATACCTTATAAGAAGTCTGAAAAGCACCCCTCAAATCACTGATTGAGGACTCCTTCCACCCCTATGCCATACAATGGCACTTCATTGCATATCTCCAAAGACAGCGTGGGTACGAGAACAAGATTTCAAGGCAAGGGCTGGAGAGATGGCTTAGCGGTTAAGGCATTTGCCTGTGAAGCCAAAGGACCTAGGTTCGAATCCCCAGGATTCACGTAAACCAGCTGCGTAAGGGGCACATGTGTTTGGAATTTGTTTGCAGTGGCTAGAGGCCCTGGTGTGCCCATTCTCTTTGTGTTTGTCTCTCTTCTCTCTATCTCTCTTGCTCTCTGCTCGCAAATAAATAAATAAAAATTTAGAAGAAGAAAAACAAAAGATTTCAAGGCAAGGATGGAGGAAAGTCAGGGACGCCTTTGCCGCTGCTTTTACAGTCCATTGGGCATCTATTCAATGAAAGCGTGTTCATGCAGGGCCTCCTGAGGCGTGACGTTCCCTGGTGCTAGTACAGGCGGAAGTTGGCTCCCCAGCTTCGCTGAGCATTTAGGCAACGCCAGTCATCTTGTCTGGGGAATGGCTTCTCTGGAGTAAGCTCTACCAGGACTCATGTCACTTGACCTTCTTCATGCACTGGGATTGTAGGGTCACTGCTTTGAGGTCTCCACTAACTGCCTCTGCCGCCTCTTCCTCCTTCTTTCCAGCTGACCTGAGATTCACATTGTAGGCTCAGGTTGACCTTGAACTTGCAGTGACCCTCCTACCTCTGCCTCCCAAGTGCTGGAATTAAAGGCGTGCGCCACCAAACCACGTGCCACCTTCTTTTATTAAAAAAAAAAAATTGGGGGGGGGCTGGAGAGATGGCTTAGTGGTTAAGCGCTTGCCTGTGAAGCCAAAGGACCCCGGTTCAAGGCTCGGTTCCCCAGGTCCCACGTTAGCCAGATGCACAAGGGGGCGCACACGTCTGGAGTTTGTTTGCAGAGGCTGGAAGCCCTGGCGCACCCATTCTCTCTCTCTCCCTCTATCTGTCTTTCTCTCTGTGTCTGTCACTCTCAAATAAATAAATTAAAAAAAAATTTAATTTATTTGTAAGCAGACACACCCACACCCACCCACCCACTCACACACACACACACACACACACACACAGAATGGGCACTCTAGGGCCTATGGCCACTGCAAACAAGTTCTGGATGCATGCGCCACTTTGTGCATCCGGCTTTCCATGGGTACTAGGTAGCCAAATCCAGGTCGTTAAGCGCCTTAACCGTTGAGCCATCTTTCCAATCCCTGCTTTCTGCTTTTTGCCAGTGAGTAGAATTCAGGCATCCAATGGATGAATAAAGTGGAGCTCTTTATCTGTGAGATTGAGCAGCCCGGGGTTAGGATCAGCAATGAGAGGTATCAGGCATCAAGCCCGGTATTTCCTTGATACAACCCCGTGACTACCTAACATCCCACTTGGGGACGTCTAAGCTCTGAGCTCCACCTCTCTTTCATCCTGAACACAACAGATTCCTGGGCCTTAGTTTCCAGTTGGCATCTTGGTCACCTGTGCTGAATCCTGCAGATGCGCTCACCCCTTCATCCACTTGCCTGGTGGCCTGCTCTGCCATCTACCCAAACCCTCCGCTGGGCCCAGGGTATCAGTATGTGGTTGACCTTGGCCAATGAAGGATACTAATGGCTCTGAGAAAAGGACAATGGCAGAACCGGAGTTTATTTTTCCTCTTTTCAGGAGACAGAGGTCAAATCTCCTGTCAGATAGCCCCTCCCTTGTAAACTGGGGCGTGTGTGTGTCTGCCTGCTCTCTCAAGTTTCCTTACTTCTTCTTCTTCTTTTTTTTTTCTAAGGTAGGGTCTCACTGTTGCTCAGGCTGAGCTGGAATTGACTCTGTAGTCTCAAACTGGCCTTGAACTTACAGGGATCCTCCTACCTCTGCCTCCTGAATGCTGGGATTAAAGGTGTGCGCCACCACGCCTGGCTTCCTTGTTTCTTTAATCTTAAGGAGTAATCGCACCTCAGGGATACTACTTCATGGGTGCTACACTCTCCCTTTTGGCATTTCCACATCCTAGCTCAAGAGACCCTTTGTTAAACTCACCTTGATATATCCAATATGAGTAAAACACCAGTTTCCTGCTTGAACCTCACTAACATCTCACATATAACAATGAGCGCGTGATACAGCCATTAGCACGAGGCACAAGAAATGCTCCATTCTCTCCTCTTTCCTCTTACAATTCTTACTCACTGTACAATGACTGTGGAATACCTTTAACATAGTAGCTATTTAATATATGTTTGCTGGATGAATAAAAAATATTCCAAAGGTACTTCTAGCCATCATTTTAGATTCAAACATATGAAGTCAAGGTGCTTTCATCTTGCTTATCAGATGTTAATTTTTTTGTTTTTGTTTTTCTCGGTAGGGTCTCGCTCCAGCCCAGGCTGACCTGGAATTCACTATGGAGTCTCAGGGTGGCCTCGAAGTCACTGTGATCCTCCTACCTCTGCCTCCCGAGTGCTGGGATTAAAGGCATGTGCCACCATGCTTAGCTTCAGATGTTAAATTTGAAGGTTTTATTCCAATAATTGAGTTGGAAGAGGAGTTCTGCTTTACAAATTTTCTTTCCTTTCTCATGCTGTGACTGATTATGGCTCAAGTCCAGGACAAGCAGTGTCAAGGGACAAGCTGATATTTCAGGGGCAGCTGAACAGACTAAAAGATTAGTTCGCTGAACTTTCCTAGATCTTGGGGGAAATTGAGCTGGGGAGATGGATCAGCAGTTAAAGGTGTTTGCTTGCAAAGCCTGTTGGCCCAGGTTCAATTCCCCAGTCCCCACATAAAGCCAGATGCACAAAGTGGCATATACATCTGGAGTTCAATTATAGCAGCGGGAGGTTCTGACATTCCCATTCTTTATCATTCTCTCTTTCTCTTTCTTCTCACAGGAAAAAAAAGAAATCTTGGGGCTGGAGATACAGCTTAGTGGTTAAGGTGCTTGCCTAAAAAGCCAAAGGACCCAGGCTCAATTCCTCAGGTAGCACATGTGTCTGGAGTTCGTTTGCAGTGTCTAGAGGTCCTGGCATACCCATTCTCTCTCTCTCTCTCCCTGCTTCTCTTTCTCTCAAATAAATAAATATTTTTTTTAATTGGGCTGGAGAAATGGCTTAGCAATTAAGGTGCTTGCCTGCAAAGCCAAAGTACCCAGGTTTGATTCCCTAGGACCCACATAAAGCCAGGTATACAAAATGGCACATGCATCTGGGGTTTGTTGGCAGTGGCTAGAGGCCCTGGCATGCCTGTTCATTCTGTCTCTCTATCCGCCTCTCTCTCTCTCTAATAAATAAAACAAAATAAGACATTTTTAAAAATCAATTTTTTAAAAAAGCTTGGAGGAAATAGTGACTTTAGCTCTTGTCATCTGATTCATATGGCTGACTTTGCAAGTTTGTCATTTTTTTTCTCTCTCCTCCAGTCAGAGTGCAATATAGTCTGGGGTCAACTGTACCTCCTGGAATCTATTCATGCTTATAATGACAAGTCACATAGTCAATAAAGTTTCTCATCCCTCACCGTGTGTATTGATCTTGCTCATGCACTGTAGAAGTCATTTCTAGGTCTGGTATTGGAGTGGGGGGGCCCTTCCTGGACTGGAGCCAAGGGCAGCCCCTGGGGGACTCTACTATTTTTTAAAGGCGAGCAGTGTTAGGCAAAAAGAGATTCTGGTGTTGGGTGGCAGAGAACCCTACACTAAATCTAAAAAGATTTGGGCAGTTCCCATCACCTTTAACCCACTTCTGTCACCCCTGTTTCTGTCCACTTGTCCCTTCCCTCACCTTGTGACCCTATGCTCTGGGCATATGGACTGACGCACGCTTAAGGAGGAGTATAGAAACAAGAATTGAAAGCATGTTAAGTACTAAAAAGAATGCTCAGGGCTGGAGAGATAGCTTAGCGGTTAAACGCTTGCCTGTGAAGCCTAAGGACCCTGGTTCGGGGCTCGATTCCCCAGAACCCAGGTAAACTAGATGCATAAGGGGTACGCATGCATCTGGAGTTCGTTTGCAATGGCTGGAGGCCCTGGCACACCCATTCTCTCTCTCTCTCTCTCTCTCTCTCTCTCTCTCTCTCTCCCTCTCTCTCTCTCTTCCTCTTTCTCTGTCTGTCATTCTCAAATAAATAAATAAAAATTTCTAAAATTTTTTTTAAAAAAGAATGTTCATTGGGAACCAACTGCAAACATTCCCTTCTATATTTTGCTGAACTATCTCCCTAAGGAGAACATTAAGGATTTTTTCAATTTCAGGTTTAATTTTACCAAGAAAAAAAGTTACACATTCGATGGCTCCTAATCTATCTTCTTTGTTCTGTGTTCTATGGCGAAGTGACTGTATAAAATTCTTTCTTCTTGGGGCTGGAGAGATGGCTTAGAAGTTAAAGCGCTTGCTTGCTGTGGTGGTTTGATTCAGGTGTCCCCTATAAACTTAGGTGTTCTGAATGCTAGGTTCACAGCTGATGGAGATTTGGGAATTAATGCCTCCTGCAGGCAGTGTATTGTTGGGGGTGGGTTTATGGGTGTTATAGCCAGTTTCCCCTTGACAGTGTTTGGCACACTCTCCTGTTGCTATTGTCCACCTTATGTTGGCCAGGGGGTGATGTCCACCCTCTGCTCATGCCATCATTTTTCCTGCCATCGTGGAGCTTCCCCTACCCCCAAGCCTATAAACCTCTTTTTTCCCACAAGATGCTCTTGGTTGGGTGATTTCTACCAGCAATGCAGACCTGACTGCAACAGTAAAGTGGTACCAGGAGTGGGATTGCTGCTGGACACCTGACTGTGTGGTTTTGGTCTTTTGGAGCTGATTTTCAAGAGGAATGTGGAAGGATTTGAAACCCTGGCCTAAGAGATGCCTTGCAGTGCTGTTAAGTACAGCTTGATGGACTATTCTGGTTTGAGCTGCAAGACCTGAAGGCAGTAAGAACTATGGACTGTGAGGTTTGGCTTATGGGGGTGAGAAAGAACTTTTGCCTGGACTGGGCTAGCAGTTTATGTGAGAAGCTTGCTCTTGTGCCCGTGTCCTGAGAAGTTGTGCAGGGATGCTTTGCGTAGAAATGAACTGGTGTGAGCAGAGGGATATGGCACAGAAAGAAAAAAAAAATCTTTGGGTGAACTGCTGCCTGTTCAGCTGCAAGTGAGGGATTACAACCTTTGAGATTGGGTCACCTGACCTGCATTGGGGCAACAGGAAGAATGTAGACTCTTTTGAAGGGGCCTGAGTACTCAAGGAGTGTCCTTTTCTTCAAAGTCTGCTTTATTCCCCCCCCCCCAGATTAACAAATTGGCACCCTTCCTGGTATTGTGGAGTATAAGAAATGCAGGAAAGAGGGTCACTGAGTTTGCAACAGTGGCTTGCAGTGGAGAATGGGGGGGGGGGTGGTGTGGTGTGGTGGTGGTGCTGGGACCATCAGATGGCTGCTGAGGAAAGCTGCCGGCCCCGATGAAGTTTCCCAGGACTGTGAGTAGCCTAGCTGGAGGGGTGGAACTGGAATGCCAGAGACTTGTTGCTGGTTAGAATTAGTGGACTTGGAGATTTGTCACTGGCTAGAGTTGTTAGACTTGGAGCTGCAGAGTTTGGTGTTTGCTTTTTAAATCATGTATTTCTTGAATATTTCTTTGCTATGCCCAGTGCCATCTTTTGCAGTGTGAATGTTTATTCTGTGCCATTATGGGTTTTCTGGGGAATTTTTGGTATTGTGGCTCAGTTAAAAGATCTTGGACTATGGGGATGTATGAACATCATTAGAATTGATAAAAACTATGGGGACTTTTAAAGTCAGACTGAATGCATTGTATTTTACATCATGTATGGATATCAGTTTATGGGGTCCAGGGGTGGAATGTGGTGGTTTGATTCAGGTGTCCCCCATAAACTTAGGTTTCTGAATGCTAGGTTCCCAGCTGATGGCAATTGGAAATTAAAGCCTCCTGGAGGGAGTGTATTGTTGGGGGAGGGCTCATGGGTGTTATAGCCAGTTTCCCCATGCCAGTGTTTGGCACACTCTCCCGTTGTTATTGTCCACCTTATGTTGGCCAGGGGGTGATGTCCACCCTCTGCTCATGCCATCACTTCCCCTGCCATCGTGGAGCTTCCCCAACCCCCAAGCCTATAAGCCAAAATAAACCTCTTTGTTCCCACAAGCTTCTCTTGGTTGGGTGATTTCTACCAGCAATGTGGACCTGACTGCAAGACCTGCAAAGTCAAAGGACCCAGGTTCAATTTCCCAGGGCCCACATAAGCCAGATGCACAAGGTGGCACACACGTCTGGAGTTCGTTTGCAGTGGATGGAGGCCCTGGCGTGCCCATTCTCTCTCCCTCTGTCTCTCAAATAAATAAATAAAAACAAAATATATTTTTTAAAATTCTTTTTCTATCTTCAGCTGAATTCAAGGTGGGAGATGGCTGCAGTGACCTTCTCATTGCTGGGACAAACACTCAATCAGGAGCAGTTGATGGGAGGAAAGGGTTTCTTTCAAGACTTGCAGATTACAGGGGACGCTTCATGGTGGAAGAATCAGGCTCACTGCAGCATGCATCCACAGGGGGGCGGGAGAGAGAGAGAGCAAATAGCCAGTTTAAGCCAGCTGGTGCACCCCTGAGCTTCCCCCAGTGACCCACCACCTCCAGCAGGGGCTCTGCTTGCTAAACTTTCCACTTTGCCAAAATACCTGAGACAACAGGGACATTACCTTCAGACCACCAGAGAAATGAAACTCCTTGTCCTAAGCACCGAGGCCCTGCTTTTCTAGCTCTTTGGAGTTCTTCAGAACACACGTGGGCTGCTAAAAATTATGTTTGTTGCCGGGCGTGGTGGCGCACGCCTTTAATCCCAGCACTCGAGAGGCAGAGGTAGGAGGATCGCCGTGAGTTCGAGGCCACCCTGAGACTACATAGTGAGTTCCAGGTCAACCTGAGAGCTAGAGTGAGACCCTACCTCGAAAAACCAAAAAAGAAAAAGTTTATTTGTGTGTGTGTTGGGGGGGGGGAGCACCAGGACCTCTTGCCGTTATAAATGAACACCAGATGCATGCATCAATTTTCACATCTGGGGATACTTGCGTACTAAGGATATGAACCCAGACCAGCAAGCTTCGCAAGCAAGCGCCTTTATCCACGGAGTCGTCTCCCCGGCTCCACATGAGGGTTTTGTTTCAGTGTTATTATTATGTGTACGTGTGTGTCTGTGGTGTGTGTATGGTGCGTGTGCGTGCATGCCCCGCGAGCATGTCCCATGTGCACACATGTGGACGCTAGACGAGAACAGTGGGTGTCCCCTTTCTATCACTCTTCCATTTTATTTCCTTGAGACCCAGTGTCTGACTGAACCTGGAGCTCGCCATTTTTCAGTCAGGCTAGCTGACCGACAGCCCCCTCATTCTCTGTCCCCCAAACTTCTGCCCTCAGCACTGGGACTACAGGCACCTGTGGCCATCCCTAGATTTATTTTTTTTGTGGGTACTGAGGCTCAAACTCAGGTTGCTGTTTATTAAAAGTGGTTACTAGCTCAATTTTGAAAAAAATTAGCTAATGTGGTGGTGCACGCCTTTAATCCCAGCACTTGGGAGGCAGAGGTAGGAGGATCACCGTGAGTTCAAGGCTACCCTGAAACTACATAGTGAATTCCAGGTCAGCCTGGGCTAGAGTGAAACCCTACTTTGAAAAAGGAAGGGAGGGAGGGAGGGAGGGAGGAAGGGAGGGAGGGAGGGAGGGAGGGAGGGAGGGAGGGAGGGAGGGAGGGAGGGAGGGGAGGAAAAGGAAAGGGAGGGAAGGGAAGGGAAGAGAAGGGGAGGGGAGGGGAGGGGAGGGGAGGGAAGGGGAGGGAAGGAAGGGAAGGGAAGGAAAGGAAGGAGAGGGGAGGAAGGGGAGGGGAGGGAAGGGGAGGGGAGGGGAAGGAAGAGAAGGAAAGGGAAGGGAATGAAAGGAAGGAAAGGAAGGGAAGGGGAGGGGAGGGGAGGGGAGGGGAGGGGAGGGAAGGGAAGGGAAGGAATAAGGGAAGGGAAGGAAGGAAGGAATAAGGGAAGGGAAGGGAAGGGAAGGGAAGGGAAGGGAAGGAATAAGGGAAGGGAAGGAAGGAAGGAATAAGGGAAGGGAAGGGAAGGGAAGGGAAGGGAAGGGAAGGGAAGGGAAGGGAAGGGAAGGGAAGGGAAGGGAAGGGAAGGGAAGGGAAGGGAAGGAAGGAATAAGGGAAGGGAAGGAAGGAAGGAATAAGGGAAGGGAAGGGAAGGGAAGGGAAGGGAAGGGAAGGGAAGGGAAGGGAAGGGAAGGGAAGGAAGGAATAAGGGAAGGGAAGGGAAGGGAAGGGAAGGGAAGGGAAGGGAAGGGAAGGGAAGGAATAAGGGAAGGGAAGGAAGGAAGGAATAAGGGAAGGGAAGGGAAGGGAAGGGAAGGGAAGGGAAGGGAAGGGAAGGGAAGGGAAGGGAAGGGAAGGAATAAGGGAAGGGAAGGAAGGAAGGAATAAGGGAAGGGAAGGGAAGGGAAGGGAAGGGAAGGGAAGGGAAGGGAAGGGAAGGGAAGGGAAGGGAAGGGAAGGGAAGGGAAGGAATAAGGGAAGGGAAGGAAGGAAGGAATAAGGGAAGGGAAGGGAAGGGAAGGGAAGGGAAGGGAAGGGAAGGGAAGGGAAGGGAAGGGAAGGGAAGGAATAAGGGAAGGGAAGGAAGGAAGGAATAAGGGAAGGGAAGGGAAGGGAAGGGAAGGGAAGGGAAGGGAAGGGAAGGGAAGGGAAGGGAAGGGAAGGGAAGGGAAGGGAAGGGAAGGGAAGGGAAGGGAAGGGAAGGGAAGGGAAGGAATAAGGGAAGGGAAGGAAGGAAGGAATAAGGGAAGGGAAGGGAAGGGAAGGGAAGGGAAGGGAAGGGAAGGGAAGGGAAGGGAAGGGAAGGGAAGGGAAGGAATAAGGGAAGGGAAGGGAAGGGAAGGGAAGGGAAGGGAAGGGAAGGGAAGGGAAGGAATAAGGGAAGGGAAGGAAGGAAGGAATAAGGGAAGGGAAGGGAAGGGAAGGGAAGGGAAGGGAAGGGAAGGAATAAGGGAAGGGAAGGAAGGAAGGAATAAGGGAAGGGAAGGGAAGGGAAGGGAAGGGAAGGAATAAGGGAAGGGAAGGAAGGAAGGAATAAGGGAAGGGAAGGGAAGGGAAGGGAAGGGAAGGGAAGGGAAGGGAAGGGAAGGGAAGGGAAGGGAAGGGAAGGGAAGGGAAGGGAAGGAATAAGGGAAGGGAAGGAAGGAAGGAATAAGGGAAGGGAAGGGAAGGGAAGGGAAGGGAAGGAATAAGGGAAGGGAAGGAAGGAAGGAATAAGGGAAGGGAAGGGAAGGGAAGGGAAGGGAAGGGAAGGGAAGGGAAGGGAAGGGAAGGGAAGGGAAGGGAAGGGAAGGGAAGGGAAGGAAGGAATAAGGGAAGGGAAGGAAGGAAGGAATAAGGGAAGGGAAGGAAGGAAGGAATAAGGGAAGGGAAGGGAAGGGAAGGGAAGGGAAGGGAAGGGAAGGGAAGGGAAGGGAAGGGAAGGGAAGGGAAGGGAAGGAATAAGGGAAGGGAAGGAAGGAAGGAATAAGGGAAGGGAAGGGAAGGGAAGGGAAGGAAGGAATAAGGGAAGGGAAGGAAGGAAGGAATAAGGGAAGGGAAGGGAAGGGAAGGAAGGGATAAGGGAAGGGAAGGAAGGAAGGAATAGGGAAGGGAAGGAAGGAAGGAAGGAAGGAATAAGGGAAGGGAAGGAAGGAAAGGGGAGGGGAGGGGAGGGAAGGGAAGGAAGGAAGAAGGGAAGGGAAGGAAGGAAGAAGGGAAGGGAAGGAAGAAAGGAAGGAAGGAAGGGAAGGAAGGAAGAAGGGAAGGGAAGGAAGGAAAGGAAGGGTGAGAAAATATTTAGCTAAAATGAATAACCTTCCAGGGAAATTTACAAAACCCGACACCAGAAGGAACAGTAAGTGTGGACAAGCCAATAATCATAGGAGAAATGAAAAAAAATGTGTCAGTCCTCCCTCAGAAAGTAACAAGGAGAGTAGCTCACTGAGCCATTTGCCCAGCCCCTCGTGGATATCCCGCCGTGCAACCCTCTTAAACATGAGCACATCAGAGGTGACAACAACTTAAAGAGAAGTTTGGGTAGTTGCTACTTAGGAAGAGAAGCCAAAAGGAAGAATGTAAGGCATTCAAGAACATGATGCTTGGGCTGGAGAGATGGCTTAGTGGTTAAGGCACTTGCCTGCAAAGCCAAAGGACCCAGGTTCAACTCCCTGGGACCCATGTAAGCCAGATGCACAGTGGCACATGCGTGTGGAGTTCATTTGCAATGGCTGGAGGCCCTAATGTGCCCATTCTCTCTCTCTCTGCCTCTTTCTCTCTTTCTCTCTCCTTCCCTCTCTTTCTTAAATAAATAAATTAATTAAATAATTAAGTCTATATTTTTTAAAAAAGAACATGATGCTTGGGCTGGAGAAATGGTTTAGTGGTTAAGAACAGGATCCCAGCACTCGGGAGGCAGAGGTAGGAGGATCACCGTGAGTTTGAGGCCACCCTGAGACTACACAGTGAGTTCCAGGTCAGCCTGGGCTACAGCGAGACCCTACCTCAAAAACAAACAAGCAAAAAACAAAAAACAAAAAAACACAAACAAAAATAAATAAAAGGCGAGGATGGCATACTTGAGGATCACAGCGCAAGGCTGTTCTCTGGCTTTTATTCCCATACACAGACACATGTCACTATATCCTGAGGACCTTGGCTTCTAACTGGCCATCTCCTGGAGGCCACCCACCTTTCCTAGAAGTCACCATAAGGCAATTCTCCACATGGAATTGTGCTTCCTTAAATCAACAAGAGTCTCTCTGGCCTCAGGGAAGACCCACGTTAGCTCTCTTTGGAGGGCTTTAACTACACACAGACACACATACCATACACACACCCCATACACGTATGCACATGTGAAACATGTCAAGCTAAAAAAAAAAGTTTTAAAAAGAAAGCCTAGCCGGGTGTGGTGGGGCACGCCTTTCATCCCAGCATTCGGGAGGCAGAGGTAGGAGGATCATGGTGAGTTCAAGGCCACCCTGAAACTATAGAGTGATTTTTCCAGGTCAGCCTGGACTAGAATGAGACCCTACCTCGAAAAACCAAAAAAAAAAAAAAAAAAAAAAAAAGATTAGACCTGAGCTGGTTAAAGGCGCTTGCTTGTAAAGCCTAAAAGCCTGACAGTCTGGGTTTGATTTCCCAGTTCCCACGTAAAGCCAGAAGCACAAAATGGTGCCTGTGTCTGTAGTTATTTGCAATTGCAGGAGGCCCTGGCATGCCCAGACTCACTCTCTGTCTGCCTCTTTCTCTCTCTCTCAAGTAAACAAACAAACAAATATTATCTTTTTCTAAAACAAGGTTAGATCCAATCTAAGAGGAGGCTGTTTAAATACTTGATGATACATCCTTGCTGTGGAATAGCAGGGAATTTGTAAAAACTGCAGGGTTGTTCTTATGTAGAAATACTTTCCAAGATCTATCATTAAGTATTTCTATGTATATAGTATGACACCAGTGCTGTTTAAAAAGACAAAATTGGACATACACACACACGTATATATATATTTATAGCATCATATATGCATATACATCCTTCATTATATACACACTGGTGCACAAAAATGAGTAACTTCCATTTGTCTGTGGTAAAGTAGAAAAAGGAAGTATGGAGCATACTTGGAAATAATTGTCCCCTTCCTAGGAAAATGAGACCTGAACCTCAGTCTACTTGTGCCCAGAGCTCCAAACTCCCTTCTCCTGTTCTCACAGAACCCTTGTCCTTGAGTCCCTAAGCATCCTTTACTTTTATTTTTTTAAAGATTTTATTTTCATTTATTTATTTGAGAGTGACAGAGAAAGGCAGAGAGAGAGGGAGAGATACAGAATGGGCGCCCCAGGGCCTCCAGCCACTGCAGACGAGCTCCAGATGCGTGTGCCCCTTTGTGCATCTGGTTAACGTGGGTCCTGGGGAGTCAAGCCTTGAATCGGGGTCCTTAGGCTTCACAGGCGAGCACTTAACCACTAAGCCATCCTTTACTTTTATTTCATCATCCTTAACAACATCTATGACACTACCTCTGTCAACCCAATCTCACCCCAAAAGTTCCTAGAAACTATGATTAGGTTAGGGTACTAGGCAAAGACAAAGGGACTTTACAGATGTATTGCACTCCATAGCAGTTGATCTTCAGCCAATGAAATGAGACATTATTCTAGGTAGGTCTGACTTTGTAAGCCTGAAGCCCTCCAAAGAGAACATGGGTCTTCCCTGAGGTCAGAGAGGCTCTTATTGATTTAAGGAAACAAAATGCCATGTGGACAATCACCTTATGGTGATTTCTAGGAAAGGTGGGTGGCCTCCAGGAGATGGCCAGTTAGAAGCTAAGGTCCCCAGTACATAGTGACACAGAAATGAACTCTGCCAGTGCCCTTCATGATGTAGGGGGCAGCATCTCCAGATGAGAATACAGTGTGGCTGTCAAGTCTTGATTTCAGCCTTGGGAAGCCCTGAGCTAAGCCATGCCAAGCAAAGGAAGGCTCAAACCTCTGACCCACCGAAAAGCGGATAATACCTATGGTTTTCAGTCACTATGTTGATGGCAATTGGTTACATGGTAGAAACTAATATAGTGACCAAGATCTTCTTGGATTAGAAATCACCAGACATGGCCATTTAAAATAGATTCTGGGGCTCTGTCCCAAATCTACCTAATTAGAATCTGCCTTTCCTAGAAGCACGGGAGCCTGGATTTTACAGACTTCCAAATTGACTCGGATGCACATTAAGACCTCAGAATGAATTTACTGGGAAAATAATTGCTCAGGTAATCTTGGACAAAGCACATTCGACAAATCTGAGATTTGGAGACTGTTCTTTTTAAAGGTTATACTATTCAACAGGCTTATTCATAAAATGAAACGATTATCAAAGAAAATTAACAGCGTTCTTTAGAGTGAAAAGCCACGCGGCTCGTCACCACTTATTCATTCCGTTCACTGATGTTTTATAGCCCAATATAACCAGAATTTATTATAGAAAGTCGTTACCTGTCAGAATCATGACTACTCTAGAATAAATCTCCAGCAGTAGCTTAGCTTCAGTTTTTCCTGGCACCCAAAGTCATGTAGCTTATATGCTAATGGCAACACTTCTAACAATTGATTTTAAAAAAAAAAAACAGAGTTAAGATATGTGTCATTTTAATACCATCTTCAGAATAGCTAAGACAGCTGGAAATTTTCTCTTTGCTATGCTGGAAAATAGAGTTTCTTTCAAATGCTGTGAATTCACCAATACCAGTTAAAAACAATACTGTCAGGAATATTTGAAAAACGGCACAGATGTCTTTTCATGAATTTGTCAATTCGTTCACCCAAACGTTTGACTTTGTTCGGGAACATCAGAAAAGCTTTTTTTTTTTTTAATTTTGGTTTATTTTTATTTATTTATTTGAGAGTGACAGACAGAGAGAGAAAGACAGAGAGAGGGAGAGAGAGAGAATGGGCGCGCCAGGGCTTCCAGCCTCTGCAAACGAACTCCAGCCCGAGAAAAGCTTTAAAAAAAAAAAAATTAGGGCTGGAGAGATGGCTTAGCGGCTAAGTGCTTGCCTGTGAAGCCTAAGGACCCCGGTTCGAGGCTCAGTTCCCCAGGTCCCACGTTAGCCAGATGCACAAGGGGGCGCATACGTCTGGAGTTCGTTTGCAGAGGCTGGAAGCCCTGGCGCGCCCATTCTCTCTCTCTCTCTCTTTTCCTCTTTCTCTGTCTGTCACTTTCTAATAAATAAATAAAAATTTTAAAAATGCAAAAAGAGCCTCAGTGTGGATTTTGACCTGGCTGAATCTAGCAGGCAGAATGGACGTCTAGCAGCAGGAACTCTGATTCAATATAAAATTCCATGAATAGAGGCCTCATCATACTGCACACGACACTCTCCAGGCTGCCCTGGGATGCTATTCCTTTCTGCCTCTTTTTTTTTTCCAAAAGATTCCTGTCACCTTTCAAAGGTGCTTTATATCTATGACATCTGGCATCTCACCTCAACTCACCCTTCTGAAGTGATTTCGGATTTCCACTGTGTACCGTGGAGGTGTTTTCATCGCTTTGTCCCGGGTGGTTTTCCTGTCAAAGACCAGACACATTTCCCATCAGGACAGCATATCTAAGCCTTCTTCTCTTGGCTGGAAAGGCTGTTTGCCCCATCACATGTTTTTCCTTCTTACCTCCCAAACTAACTTGTTCGGTTACACTTCACCTGATTGTTACATTGAAACACCAAAACCAGCTAAAATCAAGAAAGAAAGAAATAGATAAATAGGGTAAAAGAAGCCATGCACTCTATGAGCCCCCCATCCCCTTGCCGTAAAATTTCCCAATAGCATACTTTAATTGTGCTGTAATTATTCATTTGTCTGACTATTTTGGTGTGTATGGGGGTTATGGTGTGTGTGTGTGAGTGTGTTTGTGTGCACCTTCATGTGTAAGTGTGGGTACAAGCATGATACGCTGCGTGTGTGGAGGCTGGTGTATGGTTTCAGGGGTCCATCCTCACCTTCCACCTTACTTGAGACAGAGTCTGTCATTGCTCACCCCAATGTTCATCACACGCGTCCCACAAGCTTCTGGAGCATTCTCTTGTCTCTGCCTCTCATTTTGCCATAAACACACTGAGATTACAGATGATCACACTACAGCATCCAACTTTTAAGAAAAAAAAAATTCTGGGCTGGAGAAATAGCTTAGCGGTTAAGCGCTTGCCTGTGAAGCCTAAGGACCCCAGTTCGAGGCTCGGTTCCCCAGGACCCACGTTAGCCAGATGCACAAGGGGGCGCACGCGTCTGGAGTTCGTTTGCAGAGGCTGGAGGCCCTGGGGCGCCCGTTCTCTCTCTCTCTCTGCCTCGTTCTATCTCTGTCACTCTCAAATAAATTTTCTTATTTATTTATTTTATTTGAAAGAGAGAGAGGAAAAATGGGCAAGCCAGGGTCTCCAGCCACAGCAAACGAACTCCAGGTGCATTCACCACCTTGTGCATCTGGCTTTACGTGGGTCCTGGGGAATCAAACCTGGATCCTTTGGCTTTGCAGGCAAGAACCTTAACCATTAAGACATCTCTCCAGCCCCAGCATCCAGCTATTATATACTTTTTGGGGATCTGAACTCGGGTACTTATGGTTGTATAACAAGTGCTTTATCTACTGCACCGTCTCCCTCGGTCCATTTGTCTGACTTTTTGAGTTAAACATTGCATATCATGCATTCTTTTAATCTCCTACAACCTTCTTTAAAACAAGGCAAATGCCAGGCACTCAGTCACTCTGTGTGGAATTTTATTTACCTACTTTGTAGCTCATTCCACCCCGCCCCCCCACCACCAAAGAGCATCAATCCAAGCAAAACAAAAGGGACAGCTTTGCAGGAATTTGGAAGTAAGGGGGATTATATTGTCCTCTGAGCATTATCTAGAAACTCAATCTATCATCAGAGTTCAGACATACAGTCATCTTGAACTATACGATTCCCAGCTGAGTGGAGCACCCGCCTGTAATCCCAGCATTTGGGAGCCAGATGCAGAAGATTCGTGAATTCAAAGATAGCCTGGACTATGTAGTGAGTTCCAAGCTAGCCTGGGCTACACAGAAAGCCCCTGCTGTATATGTATATGTATATGTATATGTATATGTATATGTATATGTATATGTATATGTATATGTATATGTATATGTATATGTATATGTATATGTCCAAGCCAAGACCAGTTAAATATTAAAAGTGCTATGTTAAGCCAGGCGTGGTGGCACATGCCTTTAATCCCAGCACTTGGGAGGCAGAGGTAGGAGGATCTCTGAGAGTTCCAGGCCAACCTGAAACTACAGTGAATTCCAGGACAATCTGGGCTAGAGTGAGACCCTACCTCGAAACCCCCCCCAAAAAAGGGGGGGTATGTTAAATGAGCCAGTTGGGTTTCCCCTGAAGACCAGAAGAAAGTCTCAGGCTGTCTGGCTGAGGAATACATTTAAACCTCTCTAAACAACCTTTCCTTGACTGTTGCTTTCCTTTCCACATGGCTCTGAGAGACAGCACACATGCTTGCTGTCAAAAATGTTTTGGGCTGGGCGTGGTGGCACACAGCTTTAATCCCAGCACTCAGGAGGCAGAGGCAGGAGGATTGCTGTGAGTTCGAGGCCACCCTGAAACTACATAGTGAATACCAGGTCAGCCTGGGCTAGAGTGAGACCCTACCTTGAAAAACAAAAAAAAAAAAAAAGGGGGGCTGGAAAGATGGCTTAGTGGTTAAGCACTTGCCAGTGAAACCTAAGGATCCTGGTTCGAGGTTCGATTCCCAGGACCCACGGAAGCCAGATGCACAAAGAGGTGCATGCAGCTGGAGTTCATTTGCAGCTGGAGGCCCTGATGTGCCCATTCTCTCTCTATCACTTGCAAATAAATAAATAAAATATATATGAATGTATGTATGTATATGTATATATTATATATATTATATAATATTATATATATTATATATAATGTATATATGTATATAATATTATATAATATATATATATATACACATATATATATATATACACACACACACACACACACATATATATATATATATATATATATATATATATATATATATATATATATATATATATAGTGAGGGGAGCTGGGGAGACAGCTCAATGATTAAGCACACTTGCCTTTGCCATGTAAGCATGAGGGCTTAATTTTCTCTAAGTTTAAGTCCCCATCAGCCACATAAACAGCTGGGTGTGGCCACACACAATCCTGTATCCTCAGGCCTGTGGGGAGCAGATACCAGAGAATTACTGGGGCTCTGCGGTCAGCCAATCGGAACAACAAAAAACAAATGGTAGCTCCAGGTTCAGTGAGACCCTATCTCAAAGAAACACGCACATGAGCAATACAGAGGCAGACACCCTTCCTTCACTGGCCTCCACGTGCATGCACACGGGGCGTGCACATCTGTACACACACGCACAGACACCACAGACACGGGCAATAAATAATAAAGTTTAAAAATATGCCGGATGTGGCGGCGCACACCTTTAATCCCAGCACTCGGGAGGCAGAGGTAGGAGGATCGCTGTGAGTTCGAGGCCACCCTGAGACTACATAATTAATTCCAGGTCAGCCTGAGCTAGAGTGAGACCCTACCTCAAAAATACCAATAAATAAATAAATAAAAATAAAAATAAAATAAAGTTAAGGTGGAGAGTGGCCAAGGAATATACCTGATGTTGACCTCTGGCCCCCACATGCCTCTGTGTGTGTGTGTGTGTGTGTGTGTGTGTGTGTGTGTGTGTGTGTGTGTGTTTGTGCATGAACACACACTATTTTAGTGCTTTGGTCTTTGTTTCTCTCAGTTATATCACTCCTTGTGAATTAATACATTGCCTTTCTTTTTTGTTGTTGTTGTTGTTCGATGTAGGATCTAACTCTAGCCTAGACTGGCTATGTAGTCTCAGGCTGGCCTGGAACTCAAGGCGATCCTCCTACCTCTGCCTTCCGAGTGCTGGGTTTAAATGCGTGCGCCACCACACCTGGCTACATTGCCTTCCAAATTTGATAGATCTCTTTATGTCTTCTTTATATTTATTTATTTAAGAGAGTGAAAGAGAGAAAGAGGCAGATAGAGAATGGGCACACCAGGGCCTCTAGCCACTGCAAACAAACTCCTGACGCATGTGCCCCCTTGAGCGCATGGCTTTACACGGGCCCTGGGGAATCGAACTAAGGTCCTCAGGCTTTGTGAGCCATCTCCCCAACCCAAACTTGATACATCTCTTGATATGAGCTGGATTACACAACGGTCCTTCTTACTGAGTAGCACTGCACGGTACCTGAACCCTATAGCTAGAAGAAAGGCCCTAAACCAGGCCTTACGGGCTGCCGGGGCCTTCCCCTCACCCACACATTCTGCTCAAAGGGCCAGCAGTGAGTGCTGACACGTGCCTCCCACAGCCCTTTCCCTGTGGCTTTGGCATACCTCATGTGGCTGCTGAGAGGCTAAAAGGGGGAAAAGAAAGGTCAGGATAAAATGAGACAATAAAACTGCTTTGAAGGCCAGGCATGGTGGTGCACACCTTTAATCCCAGCACTCGGAAGACAGAGGTAGGAGGATCGCCGTGAGTTCGAGGCCACCCTGAGACTACATAGTGAATTCCAGGTCAGCCTGGGCTACGGTGAGACCCTACTTCAACCCCCCCCCCAAAAAAAAACAACAACAAAAAGAAAGAAGCTGTGCTTTGAAAGTACATTTTGAATATGATGGAGAATGGAATGTCAAAGGGGAAAGGGGGGGGGGAGGGAGGGTATTACCATGGGATATTTTTTATAATCATGGAAAATGTTAATAAAAATTAAATTTAAAAAAAAATGCTAAGACAAAAAAAGAAAGCACATTTTGACGTACTGTCAGCAAGAGAAAGCCCTACCAAGTAGGCAACTGATTTTATTAAGCATCTGCTTAAACCTTCTCGGGGGTTCTGCTCAGACCCCACAGGACCCACACAGAAGCTTGGCAGGGAGGTCTGTGGGTAACTCACCCTGAAATAATATCCCCCAGTTCTTCCTCTCCTTCGTGCTCAGAGAGCTTGGCCATGACTCTTTACAAAGTCAATGGTTAAAAGAAATAGAAAAAACAAAAACAAAAAACTTCTAGCCCAGCGTGGTGGCACATGCGTTTAATCCCAGCACTCAGAAGGCAGAGGTAGGAGGATCACTGTGAGTTCGAGGCCAGCCTGAGCTAGAGTGAAACCCTACCTCAAAAACAAAAGCAAAAACCCTTCTAAATCATTACAGAATATTTGGTTTCCTTAAAGTGGCTGACTCCCCAAATGCAAGAATTCTGGCTAACCTTCCCTGATGATGTTATCGTAACAGCTGTGGGCAATTTCAGCAAGTTTAGGGATTCTTAATCAGTTCTCAAATCAGGCTTCAGAAACTCTTTAGTCTTAATGATCTCTGACTGCTACCGGAATGCAGAATGTTGACATTGCTAAGCATCATGTGGCCTTGTCATCACACGAAAGCCGTGGTACTTCTTATGCAAAGCCCAAGATAGCTAGTAGCCTTTTAGGATTGACAGCGCCAATTATGACAACTTCAAATAAATTCCCGTCACTCAGGGTGCCAACGACCTACTACCCCAAAGCTTCATCTGTTATTTTATTTATTTATTTATTTATTTATTTATTTATTTATTTATTTATTTATTTTGGTTTTTCGAGGTAGGGTCTCGCTCTAGTCCAGACTGACCTGGAATTCACTCTGTAGTCTCAGGGTGGCCTCGAGCTCACGGTGATCCTCCTACCTCTGCCTGCTTCATCTGTTATTAAGAATAATCTTAAAGCTACTCCACTCCAAATCTGGTCAGTGTGGAAAACAAACAAGGGTGCAAAAACAAGGGCAAAATGGTCTAGAATTTATAACCAACAAGAGAAAAACAAAAACCCTTCCTACAACTGACAGCTGCCAATATGCTGAACTTCTGACTCAGTTCTGGAATATTTTTTTCCCCCACAAGGTAGGGTTTCACTCTAGCCCAGGCTGACCTCGAACTCACAGCGCTCCTCCTACCTCAGCCTCCTAGGTGCTGGGATTACAGGCGTGCGCCACCACACCTGGCTCCAGTTGCAGGTTATTTTATACTGCAGAGAGCCTAGGGGCTCCACGAGACAGAACTGACGGAGTGCTTCCTCATTTTCTTTTCAATGGTCTACATAGGCATTAGCAAAAGGTGGGGGCTGGGGCGATGTCTCAGTGGGGAAAGTGCTCGCCACACAAGCATGACTTGACTTTAGATTTCCCCCATCAACCACGTCAAATGCCAGGCATGGGGCTGTGCATCTGTAGTGTTGGGGAGGCAGAGGTAGGAAGATCCCGGGCGCCTCCTGCCCAACTAGCATAACTGAATTGGTGACCTCTGGGTTCAGAGACTGTCTCTAAAATAAGGTGAGCAAACTACTCTATAAGCACTTTACTTAATTCATATCCATACATTAATGCTACTCTCACTGTTTTTTAAATTTTTTATTTATTTATTTATTTGACAGCGACAGACACAGAGAGAAAGACAGATAGAGGGAGAGAGAGAATGGGCGCGCCAGGGCTTCCAGCCTCTGCAAAGGAACTCCAGACGCATGCGCCCCCTTGTGCATCTGGCTAACGTGGGACCTGGGGAACCGAGCCTCGAACCGGGGTCCTTAGGCTTCACAGGCAAGCGCTTAACCGCTAGGCCATCTCTCCAGCCCTACTCTCACTTTTGATTAGAGAAGGTTCTCTTTTCAGACCTCTGGGATGAGGCACCATAGTGCTGAGAAGGGGTGGAGGAGTGTCCAGCACTGAAACTTCTCCATCACACCCTCTGAGGCTCAGGGCCCATTGCAGAAGAGGTGGCGGAAAAAACGTAAGAGCCAATGGAAGGGTAGGACTCCTTACAATGCAACTGTCCAGACAGAAATTGGTCTGGACATCCATAACCTTGCAGTGCCCAACAATACCTTCACAAGACCCTCATAATAGGAGGAAAAGATGATGACATCACAATGAAAGAGAGATTAATGGAGAGAGGGAGGGGTTAAGATGGAGTGTGGATTTGTGAAGGGGAAAGTGGGAGAGGGGAGGGAAATATCATAGTTTATTGTCTGTAAATATGGAAGCTATCAACTGAAAAAAGTTAAATAAAAATAAATAAAGTGAGGGTGATTGAGGAAGACAGCCAACATCAACATCTGGTCTCTGTGCACATGCACACACGTGCACCCACACTCACATGAACATGCACACACATAAAAGGGTTACTCTTGCAAAGCCTGACAGCCCTGGTTTGATTCCCCAGTAACCATGTAATGCCGGAATCACAAAGTGGCTCATGCATCTGGAGTTCTTATTTAGAAGAATCCCTTGCATGCTTTCTCTCTTTCTTTTGAATAATTGTTTTTTGTTTTGTTTTGAGGTAGGGTCTCACTCTAGCTCAGGCTAACCTGGCATTCACTGTGTATTCTCAGGGTGGTCTCAAACTCACAGTGATCCTCCTACCTCTGCCTCCCAAGTGCTGGGATTAAAGGCATGCGCCACCACACCCAGCTTTCTTTTGAATAAATATTTTTAAGTACTTCAAAAAAACAAGATATCTGAAAAAAAAAAAAACAAGATATCTGGGCTGGAGAGATAGCTTAGAGGTTAAGGCACTTGCCTGCAAAGCCAAAGGACTTTGGTTCAATTCCCCAGGACCCATGTAAGCCAGATGCACAAGGTAGCACTTGCATCTGGAGTTCATTTGTAGTGGCTGGAAGCCCTGGCGCACCCATTCTCTCTCTCTCTCTCTCTCTCTCAAATAAATAAATAAATAAACCAAGATACCAGCTTCCTACTAGCATACTCAATGGGGAGTACTGACTTGATATATGTGTATTGGGTACCTACCATTATGGTGAATCAGGAACACAGTGATGAATATCAGATAGTGTCTCTGCTTTCAGCAAGTTAAGTAGATCATGGAAGAGATATCATTCAAGTACTAACATAAAATATAAAATAGCAGTAGTGACAAATGCTACAAAGAGATTGTGGTGGGTTTTTTTAAGAATATATTTTATTTTTATTTATTTATTTGAGAGAGAAAGAGGCAGAGAGAAGGAGAGAGAGAGAAAGAGGCAGAGAGAGAGAGAGAGAGAGAGAGAGAGAATGGTTGTGCCAGGGCCTCCAGCCACTGCAAACGAACTCCAGACACGTGCATCCCCTTGTGCATCTGGCTTACGTGGGTCCTAGAGAGTCGAACCATGATCCTTTGGCTTTTCAGACAAATGCCTGAACCGCTAACCCATCTTTCCAGCCCAGAGATTGTGGTGTTTTAAGGGTGCGTAATAAAGGAAATTATCTAGCACAGAAAGTCCCATGATACTTTCCTGATACAGTGTCAGTTAAGCCCAGAACACGCAGCAAGGGATGGGGTGAACTAGACAAAGCCAGGAGAAGAGGAGAAAGCACATGCATGCAATTGTCTGTGGGGTGTGTGTGTGTGTAGAGGAAGGATATAGGCGGTTCAGGCAGGAACCATCTGTACAGACATGGAGGAGATGTTTGTATGCATATGTTTACACATCAATTCTTCCGAAGCTGGTGTCAATGGCTGGCACATAAAGGTATTCGGTGAATAGATGGAATAAATCATTCTATTTCACTGATAGACTTTACAGTTGTGAATTTCTTCCTGCCTAGAGTCACCCTTTTATTTTAATCTATTCTGTAACCAAGCAGATAGCTATAACGTTTCCTGTTTTATGAACCCGACCTGTATTTTAAGAATCATAAATATTACAGTTAAGCAAGTGAAAATTAAATTTTCATGTGATCTTGCTTAGTTGGAAAACATCTGGAACCAGTAATCCATCTTTTCTTCTGCAGGAAGTTGAAAGCTGCTTTAGTCTTTACAATACTGGCCATAAACATGTTGCAATTTTTAATTTTACATCGCCACCGGTTTTATTTGGGGTAATATAAATTGGGTTATCCACTTACTTTTGACATTTACTATTTCTCTTTCACAATACAATCTTTTGTCCTTTGTTTCATGTTCCTTTAGAACCCTCTACACAGTAGCTACAAAAACTTCAGCCAAAGCTGAAATGCCTCAGAAAATGACTCATGTCATCACACAAGCTGCTATAACTTTATGTAGAGAAAATGTTTCATCTCCGTTTCTAGTGTTAAATGGGAAAAAGAGAAAGGGTTTTTGATTTTGAGATTTTTGTTTGTTTGGTTGGTTGGTTTGGTTTTTTCAAGGTAGGGTCCTGCTCTCGCCCAGGCTGACCTGGAATTCACTCTGTAGTCTCAGGGTGGCCTCGAACTCACAATGATCCTCCTAAGCTCTGCCTCCCAAGTGCTGGGATTAAAGGCATGTGCCAGCACGCCTGGCTCTGATTTTGAGATTTTTGCGTGTGTGTGTGTGTGTATACATGTGTGTGGGCATATGTGTGTGTATGCATGTGAAAGCCAGACATAGATGTCAAATGTCATCCCTAGTCAGTCTACCTTATTTTTGTTTATTTTTTAAAAAATATTATTATTCACTTGAGAGAGAGAGGCAAAGAAAGAGAGAATGAGAATGGGTGCACCAGGGCCTCCAGCCACGGCAAACGAACTCCAGACACATGCATTACCTTGTGCATCTGGCTTACATGGGTCCTAGGGAATTGAATGTGGGTCCTTGAGCTTTGCAGGCAAGCACCTTAACCACCAAGCCATCTCTCCAGCCCTTCTACCTTATTTTTTTCAGATGGGGTCTGTCACTGAACCTAGAACTCACCAATTGAGCTAGACTAGTTAGCCAGAAAGCCCAAGGGATCCTCCTACCTCTGCCTCCCTGGTGCTGATTTTCACATGGGTGGTGGGGGGTCAAACTCAGCTCCCCATGCTTGCACAGCAAGCACTTTACTGGGCCACCTCCCCAGCCCCCAAGAAGAGTCACCACTGCCCATCAGTGTTGTGCTAGAAAGTGCAGTGTTTAGACAGAATAACTGAACCCTGGCTAAGCCAGCAACTTGCTGTAAACAAATAACTTAAACCAAGTGCTTTTACAACATTCTATTTTCTTTATTTCTTTCCTTTCTTTTTTTTTTTTTTTTTTTTTGAGGTAGGGTTTTACTCTAGTCTGGGCTGACCTGGAATTCACTCTGAGTTCTCAGAGTGGCCTCGAACTTATGGCGATCCTCCTACCTCTGCCTCCTGAGTGCTGGGATTAAAGATGTGCGCCACCACACCCAGCTACAACATTCCCTTTTCTTTGCTTCATGTCGCCTTAGACCTCACATACACATTTGTTATTTGAACCAGTAAGCCAGTTGCTTAAACTCTCTTAGATGCAGTTTTCTCCCCAGAAGGAAACTGAAATTCTTAGGGGGATGAAATGAAATGGTGTGGAGTAAACCACAGTGGATATGGAAGGTGTTTAATGAGACATGAGCACCTCCTGTCCGAAACTCCCTAATTATGCTGGAAGTCCTGTGAAGAAGGCAAGACGGTGCCCATGGTGTGTGCCACTGGAGTATCCACGCTGACCGTAATGGCTCAGCACACGGTCAGGATTCAAGACGGTTTTGTTAGCCAGGCATGGTGGCACACGCTTTTAATCCTAGTGCTTGGGAGGCAGGGGTAGGAGTGTTGTTGTGAGTTCAGGTCCAACCTGAGGCTTCAGAATGAGTTCCAGATCAGCCTGGTGGGGGGAAGATAAAGTTTTGTTGATGTATTAAGTTTAAAAGTGCTGGAGAGATGACTGAGTGGTTAAGGCACTTGTCTGCAAAGCCTAAGGACCTAAGTTCGATTCCCCAGTACCCATGTAAGCCAGCTGCACTAAGTGGTGCATGCACCTGGAGTTCATTTGCCATGGCAGGAAGCCCTGGCTCGCCCATGCTCACTCTGTCCATGTCTGCCTCTCTCTCTCTTTCTTAAATAAATAAGTAAATAATTTTTTTTTTCAAGTTTGAAAGATTTCACCATTTGGGGAGAGATATGATACAACCCTTCTCCAGATTCATACGGCTGGAGTGAGTGGACACATAAATTCTAGAAACCTGATATAGGTATTTATTTTTATTTTTGTGTGCGTGCATGTGGTGTGCATACATGCATATATGTGTGTTTGGATATGCGTGTCCTATGCTTTATGTTGCTATATGTTTAGAGGTTGGCATCAGGGGTCTGCCTCCGTCCCTCTCCCCCTCATTTTTTTGAGACAGAGTCTCCCACTGAACCTAAAGATTACCCACTGGGCTAGACTAGCCAGCCAACAAGCCCTCGAGTGCCTCCAATGTCTATATCCCCAGGACTGGGATAACAAGCACACAGCACTGCACCAGGCTTTTGTGGGGGTGCTGAGGATCTGAACTCAAGTCCCCAGGCTTGCATAATAAGCACTTTATTCGCTGAGCTACCTCCCCAGCCCCCGTTGCGTATGCTTGTATACCGGCTTTATACAGCAATCCTGCGGACAGCTCAAAAGTCATGTGAAGTTACACAGAAACCCACAGGACAATAGAACTTTTCTCCCTGCCCTGGCACCCTAGGTACCTACCAATGCCTAGTCACGCAGTTGATCAGATGCTTCTCCTTGGGGAGCTTGCTATGCCAGGGAGATGCTGAAGGGACCAAACTGACGCCATGTTATGAGCATGTAAGGACCAGCATATGGTCCAGGGACAGTTTAGATAAATAAGTTTGTTTTTCTTTGTGTGTGAGAGTAAAATTGCAAAGTCAACCTTTGTAAGCAAAAATCTAAGAGTAAGATGAGTACAGTGACATAGTAAGAGATTAGCAGAAGGTGTGTGTGGAACCCTAGATAAGTAGTGGAAAATACAAAAACCCCAGCTGCTCAGCAGCCATTGTCCCAGTCCTCCCGACACTATGACTGACTGAACGGCTGCTCAGCAGTCCGGACTGAGACCTCCGCGAGACACATCACCGATCCGAATTCATCTGCCTGACACGCTGTCCGAACGACCGAGACGACCGAGACTGGCCTTGAAACACCGCGAACCGAGAGAAAAGTCGGAGCACGGACCCGCGCCACCAGGTTGTAAAACATCAGAAATCTTGCAGACCGAGTCTCGCGTTGAGACCGAGTCTCGCGATACTGCGTCCCAAGTCTCGCGATATCAGGTTGTATACATGTTAGACTCGTTAGAAATATTCTTGTGTTAGTAGTGATGAATATAATTTGGATATATATTATATTAGCTATAATATTAGTTGTGATAGTTTGGACTTGCTTGTGTGTGACTTTCATCCCAGTAAACTCCTTTGCGAGTACACCAGCGTCTGAGTATTATTGACCTTCGTGGGCGGAATCCTCTCAACCAATCATCTTTGAGAGTGCTCGCGACACACCATGACAGGCTTCAACGAGGTGCCGCCCTAACTAGGTCTAAGTTTCAGTTTCCTGGAAAGGCAGGCAAGACTTCTGGGAAAAAAACCAGGAACAAAGGGCTATTAATCAACGTGACTCTGACATGTGGCCAGGGAAGATAGATGGCCAGGGAAGATAGATGCCCAGGGGCCTGAGTCAGTTCCTGCAATACCTCTGGACTGTGACCAAAAAGGGCATGCCCAAGGTGGTGGGCTCTGGGGGCTGAGTCAGTTCCTGGAGACATGTCCAAACACTCCCAGGCATGTCCCATTCATGCCTTTCGCAAGCCTTGCGCGCCTTTCGCCCCAACCAATCAGAGACGTACAACTATCACTGCTGCTTGCCTAGCCAATCAGGTTAAAGATTACCTAACCCACCTGGAATTCCCCTAGTTGTGCTTAAAAAGCATGCTCCTCGCCTCCTGGCCATTTTGTATGAATGGTTGACCCCCGCATGCTGGCTGATTCTGCTGAATAAACGCTCTTTGTTTTTACATACTATTTGAGTCTGGAGTCTTTCTTCAGCGCTTCTCAGACCCTTACAATGCAAAGCTGCAAGCAAGTGGGCCAAAGGAAGCACCCAGTGGAGGGGAGATCAGCAAGGTCTTTCTCATGCCCAGGGTGCAACTTAGGATATATGGGGTTTTTTTTTTTTCTCCTAGAAGGCTAGCTATTATTTATTTTCCAAGCTCAGATTCCCTAACTGTTCTATTGCTTCCACAACCAATCTACTGGTTCTTCAGTTTCTTTCTGCTGTCAGTTAAGGGCATTTCTAGTGTTTGCATCCAGTGATGGAGAGCCTAGGCCACTCCACCTGGCCACGGTTTCTCTCTCTCTTTTTAAATATTTAATTTATTTATTTGAGAGTAAGGGAAAGAATGGGTGTGCCAGGGCCTCTAGCCACTGCAAATGAACTCCAGATGAATGTGCCACTGACTGACGTGAATATTGGGGATTCAAACCTGGGTTGTTAGGCTTTGCAAGCAAGTGCCTTAACTGCTGAGCCATCTCGCCAGCCCATGGTCTTGGTTTCTCTATGTGGCCAACCATCACACATTGTTTCTTGTTTCTAGAGGCTCTTTTTTTTTTCAGTGCTAGAGATTGAGCCCAGGACCTTTCTCATGCCAAGCAAGTAGCTGTAGCATTGAGATACATCCGCAGCCCTTAGAGATACTTTTTAAGGCTACTTTTATATAGTTTCCAAAATGCCTTCCTCAAGATGGTGTTTTCCTTAGCAACACTATGAAATGCACTGCTCATTTTTCAATGGCATATAGATTCCCTCTAATTTCTCTTTTTTAAAATATTTTATTTACTTAGTTTAAGGGAGAGAAAAAGAACGAGCACACCAGAACCTCTATCCACTGCAAACGAACTCCAGACGCATGTGCCACCTTATGCATCTGGCTTATGTGGGTCCTGGGGAATCAAACCTGGGTCCTTTGGCTCTGTAGGCAAACGCCTTAACCACTAAGCCATCTCTCCAGCCCAGTTCTCTCTAATTACTCTTGCACTTGTTTTCATCTTTCTCATCCTTAAGATTCACTTCTGGCTCACTTTCTCATTTCTATACTCATTTTCCCTTAGGGCTGTTCCTTAAGCTTTTTTCTTCCATGAACTATAAGCCAGATACTATGTTAGGGTCAAGGATACAAAGATGAGAAAGACAAGGTCATCACCCATGGGGAGATAATAATTAAATGAGTAAGAGGTTAAGTGGGTTAATGGCAAGACAGGAGCATAAGCCATCATGTTGCTCCCGCAAGGAGGAAAAGGTCAGCTCGGTTTGAAGGGCTGAGGTTTGGTATGTGGTGGCTCTTCCCAGTCATGAGACTCACGTTAGTCCATCTGTGCCTCTAGTATGCATTGGGCACTGTGTATGTCAGTATCCTGGGAATCTCACCTTACTCTCTCTTGTAGGGTGGTGTGGTAGTTTGAATGTGATCATGTAAAAGGGTGGCCCCATAGCCTCAGGTGTTTTATTAAAACTGAGTTGAGGGCTGAGTAAATGGCTTAGCAGTTAAGGCATTTGCCTGAGAAGCCTAAGGACCTTGGTTCGATTCCTCAGGACCCACGTAAGCTAGATGCACAAGGGGTGCATGTGTCTGGAGTTCCATTTGCAATGGCTAGAGGCTCTGGTGTGCCCATTCTCTCTTTCTCTCTATCTGCCTCTTTCGCTCTCTCAAATAAATAAATATTTAAAAAAAAAAAAACTGAGTTGATAGCTTCAGCCCCTAGCAGGCAGATTTCTGCTATGGGGGTGAGGAGGGGAGCATGTCACTGGGGGCAGATCTTAAGAGTTCAGCCTCAAGGTATGGAGAGAGCAGTCTGAGCTCTGGCAGTTTATGTCTGTTGGCATTGGTGTTCTGCTTGCTACGGTGGTATCTCTCTGCTTGGATCTGTGAAAGGGAGCCAGCTTCTTCCACCCTTGATGGATGGATGGATTTCCTCTGCATTTCTGAGCTGAAATAAATCCCTTCCTCCCATAAACTGTGTCCGGTTGGATGTTCATCTCAGCAATGTGGAGCTGACTACAACAGATGGATAAACTGCTTTTGGAAGTTCTGGGCCTAACTGTACCTCTGTGGGGATGTGTGGGACAACACTGACTTGGTGGTCCATGAACCACTGGAAGAACATTCTGGAATGAATCACTGGAATGGACAACAGGCCCTGTTGAAAATAGCACACACTCACTGCTTCTTTGAACTGCACAGTTTTGTTCTCTCTAGTTCCAGAGACTCACACTGGCACATTTTTTCCCTTATATTCGCAGTCCTGCCCATAATCCATCACAAGAAAGAGCAGCCTTAAAAATGGCACTCAAGGGAGACATTACTTCTTTTCCATTTCTCTTTCAGAAAGGGCAACTTAGACTGGGGAAGGGGAAAAAAAATGCATTCAGGTTAAAGGAATATAAATAAGAAGGAATCTACTTGTTTTTCATTTTAAGATGCTAAGCCCCAAAAGGATTTTTGGTTTAAAAAAATAAAAAAGACCATTGCCCTTGGCCCACACTGAACATTAATATTATATACCTGGCAATAAAGCCAGAGGATTTTTAGTGAGAGCTATTAAAGGGAAAGCAAGGTTGAGACAGGTTTTGTGGGGGAATGAAAGTCGGGCTCATAAATATAACTTGTGAGGTTTGTCTTGTGGCTAGCCAGGTCTTAAAATGTGCGATTCCCCCCAATTCTCTGGGTTAACAGAGAAACAATTGACTTCTTCTTGGACAAGGCTGTAGTGCTCAAAATGATGACTGGAAACCAGAAGTGACAAGGCTTCCTGGAACCACCTGAAAGCTCAGGAGAACTGGGTTGAACCATTCATGGTGTATGAGCAGGTAGACTAGATAAGAGAATGGAGCAGGGGAACTGTCATTTCCTCGTTTCAAAAATCAATTTCTCCACTTAAAACAATTCTGTGGCTCTTATCTTATGAATTAAACAAAATTTTCATTGATCTCTCCAAATTTCCATTAACTTGTCTCATAGGCAGCTGGAGTCAAATGATATGTTCGCTAATGCTCACCACCCAGCTGGAGCGCCATCATTTGACTGCTAACACTGAATAGACAGTCTAATTTTTAAAAAAAATTTTTTGAGCTATTTTAGGTATACCCCCATCTAATTTTTTTCCAGGCCAGGGGTCTGAGTGACTGCTAATTTTAGCAACTAACAAGCCCGAGGCACAGGGTCTCAGTGAAATGCTGGGCAGATCTCTGGATCTCGGTGGATGCAGCTGCAAGGAAGGACTGGGGGTGTTGTCTGGTTTCCTCTTGGTTGTTTTTGTTGTTGTTGTTGTTGTTATTTTTAAATGCTTACACACCAGAGGTGGAACATCCTTTTCTCTCATCTCACCAAGTATAAAAGGGCCTGCTCTCCAGCTGTGGACTGAGGGCTCATAACATCCCTGATCATTTGTGTGGGTGTGGAGGGAGCTGTGGGTGTGGTGTGTGTACACGTTTGTGTGGATGTGTAAGAAGTATGTGCCATGCAGCATGCATGTGGTGGTGTTTGTTTTTGCCACTCTGCTTCCTGTGTGCCAGTCTAATTGGTGTGAAAGCTTCCAGATTCTTCCGACTCTGCCTCCCATTTCTTTTTAAATATTTCATTTATCTACTTAAGAGAGAAAGGCAGATAGAAAGAGAGAATGGGTGCACCAGGGCCTCCAGCCACTGGAAATGGACTCCAGATGCATGTGCCCCTTGCACAGCTAGCTTATGTGGGTACTGGGGAGTTGAACCTGGGTCCTTAGGCTTCACAGGCAAGTGCCTTAAGGGCTAAACCATCTCTCCAGCCAGCCTGCCTCCCATATCTATAGGCAGTCTGGGATGACAGACATATGTGTCACTTTGCATCCAGCTTTATGTGGGTACTGGGGAGTTGAACTCAGGCTGGCAGGTTTGCAAGCAAGTGCCTTTAACCACTCAACCATCACCCCAGCCCAAATTTGTGATGTGTCAAAGAGTCAGTAATCTTCTTGCCGAGCATGATGACACACTCTTGTAATCCTAGCACTTAGGAGGCTGAAGCAAAAGGAATGAGTCTGAGATTGGTATACAAGGTGGGACCATGTTGAGAGAGAGAGAGAAGAAAAAGAGAGAGAGAGGGGGCAGCAGAGAGAACTTTCATACAGACTGAAATGAAAACTAAATGCAAAGCCAGGCATTTTAGGAAAGATCTTTAATCCTAGCACTTTGGAGGCAGAGGTAGGAGGATCACTGTGAGTTTGAGGACAGCCTGAGACTACATAGTGAATTCTAGGTCAGCCTAGAGCAAGACCCTACCTTGGGGAAGGGAGGGGCTTGGAGGGGGAAGAAAACTAAATGCAAACCAGACCAAGTGGAGCAGACCTGTAATTTCAAATACTTGAAAGGCTGAGGCAGGAGGATCTCAAGTTCAATGCCTGCCTGGATAATAGAGTAAATTCAAGGCCAGCCTGGGCAATTTAGTAAGACCCTGCCTCAAAATAAAATGAGGGCCAAGAATATAACAATGGTAGAGTATTTGCATAAAAGACTCCAGGCTAAATCTCTAATACCTCCCTCCCCAAATTCCTTCTCTTTGGTGGAAAAAAAAAAAAAAGGACCTTGTCCATGTCACAGCCTCCTCATCTCTCTTTTAATGTGCTCTGACAGCATGAACTCACAGGGAGCTTTACAATTAGAAAGAGTTGGAACCAGAGCCTTGGCACTAATGTCCCCCTCAGCTGCTCTAATTAGGGTCCCCTTCTTCCATTTCTGCTTCTTGGGAGAGGGAGAGGACAGGGGGCTTTTTAATTGGGGCTATTAGAAGTTCTCGTTGCACAATGGCACCCTCTGAGAAGTGCAGGCTCCAGCAGAAGCTCTGCCCACTCTACAATTACTTCTTGCCATTCTGAGAAATAATGGTATCTTGTCTCATTTAAAAATAAACCAGCGGCTTTATTCCCTATTGCTTTCTCCTCACCCCACCTACTCACACGAGTCTCTTCTTGCCAATTAAGCAAACTTTCCATTATTTAAAGAGGCAGTTTTGATCGTAACTGTCCCCTGATAATAAGACATATTGAGCTGGGTTTCCCTTGCCCACAGTTCCTTTATTCCACGTATAAGGCTCACGTAAATGAGATCAGGGCTCAGATCTCGAGTTTGCTCTGTGGCAAGATGGTACGGCGCCAGGGGTTCCTTGTGCTGTGCTCTGATTGTACGCCACAGGACTCACCTGGAATAACCCGCACATTCAATGCTCTGGGCTTCTCAGAATCACCTCCTCTTAGGAGAACAGGTGTAGGTTTGTATTGATGACGTATTCCAAGAAAAGAAATGAAACATTGAGACGATAAACGAGCATTTTCTTCCAGTAGTGGCGGCCCACAGCTGTAATTCCAGCACTTGGGGGGCCGAGGCAGGAGGATGTGAGCTTGAGACCAGCCTGGCCTACACAGTGAGATATTATCTCAAAACGCAGCAAAAAACAATCACATTCTTGCTACATACTTCCTATGATGGTTCAGAGGATTACCAAGGAGAAAGAACCATGCACAGTAAGATATCAAGAGCTTTTCACTGTTAAGTTCTGCTCCATTAACAAATACTGGTTTTTGGGCTGGAGAGATGGCTTCGTGATTAAGGCATTTGCCTGTGAAGCCTAAGGTTCTATGTTCTACTCTCCAGATCCCAGTTAGCCCAACACACAAAGGTGAGGCAAGCGCAAGGTCACATATGACCACTAGGTGGCGCACACATCTGGAATTCAATTACAGTGGCTGAGGCCCTGGCACACCAATTCTCTTTGTGTGTGTCTCGGCCTCCCTCTCTCTCTCACTTGCTTTCTCTAAAAATAAAATAAAATAAATAATAATAATAAAAGCACTGGTTCTTTCTAAAATCAATGGCTTCTCTAAATACCACTGGGCCACTTTCCCTGTTGAAGAGCACCAGTTCTTGTGTACAAAATGGTGTGTTATTTGTTTTATTATCTACATAAGCATGATATACAGAATGTTTATGGTATGTTTTATATTAGTTATATTTAATGTCATAAGCAGTGTGACATTGCATTGCTTTATATATTTGGTCTTGTTTTCTTTTTGTTTGTTAGTTTATTTTTAAAGCCTTTAAAAACCACCAAGTTTGTCAGCTGGGTGGATCCATAGCCTGGAGATATAGCTCAGTCAGAAGAGTACTGGTTTAGATATTAACTAGTGACCTTCACTACTGTTCTCTTTCTAGACATTTTTCTATTTTCTTATGTCTTTCTTTCCTCATCTGTATTCATATAGGAAAATGGATCAATAAGTTGAGAACTATGGGCTGGAGAGATGGCTTAGCAGTTAAGGCATTTGCCTGAAAAGCCAGAGGATCTCGGTTCAACTCTCCAGGACCCACGTAAGCCAGATGCACAAGGGGAAGCACACGTCTGGAGTTCGTTTGCAGTGGCTAGAGGCCCTGGCGTGTCCATTCTCTCTCTCTCTCCTTCTGCTTCTTTCTCCCTCTCAAATAAATTAATTAATTTAAAAAAATAAATAAATTCAGAACTATGCATCATAAATAATGCACATTTGTTTAAAGTAACAAAAACCTCGAAACTATAAAGAAAACAGGTCTTAGTTCTCACATTTTTAGTAATTGTATAGCTTTGGACAAAACATTTAACTTCTCTGAGTTTCAGGAATTTTTTTCATTTGCAAAATGAAAATAGCATATAGTGTTTACACACTTTGAGAATCTAATGAAAATGCTCTGAAGATGGTTATTCCACAAATATACAGCACTGATGTCATAAACCATGGCTTTACTGGTCTTTATTGGTAAAGGTATCAGAGACAAGAGTTGACATGAAACGATCCTTAAAAATATCTGCAGGGCCGGAGGGATGGCTTAGCAGTTAAGGCATTTTCCTGCAAAGCCAAAGGACCCAGGTTCGATTCCTCAGGACCCACGTTAGCCTGATGCATAAGGGGGTGCATGTGTCTGGAGTTCATTTGCAATGGCTGGAGGCCCTGGTGTGCCCATTCTATCTCTCTCTCTCTCTCTCTCTCTCTCTCTCTCTCTCTCTCTCTGCCAAATAAATAAATAAATAAAATATTTAAAAATATATACCTGCAAAAAGTACTTACTGAAAGACTTAATGGTGGAAGACTCCTGGAGTGATGGTTCAGCAGTTAAAGGCACTTGCTTGCAAAGCCTGATGGCCCAAGTGCAATTCCCACTATCCACATAAAGCCAGATGCACAAAGTGGCAGCTGGAGTTCATTTGCAGCAGCAACAAGCCCTGACTTGCCAATTCTCCCTCCCTCCCCCTCCTCTCTTGTAAATAAATAAGTTTTTAAAAAGACTTACTGGGGGGGGTGGGCTGGAGAGATTGCCTAGTGGTTAAGGCACTTGCCTGCAAAGCCAAAGGACCTTGGTTCGATTTCCCGGGACCCACATAAGCCAGATGCACAAGGTGGCGCATGTGTCTGGAGTTTATTTGCAGTGGCTGGAAACCTTTCTCTCTCTCTCAATATCTCTCTCTCTCCCTCTTTCCCTCCCTCAACTAAATAAATAAAAATAGAATATTTAAAAAAGATTAATGAAGCCAGATTATAGTAGTGCACATCTTTAATCTCAGCACTCGGAAGGCAGAGGTAGGAGGATTGCCATGAGTCTGAGGACAGTCTGGGGCTACAGAGTGGGTTCCAGGTCAGCCTGGGCTAGAGTGAGACCCTGCCTGAAACGAACATACAGAAAAGAACCAACGGTACCCTTGCTGAAATTAGAGGTGAACACTACTGAAGTGACTGACAGCCTTGCCTGACAAGGAACACAAGAGCCTTGGAAACAACCCGCACAGTATTACTATCCTTTACTGAGAAGTACCTCTGAACTCTGAACTTCTTATTGCCATCCTTATCTAAACACTGTGTGGTGCTGGCAAGTCGTCCTGTATGATAGAAGAGGAAAGCCTTGTTCAAAGTCACATCACTAGCAAATGGTAGTATAAGGACTCAAACCTAAGTCTGCATGTCTCAAGAGCTTATTCTCATGGTGAGGTGTTGGATGCTGTCATTAAAGGATCAAGTACTTCTAGGGCTGGAGAGATGGCTTAGCGGTTAAGCACTTGCCTGTGAAGCCTAAGGACCCTGGTTCGAGGCTCAGTTCCCCAGGTCCCACGTTAGCCAGATGCACAAGGAGGCGCACGCGTCTGGAGTTCATTTGCAGAGGCTGGAAGCCCTGGCACGCCCATTCTCTCTCTCTCTCCCTCTATCTGTCTTTCTCTCTGTGTCTGTCGCTCTCAAATAAATAAATAAATAATTTAAAAAAAATAAAGGATCAAGTACTTCTAAATGAACCATCCATGAGCTTGATATCAGCCAGTCGATGCACATGGACACAGTAGCTCCGTGACACTAACTTATAATCCATTTTGATATGTGAGTGTGTCATACTCATTGTTAAATACCTATGTGACTGACTTTCAATTATACCTTTTTAGTTTTGCCCCACCAATAATCTAATGAGACTCCATAGATGGCTTAGTGATTAAGGTGCTTGCCTGTAAAGAAAGCCAAAGGACCCAGGGTCAATTACCCAGGACCCATGTAAGCCAGGTTCTTAAGGTGGCACATGCATCTGGAGTTCATTTGCAGTGGCTGGAGGCCCTGGCGCTCCCATCCTCCCTCTCTCTCTCTTCTCTCTCTCTCTCTCTCCCTCTCTCTCTCTCTCTCTCTCTCTCTCCTTCTTTCTCAAATAACTAAATAAAAAATATTTAAGTCATGCTTATCACCTGGAGCCACTCTGCTCAAGATCTCAAACTCTGCACATGTCCCCACTTCTTTGCTCCTCTGCATCTCCCTGCCCTCCCCTTCAGTCTGCCCCACTCAACCTCCAGTCCCCAGCTCCTTCCTTTGCACCCAGCCTTTCTTCCATTCTCATGAACCTGTCAGAGTAGGAGAAAGGCGCATGAATGCTGGTGTACATCTTCCTCATGCCTTTAGTCCTTAGCTTATCTAGAATCATCATTCACACACAATAGGTGGTGGGGAGATGGCCTAGAGGTTAAGGCGCTTGTCTGCAAACCCTAAGGACCCATGTTTGACTCTCCAGATTCCACGTAAGCCAGGTGCACAAAGGTGAGGCAAGCGCCAGGTCACACATGCCCACTAGGTGGCGCAATCATCTGGAGTTCTATTGCAGTGGCTGAGGCCCTGGCATACCAATTCTCTCTCCCTCTTTCTCTGTCTCTCTCTCTCTGAAAAAAAAAAAAAAATTTAATTAGTAGCTCTTTGAAACTAAATGAATTATTTTATACCTGTCTCCTCCTGATAGAAGAGTTACAAGACTCATGAGGACCCTGTCTGGAGTTAGATAAGCAGTATTATACTTGGTGAGGGAGAAGAGATTCTTTGGTTTGATTCTACCTGCAAGTTGCACAGAGAACTTCAGTGACACAGCTTTCATGAGTAATCACCCACACTTCTACAAGTCATCTCTCACCCATGCTTCTGTAAGTAACCCCTCATCCATTCTTCTGGAAGTAAATTCAATACACTCACGGGAAATTAACCCCATTACAGAAGCTATAGGGCCCTGGGCAAAGTAACTTGCATGAGAATTTTTTTTGAAGTCATATTTTACCTTAGAAAACACTTATGTGGACTGGAGAGATGGCCTAAAGGTTAAGGCACTTGCCCGCAAAGCCTAAGGGTCTAGGTTTGAGTCCCCAGTTCCTGTGTAAAGCCAGATGCACAAAGTGGCCCATGCATCTGGAGCTCATTTCAGCAGCTAGAGGCCCTGGTGTGCGCCCCCCCCCCACCGCAAATAAATAAAAAATTAAATAAGGAAAAGGCTTATGCATTACATATGTATGTTTACTTTAAACATAGTGGGTTTTAAAAAATGGCTATCTTTCAAATAAGCCAGCTTTGGTAAAGCATTATAAAGCAATTTGAAAAGTGTCTATGTGCTTGGTGTGTCTGGAAGCTCTGCAAATTTCTCTGTCATAGCACCTATAGTTTAGGAACGCACTCTCACTTGTTTACCTATGATGACTTGCTCATCTAGATTTTGTGTGTGTGTGTATACAGGTACACATGTGCAGGTGTGTGCACATGCATGTGGAGGCCACAAGACAGCCTCAGCTGCTATTTCTCAGGAACACCTCCTACCTTTTAGAAGACAGGATCTCGCATTGGCCCGGAGCTCACTAACTAGATTGGCTGGCCTAGATCCTCCTATCTCCATCTCCCCGGTTACAAACATATGTCACACACCACTATTTTTTTCTTTTTCTTCTTTTTTCTGTTTTGTTTTTCAAGGTAAGGTCTCGTTCTAGCCCAGACTGACCTGGAATTCACTATGTAGTCTCAGGGTGGCCTCAAACTCATGGCGATCCTCCTACCTCTGCCTCCCGAGTGCTGGGATTAAAGGCATCCCCCACCACCGCCCAGCTACACTTAACCACTTTTAAGTGAATTCTGGAGATCAAATTAGGTCCTCATGCTTGTGAGGAAGGAGTTTACCAACTGAGCTAACTCCCTCACCTTCTAGATTAGTTTATGTTCATCTCATTCTGTGTCCCCCATCCCGGCATACTGCCTGACACACAGACAGCACTCATTAAATTAATGTATATAACAAACCGTGGATTAAAAAAAAAAAATGTTCTCTAGGAGTAGCTTTTATGGCTGAAATAGAGGCACATTATTTAACAGAACGAATTAATTAGGGCCTTCCAAATAGAATAGGGTGAGTAGAATGCTAATCAGTCTTAAAGAGAATTTAGATATGTGTTAGATCACCTTTTGTCCTACTTTTCTCTCAGAGTGATCTGGTGACCCCAAGTACCTAATTTGCACAGCATTACATCAAAAGGCTCATTTACCCAGGACCGCTTCTCAGCTCTAAGAGAAAATGTGTTAAATCGTTTCAAAACAGTTTTAATAGCATGCATGTAGATTTTAAAAGAAAATTTAGCTGACATACAGAGATTTTTGTTTCATTCATTGATACTTAACCTTTTGAAAGACATCTCCCCTTGCAGTACCCAAACATGATGAGTTCACTTCACACACGGATAATAGATATGTCCAGAGTTACTCTGGGACACAGGGTCTTTCTAGTGCCCCTCAATTCATGATCCATAGACAACTCCTCTGCCTCAAGTTATAACTGGAGTCATATAAAGCATATTTTGAGGGCTATAGAAATGGCTTAGAAGGTAAGGCGCTTTCCTGCAAAGCCTGATGACCGAGGCTCGATTCCCCAGGACCCACACAAACCAGATGCACAAAATGGCACATGCATCTGGAGTTCATTTGCAGTGGCTGGAGGCTCTAGAGAGCCCATTCTCTCTTTCTCTTTCCTTCTTCTCTCTCTCAAATAAATAAATAAAAATAAAATATTTTCTAAAAGAAGCATATTTTGAGAGAAAAGTAAACAGATGAAGAGACCAACATTCCTTCAGGCCATCATCAATAAAATTCTTCAACTTGCAATGAATGTGATAGTTCTTTCTTAATTTTATGTGCCTGTCTCTGATTTCTCCTTTTTCGTCAAGCCTTATTTGTTTATTTACATGTATGTATGTACGTACGGATTATTTATTGACATGTATGTGTGTGTGTATATGGGCACATCGGGGCCTCCTGTCCCTGCAAATAAATGCCAGGTGCTTGTGCCACTTTTTGTATGTGGCTTACATGGAAGGCTTAGGAATTGAACCTGGGCTGGCAGGCTTTGCAAGCAAGTGCCTTTAACCACTGAGCCATCTTCCCAGCACCCAAACCTACCTTTTACGTCAATTTCTAGGTGCAAAGAAACGTGAGTACAATTGTTTGAGTTTTCCACAATTCTACAGGAAGAGCTCACGGACTTTTCCTCAGCTAGGTCTTTGTCTGGCATTATTGATTAGTGCAGGTGGATTTTTAAAGTACAGGTAGTGTTGTATTCCTCCAAGGGCTCAACTACAGGACTTACAGTGTTCAAATGTTTACAAGGTGAATCAAATTCACTTGTTTTCATTTCTATTGATCCTCTCATGAGAAAACCTAGAAAGAGATTATGAAAAAATTAGCCAGGCATGGTGGCACCTGCCTTTAATCCTAACACTCAGGAGGGTCACCATGAGTTCAAGGCCAGCCTGAGAGTATATACTGAATTCCAGGTCAACCTGGGCTAGAGTAAGATCCAACAAAAAAAAAAAAAAAGAAAGAAAAATTTAGGATTGGAGAGATAGTTCCACAGTTAAGACGTTTGCCTACAAAGCCTAATGACCTGAGTTCAATTCCCCAGTACCCACATAAAGCCAGATGCACAAAGTGGCACATGCATCTGAAATTCTTTTGCAGTGGCTAGAAACCCTAGAATGCCCATTCTCTCCTCTCTCTCTCTCTCTCCTTCTCTCTCTCTCCTTGCAAATAAATAAGATATTTTTAAAAGAAAAATTTATTTCAGAGATGTAATATATAATAAGAAAACAATTCAAAACTCAGTCTTACCAAGCATCACATGGCTCATGCCTATAATACCAGCACTGAGGCTGAGTCTGGAGGATGATCACAAACTTAAAGAGAGTGAGACAGGATACACAGCAAGTACCAACACCAGGCCAACCTATCTCAAAAATCAAAAGCCAGAGCCAGGTGTGGTGGCGCACGCCTTTAATCCCAGCACTTGGGAGGCAGAGGTAGGAGGATCTCTGTGAGTTCAAGGCCACTCTGAGACTACATAATGAATTCCAGGTTAGCCTGGGGTAGAGTGAGACCCTACCCCGAAAAACCAAACAAAAACAAAAACAAAAAGCCCTAAATCTCCTCCTTTGCTACTAAAAAAAAAAAAAAAGAAGTTAGCTATGCTGAAGATAATTATTAAAGCAGTTTTGTTTGTTTGTTTTTAATGAGAGAGAGTGTGAGAGAGAAATGGTGTGCCAAGGCCTCCAGCCACTGCAACTGAACTCCAGACACATGTGCCATCATATGTACATTGCAACCTTGTATGCTTGCATCACCATATGCGTCTGGCTTATGTGGGATCTAGAGAGGAGTGCTCAGCACTGAAATATCCCTATCACAGTTTCCAAGGCTCAGGGTCCATTGTGGAAGAGGTGGCCGAAAGAATGTAAGAGCCAAAAGAAGGGTAGGGCTGCTTACAATGCACTCTCCCAGACACAAATTGGACTGGGTATCTATGACCTCACAGTGGGTAATACTACCCACACAGGACCCTCATAAGAGGAGGAAAAGATGATGACATCAAATAAAAGAGAGACTAATTGAGAGGGGAAGGGGATATGATGGAGAGTGGATTTGTGGAAGAGGGGGTGGGGGAGGAGAGGAAATTATCATGGTTTATTGTCTATAATTATGGAAGTTGTCAACAAAAGAAGTTAATAATTAAAATATAACTGCCATATGCTGTAGCCATCCCACTTCCAAAAGAGCCAAAATCAGGATCCAAAAAGACGTGTCTACAGTCTCATATTCATTGCAATATTATCCACAATAGCCAAGGTTGGGCAGATGTCCCCAGAAAGAAGATTGCACAACACACACACACACACGAATGCACAACACAGAGTGACGCATGCACATGCTAGAACATTCTTCAGCCTTGGAAAAGAAGGAAAACTTGTCACTTGTCGCAACATGGACGCACCTAGAGGACATCGGGCAGAGTGGAATACATCAGACTGACCTGTCATCCTACCTTAAAATCATCAGACTATTAGACACAAAATTAATTGTGGTTGCCTGAGGAAACAAGGAGCTGCTGTGTAATGTTTATTAAATTTCAGCTGCGAAAATAAGCAAGTTCTGGGAGCTCTGCCGTCCAACATTGCACTTGCATTGAACAATGTGGTATTGAACATTAAAACTTTTATGAAGGTAGAGCTCATATTGAAGGATCTCACCAGAGTCAAAAGATCATACAGGAAAAAAAAAATGCTGAGGCTATGTGAAGAGAGCGGTGCCCAGGTATCCCCAGCTGCTCTGATTCCCCTTTTTCAGATCCAGTCACTAACTCCAGTAGCATGAAACACCCCAACCAGAAATAATTCACCCATGCCCATCCTGAGTTTCTGACTTGAAGAGAGAGAGGGCTGGAAGGCTGGCTTAGCAGTTAAGGCACTTTGCCTGCAAAGCCAAAGGACCCAGGTTCAATTCCCCAGGACCCACATTAGCCAGATGCACAAGGGGGCGCACGCGTCTGGAGTTCGTTTGCAGTGGTTGGAGGCCTTGGAGTGCCCATTCTCTCCCTCTCTCTCTCTGTCAAATAAATAAAAATATTTTTAAAAAGATTAAAATGGTGCAGGCCTGGAGAGATGGCTTAGTGGTTAAGGTATTTGCCTGTAACACCAAAGGATCTAGGTTTGATTCCCCAGGACCCATGTAAGCCAGATGCACAAGGGGGCACACGCATCTGGAGTTCTTTTGCAGTGGCTGGAGTCCCTGAGCGCCCATTCTCGCTCTCTCTCCCTATTTCTCTGTTGAATAAATAAAAATAAAATATCTTTTTGAAAAAGAGAGAGAGAAGTGATTACTGTTGTTTGATGCCACTGTGAGGGGTGATTTGTTACACAGCCATAGCACACAGCAACTGCGGCAACTTAGCAAAGTACTGTTCTCACATTCCAAGAAGGCAGGGAAGTAACATCTGTCAACCCCCTGCCCTTAAAATCCCCCCTAGTCGGGCTGGAGAGATGGCTCAGCTGTTAAGAGGTTTACCTGTAAAGCCTAACGACCAGAGTTCCATTCCCCACTATCCATGGAAAGCCAGGTACACAAAGTGGCACGTGTGTCTGGAGTTCATTTGCAGCAGCTAAAGGCCCTGGTGTGCCCATTCTCTCTCTCCCTCTCTTTCTCTCTCTCTTCGTCTCTCTTCCTCGCTCTCCTTTCCTCCTTCCCCAGGCATGGTGATAGACGCCTTTAATCCCAGCACTTGGGAGGCTGAGGTGGAAGAATTGCTGTGCGTTTGAGGCTAGCCTGAGACTACAGAGTGAATTCCAGGTCAGCCTGGGCTAGAGTGAGACCCTACCTTGAAAAAAAAAATATTTCTTTGTCATATACCATCTTTTATAAAAGCATTCCCTTGATTTGCTTTCTGTGGATTTAGTGTAGAATCCTAGAATGGTTATACACCACTTGAGTCTTGCTACACGTCAGTGCCTTGCTCCTATTCTCAAACAATGGAGAATATTCCAATGTCTAGTGATACATGAGGCAGTCGTGATGGCTTGAGGCCACCGATGCATTTTATGACTGTGAATAAATTACTTGATGTCTCAATGATTCAATTTGATTAACTGCAATTTAGCTAAATAATACCGATTGAGTTTGATAAATTCAGTGCTCAGTTGGTCACTGCAGAGAGCATATGGTTATTCTTCTGTTTGTTCATTCATTCATTGATCTAACATTAAATATGTATTGCAGGCTGATTATGTATTACTTCAGGCATTGTGCAAAAAGCTAGAGATACAGCAGCGAATAAACTCTGCTCTCAAGAGGCTCACTGAAGAGCCAAATAGATAAAAAGACAATCCCTGCTCAGTGGATAAATGTAGAGTCAAAAGTATTTAGGGTTCAATGACTCCTTTGAGAACCAAAGTTTGGTTTTATCATAAGCAACTATGAGTTAGCTAAGATTATTTTTTAAGCATTCGCTATCTTTGAAGAGATCATACCAGCTAATCTTTTAGTTACCAAATGAATGTGAATTACGCTGGCATCTTAATGAATTTTATTAACAAATATTTTGTTTTTAACAAACCAAACAAAAGCTCAGTAACATTACAAAGCCCCGTGTCACCGCCCATCAACAGCCACACCACTGAGTGTCCCAGGGTCACCGAACTGTAAAACAGAATGTCCTGTTTGAACAGAACGAGTTAATTCATACTTGGGAAATTTTATTCTGCCCCATTGTCGGTTACCCTTTGATATTTGCTTCTGAGAAATGAAATCCATGTCTCCTTTGGACTCGCAAGCCAAACACACAGAGCACGTTTCCAATTCACTTGCGGTACCTTGGCAAATCTCAGTGAAGCTCTGGAAATTGGAGTGAGTTGGAAGGATTCCCATAGTCGTCCGGGTTTTTGCTGCTGTTTGCAGAAAAGTCACAAAAGGAAAATGTAAGGAAGAGGGTGAAGAGGTGAAATCAGGCTGCAAACATACTTCCAGACAGGAGAGTTCCAATATTCTTCCTACAAAATATGAAAAAAAAAAAACCACTTCCCCTGTGAATCTTTGAGTTTTTAGCATTTACTTAAATACAAAATAAGCTCTCCATTTATTTCTTGAGCAAATTTTAGTTATCATTGTCAAGACTTTGTTTTTACACAAATATATATATACATATATATATATTTATATGTGTATATATATATATGGAATATATATATTCCATTTAAGCATTTCCTTTTTAAACATGTCAGCATTCAATATTAATTTTCAGAGAATAGATATTCATGTAAGGAAGAGGTTAGAAACTCTAACGTTTTAGCCTGTCTCTAATCTAGAAATTTTTTAAAATAAATCTAGGTTCTTTTGAATCAATCCACCCTAAAATAGTCAACTGTACAATTTGAACAACGAATTTTTTAAAAAGTGGACAAGGGATGGGGAAATGGCTCAACAGTTAAAGGCACTTGCTTACAAAGCCTGACAGCCCGAGTTCAATTCCCCACTACCTATGTAAGCCAGATGCACAAGGTGGTTCATGCATCTGGAGTTTGTTTGCAGTGGCAAGATGCCCTGGTGTGCCCATTCCCTCTCTTTCATTCTCTCACTCCTTCTCCATACCTCTCTCTCTCTCTCTGCTTGTAAATAAATAAATAAATAAAATATATATTTTTTAAATCTGGGCTGGAGAGATGGCTCAGACTTTGCCTGCAAAGTCTAATGACCCAGGTTCAATTCCCCACTACCCACATAAAGCATGATGCACAAAGTGGTGCATGCATCTGGAGTTCATTTGCAGCAGCTAGAGGCCCTGGCATGCCCATTCACTCTCTCTCTCCCTCTCTCTCTATCTCTCTCTCCTTGCAAATAATAATTTTTTACTTTTTGTTTTATTTTGTTTTGTTTTTCAAGGTAGGGTCTCTCTCTAGCCCAGGCTGACCTGGAATTCACTTTTGTATTCTCAGGGTGGCCTTAAACTCACGGTGATCCTCCTACCTCTGCTTCCCAAGTGCTGGGATTAAAGATGTGCGCCACCATGCCCAGCATAAATATATATATATTTTTTAATTGGACAGTATTTCTGTGTTCATATCCTGAGAGCTACTACAACAAATTACCACAACATTGGCAGTTTAAAACAAGAGAATGTTGGGGCTGGAGAGATGGCTTAGCGGTTAAGCACTTGCCTATGAAGCCTAAGGACCCCAGTTTGAAGCTCGATTCTACAGGACCCACGTTAGCCAGATGCACAAGGGGGCGCACGCGTCTGGAGTTCGTTTGCAGTGGCTTGAGGCCCTGGCACGCGCATTCTCTCTCTCTCTCTCTCTCTCTCTCTCTCTCTCTCTCTCTCTCTCTCAAATAAATAAATAAAAATGAACAAAATAAAAATAAAAATAAAAACAAGAGAATGTCATTCTCCCACATTCTGAAGGCCAGAAGTTCACTATCCATGTCAACAGTCCAAAGTCAAGGTAGTGTTCTCATGAAGAATCTATTCCTTGCTCTGACAAGTGCTGGCATTCCTAGGGTTAGAGCCCGTCACCTCCGTCCCTGCAGTGACAGTGCCTTCTCCTCTGCTTTGGACTTTTCTGGCTCTGTCAAATCTCTGCCTCTTGCCCAGAAGAATATTTGTGCTTGAATTTAAGAATAATTCAGGATAGTCACGTTTAAAGTCATTAACTTAATCCCATCTATACACACCCTTTTCTTTCTAGGTAACATTGGAATTAGCACCTATCATCTATTATTTAGCCCATCAGAAACTCTAAAGATGAAATTTGCTAACTGACTAAGGGGTTAGAACTCACATGTCCTAGGCTGGAGGGATGGCTTAGCAGTTAAGGCGCACTTGCCTGCAAAGCCTAAGGACCCATGTTCTACTCTCCAGACCCCACGTTAGCCAGACGCACAAAGGCGAGGCAGGAGCAAGGTCTTCCTCATAACCACAGGCAGTGAAATATAATTTGGGGTGTGTAAACAACATGGAATACAATGCAAGAATTGCTTCGTTTGTCAAGATCATTACTTCTAATCAAACATGTTTATTCATACTAAAACAAAGTCAAACTAATGACTGATATTAAAGCACTTTTAATTGATGCCATTTGTATCTCGACAGTTATTCCCTAAATGTTTAATTACTAGTGAATTTTTTATATTATTTAATAACTTAAATATACATTTCCTGGCCTTCTAACTTTGAAAATTATTTAGGGAATTCACATATAATTCCCAAATATACATACCTTTAAAAATTGAGTTGTGCCGGGCGTGGTGGCACACGCCTTTAATCCCAGCACTAGGGAGGCAGAGGTAGGAGGATCACCATGAGTTCAAGGACACCCTGAGACTCCATAGTGGGTTCCAGGTCAGCCTGGGCTAGAGTGAGACCCTACCTCGAAAAACCAAAAAAAATTAAAAAATAAAAATTGAGTTGCAAGAAAAGTTTGCAGGGGAAATAAAATTGTACTCAAATATACAACTTCATTGTGTCTAATACATTTGTCATCAAAGTTGTAATCAAATTATAACTGTAAAAAATATTGCCTCCAGTAATCATGTCAAAGGAAGGAAATGGAAATGCACCATCAGATGGAACTCTATAATTTATAGCTTTTAAAATATTACTGAAACATATGAGGAATTTACTTCGTACCATCTTTCCATTTTCTTCACTGGCACTTTCCTCTTATGAAATTTTCAATGATAGAATTTATATTGCTATGAGAGGGCCTAGAAGGGCGGTAGAGAGAATTTTGCTGTCAATATTGCCTTCATCCTACTCCGTGACCAGCTGGGCTCTCTAGAATTGATGACATAGCTTTTATATTTGGCCATCAGGTCATTTTATGGTGGTTTCAAACCTCAGTTTTAAATAATTCAACTGGAAAAGAAATAAATAGAGGACATAGCCTTCTTCGATACAATTTTCAGAAATAAACAATTCTACCCAATCATTTTTGTCATCAGGTTGGCTTCATAAACAAGGATTTATGAATTTAACTACCTCTATTAATATTCCAGGCAGCCAGACATCTAAGTGTTCTCTCTCAGAAATGGAAATGCATTCCAGAATTACTTCACCACTAAGCCTATAACCCTGTAGAGGAAGTACACAGAATACTAAAAAGACAGGAAAATACACGACAGTGAAGGACAAATGTCCAAGTAGGTTATTTTCTTTTAAAAAAAAAAAAACCACTAAAAACAAAATCATAAACTACATTTTATTCCCTAACTTTTATTATAAGGCTATGCCATGCATATGTACACACAAAATGTATTGTGCGCCAACTGAAGAATAATTGAAATAAATAATCCATCTAGCACCATGTGGTAGTTTAAAAGTGGAATGCCCCCCATAGACTCATGTGTTTATGATTAAGCACACACAACATTCAAGCCCCAGCTGGTGGCATTTTGGGAGGTGGCACCTTGCTGGAGGACGTATGGCACTTGGGGCAGGCCTTAGGCTGTTACGACCCAAGCTCCACTTGTCAGAGTCAGCATTTCTTCCACCCAGATACATGGCAGGATGTGAGCCAGCTTCCCACTCATACATGCCTTCCTCACCATAATGAAACTTCCTCTCAAAACTGTAAGCCTGCAATAGGCGGGGCGTGGTGGCACACGCCTTTAATCCCAGCACTCCGGAGGCAGAGGTAGGAGGATCACCATGAGTTCGAGGCCACCCTGAGACTACATAGTGAATTTCAGGTCAGCCTGGGCTAGAGCGAGACCCTACCTTGAAAAACAAAATTAAGCAAACAAACAAAAAACCGTAAGCCTGAAATAATGCCTTTCCTTCCTTAAACTGACTCTGGTCAGGTGCTTTGTCCCAGCAATGAGAAGGTAAGTGCAACACACTCCATGTTAAGAAACAAGATTAAAAATAAATAAGAAGATCTGGAGAGGTGGCTTAGCGGTTAAGCACCTGCCTGTGAAGCCTAAGGACCCTGGTTCGAGGTTTGATTCCCCAAGACCCACGTTAGCCAGATGCACAAGGGGGCGCATGTGTCTGGAGTTCATTTTCAGTGGTTGGAGGCCCTGGCTCACCCATTCTCTCTCCCTATCAGTCTCTTTCTCTCTCTGCGTCGCTCTCAAATAAATAAACAAAAAATTAAAATAAATAAACAAACTATTGCATTGTTATTTATTTATTTGAGAGAGAGAGAGAATATGGGTGTGCCAGGGCCTCCAGCCTCTGCAAACAAACTCCAGACGCATGTGCCCCCTTGTGCATCTGGCTTATGTGGGTCCTGGGGAGGTGAATCTGGGTCCTTTGGTGTTGCAGGTAAGTGCCTTAATGACTAAACCATCTCTCCAGCCCAAGAAACAAGATTTTTTGAAGTGTTATATCATCACCCCTCTAACTGTAGCATAGTTTAGAAATAGATACAGGGCTGGAGAGATGGCTTAGCGGTTAAGGCACTTGCCTGCAAAGTCTAAGGACTCATGTTCAACTCTCCAGGTCCCACGTAAGGCAGATGCACAGTGATGCTAACATGCAATGTCGCACATTCACACATCTGAAATGGGGTTGCAATGTCTGGAGGCCCTGGCACACAAGTTATCTTTCTCCCCCCGCCCCCATAAAAAGGTCAGTCTGTATTACCATGGGGTATTTTTTATAATCCTGGAAGTTGTTAATAAAAAAAATTTTTTAATTTAGAAAAAAAAAGAATCAAATCCAAGTGGATCAGAGACCTTAATATCAGACCTGAAACTCTGAAATTGCTAGAGGAAAAGGTAGGCAAAACCCTTCAACATACTGGCATAGGAAATGACTTTCTGAATATAACCCCAATTGCTCAGCAAATAAAACTGCCCATCAACCACTGGGATCCTATGAAATTACAAAGCTTTTGTACAGCAAAGAACACTGTGAATAGAACAAAGAGACAACCTACAGAATGGGAGAAAATCTTTGCCAGCTACATATCTGACAGAGGATTAACAGCCAGAATATACAAAGAACTCATAAACCAGAACAATAAGAAATCAAACGACTCAATCAAAAAATGGGCTATGGAACTAAATAGAGAGTTCTCACCAGAAGAAATACAGATGGCATATAAACATCTAAAAAAGTGCTCTACATCCTTAGCCATCAGAGAAATGCAAATTAAAACTACCTTGAGATCCTTCTTTCTCCTGTCAGAATGGCTACCATCAAGAAAACAAATGACAATAAATATTGGCAAGGATGTGGTAAAAGGGGAACCCTTCTGCACTGTTGGTGGGAATGTAATCTGGTACAGCCATTGTGGAAATCAGTGTGGAGGTTCTTGAGACAGCTTAAAATAGATTTGCCATATGATCCAGCTATAGCACTCCTAGGCATATATCATAACGACTCTTTTCACTACCTTGTAGATACTTGCCCAACCATGTTTATTGCTTCTCTACTCACAATAGCTAGGAAATAGAACCAGTCTAGATGTCCATCCACAGACGAATGGATAATAAAGATGTGGTACATCTACACAATGGACTTCTATTCAGTGGTAAAGAAAAATGAAAATATGAAATTTGCAGGGAAATGGATGGATCTGGAAAGGATTATACTAAGTGAGGTAACCCAGGCCCAGAAAGCCAAACGTCACATGTTCTCTCTTATATGTGGATCCTAGCTACAAATGTATAGACTTGTGTGTGATCTGGAACCAAAAATCAGTAGCAGAGGCCCATAAGCTAGAAAAAAAGGCTATAAGGAAGGGAGGAAAGAGAGAGTCTTAAGGGGATGGTATTGTATATATGTAAGTAGAAGAACAGATTACAGGGAGGGGAAAGGCCTAAACTTGGTCAGGGGAAGAGATTATATAAAAGGGCAGGGGGTGAGGGTCAATCAAAATTCATGATATTCTGAATAAGACATATGAAAATCGACTTTCTTAAACAATGGCACCTCTAGAAGCCATAGATTGTTACCAGGAAATTTTCAGTGCCTGGGATGGAATACCTCCCAATGAGTCATTGGCCAGGGAGGTCCCTGTTGCCTCCAAAACATTACAGGCTATTGCCAAGGTCCTTAGTTCCCAGTGAGAAAGAGATGGTAAGATCCTATTGCTGAAGACTTCACATGCCTGAGAAGCAAAGTCACTGAGAAATCAAGTTGGGGCTGAGCAGAAAAACTTCTCCCTGTAGCCCAGCCAATTGAAATCTGGAAAAAGCTGCACTGTGCGCAGTCTTATGGGAGAGGGAAGTCTTCAGTGGTGAAAACAGTGGGCACTGGAAGCCTCAGACAGGCCAAATGACTGAATGAGTGCAATAGTGGCATGTCTGCTCTGGGGGAAACCAACTGCTCTCTAATTGGACAGAGGCCCATTCTATGGGAGGGAATACATGCCTGGTACTGAAAACCTAATCAAAAGCCTATGGCAGGGGAGGTCATGAGTCTTAAGGGTATAAAACCTGCTCTTGTCTGGATAAATGCATATATTACTCTCACCAAATTGCCCTGAAATCACTACACTTAATGTTCATACTCATATATTAATGCTACTCTCACTTCTGGTTGGAGAAGCTTCTCTTTTCAGATGGTGATGACCACCGGGATGACCCAAATGGCAACACAGTGCTCAGAAGAAGGGACGGAGGCGTGTCCAGCACTGAAACATCTCACACCCTCCAAGGCTCAGGGTCCATTGCAGAAGAGGTGGTGGAAAGAATGTAAGAGCCAAAGGCAGGGTACCACTCCTTACATACAACTGTCCAGACAGAATTTGGCCTTGATATCTAAGACCTTGCAGTGCCTATCAATACCCACACAAGACCCTCATAATAGGAGAAAGAGATGATGACATCAAATTAAAGAAAGACTAATGGAGAGAGGGAGGGGATATGACAGGGAGCAGAGTTATGAAGGAGAAAGTGGGGGAGGGGAGGGGAGGCCTTTCCCTTCCCTGTAATCTGTTCTTCTACTTACATATATACAATACCATGGTTTATTGTCTGTAAGTATAGAAGTTGTTAATAAAAAATATATATATATTTTTTAAAAAGGTCAATCTGTTACGCTTGCCTCAAAATACATACATGAATGAATAACTAGATAAACAAACTATATACATATGTAAAATCTACAGTATGTGTCCTCTTGAGGTTCACTTTTCTGCTATTAATATGTTTGAGCCCTATTGACTTCAGCTGTAATTCTGTGGTGTTCTTATGAATGAATATCTCATAATTTATTTATTCTTCTGACTGAACATTTGAGTTGTTTCCATTTTTTGCCATTCTAAGTCATGCTGCTGTGAGCTGTGACTCTCATACATTGCTGGTGGAATGTAAAACAGTGTAACCACATTGGGGAACAGATATTCATTTCCTGGGCTGGAGAGATGACTTAGCAGTTAAGCGCTTGCCTGTGAAGCCTAAGGACCCTGGTTCCCAGCGTTAGCCAGATGCACAAGGGGGCGCACACGTCTGGAGTTTGTTTGCAGTGGCGGGAAGCCCTGGCGTGCCCATTCTCTCTCTCTCCCTCTCTCTCTCTCTCTTTCCCCCATCTTTCTGTGTTTGCCACTCTCAAATAAATAAACAATAAATAAATAAATAAATAAATAAATAAATAAATAAATAAATAAATAAATAAAGATATTCATTTTCTTATCTATATATTACTTACCATATGGCCCCAAAATTTCACTCCTAGAAACTTACACAAGAGAAATAAAAACATGTATCCACACAATAAGATGTTTCTATTTTACTTGCACACAAATTTTTATGGAAGTTTTTAAAATTTATCATAGCCAAGAACTGGAAACAACACAAATTTCTAACAGTGAATATCAAAACAACTCCTGTGGGGCATGGTGGTCCACACCTTTAATCCCAGCACTTGGGAGGCAGAGGGAGGAGGATCACTGTGAGTCTGAGGACAGCCTGAAACTACATAGTGCATTCCAGGTCAGCCTGGACTAGAGCGAGACCCTACCTCAAAAAAAAAAAAAAAAAAGTCTGGAGAGATGGCTTAGCTGTTAAAGCGCTTGCCTGTGAAGCCTAAGGACCCCAGTTTGAAGCTTGATTCCCCAGGACCAATGTAATCCAGATGCACAAGGTGGCACATGCATCTGGAGATCATTTGCAGTGGCTGGAGGCCCTGGCATGTCCATTCTCTCTCTCTCTGTTTGTCACTCTCAAATAAGTAAGTAAAAATAAACAAAAAAAATATTTTTAAAGAAAAAAACCTCCTGATATAAGGTACAACGTGGATGATTCTTCACAGCATTACACCATGTCAAATAAACTAGATACAAGTGACCATGTAAAACTCCACATGACACTTTGAAAAATGTACAAAATGCATTGATAGAACAGCTCTTATAGGATGGAGTAACAGAATATTTTAGAAGTGATGGAAAGCTTTGTCACTTAGGGCAATAGTTACACCAATGTATACATATGTCAAGCTGTACGTTTAAAAATGAAAGCCTTTCACTGTAAAGTCTACCACAGGTAACGTCCGGCATGCTGGTTTACAGCTCGTAATCCCAGTTCTTGGAAGGCTGAGGCAATAGGATCACTGAGGCTATCCTGGGCTGCATGAGACTCTGGCTCCAAAAACCTGCCAACAAGGCTGGAGAGGTAGCTTAGTGGTTAAGGCGCTTGCTTTCGAAGGCTAAGAACCAACGTTTGACTTTCCAGGTCCAAGTAAACCAGACGCACGAGGCGACGCAAGCACAAGTCTCACATGCCCACTAGGTGGCGCAAGTGTCTGGAGTTGTTCAATTGTCCGGGCTGAGGCCCTGGTGCACACTAATTCATTCATTCATTCATTCTCTCTCTCTCTCTCTCTCTCTCTCTCTCTCTCTCTCACACACACACACACACACACACACACACACACAAAAGGAGGGTACTTAATAGGTTGATATTGTATATATGTAAGTACAATGATTGAGATGGGGAGCTAATATGATGGAGAATGGAATTTCAAAGGGGAAAGTGTGAGGGCAAGGGAGGGAATTACCAAGGGATTTTTTTATAATCATGGAAAATGCTAATAAAAACTTAAAAAAAAAAAAAAAAACTATACAGAAGGATCATGAGTTCAAGGCTGTCCTGGGCTATACAGTGACCCCCGTCTCAAAAGCTTAACAACAGTAATAATATTTCTCAGTAAAGATTTTAAAATGCTACTGTGGAGCTGGAAAGATGGCTCAGCAGTTAAGGAGCTTGCCTGCATAACCTAAGGACCCAGGTCCGATTTCCCAGAACCCATAAAAGTGACACATGCATCTGGAGTTCATTTGCAGCTGCTGGAGGCCCTGGCATGCCCATTCATTCATTCTCTCTCCCTCTCCCTCTCCCTCTCCCTCTCCCTCTCCCTCTCCCTCTCTCTCTCTCTCTCTCTCTCTCTCTCTCTCTCTCTCTCTCTCAATCTCTCTCTCTCTCCTTATAAATATATTTTTTATTTATTTTTATTATTTTTTTTTTATTGACAACTTCCATGATTGTAAACAATATCCCATGGTAATTCCCTCCCCCCGCCCCGCCCCACTTTCCCCTTTGAAACTCCACTCTCCATCATATCCCCTCCCCCCTCAATCAGTCTCTCTTTTATTTTGATGTCATCTTTTCCTCCTATTATGATGTTTTTAAAAAGAAAGAAAAGACTAAAAATAAAAATGTTTCTATGGCCAAATGTGATGGCACACACCTTTAGTCTTAGGGTTCAGGAGGCTGAGATAGGAAGATCGCCATGAGTTCAAGGCCAGCCTGGGGCCACAGAATGGATTCTAGTCTGGGCTACAGTTGCACCCTTCTTTTTATTTATTTATTTTTAATGGTACTATAGGAGCTTAGGAGATGGCTCTGTGGGTAAAAGTGCCTGTTGAGCAAACATGAAGGCCTGAGGAGTCCTGATTTACCCAAGTTCGATTCCCCAGCACTCACATAAATAGCTGGGCATTGCCATGCATGCCTGAAACCCCCATCAGGAGGGGAGTGGAGACTAGAGAATTACTGGGGCTCGTGATAGAGGATGCCCAGCATTCTTTCTGGTCTCTGCACGCATGCCCATGGGAGGGACATGGGAATCTGTACACACAAATGCATCTGCCACACACCCACCAAACCACACACATATGAGGGCACCATATATGCTACAACACACGCCTGTGCACACATACAAAAAAATGCTACTGTGGGGGCTGGAGAGATGGTTTAGCAGTAAAGGTACTTGCCTGCCAAGCCTAAGGACCCCAGGTTCAATTCCCCAGGATCCACCTAAGCCAGATGCACAAGGTGGTACATGCATCTGGAGTTCGTTTGGCGTGACATTCTCTCTCTATCTGCCCCCCCCCAATAAATAAAAAAATAAACAATTTTAAAATTTTAAAACTGGTACTGTGAATATTCATGAACACTAAGGGTAAAATTTCTGGGCATTTAGTATGTGTATTTTCAATTTTATTACTACTAGAAAATGCCAAATCATTCTACAAAGTGTTTATATCAACATATACTACTTACAGGTGGACAAAGTTCTTTCTTTTTTTTTTTCTTTTTGTTGAGGGGGTGTAGGGTCTCAGTCTAGCCCAGGCTGGCCTAGAATTCACTCTGCAGTTCCAGGCTGGCCTCAAAGTCATAGCGCTCCTCCTACGTCTGCCTCCTGAATTCTGGGATTAAAGGTGTGTGCCACTACTTCTGGTAGGACAGATCTCCTTTAAAAATTGCATTTATTTATGTATTTATGAGTGTGTGAGAGAGAGAGGGAGATAGGCAAATAAAGACAGATATAGAGAGAATGGGTATTACACCAGTGCCTCCAGCCAATGCAATGGACTCCACATGTATGAGCTACCTTGTACATCTGGCTTTATATGGGTACTGGGGAATCGAACCTGGGTCCTTACACTTTGCAAGCAAGTACCTTAATTGCTGAGCCATCTCTCCAGCCCCCAGGACAAAATTTTCGTTGACACATCTGTCCATTGCTTTGCAAGTTTTCCCAGTTTGGTGAGTAATAACTAGTATCTCATTGTAGTAAATGTATTTTTTTTTTTGCCTTTCGGATTTGATATATTTGATCATATATATGTACATGTATATATATTTGATATATTCGTCTCCTTTCAGCTTTGATTAGAAATGTTTTCCTTGGGTTGGAGAGATGGCTTAGCGGTTAAGGCGTTTGCCTGCAAAGCCAAAGGACCCTGGATCGATTCCCCAGGACCCATGTAATCCAGATGCACAAGGGGGCTCATGTATCTGGAGTTTGTTTGCAGTGGCTGGAGGCCCTGAAGTGCCCATTCTCTCACTCTCTCTCTCTCTCTCTCTCTCTCTCTCTCTCTCTCTCTCACACACACACACACACATTCTCTCTCTCTCGCTCACTCTCTCTTTTTCTGTTAAATAAATAAAAATAAAATATTTTTTTTAAAGACATGTTTTCCTTTTTCTTGAGAGAGACAGACACAGAGAGAAAGACAAATAGAGGGAGAGAGACGCGTGCACCCCCTTGTGCATCTGGCTAACGTGGGACCTGGGGAACCGAGCCTCGAACCGGGGTCCTTAGGCTTCACATGCAAGCGCTTAACCGCTAAGCGGTCTCTCCAGCCCATCTTCACACCTTTTAACTTCTGCTTCATTGCTTCTCTGTGCCATGCTGTAGGTAATTTCTTCACATCTACGTGCTCATTAATTCATTACTCATTTGCATCTAATCCGTCTAATCATGCATTTATAGCTTTTGTTTGCTGGCTTGTTTGTTTTTGAGACCGAGTATTTGCTATGTAGCGGAAGATGACCTTGAATTCCTTATCCTTCTGCATGGCTCTGCATTTCTAATTTAAAGAGTTAAAAAAAAAAAAAAAAAAAAAAAAAAAAAAAAATCTTCAAGCCGGGAGTGGTGGCACATTCCTTTAATCCTAATCGGGAGGCAGAGGTAGGAGGATCAGGATCGCCATGAGTTCAAGGCCACCCTCCTGAATTCCAGGTCAGCCTGAGCCAGAGACCAGAGTCAGACCCTACCTCGAAAAACCAAAACAAAACAAAATATTTTATTTATTTATCTAAGAAAGAGAGTGAGAGAATGGGCACACCAGGGCCTCCACCCACTGTAACTGAACTCCAGACACATGAGCCACCTTGTGCATCTGGCTTTCCTGGGTACTGGGGAATTGAAACGGGGGGGTCCTTAGGCTTTGCAGGCAAGCACCGTAACCGCTAAACCATATCTTCAGCCCTCAAAGGGTTTTTTATTTGTTTTCTTTTGTTGATTTTTTTTTTTTTTTGAGAAAAAAGTCCCCTTACGTAGTTCAGACTGGCTCTGAACTCAAGATTTTCCTTTCTCAACCCCCCCCCCCCGTGCTAGAATTAAAGGCTTGCCCACTGTGTAAAATTATTCCCTTTCTCTACATTTTTGTCAACATTTAAGTCTTTTGTTTGTTTGTTTGTTTTTCAAGGTAGGGTTTCACTCTGGCCCAGGCTGAACTGGAATTCACCATGTAGTCTCAGGGTGGCCTGGAACCCACAGTGATCCTCCTACCTCTGCCTCCTGAGTGCTGGGATTAAAGGGGTGCACTACCACGCCCAGCCCTTTTTCCAATATTTATTTATTTGAGAGAAAGAGAGAATGAGTGCACCAGGGCCTTCTGCCATGGCAAATGAACTCCAGACATGCTCACTCAACCTATGGTAATTTTTATAGCAACCCACGCAAAAAAGCCAGCTAGTCCATCACTAAATAGTTACCCAGTAGAAATAAAACATACATTGGGGGCTGGAGAGATGGCTTAGCGGTTAAGCGCTTGCCTGTGAAGCCTAAGGACCCCGGTTCGAGGCTCGGTTCCCCAGGTCCCACGTTAGCCAGATGCACAAGGGGCACACGTGTCTGGAGTTCGTTTGCAGAGGCTGGAAGCCCTGGCGTGCCCATTCTCTCTCTCTCCCTCTATCTGTCTTTCTCTCTGTGTCTGTCGCTCTCAAATAAATAAATAATTAAAAAAAATTTTTTTTAAATGTTTATAAAAAAAACCATACATTGGTGCTGGAGAGATGGCTAAGCAGTTAAGCTGCTTGCCTGCAAAGCCTAAGGACCCAGGTTCAACTACACAGAACCCACATAAGTCAGATGCACATGGTGGCGCACGTGTCTGGAGTTTATTTTCAGTGGCCCGAGTCCCTGGCATGCCCATTCTCCCCCCACCCACCCATCTGCCACTTTCTCTCAAATAAATAAATAATTAAAGAAATAAATGAAGCAGGTTCACATAAACGCCTGTATAATAATGTTCACCAGAGCATGTTTGTAAGAGCCGACAACTAAAATGGGTAAATGACAAATATGATCTATGCATTTAACAGACGACTTAGCAATAAAAACAAAGGAGCTGGTTGGCCCAATAGTACAAGTCGAGAATCCCGGCTACTCAGGAAGCTGAGGCAGGGGGCTCACTAGCTCAAGGCCTGACTGTGTTGCAGAGTAAGTTCAACACCAACCCTGGAAACTTAGTGGGACCCTATCTGAAAACGAAGAGTGCAATGCCGACTGGTGGCTTGGAAGATGGCTCAGTGATTGAAGGCGCTTGCGTGCAAAGTCTGCTGGTCCCGGTTCATTTCTTCAGCCTCTCACGTAAAGCCAGACAGATCGCAGCAGCCAGACATTCACCCACACACAAATAATTAAATTAAAAATAAATGAAGGCCAGGTATGGTGGTGCATGCCTTTGATCCCAACACTCAGGAGGCAGAGGTAGGAGTTTGAGGCCACTCTGAGTGTACATAGTGAATTTCAGATCAGCCTGGACTAGAGTGAAACCATACATCAAAAATAATAATAATAATACTAATAATAGGGCTGGAGAGGTGGCTTAGCAGTTAAGCGCTTGCCTGTGAAGCTTAAGGACCCCGGTTTGAGGCTCGATTCCCCAGGACCCACGTTAGCCAGATGCACAAGGGGGCGCACGCGTCTGGAGTTCGTTTGCAGTGGTTGGAGGCCCTGGGGCGCCCATTCTCTCTCTCCCTCTTTCTCTCTCCCTGTCACTGTCAAATAAATAAATAAAAATGAACAACAACAAAAATAATAATAACAAATAAAGATAAAAAAATTAAAAATGATGATTGAGTGTACAGAGGTCAGACACTTGCCCAGCATGTATAAGGTTCTGGGTTCAATCCCCAATAACACACAAAAGGAAAAAAGGAAGGAAGAATGGAGGGAAGTAAAAGCCAGTGATACTCTTATTAACAAAGAGGAATCTGAAAAACATGCTAAGCTTAAAAAATCAGACTAAGCCAGGCGTGGTGGCGCACGCCTTTAATCCCAGCACTTGGGAGGCAGAGGAAGGAGGATCGCTGTGAGTTCTTTCAAGGCCACCCTGAGACTACATAGTGAATTCCAGGTCAGCCTGAGCTAGACCCTACCTTGAAAAACCGGAAAAAAAAAAAAAAAAGAAAAGAAAAGTCAGACTAAAAATTGGTATTTGAAATACAAGGTACAAAGTAATGATGGTGACAAAGATCTAAACATTTGTTTGTAAAGTGGCAAGAGATATGACAAGAAATGACAGGAAGAATCTTCCTGGGGGTGATGACAACCTGCCTTTTATGGGGAAGGGCTTACATTGATGCCTACAGATGTTAAAATTCACAAGCCTGGCCGGGCATGGTGGCGCACGCCTTTAATCCCAGCACTCAGGAGGCAGAGGTAGGAGGATCGTTGTGAGTTCGAGGCCACCCTGAGATGACAGTGAATTTCAGGTCAGCCTGGGCTAGAGCGAGACCCTACTTCGAAAAACAAAAACAAAAGCAAAAACAAACAAACAAACAAAAAAAGTTCACAAGCTTGAATGTCAGTAGTTACACTTGCTTTGCTGTAACCAAAATATCTGCCAACACAAGGCTGGAAAGATTCGTTTGGCTCCTGGCTTCAGAGACTCTCAGTCCATCATAGCGGGGGCAAGGAGCGGCAGAGTGGCTTATTCTGTGACCACAGGAAAGTGCGGCAGAGACTGTTCACATAGTAGCAAAGACAGATCGTGGCTGGCCCAGCCTCCCCCACCCCCAGTGACCCATTTCTGCAGCCAGGCTCCACCTCCCCAAGGCTCCACAGCCTCCCAAAATAACAGCGGCAGCTGGGGAATGAGCCAACAGGAGCCTGTGGGGACACTGTGGGCTTAACCCACAATATGAACCCTAAAATCTTTCCATTTTATTGTGTGCAAATTCTGCCTGTTTAAAAAACAAAAATAATCTAATCAACACATACTGAAGTTGTAGTTAGGAGAAAAGAGTCTTGTTTGTGTTCTATGGCACTGGAGAGTGACTACAGATAATGATAACAACAAGAAGAAGAAGAATAACAACAACGGGCTGGAGAGATGGCTTAGCGGTTAAGCGCTTGCCTGTGAAGCCTAAGGACCCCGGTTCGAGGCTCGATTCCCCAGGACCCACGTTAGCCAGATGCACCAGGGGGTGCACACAGCTGGAATCCTTTTGCAGTGGCTGGAGGCCCTGGCGCTCATTCTCTCCCTCTCTCTCAATCTCTCTCTCTCTCTCTCAATCTCTCCTTCTCTCTGCCTCTTTCTCTGTCGCTCTTAAAAAAATAAATAAAAATAAAACAAAAAAATTTAAAAAGAATTTTTAAAAAAGAATAACAACAATGACAACAATAATGATTTATATACTCTCCAATAACTAGATGTTGGGGACAGGGTAGAAGTTTTGGGTAAGTTTTAACTTCCTGCAATAATATTTGTGAAGCATCTTTGAGATATAAAAATGGCATTGCTTGTTTAACTTGCCAAAACAGGGACAGAAACAAGTGGCAAAAGGATATAAGCAAAGTAGAATGATTTATATGTATATACGTTTTTTTAAAAAATGAACAGGAAAAGTCACCTTTTCCCTTTTTATATTTTATTTTTATTTATTTATGAAATAGAGGGATGGAGAGATGTTTTTGCCTGCACAGCCTAAGAACTCATGTTCAAATCTCCAGGTCCCCCACAGCCAGAAACACAGGGATGCCAGCGCACAAGGTGGTGCATGCATCTAGAGTTCATTCACAGCAGGCTGAAGGTTCTGACACACCCATTCTCCCTCTCTCTCTCTCTCTCTCTCTCTCTCTCTCTCTCTCTCTCTCGCTCTCTCAAAATAAAAAAATAAAAAAACAAAAAGAGAGAGAGACGAGAAAGAGAACTGGCATGCCAAGGCCTCTAGCCCCTGCATATGAACTCCAGACTCATGCGCCACCGTGTGCATCGGGCTTACATGGGTCCTGGGGAATCAAGTCTGGTTTCTTTGGCTTCACAGACACACACCTTAACTGCTAAGCCATGTCTCCAGCCCAAAATATCAACTTTTTTTCTATAAAACTTTTTGTTGCTGTTGTTTTGTTTCGTTTTTTTTTTTTGAGGTAGGGCCTCACTCTAGCCCAGGCTGACCTGGAATTCACTATGGAGTCTCAGGGTGGCCTCGAACTCACGGCGATCCTCCTACCTCTGCCTCTCGAGTGCTGGGATTAAAAGTGTGCGCCACCACAGCAGGATTTTCTATACAGCTTTTTGAAAAAGGCATACTTAAAAAACATTTATTGCCTTACCACCATGAGTGAGATTTTTTTTTACTTCCTTTTTTCACAATTAAAAAAATCATTTATTTATTTATCTATTTGAGAGAAATAGATAGGCAGATAGAGAAAGAGAATGGGCATACCAGGGCCTCTAGCCGCTGCAAATGAACTCCAGACGCATGCACCACCTTGTACATCTGGCTGACATGGGTAGTGGGGAATCAATCCTAGGTCCTTAGGCTTCACAGGCAAGTGCCTTAACCACTAAGCCATCTCTGCAGACTGCCTTTCTTTCTTTGGCCTGGGCATGGAACCTAGCACTTCACAGACGCAAAGCGTGTACCATCCTACTGAACTGTGGCCCCAGTCCTGGCGATGAAATGTTTAACACGGCAGAATGAGTTATGGGTAAGAGCACTGGGTCTGGTGTCTGATTCATGAAAATATACGTATTTATTAAAAGTTTTAAAATGTATGAGCCAGGTGCAGTAGTGAGCGCCAATAGTCCCAGGACTTGGGATGCTGAGATGGGAGAATCACTAGAGCCTAAAAGTCTGAGAGCAACCTAGAAAACACAGCAAAAAAGAAAAAAGAAATGTAGTCATTACTGGCAATAACTAAATAAATGTTTATACAATTATATAAAAAAGAAAAAAATAAAATTTCCATTTTGAAAGCAAGGTAACTTTTTTCTTTTTTTTAATTTTTGTTTGTTTATTTTTATTTATTTATTTGAGAGCAACAGACAGAGAGAGAAAGAGGCAGATAGAGAGAGAGAGAGAGAATGGATGCGCCAGGGCTTCCAGCCTCTGCAATGAACTCCAGATGCATGCGCCCCCTTGTGCATCTGGCTAACGTGGGTCCTGGAGAAACGAGCCTCGAACCGGGGTCCTTAGGCTTCACAGGCAAGCGCTTAACCACTAAGCCATCTCTCCAGCCCCAAGGTAACATTTTCATTTACTGAAGTGACACTCTTGATACACTGGTCTTTATAAGAGAGATCTCACAGAGGGGATATACGCTTGTCTTCCTTTTTGCACTCTCACTCTCCTAGTCAGGGAAATGCTATAGGTAAGTGGAAGAATAACTAAAGGATAAGGGAAGGAAATTAGTGAGGTTTTAACTGGAAGGAACCATTTGTATCTTCATTATGCATATGCAATGTAAATATATCAAAGTTTTACATTTTAGCCAGGTGTGGTGGTGCACACCTTTAAATCCCAGCACTCGGGAGGCAGAGGTAGGAGGATTGCTGTGAGTTCAAGGCCAGCCTGAGACTACATAGTGAATTCCAAGTCAACCTGGTCTAGAGTGAATTCTACCTCAATTTTTTTTCTTACATTTTAAACAAACTAGAAGCATAAAAGCACTGCTGTAAAACAGGTTATCTGCAGTGCACCCTTAGTGCAAACTTATCTAAAGATAAGCAATGTTTAAGAAGTTCCCCTTCTTAAGGTTAGACTAAAATCTTAGACTGTAGAATTGTGATAGTCAAATATTTCTACTGATCATTTGGAGACTCTGATACATTCTTGATGAAATATAATCAAACACGGAGCTATCTATTTAATTGAAGATGTCAGAAAGTTTATTGTTATCTTTAATATTTAATATCTTTAATAATAATAAATATTTATTTATGAGAGAGAATGGGTATTCCAGAGCTTCCTGCCACTGTAAACAAACTCCAGATACATGTGCCGCTTTGTGCGTCTGGCTTTACATGGGAATGGGAGAATCGAACCTGGACCATAAGGCTTTCCAAGCAAGTGTGTTTAACTGCTGAGCCATCTCTCCAGCCCCAAGTTTACTATTTTGAAGTGAAATCTCTTAAATTTCATAGATACACTATTCCGCATTAAGGAAACTTTCTTTTAAATTCATTTGACCAGTTAAATACAAGGTAACAGTGAATAGTTTATAAGTTAAGTCATTTTACATTATTTATCTTAGAAGTGAATAGCAGAATGTAAAATACAGAATGAAAAGAGGGCTTAGTGGTTCAGCACTTGCCTGTGAAGCCTAGGGACGCCGGTTCAAGGCTCGATTCCCCAGGACCCACGTTAGCCAGATGCACAAAGGGGTGCACACATCTGGAGTTCATTTGCAGTGGCTGGAAGCCCTGGCGTGCCCATTCTATCTCTCTCTCCCTCTCTCTCTGTCACTCTCAAATTAAAAAAAAGAATAAAAAGAGTGGGGGAGGGGAGGAAAATATCATGGTGTATTGTCTGTAAGTATAGAAGTTGTCACTAATATATATATATTTTAAATCCTAGCTGGGTGAGGTGGCACACCCCTTTAATCCCAGCACTAGGGAGGCAGAGGTAGGAGGATTGCTATGAGTTTGAGGCCACCCTGAGACTACATAGTGAATTCCAGGTCAGCCTGAGCTAGAGTGAGACCCTACCTTGAAAAGAAATTTAAAAAGCATAAAAAAAAGAATAAATACAGCTGGGTGTGGTGGCGCACGCCTTTAATCCCAGCACTCAGGAGGCAGAGGTAGGAGGATCACCGTGAGTTCAAGGCCACCCTGAGACTACATAGTGAATTCCAGGCTAGCCTGAGCTAGAGTGAGACCCTACCTCAAAAAAAAAAAAAAAAAAAAGATACAAATAACTGACAGGATAAAGACTTACTATGAGAATCTCAAGGTCAATATTTGCACTTGAAATACACTCTGACTTTATCATCTAAATACTTTTACCACATTCTTTCTTTCCTTCTTTTTTTTTTTTTTTTTTTTTTTTTTTTTTTTTGAGGTAGGGTCTCACTCTGGCTCAGGCTGACCTGGAATTCACTATGTAGTCTCAGTGTGGCCTCGAACTCACGGTGATCCTCCTACCTCTGCCTCCTGAGTGCTGGAATGAAAGGCATGCGCCACCACACCTGAATATTTTAACACATTCTTTATAAGACACACTAATTTCAAATGAAAAAGTAATTTTGGGCTAGAGGGATGACTTAGTAGTTAAGGAGCTTGCCTGTAAAGCCTAAGGACCCAGGTTTGATTCTCCAGAACCCACGTGAGCCAGATGCACATGGTGGCACATGCGTCTGGAGTTCGTTGGCAGTGGCTGCGGGCCCTGGCATGCTGTTCTTTCTGCCCCACCACCACTTCTCTCCCTCTCTTTATCTCTTTTTCTCTCATAAATGAATAAAAAATAAAATTAAATATGTGAACCTAAAATTTTTAAGTAATTTTGTAAGGCAAAATAATTATATTCAAATCTCCCTAGTTCAATGAGTATAGGACTAAATTTACTGATATCATCATGGTCCTTAGGATTCACAAACTATTGAAAATATTCAACATTATTATTACCCTATTGCCATGTGGGAAGCATTTTACCTAATAATCTACTTTTTGTTTTGGTAGCTATATGCATAATTTCTTCTACCATTAAATGATATCAGGAAAAGACAACAGTTTTCAAACATTTTTGTTTGTTGGCCCAGAGCAGGGGAGTAAAATTCCCAAATAAATCCCTCATCCCAAAGAGTTTGAAGAATTATCTATGCTGTTCTTGGACTCGGAGAACAGAAACAGTTCTTTTCAGGTTGGGAAGGGAACAAAGGTAGTGTTGGCAGCTTATGTAGTCAATCATGAAACCAAGAGAAGAAACACTGTAAATAATATATATCAAGCCAGGTGTGGTGGCACACGCCTTTAATCCCAGCACTCGGGAGGCAGAGGTAGGAGGATCACCATGAGGTCAAGGCCACCCTGAGATGACAGAGTTAATTCCAGGTCAGCCTGGACCAGAGTGACACCCTACCTCAAAAAAACAAAAACAAAAAGAATCACAGTGAGTTCAAGGCCACCCTAATAAATAGTTAATTCCAGGTTAGCCTGGGCTAGAGTGAACCCCTACCTTGAAAAACCAAAAAAAAAAAAAAAAAGCAAAAAAATTGGCACTTTACTATTAGGCCATGGAAGGTTGGCAAAGGTGGATTTTATAAAACTCTTCTGTTTACCAATACAGGGACCATTTGAATGCCCACCTGTCCTCTAAGATGAATCTGACTTTGCTATCCATGGCCCAGGTGTTACACTCGAAAAGCCAGAGCTTAAGGAACAGCGTATTTGTCTCCCTCCCCCACAAACTTTGCAGCTCTCCAAGTTACCAGTTCTCGCAAAACACTGAGCAATAATTTGCAAATAGTTCATGAAAACTTTTGTGGGCAATTATCTGGCTTTTATTAGATCTAACCTTTTTTGGATACATATTTTGCATGTATGTTACATATATATCATTAAAAATATACATATATTTAGATATATATCATTCCATATACATATACACATGCATACATACATACAGAAAATGGGCCTACCTTAGATAACCACTGAACTACTCAGCCCACATTATCTTATAACTAGGTTTTTTTTTTTTTCTTAATCTATTATCTTTTTTAAAAATATTTTTTAGATATATCTTTTTTATTTTTATTTATTTATTTGACAGTAGCAGACAGAGAGAGAAAGAGGCAGATACAGAGAAAGATTGGGCGCACCAGGGCCTCCAGCCACTGCAAATGAAATCCAGATGCATGGACCCCCCTTGTGCATCTGGCTAATGTGGGTCCTGGGAAATGGAGCCTCGAACAGGGGTCCTCAGGCTTCACAGGCAAGTGCTTAACCGCTAAGCCATCTCTCCAGCCCTCTATTTTCTTTATAACACCTTTTCACCCAGCAAAAACAAGCATTAAAAATATATGCTGTGAAGGGGGCACAAACATCTGGAATTCATTTGCAGTAGCTGGAGGCCCTGGTGTGCTCATTCTCTCTCTCTCTCTCTCTCTCTCTCTCTCTCTCTCTCTCTCTCTCTATCTGCCTATTTCTGTATCTCTATCTCTCAAATAGATAAATAAATAAATAAAAAATATATGCTGTGATTGCTTAATCTGAGACACATATTAAAAGCAAGCTAAAAAAATTTTTTTAATTCAGTTATAGTGTTGATTTAGCAAAAACTATTTTTATCTGGCTACTTCACATCTTTTAATATGCAACATTAAATAATCATTGCAATATGTCATCAAATATAATCAGCAAAAATATTTTCATCTGTCTACTTAGCATTACATATATGCAACAATAAATATTCATTGTAGCAATTTATCAAGTCTAATTTTTTCTCAGATTTTAATAAATTCATTTGGTATATATTGAATGACAGAACACAGAATTTCCTTTTTACTTTTTTTTCTTATTAAATCTAAAGAGCACAGCTATTATCCAAACATCCACATTAACATAATTTCAAATCTTTTTTACCTTTATTTTTTCAAAGTAGAGTCTCATTCTAGTCCAGGCTGACTGGAACTCAGTTTGTAGTTCTAAAGTGGCCTCCAGCTCACGATAATCCTCCAATCTCTGCCTCTCAAATTCTGGGATTAATAGTGTGTGCCACCACACCCGGCTCAAATCTTTTTTTTTTTTTTAATTATTTATTTACTTGAGAGAGGGGGAGAGAGAGAAAGGGCATGCCAACACCTCCAGCCACTGCAAACAAACTCCAGATGCATGCGCCACTTTGTGCATCTGGCTTATGTGGGTACTGGAGAATCAAACCTGGGTCCTTAGGCTTCACAGGCAAGCACTTTAACCACTAAGCCATCTCTGTAGCCTAGGTTCAAATCTTTTCACAATACAGAAGAGTAACTTAAAAATATTTGTCTTTAATTTCCTTACCTGAAGTTTCAACAATCACGTAGCAATTCTCTGAAATGCTCAAAGAGTTTATCCAAGTTTTGCTAGTCACCTAACTTACATTTGGACTCATTTTCATTGTAGTTTTAAAATATCTAAATTGCTCTTTTCAAAAAAAAAAAAAAAAACCTGTAGTGAAAATTTGCCTAACATTGTCATGACAGAAGGAATTCTATGATTTTTAGCAATAAATATCACTGCCTTTATTATACTTCCAGAATGCAAAGGCATACATGTAGTTAACTGTTTTGAAGAAAGAAAACTGATTCAAAAAGCAAAATCATGTGCCAAGATTGTCGTAAACTCAATGCTTGAACTCTAGATTACAAATTTAAAATATTCCTTTTCATGTTTATGTACGTAACAATAATTAAGTACTATGAATAAGATCGCTCTGCTGTGTAACAGTCAACTCAGCAGCAGCCTCATTTTATTTTCTTAGTTGTTCAGCAGCCTCATTTTATTTTCTTAGTTGTTCAGATACTGAACTTTAGCTCATGCAGGATAATTCCAAAGAGAACTTTTTTCTATCACTCGTAGCTGACAATTTTTTTTAAAAGTAAGAAAGGAACCGGGCATGGCGGCGCACGCCTTTGATCCCAGCACTCGGGAGACAGAGGTAGGAGGATCGCTGTGAGTTCGAGGCCACCCTGAGACTCCATAGTGAATTCCAGGTCAGCCTGAGCTACAGTGAGACCCTACCTCGAAAAAAAAAAAAAAAAAAGGTAAGAAAGGAAAGTGAGAGTACAAAGCACATGCTTACCTTTTGGTATCTGGAAATATGCTGGCAAAACTAAAGTGAATGTGATCACTATGGCCACCAGTAACTTAAGGAAGGCTGTTTTGGCCATGGCTGTTCGCATGACATAGATGTGCTCCCCTTCAGTACATTGATAATATGCTGCTTCCTGATTCAAGTAGCATCTCTGTGGTTAAGTTAATGCAATTCACCTCATACTCACTTCCTTCTGGGTAAGACTTGAAGGAAGAAAAAAAAAAAAAAAAAAATAGAGTCCCTGAACTGAGAATTCTTCAATTTGAGTCACTTTTTAAAATTTTTTTAGGTTTTCAAGGTAGGATCTCAACTGTAGCCCAGGCTGACCTGGAATTCAGAGTAATCTCAGGGTGACCTCGAACTCATGGTGATCCTACCTCTGCCTCCCAGATGCTGGGATTAAAGGCGTGCACATCCCTCCATCGTTCTTATTTTCCTGTTAAGGAAAAAAAAAAAAAAAAATAGCGGGCTGGAGAGATGGCTCAGTGTTATCAGCGGATCTGAGGGGACCTAAAAGCACCGAAGTTTGAATCTGCAGATGCCACATAAACGGTTTGGCATGGCCACATGCACCTGTAACTCCAGACCCGCAAAGAGACCAGGGAATTACCTGCTGGCAAAAAATAAATAAATAAAAATTTAAAAAATTGGTATCAGTAAGAGACTGTGGCTCAAATAAGAACGGACAGGTGCGGGATGGAGAGATGGCTCTGAGGCTGAGGTGCTTGCTTGCTTGCAGAAAAAGTCTGGGTCAATGGGTAAATTGCTCCCCTGCTAGGAGTAGAATTTGGGCAAGTTACCTCCTTGATTCTCAGTGCTATCGTCAGTAAAATAGGGCTTGGGGACTGGAGAGATGGCTTAGCGGTTAAGGCACATGTCTGTGAAGCCTAAAGACCCAGGTTCAATTCTCTAGGTCCCACATAAGCCAGATGCACATGGTGGCACACACATCTGGAGTTTGTGTGCAGTGGCTGGAGGCCCTGGCACACCCATTCTCTCTCTCTCTCTACCTGCCTCTCTCTCTCTCAAATAAATAAATAAAAATAAATTTTTTTAAAGTAAGGAATTTCCTTCTCTAAAGGAGCCTTGCCATTGAACATCAGCTCTCAGCATCTCCTGCTGCAGGTGGTTGGCAGTAATAAAGGATATTTTGCCTGAAATCTGTATCAACACCTCTCTATTGAGCCAGGTCAGAGATCTTGCTTCACTTTTCATGTAATAGTTTCTTGTTTCCATGGCTCCTGGGCCCACGGTGAAGCAAAACGTCACGGTGGGAGCGTGTGGAGGGGTGAAGTGTCTTAGTGTCTTAACATCATGACAGACAGTGATCAGAGAGTGAAAAGGGGACTGGAAACAAAACACACCCTTTAAGGGCTTTCCCCCAGTGATCTATTTCCTATCAGGCCCCACCTGATAACCTGTTCAGCTATGAGTTCAATGAATTAATCCACTGATGAAGATAAAGCCTTCAAGATCCACTCAGTTCTCAAAAGCCCACCAGCTGGCAAGCAGACCTTTAACACATGAGCCTACAGGGGACATTTTTAAGATTCAAATCATGACCGTATGTATGCGCGCACACACACACACACACACACACACACACACACACACACACACACACACCCTACTTCTATCCTGCTCCTGATACTCTGACCTCAGACTGACTACCACACTCTTAGGCACTTGAAAGACAAATTTTCTTGAAAGGCTCTTTGTCCTGGTGGAGATCATATGCTCTGCACCTGGCTTCTCTGGTCATGTCCAGATGGTGGCTATCAGGGAAGCAACAGAAGGGCTGTAAATCCTAGGCCACAGCCCGGCTGTGCTGAAGATATGTGGGATCAGAAGCGACCCCATAGCCAGCGTGTGCCTGCAAGACAGTAAGCAGTGTGTTCTCTCTGACTCAGCAAATCTTGAGAATATTAAAATAGCTCAGGAATCCTCTTTTTTTGAGGGGGGTCCTACTTTCTTGGAGGTGTGTCCAAGGATTATTCTTTTGTTGTTACTAAACTTTTTTAAATTTTTTTTAATTTTTTTTTAAATTTTTTTTATTTTTATTTTTTATTTATTTGAGAGTGACAGACAGAGAGAGAAAGACAGATAGAGGGAGAGAGAGAGAATGGGCGCGCCAGGGCTTCCAGCCTCTGCAAATGAACTCCAGACGCGTGCGCCCCCTTGTGCAACTGGCTAACGTGGGACCTGGGGAACTGAGCCTCGAACCGGGGTCCTTAGGCTTCACAGGCAAGCGCTTAACCGCTAAGCCATCTCTCCAGCCCTTAATTTTTATTTATTTATTACAGTCAGGGAGAGAGAGAGAGAGAGAGACAGAGAGAATTAGCACACCAGGACTTCCAGCCACTGCGAAGGAACCCCAGACTCGTGCGCCCCCTTGTGCATCTGGCTATCTGGGGAATCGAACCTGGGTCCTCTGGCTTTGCAGGCAAGCTCCTTAACTGCTAAGCCATCCTTCCAGCCCTACAAATACTTTTAATCATTCTGTCTATACTTGCTAACTGCTTGACGTATTAGCAGAAGAATAGCCAATGACAAATTCCAAATATTTACTGGGTGTTGGGTATCTTTCAAGATTCAATGGCGAAGGCTTAAAACAAAAATGGGTCAAAATAAGCCAGGCGTGGTGGTGCACACCTTTAATCCCAGCACTCGGGAGGCAGAGGTAGGAGGATTGCCATGAATTCAAGGCTACCCTGAGATGACAGAGTTAATTCCAGGTCAGCCTGGACCAGAGTAAGACCCTACCTCAAAAAAAAAAAGGGGTCAAAATGTCTTACTAAATCTTAAGTCTTAAATCCCAGAGATTCCTAAAACTTAAAGAGTTAAGTTACAACATCCTATGGGTAACCACATTTAAAACACCAAAACCTGGGCTGGGGAGATGGCTTAGCGGTTAAGCGCTTGCCTGTGAAGCCTAAGGACCCCGGTTAGAGGCTCGGTTCCCCAGGTCCCACGTTAGCCAGATGCACAAGGGGGCGCACGCGTCTGGAGTTCGTTTGCAGAGGCTGGAAGCTCTGGCGCGCCCATTCTCTCTCTCTCCCTCTATCTGTCTTTCTCTCTGTGTCTGTCGCTCTCAAATAAATAAAATAAAAAAATGGACAAAAAATATTAAAAAAAAAAAAAACACCAAAACCTCAGACCTAAATAAACACAGGCATGCTAAACCTGAATCTGTTTTAGCTTTTATTACTTTTGAAGATAGAGCTGAAGTTATAGAAAAGTTGGGAAGATAAACAAATTTGACGTGAACAGCACGAGTGGGGTTTGCGACCCTTCCTCTACCATGTTGTTTGTTATTTGACTTACATACCATGAAGGTCCAAGTTGTGACAAATGCTAACCCTTTAAATTTTGAGGGCTGGAGAGATGGCTTAGCGGTTAAGCGCTTGCCTGTGAAGCCTGAGGACCCCGGTTCGAGGCTCGGTTCCCCAGGACCCACGTTAGCCAGATGCACAAGGGGGCGCACGCGTCTGGAGTTCGTTTGCAGAGGCTGGAAGCCCTGGTGCGCCCATTCTCTCTCTCTCCCTCTATCTGTCTTTCTCTCTGTGTCTGTCGCTCTCAAATAAATTAATTAATTAAAATTAAAAAATATATATATTTAAATTTTGAATTTAATGTTCATATTTATTTAAGGAACTGTGGGGCGCCAAAGGGGCCGCTCAGAACCCGAGCCTGGATAAGGTTCAGCCTGCCTGTTGTATATCTGCTCATGTTTCTGTGTTTTGCTCTCTCATAGCTTCTTCTACCTGTATTCATTTCCCCTCCGGTCACCCAAGCTTGAAAGCATTGCAGAAGTCATAAAGACTTCCTTCTGGGCTGGGGAAATGGCTTAGTGGTTAAGGCGTTTGGCTGCAAAGCCTAAAGACCCTGGTTCGATTCCCCAGGATCCACGAAAGCCAGATGCACAAAGGGGAGTTCGTTTGCAGTGGCTGGAGGCCCTGGCACACCCATTCTCTCTCCTCCTCTCTGCCTCTTCCTCTGTCTCTCTCTCTCAAATAAATAAATAAAATATTTTTAAAAGACTTCCTTCAATTCATAATGGTCCACAGATCATAATTCATTTGACCATACTCTAATTTTAATCATTTAAAATTTTATACCTAGCACCATAGTGTGGATATTCCCATATATAAACCTCTGAGTTCACCTATAGAGTGCAATAACTAAGATCAATGTTTTTGAAATGGTTAATTCACCCAACCAACAGCCTTCCAGAAAAACTAAAAGTCTGGAGCTGAGCTAAGCAGCTAAGGGAGCATCCTGCACCACAGTGAGAGCCTGTGAGGGTAGAGGAATGGGGTCTGGTGAGGGCAGGGCCTGAGGTCGCCCAGGTTCATATTTCCAGATCTCCTAGAACCACTCAAGACACCTCACTACCCCAGGAAAGTCAAGTCTCAGTGCCTCTACCTAAAGCTAACAGAGTACTGCCTACCTAACATGTTCAAGGCCCTGGGTTCAAGCCTCAGCAACTTTAAAAGCAAAATGAAGGGCTGGAGCAATGGCTTAGCTGGTAAGACGCTTGCTGGCAAAGCCAAAGGACCTAGGTTCAATTCCCCAGTACCCATGGAGGCCAGATGCAGATGGTGGTGCTTGCTTCTGGAGTTCATTTGCTGCAGCTAGAGGCCCTGAATGCCCATTCTCTCTCTTTCTCTCTCTCTCTCAAATAAATAGATATTTTTAAATATTTTTTTTTAAAGGAAAACAGGGCATTGGAGAGATGACTTAGTAGTTAAGGCACTTGCCAGCAAAGTCAAAGGACCCAGGTTCAATTCCCAGTACCCATGTAAGCCAGGTGCACAAGATGGCACACATGTCTAGAGTTTGTTTGCAGTGGCTGGAGGTCCAGATGTGCCCATTTTCTGCCTCTCTCTCCCTCAAATAAATAAAAACTTTAAAGGGCTGGAGAGATGGCTTAGCAGTTAAGGCACTTGCCTAAGAAGCCTAAGGATCCATGTTCAACTCTCCAGATCCAACGTTAGCCAGATGCACAAAGGTAAGGTAAGCACAAGGTCACACATGCCCACTAGGTGGGTCAAGTATCTGGTGTTAGATTGCAGTGGCTGAGGTTCTGGTGTGCCAATTCTCTCTCCCTCCCTCCTTCTCTCTCTCTCTCTCTCTCTCTCTCTCTCTGTCTTGCTCTCTCTAAAATAAAATTTAAAAGTAAACATTGAAATCAGCTCCAAAAGGCCAAAGCCACACAGTCAGGATTCTAGCAGCAATCCCACTCCTCAGTACCACTTTACTGTTGCAGTCAGGTTTGCTTTGCTGGTAGAAAAAACAGGGCTGGAAAAATGGCTTAGTAGTTAAGGTACTTGTCTGTGAAGCCTAAGGACCCAGGTTCAATTCCCCAGTACCCACATAAGCCAGATGTACATGGTTGCACATTCATCTGGAGTTTGTTTGCAGTGGCTAGAGGCCTGGCATACCCATTCTCTCTCTCTCTCTTCCTCTCTCTCTACTTGCCTCTTTCTTTCTCTCAAAGAAATAAAAAAAAAAAAATTAAAGCAAAACCAAAAAAGAATTAATTTTAATTTATTCTCTTTTGAATTGCCTTCATATATTTATTGTTGACTTCTAGGTCTTTTTCTCTACTGGGAATATGTATCTTTGTCATTTATGTTCAAACACTTTTGCCAAATTGTTACTTGTCTTTTCATTCTGTATATGGTGAGAGGCTTTATTTCTAATTACTTCTCTTGTAACAGATTATAACATATTATGCAATGCATTCATGGAAGTTTTTTTTAAATAATTACTTATTTATTTATTTATTTATTTGAGAGCGACAGACAGAGAAAGAGGCAGATAGAGAAAGAGAGAGAAAGAGAATGGGCATGCTAGGGCCTCCAGCCACTGCAAACAAATTCCAGATGCATGCACCCCCTTGTGCATCTGGCTAACGTGGGTCCTGGGGAATCGAGCCTCGAACCGGGGTCCTTAGGCTTCAGAGGCAAGCGCTTAACCTCTAAGCCATCTCTCTAGTCCCATTCATGGAAGTTTTATGCTGAGAAACAAAATTTGTTGCCATTATATTTATTGTTAGATTTCAAGAAAGCTGCCTGTCCTGCCCAACACCTGCCAACAGGTGTGCCCAGGACGAGATCATCTCTCTGTGCTGTTCAGAAAATTGACTAAGCTTCAATGCCCCAGGACCTAGATGAGGAATGAAACCTCCTCCCAGTCACCTGTGGCCCTGGGCAACAACGTAGCAATCCAAACCTCACTTCCCTGAGGCAGGCACATAAACTACCCATAAAATCCAGACCCAGAAAAGAAATCCTGCCCCCACCCTCCATCAATAGGCTTGAGTCCCTCACAGTGCAGTTCCCATCCCCCTTCTTGATAGCTCTCAAAATTTCCTTCCTCCTCTTACTCAGAGCTCCAAGTATTCCCTCTCTTTTGCTTTGGAGCCTGCAAACTCCACAATTTGAACTCCAGCACCCCAAATTCAGTGTTAATTAAATAAATGTATGCTGGGGCTGGAAAGCATGAGCAACTTAACTTTCAAAGGATAAAACCTAGGCCTTGGGCCAGAGAGATGGCTTAGCTGTTAAGGCATTTGCCTGAGAAGCCTAAGGACCCATGTTCCCACTCTCCAAATCCCAAGTTAGCCAAACGCACAAAGGTGAGGTAAGCGCAAGGCCACACATGCCCACTAGGTGGCACAAGAGTCTGGAGTTCAATTGCAGTGGCTGAGGCCCTGGCATGCCAATCTCTCTCTCTCTCTCTCTCTCTCTCTCTCTCAAATAAAAATAAGATAAAATAAAATAAAAATAAACTAGGCCTCTCTGCTTGATCTTCCGCTTCTGGTGGCCCCTGCACAGCAGCATGAAGTCACAGTGGCAGGTGGCAGTTATCCCCTGACCAGCAATGGAAAAGAGCTTGGTTCCAAGCCCGACTTTGCAGAAGAGGGAAGCATCTGAGACATTTCCACATTCACACGTCCTTAGTGTGGAGCAACCAGAGCCATAGACTTAGAAGGCGGAGGAGGAATACAAACCCAAAGCACTTCACAAAAACCTTAACACATCTCATTTCTAAAACCAAGAGCCATTGCCAGGTCCCGTAGCTGGCTTTTCTAGGAAAAAAAAAAAAAAAAAAGCCACCTACCTTTGTGTTGTCCTGATTAGCCCATCTGTGCCTGGAGACTGCTGAGCCCAAGATTCCGGATGCAGGGTCAATGTCAAGAGGAAGGAAGCTCAGCAGATTCTTGGCAGTCTCCAGACATAGCTGAGTGTTCAGCCCGACTCTGATGTTAGGGGAACCACAGCCATGCCCCGGCGCTGGGTCTGCCTTGCATACTAATTCTGGCATAAACACAGTGGAGTTTCTTGGGAGAGAACAGCCAGGTTTGGTGTTAGTGTGAGATGTTGTTTCAGAAGTGACTGTTAGACCTGATGACCATGGAATCTTGTGGTGGCCTTGCAGTGGCTTCTTGTGCCCAAGAAGGCTTCTAGGGAGGGCATGGGGGGGGGGTGATGGGTAAGCCATGCTGTTCACTACCTCATATTGTGGTTTTGGAGTCCTATGTTATATACATATTCTTTTACTCCTAACATTTCATGTTTTAGTTTTCATGCATTTGTAGTTTTTGAAACAAAACCAGAACATGAAATTTGTGTAGGGAAAGAACATTCTTACCTAGATGCAAAAGGAAGAATGAAACCCAGCCAGTGTCATTGTTTGTAATTCTTTAATTTTTTATTTAGTATTTTTAAATTCAATTTAATTTAATTTTTATTTTTTGGTTTTTTGAGGTAGGGTCTTACTCTGGCCCAGGCTAACCTGTAGTCTCAGGGTGGCCTTGAACTCATGGAAATCCTCCTAATCCTAATCCTCCTGGGATTAAAGGTGTGCACTGCCATGCCCGGCTTTTTTTAATTTTTTATTTTTTGAGGTGGGGGGTCTCACTTTAGCCCAGGCTGACCTGGAATTCATTATGTAGTCTCAGGGTGGCCTCAAACTCGTGGCGATCCTCCTACCTCTGCCTCCCAAACGCTGGGATTAAAGGCATGAACCACCAAGGTAGGTTTTTGTTTGTGATTCATCAAGAATAAGTGAATGTATTAATGATTTAGCCTTGTTGTACCTAAGCCAGGAGGCAGGAAAGAAATAGCATGGGAAGGAAGCAGTTATACCTATGGATTGCTGCCCTGTGCCACAGGGCCCACATCCTCGAGGTAGACAGGTACTTTGCCTTTGAAAAGGACTGTCTTTCAGAATATATAATTTGCATGGCCTTGAAGCACACATTTTTAAAAAGTTTTTTTTTCCATATTTTATTTATTTGAGAGGGAGAGAGAGAGAAAGAGAGGCAGACAGAGAGAGAGAGAAAATGGGTGCACCAGGGCCTCCAGCCACTGCAAAATGAACTCCAGATGCATGCACCACCTTGTGCATCTGGCTATGTGGGTCCTGGGGAATCGAACCTGGGTCCTTCAACTTCACAGACAAGTGCCTTAACCACTAGACCATCTCTCCAGCCCTGAAACACACATTCTGCCGTGTTCAAGACCTTTTCCTTCCTAAGACAGACCTGAAATTCTGAACACTCTCCTCCCACGGGGCATCCAGTCCAAACTTCTGGCTCTCTGCTTAGGAACAGGTATTTTACAAAAGGTAGAGCTGATGTGGAAGGAGATACTATAACAGTGCAGTAAAATCACTCAACTTAAAGGTGAAATGGGAATTTGGGGTGTAGTTGAGCTTGACAGAGGCTTTCTTAGCTCTTGGTTGGGCTTTAACCCAGGAGTTAGGATGTCAGACATTCATGGTCACACAAAATTGCCACTGAGTCAGTGGCTTTGAGGTAGGTTCTTGTCTTATGAACTCAAAGAATGAATTCCACAGTCTGTAGAGGGCGAAATTTGGAAACATTTTATTATAGCGTTTAAGAAAAGGAGAGGGCTGGAGAGATGGCTTAGCGGTTAAGCGCTTGCCTGTGAAGCCTAAGGACCCCGGTTCGAGGCTCGGTTCCCCAGGACCTATGTTAGCCAGATGCACAAGGGGGCGCAAGCATCTGGAGTTCGTTTGCAGAGGCTGGAAGCCCTGGCGTGCCCATTCTCTCTCTCTCCCTCTATCTGTCTTTCTCTCTGTGTCTGTTGCTCTCAAATAAATAAATAAATAAAATTAAAAAAGAAAAAAGAAAAGGAGAGATGGAAGAGTCCCAGAGGGGGAAAAAAAAGAAAATATTACTCATATGAAGCATATATAAACATTTATTTCATATAGTAATGGCCAATCTCATCCCTCCCCCCCCCCCCCGCCAACGAAGAGGTAACCCTGATCGCTTCCTAGGTACATGGTAGACATTGATAAACAGTTTTTCATTTTTCTGAAGGCAAATATACCTGTTTTTCTTCACACACGATGAAAACAATTTTACATCATTTACATTGAAATTTTGCGTGGTTCTATTGAAACAAACGTTTGCATATATTTCATAAGAGCAATTTTTTTCCCTTACTGCAACTGTCCCCAGTAACTTCATTACCTTCTATGGAAAGATCTTTTTGGAGTCAGGAACAACAGCAGTGCCTGATGACATTTACTGAACATTTACTATGTGCGGTTGCGGAATTGAAGGCTTTATGTGGATTATTGCCGTGTTCACCTTGGCAACCCTCTGAGGAAGTATCTATGATTAATCCAGTTCCATCAATGAACAGGTGTAGTGGTAACAATGGCATTCCTAATGCAGAGCAAGGCTAGGTTTCAAATGCTGCAGTCTGACTCCAGACTCAATGAACTGACTCCAATTGTTTCGTAGCTCTACTTTCGGGCCATGTGAGAACACTTTTCAGGAAGGATCACTTACAAAATAATAACAGCAGATATAAATGTAGCCTTCACTAGGTGCCCGGCACTGTATTAGCCCAGGGGTCCTCTCTGGAGGGACTACTGACATTTTAGACTGTATAATTTTGTGCTGTGGAGAACTGACCTGAACATTCTACAGCGTTCAGTGGGTACCAGTTTTGGACAACAACAAATATTTCTGGGCACTGCCATAGGTCTCTGGAGAGCTTGCAGGGAATGACGACAATGTAGCTCCCAGTTGGAAACCACTGAGGCAAACATTTCCTTTACATTAAGTCATCTAGTTCCCACAAGAGTCCCATGAATAAAAAAATTTTAAAAAGATTACAAAAAAAAAAGAGTCCCACGAAATGGCTACTGTCATTGTATATCCTTTTGCCTCACTTTAGGTCAGTTCTATTCTGGGTAATCTAATCAGCCAGAAAGTGAATTTCAAAGACAACTCATAATCTACATCGGCCTAATTACTTCTAATTGCATTACTTAGATGAACACATTTTTGTAAGGAAAATAATCTCTTTTTAACGAGGACTGTCTGCGTGTGGGGAGAGTCCTAGGAAGTCCCATTCATTTTTCAGTTCATTCAACAAATATTTACTGAACACTTACGTCAGTCGGGCTGCCCTGTGAACCCTGGAGATTCAGCAGCAAACGGGCAAAATCCATCCGTGTTCTCACTATCTAGCAGGGAATAGACATCAAATGTAATATAGGAAATCAAGGAAATAATTAAAAAAATGATTTTCAGGTAGTTCAGTACAGGATTCTCACAAAAACTATCATGCAAAGCTGGGTGTGGTGGCGCACGCCTTTAATCCCAGCAGTCAGGAGGCAGAGGTAGGAGGACTGCTGTGAGTTCGAGGCCACCCTGAGACTTCATAGTGAATTCCAGGGCTACAGTGAGACCCTACATTAAAAAACTAACAACAACAACAACAAACTATCAGGCAAAGTATGAGGGTGCCGTGAACTGGTGGAGGCGGGGGCAGGGCTCAGGTTAGTTAAATGAGAGTGTTAATGAAGGCCTTGTATGATTCTAGTCACATGGCACTTGGGAAAAGGCAAAACCAGAGGGACAGAAAAATAGACCAGTGGTTGCCAGAAGCTGGAGGAAACAAAAGAGGGGCATGGGACGGGGGGGATTTTTAGGACCATAGAAATGTTCCATGTCTTCATTATGCTGATAATTAAGTCGGCCCAAATTCTAGAGCTATATGGAAATTATAACTCTACTGTTTGTATTTTCCTCCCTCTCTCCTCCCAGGTACTATAACCTTTTTGCCATTCTAGAAATTGAGAAACTATATCGTTGTTTCCAAGACTGGCATGTTCTCCCTTGGGTGGGAGCTAGGTCTTCATAGAGGAGCAATCCGCAGCGAGGCTCTGGGCAGGTGGACAGCAGACATGATACAGGGACATCTGGCTACCTTGGGTGGCTGAGGTGAGGTTACTGTGCAGCTAGCCAGAGCCTGAGAGCACACGGGAGCTTGCCCTTGAGCAGCAAGAGGAACTGAAAAGGCGCTAGGCAGTGCTCAGACCACAGGCTGTGCCTTTCTGCCTGATCTGCCTTTATTGTGTGTCGCTGCCCTCAGGCCTCCTGAGGAGTGGCAAAGGGACCTTCTCATACCTAAGCCAGATACTGAGTTGTTTCCTCAACAAGCTAGTGCTCCCCCAATCACCTGTGACTGGAAGGCAAGGTTGGTTTTCACTAACGAACCCTGCTATACTGACCTGGTGGTCTATGATGTTGCTTTCCTTTAAAAAGACTGTGAGTGAGCTTGGAGAGATGGCTTAACGGTGAAGGTGCTGTGCCTGTGAAGCCTAAGGACCCTGGTTTGATTCTCCAGGTCCCATGTAAGTCAGATGCACAAGGTGGCGCATGCGTCTGGAGTTTGTTTGTGGTGGCTAGAGGCCCTGGCACACACATTCTCTCATACCCTCTCTCTGCCGCTGATAAATAAATAAAAATAAAAATAAATTTTAAAAAAGACTGTGAGTGAGACCTAACTGGCCAGGGAGAATCCTCAGAAGTGACAACTGGCCTGGAATAATTTCTCCATCACTGTCATATTCCAGACTCTGGGAACAATGTTTCTGGCAACCACTTTGGCTATGTTTTTTTTTTTAAAAAAATCATTTTTATTATTTATTTGAGAGAGAGGAGAGAAAGAGAGAGAGAGAGAGAGAAGTGGTGTGGCCAGGGGCTCTAGCTGCTGCCAACGAACTCCAGACACATGTGCCACCTTGTGCATCTGGCTTACATGGGTCGTGGGAATCAAACCTGGGTCCTTACCCTTCACAGGCAAGCGTCTTAACTGCTGAGTCATTTCTCCAGCCCCCCACTTTGACTTATTTTATTAGTTGTACACATAACCAAACTCACCTGATCGTAATCCAAACATTCTTCATGATGCTAGGAAAATATAACCACCCTATCAGGTCTGTTTCTTCAAGTCAGAAAGTATCAGATCTTTAAGATACAGGCTCCAAATCTCAATAATCCCATTTCTCGGTTTTCATGGGGACAGGTGGATAAGACCAGAGGCTTTCTCCTTTTTAGTGTAGCGAAGACTTTCTAACGGTGTTCAGCATCTTCTAGTCACCCACTGCTTTTGTATGTCAGGTCAGCTGCTTATTACACAGATAGAATCTTTCCCCAAGAATCCTGGGCTAAGTATAGGCACTGAATATAGACTGCAGGTGTGAACTCAGAGGGTGCACACGTGTTTAAAAGATGCATGAAATGGAGGAGAAAGAAGTATAAAGACCGACAAGAACGTTTCTGTTTCCATGTCTCCGGTTCAGCCTTGTTCATTCTCTTTCCCATACCAAGCAGCATGCTGCCTTCTGTGCGCTAGACCTGTTCATGACATTTGGTAAACGTTGTCGAATGAGTATTCTAGAAGCAAACCTTCAGCCACAGTCACACACCTAAACGTTCAGACTTGTATAGTGGTTAGGAACTTGCTGTCTTGAGAGCATAAAAATAGAAACCAGAAGCCAGGCGTGGTGGCGCACGCCTTTAATCCCAGCACTTGGGAGGCAGAGGTAGGAGGATCACCGTGAGTTCGAGGCCATCCTGAGACTACATAGTGAATTCCAGGTCAGCCTGGGCTAGAATGAGACCCTACCTCAAAACAAAAAAAAAAAAAGAAACCAGAATGAGTAAGCTGTTCTTGTATATTAAACAGTAATCAGGAAGCAATGCATCAATTACAAAGATGCATCCTGGGACATTTTTTAACTCATGAGAAATCAACATCAATTAACAGTCTTTTGTTTTTTTAAAGAATTAATTTTTTTCTTCTATTATTTTTATTTATTTGTGAACAGGAAGAAAGACAGAGAGAGAATGGGAGCACACAGCAGGGACTCTAGCAGCTGCAAATGAACTCCAGATGCATGCACTGCTTTGTGCATATGGCTTTACGTGGGTACCAGGGAATCAGACTTGGGTCATTAGGTTTTGCAGGCAAGCACCTTAACCATGGAGTCATCTCTCCAGCCCCTTAACAATCTTTTTAAATAGTTCTTTAGAATATAACAAGTATATTGAGATATTGGAATATTTTGTTTTGTTTTGTTTTTTCAAGGTAAATAATTTTTTTTAATTGTTCGTTTTTATTTATTTATTTGAGAGTGACAGAGAGAGAAAGAGGCAGATAGAGAGAGAGAGAGAATTGGCACACCAGGGCTTCCAGCCACTGCAAACGAACTCCAGATGCATGCGCCCTCTTGTGCATCTGGCTAATGTGGGGCCTGGAGAATCGAGCCTCGAACCGGGATCCTTTGACTTCACAGGCAAGCGCTTAACCACTAAGCCATCTCTCCAGCCCTCAAGGTAAATAATTTTTTTTTTTTCTATTTTATTTATTTATTTTTTAGGTTTTCAAGGTAGGGTTTCACTCTAGCCCAGGCTGACTTGGAATTCACTATTTAGTCTCAGGTTGGCCTCAAAGTCATGGCGATCCTTCTACCTCCCAAGTGCTGGGATTAAAGGCATGCACCACCACACCTGGCTTGGAATAATTTCTTTTAATATTTTAATATTTTATTTTTATTAATTTGAGGCAGCGAAAGAGAGAAAGAGAGAACAGGTGTGCCAGTGCCTCCAGCTGCTGTAAACGAACTCCAGGCTTTCTGTATCTGGCTTCCATGGGTCCTGGGGAATTGAACCTACATGCTTTGACTTTGCAGATAAGAGCCTTAACCACTAAGCCATCTCTCCAGTGCAGGAATAATTTTTTTCATACCTGAGAATGAGCACAAGTACTTTGTTCATTCCCTTGGAAGTTTATGGAATACTAAATGCAAAACCTTCTTCATTTTCTTTTCTTTTTCCTTTTTTCTTTTTTCTTTTTTTGGTTTTTGGAGGTGACCTGGAATCCACTATGTAGTCTCAGGGTGGCCTCAAACGCATGGCAATCATCCTACCTCTGCCTCCTGAGTGCTGGGATTAAAGGCGTGCGCCACCACGCCCGGCACCTACATCTTCATGACATGTTAACACAGCAGTATAGTGTGCCTGTATGTGCTATAACGTGCAGGGGAAAGCTGGTTATATTCTAATAAGTCGTTATTGCTCAAGGCTCTGTAGGCCAATGGCATCTTCACGTATTCACTCATCAGAGGGACAAACAAGTGATCCAGCATATATAGCCCAGTAAGTACCACACTAGAGAGGCATTGGGGTATTATGGGAAACACATGAAAAACACAGCTTGGAAAGTTCCTGAGCAGGTGACCCTTGAATCTTGCAGGTCAGCAATGGAAAAGAAGGGATTTGAGCTAGGCAAAATAAAACACAACAGACTTAAAGGTGTTATTGTGGGAGAAATGATCTGGTCTAAACATGCAGATAGTTCAGAATGGACCTAGGGCTGGAGAGGCAGACAGAGGAAGATGGAGAAGGACCTAAAGCCTTGCTCTAGTTTCCCCGAAGGCAGTCACTAAGCTTATCAGGCAGGAGCTTTCAGGATAAACAGCTGGGTTTCAATTTTGCATCTTTAAAATATATTTTATTTATTTATTTGAGAGACAGAGAGAGAGAGAGAGAGAGAGGAAAGAACAGAGAGAGAATGGGTGCACCAGGGACCTTAGTTACTGCACATGAACTCCAGATTCATTTGCCACCTTGTGCATCTGGCTTTATGTGGGTATTGGGGAATCAAACCTGGGTCTTTTGGCTTCACAGGCAAGCACCTTAAGCACTAAACATCTCTTTGGCCCCAATTTTGCATGTTTTCCTCCAGTTGGAAAGTGTGGTCTTTTTTATAAGAGACCTACTTGCAGATGGGTGAATGGAAATAGGTTCACGAAAGAATGCGCATTCTTTCCCATGGTCCCAGCACCTCGTGGGGCAGTTGTTACTTGAATGCTCCAGGGACTGTAAGGAGTGGTAATGACTTTTTCTTTTAATGGGCAAAGAGTGAGTCTCACCAGAAGTCAGTCATCACAATCCTGCAATTTGATTGGGACTATGCTAACCATGTACCAGATGGAGACTAGGAAGTATGCGGTGCTTTTACTGTCACTTGTGTCAAGGGCAAGCTCAATGGCTCTCCCAAGGAAGACAGGAAAATACACTCCCCAAGTGGAGGAAGAATCTGAAGAGAAGGAGACCAGACACAGAGCTACAAATGCATAGCTCCTTGCGACCATGCAAGCTTGCTCCTGGAAGGATGGAAAATATAAAAGGGTAGTGAAACAAATGAAGTTATTGGCGTTATTTTTCCTACACAACTTCATTTTTCTCAAGGCAATCCCAACAGACTGGTCTTTTTCTATGAGAGAGAGAGAGAGAAAGGGAGAGAGAGGGGGCGTACCAGGCCTCCAGCCACAGCAATTGAACTCCAGACATGTGTGCCCCGTGTGCACATGTGCAACCTTGCACACTTGCCTCACCTTGTGTGTCTGGCTTACATGGGACCTGGAGAGTCAAACATGAGTCCTTAGGCTTTGCAGGCAAGCACTTTAACCACTAGGCAATCTCTGAAGCCCCACAACTCCATTTTTATTCTGGACATTTTTAGTAACGTTCCTTTTGGAAAATTCTAGATTGAGTTGTCTAGGGTAGAATTCTTAGGAAACTTGTGTGTGTGTGTGTGTGTGTGTGTGTGTGTGTGTGTGTGTTTCCCATTTGAACTAAGTTAACAGTGGTAACACATTATCCTAGGGAATCAAGAGAAGCCAGAGTGAGACTCTGAGGTGAGCTTCAAGTGGACAAATTTTTTTAAAGACATTAAAAAAAAATATTTGCAGGAAAGAGTGAGAGAGAGAATGGGTATTCTAGGGCCTCCTGCTGCTGCAGTCGAATTCCAGATGCATGTGCCATTTAGTGCATCTGGCTTTACATGGGTACTGGGGAATCAACCCCAGTCTGTTAGGCTTTGCAAGCAAGCACCTTAATTGCTGAGCCATCTCTCCATCGTTGGACAAGTTTTTGGTTAAGTACCATGTATGTCTGCTGGTACAGAGTTTCTTCTACAACCTCAGCTCTAGCTCTGTTTTTTTTTTTTTAAGGGGAGAAGGATTTATTCTGGCTTGTCATGGTGTGGAAGGTATGGGGCAGGAGGAGCTTGCAATGGAGACAGGAGGGTGAGGCTGCTTTTTCACACTTTTGTGGACCAGGAAGCAGGCAACAGGGAATGCTAATGGGCCTAGCTTCATATCTTTTTTTTTTTAATTAACACTGTACTTTTTAAAAACATTTTGTTTATTTTTATTTATTTATTTATTTATTTGAAAGTGACAGACAGAGAAAGAAAGAGGCAGAGAGAGAGAATGGATGCGCCAGGGCCTCCAGCCACTGCAAACAAACTCCAGATGTGTGCGCCCCCTTGTGCATCTGGCTAACGTGGGTCCTGGGGAGTTGAGCCTCAAACCGGGGTCCTCAGGCTTCACAGGCAAGCACTTAACCACTAAGCCATCTCTCCAGCCATTTTTTTTAGGAGTAGAGTTTCCATGGTTTATTAATAATAAACTAAATAAATACTAGTTGATACTCAGTTATCACTAGTACTATGCTAAAGTATTTATGAATAAAAGCATGCTATATCTAGAACGTGCTTTTTTAAAACTTTTAAAATTGTTTTTGTTTTTTTCTTTCTCATTTATTTATTTGAGGGAGAGATAAAAAGAGGCAAAGAGAGAGAGAGAGAGGGATAGGAGAGAATGGGTGTACCAGGGTCACTAGCCATTGCAAATGAACTCCAGATGCATGTGCCACCTTCTGCATCTGGCTTACGTGGGTCCTGAGGAATTGAGCCCGGGTCCTTAGGCCTTAACTGTTAAGCCATCTCTCCAGCCCCTTAAAAAACTATGTTTTTTAATGTTGAGCAGCCAAAAAGTCATGGTTTATTATGAAGAAATGTCATAATTCAAACACAACAGACTGTACACTTACAATCCCATTCTATTATAAACAGTTAAAGCCACTGACTTCTTTTGCATCGTAGGACACAAACAGTTAGAATCAAGGCAATGAAATGATGGCAAATTCTGTACTGTTAAAATTCTTGCCCTTCTTTAGTCTCTCTTCTTTGACTAAGCAAGTATTATAATACCATTTGTGGGCATTAAAAAACTTTTTTATTGACAGCTTCTATAATTGTAGACAATAAACCATGATAATTCTCTCCACACCCTCACTTTCCCCTCACAAATCCACACTCTGTCATATCCCCTCCCCTTCTCAATTAGTCTCTCTTTTATTCTGATGTCATCTTCTTTTCCTCCTATTATGAAGATCTTGTGAAGGTAGTCCCAGGCACTGCAAGGTCAAGGATATCCAGATCGTTTTGTGTCTGGAAGATTGCATTGTAAGTAGTCTTACCCTTCCTTTGGCTCTTACATTCTCCCTGCCACCTCTTCTGCAATGTTCCCTGTAGCTCCATATCTTAATGGGACTATTTTGACAAGAGGCTGTTCTTGGCAAGACATGGGTAGCAGAAGAAATGCTAAAAGGAACCCCAGATCTTCAAAAAGGAATCCCATTCTTATCTAGATTTTGAACATATATACTGGACATAATCACAGTTAAATCTTTTAATCCTCTCTATCCACAGACTCAATAATAGAGCAGAAAATTTATAATCAAACTACTTTGTTATTAAGGGCATGTACAGACAAGCATTAGGTTCTATTAACAATCTATCAGTGTTATACTTTAACTGATTAAAATATCAATTATGCAAGGATGAGAAAGGAGGTCACCCTTTTCTACCATCATAAAGGACCATCACTGACATTTCTTCAACAAGACAAGCTAACAAGAAAAAAGCATAACAAATTTATTTGACCATAGTTTTTTGTTTTTTGTTTTTTTTTTTTTTGAGGTAGGATCTCACTCTGGCCCAGGCTGACCTGGAATTCACTATGTAGTCTCAGGGTGACCTCAAACTCACGGCAGTCCTCTTACCTCTGCCTCCCAAGTGCTGGGATTAAAGGCATGTGCCACCATGCCTGGCCTTGACCATCGTTTTATATAACTTCCCCAGCATTTCCTGATCTATCATTACTTGATTGTACACATCCACATATGGGACAGGTTATAAGATCGCAGACAGATTCTTTGCTGTAATTGCCAGACATAAGAAGGAAAAAAAAATGGCCTTATCAGATTCTAATTTTATTTATCTATTTAAGAGACAGAATGAGCATGTCAGGGCCTCTAGCCACTGCAAATCAACTCCAGATGCATGCTCCACCTTGTGCATCCACCTTTATGTAGGTACTGGAGAATCAAACCTTAGTACTTTGGCTTTGCTGGCAAGTGTCTTAACCACTAGCCATGTCTCCAGCCCCAGATTCTAGTTTTTTGTTTCGTTTTGTTTTGGTTTTTCGAGGTAGGGTCTCACTCTAGCTCAGGCTGACCTGGAATTCACTATGCAGTCTCAGGGTGTTCTTGAACTCACAGTGATCCTCCTACCTCTGCCTCCCGAGTGCTGGAATTAAAGGCGTGTACCACCACGCCCAGCTTTTCCAGATTTTAGTTTTAAACCAAGTAAAATTGAGCTGTTTCAGACTTTATGCATATGTCGAAATTATATGACTCAAAAGATAAATTGTATGAAAGTCTTTGGCAGTTACAAAAAGATGAATATAAGCTAGCTCTTCTATGTGGAGTCACGCATCCATTCAAAGACATTTATTAAGCATGTACTTATGCAGATACAGTGAGTAATAGACACCGGGACATAACAATGATCCAGACGAAGCTCTGTTCTTGTATAGCTTGCATTCCTGTAAGAGCATCAAACAGCATGTGTCAGGTGTTCGGGTGCTAACTGCTGAGAAGGAAGGAGTGGTGGATGGAGTTGTTGGTTTCCCTAAGACAGCCAGCAAACGTGACAAGGAAGAAGGAGCCAGGTGAGTGAAAAGCTAAGAGTCTGCCAGACAGGAGACACACAGTGACTCTACTAACAGATGCTTGGCATGGAAACAGAAAAGTAGTCGCCCGCAGGGGACAGCTGAAAGAGAGGAAGCAGTGGGAGCCCAGGCAAGCAGGAGGGAACCAGGTCACCCTAGACGTTTTCCTAGCTTCTACTGGAGTGATGGAACAAATAAGCTGAAAATCCAGATTAGTAAATCAAGTGGAACAGATTTCAGGATAGAACAAGCAATATACTCAACATTAAAAAAGGAGATGGTATAGAATTCCCATGTCATAAAATCAATATTCAATTGTATTCTGATTCCGTTGTTTCTAGAAAGATAGTGAATTAAAATTCCAAAACAGAACAAGAAGTAAATATGAGCAAGAAGAAACAATGAGAAGAATGTCATGTGCTGTTAATGTGCACAAATGTTAACACTGCAAAACAAGTGAGAGCTCAAAACAGATCCAAATTCCCCAAATTCAGGCCATGGGTTTGGTTTACACAGTCCTCTTTGCACAGCAAGACAATGCTACTGAAGTAATTTTTGTGTGTAGGCGTCACAACATGGAGGAACTGCATTCTCTAAGTGGCTCTGAAAAAAATTCAAGGACAATTGTATCCTGGGCTTTGTGGTTGGAGCTAGTATTGGAAGTTGGTGATGTATCTCCTTCCTAATTGTAACAAGATTAAATTGCCCTGCTTCCCTTTGAGTTAGCAGAGTCCATATCAATGTTTCCTGGTTTTACATTGCTGTGTTCTGTAACCTCTTCCCCAGGTGGGAGTTCCCAAAACATCCCTAAATAGAACTCCCAGACGCTCCAGGCTGGTATCACAATCCGGTTATGTTATCTCATGATCAGTCTTCCGAATCCACTGCTTTGCACTTGGCTTTTATTATAAAGACCCCCTGAATAAATGTCATTTGTAGGCAGTGGCCACAATCAAACACTATGGACATCAGCCAGCTAGGTCACAATAGCAAACACCAAATCCACAAAAACAAAAACAACAAAAAAACCCATAAGTCATTCTCTTTAAAAAGATATTTTATTTTTATTTGTTTATTTGAGAAAGAGTAGGCACACCAGGGCATGCAGCCACTGCAAACGAACTCCAGATGCATGTGCCCAAAAGCAGGGCAGTTCATTTGCACATTACTCTGAGACAAGGAGGGAAGGATAAAAGCCTCCTCCATCCATCCTGAACTCTTTTGGGAAATAGCTGTTTTGTTCAAACCTATTAATGAGGTAGTGTGCGTGTGTGTGTGTTTGGCATTTGGGCACTGTTACTCTCAGCACCTAGCACTCAAAAAACTTGATTTCTAGCATATTAATTTACACGTTTTCCGTATCCCACCACTGAAAAACAACGATGTGGCCAGCGATCACGAAATGACACAAGGCTACTAGCTGTCACAGCGATCAGATGATATTGCCAGAGGAAAGGCAGGTTACAGGGGCCGGCTGAGGGGACGCTTGTTTGCAGGTTTCCCCATGAGCCGGAGACCACACAGGCCTTCCAGCCCAGCCGGGAGGACCTTGGGCTCATCTTCCCCTGCCAGGAATTCCCCTCACCCCAGTTTCAGGGGGCAGGAGCCACTGAGATGTTGGCCCGCCCCCTCTCCTCCCCCCCCACCCCTGACGCCTCCCTTACCCCCTCCCCCTCCGTAGGAGGAGCTCCCCTCCTCCGTCTCCCCGTCTCCCACCCTCCCCTAGTCTCTGGGCCGCGCTCGAGCTCTCCCAGCAGCGGAGGAAAGAAACTGGCAATCTCCAGCTGCGCTCAGGCCAGCGCGAGGGGAGGGGCGGAGCCTCAGAGGGGCGTGGTCCGGGAAGGGGCGTGGCCAGAGACGGGGCGTGGCCCGGCGCAGGGGGCGGGGCGGAGAGCCGCTCGCGCCACGCCGCGCCTGACAGGCGAACGGGTCGCCGACCCCCACCCGCGCGCGCCCGCCCGCCCTCCTCCTCCTCCTCCTCCTCCTCCTCCTCAGAGGCTGCGAGGACGAGTTCGGTTCCTGACCCGGCGCGTCCTGACGGAAAGGAGCGGCTGGGTCCCCCGGCCGGCCGCGGCTGAAGCGAGACTTGTCCGGAAGGGGTGAAGGGGGGCGGGCGGGCGGGCGCGCGCCAGGGGCCGAGCATCCCTGTCCTGGGCGCGCCGGCCTCCTCGGCCCCGCCCCGCCCGGCGCGGTAAGTGTGACTTCCTCCTCCTCCTCCTCCTCCTCCTCCTCCTGCGCCCCGGCGGCTGCGCCCCTGCGCCGTTTCTCCCCCCCACACCCACTCCGCTTCTTCCTCGGCGACCCCTCGGGCCCGGCCTGGCCGCGGTGGCGAAGCGCGCGGGGCTCCGGAACTCGAGGTGTCGGGGAGGGAGAGGATGCGGGGTTTCCCCTCTTCTTTCCCCTTCCTCCTCCTCCTCCTCCTCAGCCGCGCTGCCGGGAGTCGAACCCCGGGCCGCCGTGGAAGTTGCTCCAAGTTCTCGGCGTCCACCGCCCCGGGGTGAGGAGATGCCCACGTCTCTGTTCTCCATCCCGGCGGAGCAAACTAGCTGGACGCGATTCCGGATTTCCCTCCCCCCTGCACCCTATCCCCAGCCCCTCGTCGGTACCCGCGGACAGTCACAGAAGTGTACTTTTTTTTTTTTTAAGTTTATGCTTTTTCTCCACCCCCCCCCCAAAGTGGCTTGCTCTCTTATGAGAGGAGAGAGATCGGCGAGGCGTCTTGGGTCCCCGTGGTTTGAAACTGGTTTGAAACTCACATTTAGGCATTGGGTTTCTGTGCGTGTTCCGGAATCGGGAGAGGATGGGAAAAGTTTGCGGTGCCCACGACTTTCTGAAAGTGTTAACTGTTGGCCACTGGGATCGTTCTCATCTGCTTCTGAAAACTTTTTGGGTTAGTCGAGGCAGTCGCCAAATCCTACAGATACAAAAGAAATAGGAGTGTCTCTCGCCCCACCCACTCTTGCATCCCCCACGACATGGTGCATCCTTTGTACATCCATTCGGAGATGGACATGTAGATGCCTCCCCCACCCCCAGCTTTCTGTGAAAATGGACCTGCTGTTACTTAGGTGCGAAGCAGTTTTACTAGTTCACAATAAATGTTAATTGTCCTTTCTCTTTAGAAAACAGTTTGATAAGTCTTCCTCTTAGGAAACAGTTTAATAAGCTTTCTGGTTAGTAGATCACTGTAACAAAACCACTCCCCCTATCCCGCCCCCCCTCCATTTTTAACATTTTCAGGCTTGATTGCCATTGTGAATGTTTTTATGTCCCATGTCTGGACTTAAGTAAGAACTTTGAGATAAAGGTTAATACTCTTGACATTTTTAGGTTATCAGGGAGAAAAATCCTTATAAAATTGTCAAGAAGAAAGCTGGGCATGGTGGCTCATGCCTTTAATCCAAAACTCAGGAAGCAGAGGTCGGAGGATCGTTATGAGTTCGGGGCCAGGCACACATAATATAGTGAATTCCAGGTCAGCCTAGGCTAGAGTGAGATGCTACCTCGAAAAATTAAAAAAAAAAAAAAACAATTGTTAAGAAGAGTGGATGTAGCTACCTCCACATATATATTTGAAACAACTTAATAGCCACGCACTACAACAGGGTAAGCCAACTAATGAATATTGAGGCAAAGCAAGAGGGTAGGGGTAATACACACTGCATATACTATAACAAACATCCTGTAGCAGAGTGAGTCATAGTTTAGGCTTTAGGCTTCCTGGGAGCCCAGGAAAGGGACAGAGTGAACAAAACAAGCTTCAGTGTGTTTCTAATTCCAGTTTTTTTTTGTTTTTTGTTTTTTTAAAAACAAGTTTCCTGCCTAAGCAAGGCATCTTCTAGTAATGAGGCCTGGGAGGGACAATTTCTCATGGGCCCTAATAAAGAAGAGATTGTAATACAACTGAGAGTTTGTGATGCAGCTGACGGCACCCTTAAAAGGTCCCTGTGCACAAAATGTGTTTTGGCATAGGGCAGTAACAAAACTCAAAGGAGAAGTTCTGTAAGAGGGTGTTGTCGTGATCTGGACTATTATTTCCCAAACCATGCTATAAATATGATAAATTAATTTGGGTTTTAGAACAGGATTCTAAATGTGGGGGCTAAAGATGTAGTTTGCTGGTAGCGGACTTGTCTGTTCTGCAAGAGATCCTGGGTTTGGCCCAGCATGGTGGTGCACGCCTTTAATCCCAGCACTCAGGAGGCAGAGGTAGGAAGATGGCTGTGAGTTTGAGGCCAGCCTGAGACTGCACAGTGAATTCCAGGTCAGCCAGGGCTAGATAGAGTGAGACCCTACCTTGTGGGGAGGGAGGAAGATCCTGGGTTTGATTTCCAAGACAAAGGATTAAAAAAAAAAAAGATTCTTTGCTCAAATAACTTTTGAGTTAGCTATATTAGCCAAACTTATTTTTTATATATTTATTTATTTGAGAGTTAGAGAGTATTGGTGCTACGAGCAAGGCAGAGCCTTCCTTCTGCCACTGCAGATGAACTCCAAACACATGAGCCACTTTGTGCATCTGGCTTTACATAGGTACTGGGGAATTGACTCTGGGCCATCAGGCTTTGCAAGCAAGTTCCTTTAACCACTGAGCAATCTCTCCAGCCCTGACAAATTTCAGTAGTAATTTTTGACCCATAATTTCTTGAAAATTTACAACACTATTGTTTAAGTTGACTATTTTAAAGAAGAATGTGGGCTGGAGAGATGGCTTGATGGTTAAGCCCATGAAGCCTAAGGACCCCGGTTCGAGGCTCGATTCCCCAGGACCCACGTTAGCCAGATGCACATGGAGGCATATGCATCTGGAGTTTGTTTGCCGTGGCTGGAGGCCCTGGTGCGCCCATTCTCTCTCTCTCTCTGTCACTCTCAAATAAATAAATAAAAATGTATTAAAAAAATTAAAGAAGAATGTGTTTTGTAACCATTCCCAAATCTAGCAGAATGACTACATATCGGGCAGTTCCTCATGAGTATCTCTTACAACTAAGCTTTGCTAAAAACTGGAGAGCAAACTGTTTTAATTTAGCTACCTTGGCAAGGGCCAATGTGATGATAATCCAAAAGTTAGAACTTTATGCTTCACCTCAAATGAAAAGGCTACTTCCTCCCTGAATTCTGTCACATTTCACAGTTCTAATTTAATGCAAGTTGCCTGTTTGACCAAATAATCTCTGGGTTTACTTGTGAATTAGAGTAGGCTGAGGCAAGTAGAAATCCTTGAGGAGTGTCTTTAATTCTGTCTTTTTAAAAAATTTATTTATTTAAGAGAGAGAGAAAGAGTACTTTCTTTAGTTCTTGAATGTAAACATGTGATTGGCATGATATATGACAAATACCATATGTACTGTTAATTTACTATGAAATCCTAAATTTTATAGCTGTAAGAGATCTTAGAAAACATGGCATATAGTAGAAAGAGTTTAAAGAGATTTAAAGCCAAACAACTCTGGAATTGTGCTATTAATGTGCAGGTTGTTTCTAGCAAGTTTATGAATGTCCTAATCTGTTTTCTGATGTGTAAAAATGATGTGATTATAGCACACACATCGTGCGTGGGATAAATGCCAAGAATGTTAGGCACTGAATATTAGAAAAACAGCTTTAAGAGTACATTGGGTACAGATGGCAAGAGTTTGGAGAACAAGCATTAGCACCTTATCCAAATGTACTTGCTTCCTGAGTTTTAAGTGTCAAGTCATAAGCATTAAGAGGATGTAGGATTTCTTTGAAAATTTATCCGAATCCATTCAGTTTTTGTGTTTGTATGAAGTGTCACACTTGTATACAAAAGTAATACCTTTTGTATTGGTGTACAAAATGTCGCCATTCTGAAAAATTCAGAGCTAATCATTCTTTTCACACTATTTCTAAGAAACTTGTCTGCTGAGCATATCAGACAGGACAGGATATGCTGTAGTAAAAAAAATAAACTTCACCCTAGTGGCTTAAAACACCAAAAGTTTATTTCTGTCTTATTTACATGCCCAGTGAGAGTTAGTATAAGGGCTGTGTTCCAGGTGGTCACATGAAGCCCCAGACTGTCCAAGACTGTAGCTCAACACATTCTTCCACAGTTGTTGGGAGAGGCAAGGGCATGGTGAATAATGGTACACTGGCCCTTAAAGGCTTCCAGTTGAAAGTGAAATGTTAACTTGCATCGCCATTTCATTGGCCAGAGTCATCATGTGACTGCACCTACCTTGAAGGAAGTAGGGAAATGTAGTTTTACCTTCTGCCCAGACAGAAGAGACTTGGGAAAGTCTGCGAGCAGTCAGACTTAAGGAGTACTACTATGCTAAGCAGACTTCAGAGTTCTAAGAGTTACCCCAAGTTCTGAATAAATCAAGCCCAGACTGTGGTTTTCAGTATTCTACTAACAAAATAGAAAACAGCATTTCTTTGTGCATGTGTGTGTTTAGACAGAATTATGCTAATGAGAGTCATAAAGAACATCTTAATTTGAAATGAAATGCTGTTGAAAACCCTACAATTAAATGTACTGTTTTGTCAAGTGGATTTCTTTTTGAGTTGTATGTCCAATCAATAAACATTTGTTAAACGTGTATAAGTCACTGTTAAGTCTTGTGAGGGGATAACAAGCATTTGTTAAATGTATAAGGCATTCATTGTTAGGTCTTGTGATTATCAAAAGGTGAATGGGAGTTTATAATTACTAGGGAAATAGCTATAATTTGAGTTTTCTCTTCCTTTTTCTTTAAAATATTTTTATTTATTTGAGTGAGAAGGGTATGAATGGGTGCACCAGGGCCTCTTGCCCCAGTGCAAACAAACTCTAGACACTCATGAGCCACTTTGTGCATCTGGCTTTACAGTGAATACTGAGGAATTAAACCCTGACTGACAGGCTCTGCAAGCAAGCACCTTTAACTGCTGAGCCATCTCCCCAACCCTCTTCCTTTTTCTTTAAGGCAACATTGAAAATGTTTTACAGTATGATAGAACATACACACACAACCCTTTGTTTTTCTCTTAAGAATTATTTCCTTACAAATTATACAGAATTACTTGTGCTAACTTAAGCAACAGTGTGTTTTGTCAGAGTTCAGGAGCAAGAAGTGAAGCTGGGCCTCAGGCAAGTGGCATCAATAATAGAAACCCAGAAATTGGAGCAGTTCTTTCTCCCTCCTCCCCCCTCCCCTGCCTCTGATTCCTTGTCAGTCGTTCTCTGCACATATACTTCACTGTTCTTTTTTTTCACACAGATATTTTATTTATTTATTTATTTATTTGAGAGAGAGAGGAAAAAAAAAGAAAAGAAGGAGGAGAAAGAGAAAGGGCATGCCAGGGCCTGTAGCCACTGCAACTCCCAATGCATGTACCACCTTGGGCATCTGGTTTATGTGGGTATTAGGGAATTGAACCTGGGCAAGTGCCTTAACTACAAAGTCACTTCTCTCCAGCCCTAATTGTTTTTTTTTGTTGTTTTTTTTTTTTGTTTGTTTGTTTTGGCTTTTTGAGGTAGGGTTTTGCTCAAGCCCAGGCTGACCTGGAATTCACTATGTAGTATGGCCTCGAACTCATGGAGATCTTCTTACCTCTGATATCCACCTCTGTCTCCCTAGTGCTGGGATTAAAGGTGTGCACCATCATGCCCAACTTTCATTGTTCTATTTTCTCTGCTGACTAGTTCCTCTCTGTTTTGCTGCAGCCTGAGTACTTTAACCTAAGAGTTCACGTACTTGAAACTAGAGCCTTTAGCAGTGCCAGCAGAGCTGGAGTCTTGCAAGAACCATGTCTTGCTTAGCCCTTAAGTTAACCACTGTCAAGAGTTTAGAAACAGTGGAGTTGCCTCTAAAGTAAAACAAGTGTGGGTCATTGGCAATGTTATAATAGAGAAAGAGGGGAATTCTAATAGCTTGCAGTCAAGCTTGAGAGTATAGAGACATCAAAACCCCCCACCACATCCAGCATGTTATATGGGCATTGGGGATCCAAACTCAGGTTCTCATGTGGGTGAGGACTTGACTCCTAAGCCATCTCCCCAGCACCTTAATCTATTTTTACGCTCAATAAATGTTCACTCCTTTTCTATCAGCTATATATATTCTTAGCTTCTCTAGCACAGTTTTCTTGTAGTCTTTACCCATAAGTTTCTCCTTTCTTCCCAGTCCAAAAATACCTATAACTTCATCTCAGCAGATAGCTACGAGGAGGTGATGTGGTACCTGAAAGAGGGGATCCCCAGAAAAACAACAAAGGAAGGTGAGTAAAAGCTTTGAATGAGAGTGGGGTGTGGTGGTGCACACTGCACCCCCAGCGTTCTGGAGTTCGAGGTTGCTCTTTAGAAAGTTCCTTTACTATACTAGGGAGAGTGGGTGGGAGATGTAGATTTGAGGCTTCTTGGTTCATTTCCACTTAATATTTGCCTTTATCTGGGAGAGCTATTTCTCTGATAAGCCAAAAGAAATAATACTCAAATCTGTGTGCGTCAGTTTAGAATTGGTGGGCAGGTTTCAGCATGGTCCTTTTTAGAGGCTTGAACCGGCTTGTCGTGAATTATTTGTAATTCCTTACCCTATTGGAGGTTGAGAGGACCACCCTGAAGGGCCTCTAAAGAACATTGGCATTAGCCTAATGTACAATTAACACTGTGAAATCCTAAACTCAGGGTCAGGGGAGACTGCTTAGTCAGTAAAGTGCTTGCTGTGCAAGCATGAAGGAATTTAGCACTTAAAGTGAGAAAGCCAGGCACGGTGGCCAGTGAGTGTAATCCCATCACCAGAGAGAAAGAGACAGGAGAATCCCCAGGGCTTGCTGGTGAGCTCTGGGTTCAGTAAGAGATCCTGTCACACAAAATAAAGTGCAGCAGTTGAGGAAGACACACGATGTCTGGTATTCACACGCATATGCACATATATTCGTGTGTACCCACACACATACACTTCTAGATTTGGTTTGGGTCAAAGAAAAGATAGTGATCACACTGTTACTCTATATGACCATAAGAGATTTGGGTATCAGCCCTCCCCATAATAATGGATCAAGGTGGAAGCAGTTTCTTAGCATCTTTGTGGTATTTCAGTTTATAACTCACATATACATAAAAAGAAAAAGAAATTCTAGCCTCCATTGATTTCTCTTGATTTGCCATTTCATTTATTTGCTTGTCCCATTTTGCTTTTTTAAAAAGTGTGTGTGAGGGGCTGGAGAGATGGCATAGCAGTTAAGGTACTTACCTATGAGGTCTAAAAACCCAAGTTCAATTCCCCGGTACCCATTGTAAGCCAGATGCACAAGGTGGTGCATGCGTCTGGAGTGCATTCAGGGAGGCTCTGGTGCGCCCAGCCCATTCTCTGTACCTACCTACCTACCTGTCTTTCTTTTCTTCTCTCTCTCTCTCCCCCCAGCCCCCCAATAAATAAATAAATAAAATAACTTTTTGAGGTAGGGTTTTACTCCATCTCAGGCTGACCTGGAATTCACTATGTAGTCTCAGGGTGGCCTTGAACTCATGGTGATCGTCCTACCTCTGCCTCCCAAGTGCTGGGATTAAAAGCATGCGCCACCACACCCGGCTTCTTTCTACCTTGTTTAAGACAGACTCTCCTTTTGCCACTGCTGCTTGAGAGCATCTGAATTCTCCTGGCTCTGCCTCATGTTGCCTTAGGTGCTCTGGGATTGCTATGTTTGCACCATTTTGTGGCCAGCTTTGTGTGATCCCTGACAAGGGTCCAACTAGAGGTGGCAGCCTTGTAAGCAAGCACCTTTAACCACTGAGGCATCTCCCCAACTCCCCCATTGTGTTGGAGTTAAATTATAGAATAGTTTATTGGTGGATTTTAAAACTTCTCATTTTTAAAAAAGTTTCACTTTAGGGCAAGCCAGGGAGTTCTTTAATGGCTAACTGGTTTAGTTAGCAAGTGAAGTGATTAACTGTGTTTAACCACATGCAGTTGAGAAAGTAGTCTTCACATTTTCCACCTCTCTGTTGCTTACATTAACCTTTCCTACCCTTGCCTTGCCAGGTGTATGCTGTGCTAACATAAATCCTTCTAAAATCTCACTCGTCCTGCAGCAGAATCAAGTTGATCTGTGATTTTCTCATTATGTGTTCAGAGGCCCCAGGCAACTGTGACTGCTTTTAATTGTGCCTAGAGATTGATTACCTTTTCTGCCTCCATTGCCATAAAGCCACATGGAATACAGACACACTTCTGGATTTGGATCAGGTCAGTAATAGAAACAGTATGGTTAACAGACTGTTAATTTTTTATAGCACAAAAGATACCTTGGTGTTTATTACATTCCAAAAAAAATGGATCAGAGAAGTTAGTTGTTCCCACCATCTTTGTGGTAGTTCAGTTTCTGTCCCTGTGCCCAGAATATATATGTATGTATGTATGTGTGTGTGTATATGTATGTATGTATGTATTCTGGTGATATATATATATATATATTCTGGTGCGCGCAGCCCATTCTCTCTGACGAGGTGTTCTTACTCTTACCAGTCATCATGACATGGCTATTTTCTGATTTTGATTTTTAAAAATTAAAAAAATGTATTTATTTATTTACTTATTTGGGAGATAAAGGCAGAAGGTGGGTGAAGAACATGTGCACCTAGGCCTCTAGCCAGTGCAAAGGAACGCCAGACACACTTGCCACTTTGTGCATCTGGCTTACATGGGTACTGGAGAATTGAGTGTGAGTCCTTAGGCTGTGTACATAAGTGCCTTAACCACCAAGCCATCGCTCCAGCCCTGATTTTTATTTTTATTTTTATTTTTCTGGGTGCTGAGAATTGAATTGAATTGAATTGAAGGCCTCACATTTGCTAAGTCCACCGTCTACCTATTAGCTCTACCGTCAGCCTTAAAGGCTTATGTTTTGTTTTTGTATGTGTTTATTTATTTTTTTAAATTTATTTATTTATTTATTTGAGAGCGACAGACACAGAGAGAAAGACAGATAGGGGGAGAGAGAGAGAATGGGCGCGCCAGGGCTTCCAGCCTCTGCAAACGAACTCCAGACACGTGCGCCCCCTTGTGCATCTGGCTAACGTGGGACCTGGGGAACCGAGCCTTGAACCAGGGTCCTTAGGCTTCACAGGCAAGCGCTTAACCGCTAAGCCATCTTTCCAGCCCCTGTATGTGTTTATTTTTGAAACAGGATCTCACTCAGCCCCGGCAGACCTGAGACTCACCATATATCATAGGCTGACTTCAAGTCAGTCCTCCTGCCTTAGGCTCTCAGGTGCTGCGATTGCAGGCACAGTCATACCTAGCTAAATGACTTTCGCAAAGCAAATATTTTGTTATAATCATGTTATTGTTAATGTAATATTAATTGATCTTTTATAGTTGAGTGGGAAGATAAGGGATATATCATTAATGTAGCGAATTTGTTTATTTTACTATAGTGTGACAGATAGGGTGGATGGCACCGTTGATGTTGTACGTCGGCATTGGCTTTATAGGAAAGTGACAAAAGTTGGAAGGAACTAGTAAGCAGATATCTGAGGAACTTCTATTTAGTCAGTACATGCCATTTTGACTTTCAATTGTAACTCTGACCAACTGAACAGCATTTTTAAAACATTTTATTTTATTTATTTATTTGAGAGAGAAAGAGGCAGACAGAGAGAGAATGGGTGTGCCAGGGTCCTTAGCCCTGCAAACAAACTCCAGATGCATGCGCCATTTTGTACATCTAGCTTACGTGGGTACTGGGGAATAGAACCTAGGTCCTTAGGCTTTGCAGGCAAGTGCCTTAGCGACTAAGCCATCTCCTCAGCCTTTTTAAAAAAAGATACTTTACAGCTGGAGAAGATGGCTTAGCAATTAAGGTGTTTGCCTACAAAGCCAAATGATCCTGGTTCAATTCCCCAGGACCTACATAAGCCAAATGCACAAGGGGCACATGCATCTGGAGTTCATTTGCAGGGGTTGGAGGCCCTGGTATGCCCATTCTCTGCCTTTTTTTTTTTCTCTCTCTCTCTCAAATAAATAAACAAAAAGATAATTTTATTTAATGAATGGTATTTTTATACAAGAATTGATCTGTTCTCCAAGTAGTCTTTTAGTGCTTTATTCACTATTAGTTGGACAAGATCATGGTGGCAAACAGTTTCAATTCACTTTATTGGACACCTGAACACCTGAACTTGTGTATGCCACTTGTATTCTGAATCTGCTTCCTGTTTGTACAATGGGGTTAATAACCACTTGCCTCATAAAGTAGTTGTGAGCAGCAAATAAGACTCACGAAAAGCAAGAGGCAGTGTGGTGTATTTGAATGTGGCCTTTAGAGTCAATTCAACCTCACTTGAGAGTCCTCATCTGTAAGGTAACTCCTGTTTTCCAGTTTTTCTGACCATTAAATGCTCCCCCCCCCCCATTCAATGCAAAGTAATTCACATATTGTATACACTGAGGCATTTAGGAAGTAGTAGTTGCAGTTATAAATCTAATACTTATATTGACACAATAGGGCACTAAGTCCTATTTTTAAAAATACTTTATTTATTTCTGAGAGAGAGAGAGAAGAGGGGGAGAGAATGGACATACCAGAGCCTCTAGACCCTGCAAACGAACTCCAAATGCATGTGCCACCAGGTGCATCTGGCTTACATGGGTACTGGGGAATAGAACCTGTGTCCTTAGGCTTTGCAGGCAAGTGCCTTAACCACTAAGCCATCTCTGCAGCCCCCAAGTCCTATTTTACTGCAGATAGCATTGAGAATCAAGGAGGTGATTTGCCCAAATTATACAGCTAGCAAGGGAATGGCTTACCTATTGACCCCGGCTCTTTCTGCAAGCAAGCAAGCAAGCTCCTTAACCACAGAGCCGTCTCTCTAGCCTCCCAGGATCTTAACTATGACATTGTTTAGGCTACCACTAACTGATCATGCAGGAAAGCAATAGTATAACTCCCACTACCTCCAAACTGACTCATAACTGTAGTGTGATGACCTCTTTTCCCTCTAAAATGTCAAGGCTCACTTGAGTACCCCTGGGTGAGTGGGTTGCTCCATGGCAGATCCACCCATTCCTGTACTTTCCTGACAGGTTGGGTATTGACTAAAAGTTGATTGTGTTGTTCACAACAGTTATAATGCTACAATAGTTATAAAACTTTAAGCATGTAACTTTAAATTGATGCCTGTGGAGGTAATTCTTCCTCCAGAAATTAAGTTGAATGCTTTGGTATGTCTAATATAAATGAGCTATTAAAACTTTGCTGCTGGGTGGTGGTGGCACACACCTTTAATCCCAGCACTCAGGAAGCAGAGGTAGGAGTTCGAGGCCACCCTGAGGCTAATACCAGGTCAGTCTTGGCTAGAGTGAGACCTTACCTCAAAAAAAAAAAAAAAAAAAAAATCTTTGCTAACAGGGCCGGGCATAGTGGCACACACCTTTAATCCCAGCACTCAGGAGGCAGAGGTAGGAGGATTGCTGTGAGTTCAAGGCCACCCTGAGCCTACATAGTGAATTACAAGTCAGCCTGAGCTACAGTGAGACCTACCTCAAAAAACCAAAAACATAAAAATAAAAAAAACTTTGCTAACAAATTGAAGGAAAGTTGGATAACTATAAATGACTAAGAGAAAATCCGTCACAGTTGAGAGTCCTGCTCAAAGAAATAAGGAGCCCGCAACAGAATACAAATTAACTGCATCACTTAGTACACCGACTCAGCTGACTTTTATTGCATGATAATACTTTATCCTTTAAGAACATGATGAATTTAATTTATAATCTGGCATAATATTTTTCATGGTGGTCAGGCCACTGCGCTAATGGAGTCATATTCTTTCAGAAATGCTTTTAAGTTTTTTCTCCATTATAGAAACCATAAGTGGAAATCAGAGATGATGGATCATAATTGGCATGGCTTATGCAAGAAAGTGGATTCACACTCAATAGGAGATACATCAAGTAGATGGCACTAGCTACATATCAAAAGATTTCTGAATGGATGTGTGTCTATATGTTCAGATTAAAATAAGATCTTGAGTGGTGTATAAGTGTCATTTTTACGATGACTAACTTTTCCATTAATGTACCAATCACAGGCTTCATCTGATAAGGGAGGGGCTTTCACTATATTGAGCTCAAGGCTGATTAGAAGTGTATCATGGACGTCTGCAGCTATCTTAGCTTACCTAACTACCTTAGCTTATCTTCTGTCTGCCTTTCATTTTGGTTTTAGCATACTATATTACAGCTTTAAATTTACTGTCATTTTCTGAATTATAAGTGCTTTGAAAGCTCTAGTCCTTTCTGTGATTTTGAGAGAGGAAATAGTAAGTGAATATGATTGAAATTTTGAATTAATCTAGGCAACTATTATTGGACACAGTAGGATATGGCAAGAGTACAGAATTTGGCTTCACAGTTAAAATGTACTCCATATACACAACCTGTATCTTATTATTAATTATTCGGGGGGCAGGCTTCAAGGTAGGGTTTCACTCTAGCTCAGGCTGACCTGGAATTTACTCTGTAGTCTCAGGGTGGCCTTGAACTCACAGCGATCCTCCTACCTCTGCCTCCCAATTGCTGGGATTAAAGTTGTACACTGTCACGCCTGTCAGCCTGTATCTTATAGTGCTTTTTTTTTTTTTTTCCCCCCCGAGGTAGGGTCTCACTTAGTCCAGGCTGACCTGGAGTTCACTATGTAGTCTCAGGTTGGCCTCAAACTCTCAGTGATCCACCTACCTCTGCCTCCCAAGTGCTGGGATTAAGGGCATGCGCAACCACACCCAGCTATATGCTCTTATTTAGGAAATACACACACAAAATTGAACTTTCTTTATTAGACCAATTAGACCGTAAATCCATGTGAAAGTTTTCAGTGTATCCTGGAGTTCTTAACCTGTGAGGTTTTAATCAGCCTTACAAAAGTAAAATTCCTTGACTTGTTGCAGCTAGATTTAAAATCAACATTTGCTTTTACTTTTAATTTACTGATTAAATGAGAATATTTTCCAATTTTTAAAATTTAATTTACTTATTTATTTGAGAGAGCAAAAGAGAAAAAGAGGCAGACACACACACACACAGAGAGAGAGAGAGAGAGAGAGAGAGAGAGAGAGAGAGAGAGAGAATGAGAATGGGCATGCCAGGGCCTCCAGCCACTGCAAACTAACTCTACATGCATGTGCCACCTTGTACATCTGGTTAGCGTGGGTGCTGGAGAATCGAACCTGGGTCCTTAGGCTTCACAGGCAAATGCCTTAACCACTAAGCCATCTCTCCAGCCCCTAGTTATTTTTTATTACTTCTTTATTATTATTTAATATTGTGCTAATAATCAGAGTTTGAGATTTCAAAGCATATCTTTAAGCCAGGTATGGTGTTACATGCCTGTAATACCAGTGTTTGGCAAGCAGATGCAAGAAGATTGTTAAGTTGAAGGGCAGCCTTGGGTATATAGTGAGACCCTTTCTCAAAAACCAACAGTGGGGCTTGGGAGATGGCTCAGTGCTTGCTGTGCAAGCATGCAGACCTGAGTTTGATTGGCAGAATCCACTGAAAGCCAGGCACAAGAAGGATCTCCGTGGGTTCAAGGTCAGCCTGAGACTACATAGTAAATTCCAGTCAGCTTGGGCTAGAGTGAGACCTTACCTTAAAAAACAAAAGACAACAACAAAAAAAAGATACTTAAAACAAAAAAAAGCCAGGCATGGCAACACATACCTGGAACACCAGCACCATAGAGGGCAGAGACAGGAGATCACTGGTGCTTGCTGTCTGCCAGAGTAATTGAAAATTGATGTCTTCAGAGACTCTGGCTCAGGGAAATAAGACAAAACAGCAGTAGAGGAGGACATTCAATGTACTCCCCTGGCCTGCACGTGTGTGGGCATGAGACCACCAAATTTGATTTCCCAGTACCCATATAAGAAGTTGGGCATGGCCATGTATGTCTGTAACCCTAGTTCTGTAGATGGTGGGAGGCAAGACTGGAGAATCACTGGGGTTTGCTGACCAGGAAATATCAGCTCTGGGTTGAGTGAAAGACTCTGTCTCAAAGGAAAACATAGATGAGTGATAGAGGAAGGACACCCCACATTCTTCTCTGGTCTCCAGACATACTCCCATGGTAGTGCACACATCTGTGCGCACCACACCACAGTACACACATGCACACGCGCGCGCGCGCGCACACACACACACACACACACACCAGAAAAAATATTCTGGGATTATTAAACTTTAGAGGGCTCTTAGAAATCATGGTCATGTGATATAAGTCATTTATTTTCTAGCTGAAGTAAAAGCAAAAGTAGAAAGGTATGTGCTGCTGGGTTGATACAATGAAATTAGTTCTTACTGTTTCTATTGTATATTAAAAAAAAAATTTTTAGTTTATTTGAGAGAGAAAGAGAAAGAGGCAGACAGAGAAAAAGAGATGAAATAGGTGTGTCTGGGCCTTCAGACTCTGTGTTGCCTTGTGCATCTAGCTTACAAGGGTTCTGGAGAATCAAACCTGGGTCCTTTGGCTTTGCAGGCAAGTGCCTTAACCACTAAGCCATCTCTCCGGCCCCATGTATTTTTATTATGTGTCACATTTAAAACCTCAGGTACAGACCCATTAAAAGTGACTGATCACAAAACTATTACCTGAAAGCTCTTAGATGAAGTGAGATTTTTTTTTAATGAATAAATATTATTTATTTATTTGAGAGAGAGACAGAAGCAGATAGAAAAAGAGAGAATGGGAATGCCAGGGCCTCCAGCTACAGCAAATGAACTCCAGATGCATGAGCTTCCTTGTGCATCTGGCATATATGGGTACTGGGGAATTGAACCCGGGTCCTTAGGCTTCACAGACAGGCATCTTAACCACTAAGCCATCTCTCAAGCCCTGAAGTGAGATCTTTCTAATGATGACTGTCCTTCTAAACCACTTACCAGGTATGTGTGATCCTAATTCTTGAGTGCAGCCATAGGTAAAAGGAGAAATACAAACAGCAGCAACAAGGGGAAAAGAACTCACAGGGCTGGAGAGATGGCTCAGCAGTCGAGAACAGAACATAGAGCACTAATCACATGCCTAAGGCCTGAGCATATTGCACTCTTAGCCACAGCTTTGAAAGCCATTCTGTTGAAGTGGGTTCATCATTTATAATGGCATTTATTGTCGCTATTGTAGTACTGAGTAGTGTCATCTTTTAAATTCACAGACTAACATTTGAGCAAATTTCAAGCAAAAATTTCAAGTGGGTCCATTAATTTTTGAAAAATGTACTCATAATTGACATTACTATTTTAAATAATGTCTGAGCTTTTGTAGCCCAAGTGTATCTTGAACTAAAGTATGGTTATTATGACAAGAGAAAAGAGAAGTACAGAATATAGTCTTATTAACTAGCTTGAAGAAAGTGCATGTCAGTTTGCAAAGACAACTGCTAGTTAGCTCTTGGATTTCAAAGTGGTTATTTTATGCAGGAAGAATGAAATAGAGAAAATAAAATTTGAGAATAGTATACTGTGATCTTCATTCAAGTTGAAAAATATTGAAGAGATTTTTTTTTTAATTTTTATTTATTTATTTGAGAGCGACAGACCCAGAGAGAAAGACAGGTAGAGGGAGAGAGAGAGAATGGGCGCGCCAGGGCTTCCAGCCTCTGCAAACGAACTCCAGACGCGTGCGCCCCCTTGTGCATCTGGCTAACGTGGGACCTGGGGAACCGAGCCTTGAACCGGGGTCCTTAGGCTTCACAGGCAAGCGCTTAACCGCTACGCCATCTCTCTAGCCCTTGAAGAGATTTTGTCTCCAAAGGTAATTGTAGCTGGGTGTGGAAGCACTCAGGAAGCTGAGGTAGGAGGAGCATTGTGAGTTTGAGGTCAGCTGGGGCTAGAATGAGACCTTACTTCAAGAAACAACAGCAGCCAGCGTTATAGCGCACACCTTTAATCCCAGCACTCAGGAGGCAGAGGTGGGAGGATCACTGTGAGTTAGAGGCCATCCTGAGACTACATAGTGAATTCCAGGTCAGCCTGGGCTAGAGTGAGACCTACCTTGGGAAAAAGAAAAAACAAACCAAAATGGAGTCTAGGGTGATAGATCAGTGGGTAAAGTGCTTGCCACTCAAATCTGGAGTACCCAAGTTTGAACCCAGGGCCCACACCAAAAATTTTTCTGTCTTTATAGCCCCAGCAAGATGGTACTGATGGGCTGGAGAGATGGCTTAGTGGTTAAGCATTTGCCTGTGAAGCCTAAGGACCCCGGTTTGAGGCTCGGTTCCCCAGGACCCATGTTAGCCAGATGCACAAGGGGGCGCATGCATCTGCAGTTTGTTTGCAGTGGCTAGAGGCCCTGTCGTGCCCATTCTCTCTCCCTCCCTCCCTCTCTCTCTCTCTCTCTCTCTCTCTCTCTCTCTCTCTCTCGCTCTCTTTCTCCCTCCCTCCCTCTCTCTCTCTCTCTCTCTCTCTCTCTCTCGCTCTCTCTCTCCCTCCCTCCCTCCCTTCCTCCCTCTTTCTCTGTATGTGACTTTCAAATAAATAAATAAAGATAAAACAAAAAAAAAAATTTTAAATGGTACTGACTATGAGACAGAAGGTGGAGACAGGAGAATTTCCTGGAAGCTTGTAGCTAGTGCTGCAAAGATCATGAGAGTGAGAATCCAGAGCTAGAAACTCTGCCACAAACGTGGTAGAGAGGCAAGAACTGAGTTGTGTACACACACGTACACACGCAGTAGCAGTTAAGTACTTCTAGTTGGCTTCCATGATCCTGGAGTCTCATTAGAAGTATGAACCCTAGTTTAGTGACTGATTTCCCACTTGCAGCCTATTCAGAAATAGCTACTATATTAAAGAGGTATAAATTTATTCAATATATACCTCAGTCTCTGATAAAAAGGGCATTTGGATCCGCTTGAAAAATAGGGGCATCATAGCTCCTAAGTGTTAGTTTGTCTTATAGAAAATACTGAATAAATTTCTCATATCTCAGTGTTTTTCAGTGAAGGCCACTGCTAACTTTAGGCATTAGTGTGTCAACAAAACAATTAAAATCATTTCTCGCTGTTGGAGCTAGTGTTTACTGTACTTCAAAGCTCTGGTAAGTGTTCTCATATTGATTACTTGAATCTAATTTAAAATTTTATTTATGTATAATTACATTTGTTAAAATTTATTCTTTTATAATATTTAACTTTTATTTCTCAAAGTGTAATTGAAAATTTTTTTAAAATATTTTTATTTATTTATTTGCAAGCAGAGGGAATGAGAAAGGAGGAGGATAGGAATGCTAGGACCTCTTGTCACTGCAACACCTCCAGTTGTCAGCACAGACTAGGTTTGAACCCACAATCTTCAGTTACGAGACTGATTCCTTACTACCTGGCCACCATGTCTAATGCCTCTTGCCACTGCAGATGAACTCTAGATGCTTGCACCACCTTGTGAATCTGGCTTTATAAGAGTACTAGGGAATTGAACCTAGGTCATCAAGCTTTGCAAGTAAGCACCTTTAACCATTGAGCCATTTCCAGCACCTGGGAGGGTAAGGTAGGAGGATCCCTTTGAGTTCAAGGGTAGCCTGGGCTATAGAGTGAGTTCCAGGTCAGTCTGGCCTAGAGTAACACCCTGCTTCAAAAAAAAAAAGAAGAAAAATAATCCTTAGTTTTGATTCATGATCCAAAACTAAGGACATGTGAATAAGCCCACTCCTTGGTAAGCTCACTTAAAATACATTTTTTAAAATGTTTACGTGAAGGTCCTCTACGTGGATGAATAAAGATGCTTCCAAAAGCCTTAGGGCATTAATCAAAAACCCTAGTACCAAAAAGTGTTAACCTTCTGATGAGTTGTTGGTCAGAGATACCACAGAGGCCCCTAAACAGTGTTGGGTATTGCCATTCCTCTTGGTTGCCCACTGAAACTAGAGAGTAAGTCCCTTATTGCTTAAGACACCTCACACGTCAGTGACAGAAAGTAAAGAAACCAAGCTGAAACTGAGCTGAGAGCTCCAATGATTATGTTTTAAAAGAGCAAAATGTGAGGCGGCTGGAGAGATGGCTTAGCACTTTAAAAATACTTGTTTGCCAAGCCTCCTGGCTTGGGTTTGATTCCCCAGCCAGACACACAAAGTGTGCACACAGCTGGAGTTTGTTTGCAGTAGCAAGGGGTTCTAGCACCCACACCCTTTCTCTCTCAAATAAATAAGTTTAAAAAAAACAGCCTCCAAACTAGGGAGTTGGCTCTTTGGTTAAGGGTGCTAGCAAAGCCTAATGGACTGGGTTCATTTCCCTAGTACTCACATAAAACCAGATGCACAAAGTGGCACATACATCTGGAGTTTGCAGTGGCAGGAGACCCTGGCACACCCCTACTCACTCTGTCTGCCTCTTTAACTCTGTTTCTCTCCAATAATTAAATAAATAGAATTAAAAAAAAAAAAAGAAGCCTAGTATTTCTCAGTGCCTTAATTCCAAGGTAGAAGAATCACTGTGAGTTCAAGGCCAGCCTGAGACTACATATGAATTCCAGGTCAGCCTGGGCTAGAGTGAGATCCTACCTTGAAAAACCAAACAATAACAACAACAAAATATATATAAACTAAAAGCCAGGGTGGTAGCACACACCTGTAATCCCAGCACTTGGGAGGCAGAGATAAGAGGATCACTGTGAGTTCAAGGCCACCCTGAGACTACATAGTGAATTCCAGGTCAGCCTCTACCTTGAAAAACTAACATACATACATACATACATATATATATGTGGTTTTTATATTAGGCTGGAGAGATTAGTGGTTAGGGCGTGGTTAGGGCACTTGCCAGCAAAGCCAAAGGACCAAGGTTCAGTTCCCCAGTATCCACATAAAGTCAAATATATAAGGTGGCACATATGTCTAGGGTTTATTTGCAGAGGCTGGAGGCCCCAAACATACCCATTCTCTCTCTGTAGCCCTCCTCTCAAATAAATAAAATATTTAAAAAAATTAAATATATATATATATATATATATATATATATATTTATATTTATATTTATATATAATTTAATGGTTGGAGAGAGTGGTTAAGGTGCTTGCCTGTGAAGCCAAAGGACCCAGGCTCTATTCCCCAATACCTATGTTAAGCCAGATGCACAAAATGCATCTGGAATTTGTTTGCAGTTTCTAGAGGCCTGGCGTGCCCATTCTGCCTCTCCCCACTTCCTTGCACATGCAAATAATATGTATATAAATTAAACATTTTTTTTTTAATTTTTTATTTATTTATTTGAGAGTGACAGACACAGAGAGAAAGACAGAGGGAGGAAAGAGAGAGAATGGGCGCGCCAGGGCTTCCAGCCTCTGCAAACGAACTCCAGACGCGTGCGCCCCCTTGTGCATCTGGCTAACGTGGGACCTGGGGAACCGAGCCTCGAACCGGGGTCCTTAGGCTTCACAGGCAAGCGCTTAACCGCTAAGCCATCTCTCCAGCCCTAAATTAAACATTTTTAAATGTTAGTGATTAGCCGGGTGTGGTGGCACACGCCTTTAAGCCTTTAATCCCAGCACTCGGGAGGCAGAGTTAAAAGGATTGCCATGAGTTTGAGGCTACCCTGAGACTACATAGTAAATTCCAGGTCAGCCTGAGCTACAGTGAAATCCTACCTCAGAAATCCAAAAAAAAGTTACTGATTGATCAGTCTCTTGTGGTGCCTTGTACATACATATGTTTGGCAAATTCTTACCTGAATCAAGAGGGTCACTTGAGTTATTGTAGTGGCAGTTTTTCATTATGTCAGCCTGTGGCATGCTTTACAAGATGATGTTCACATTTGATCCCTTCCCACTCAGTGTTTACAGCACACTGGTCATTCCAACCACTGAAATCTTCCTCCTCCCCAGTTTCCAGAAGTCTTTGTGGTGGGATTTTGCTACCACTGTTCAGAACTGCAAGTCTCGAGTAACCTTAAAGGATGAGGATTTCAAAAAACAGGGCAACTGGAACACAGCATTACAAAAGAAGAGAAACAAACATGTAGACTGTCTTGGGTAAGGAAGCCGTGTGTTTGTGTTGTAAAACGGAGCACCGTGCTGAGGGGAGAGCAGAAAGTGGATGAACTGCCCAGATCATCCTGTGTACCACAACAAATTAACTTGCTCAAACACCGCTCTCATCAGGTCTACTTAATAACTCCTTTACTTGGTGCTCAAAGCATTTTATCTCATTGATTCATCTGCTTTATCTCCTGTTCCTTCAAATTAATTAGGTATGGCTGGCTGGCTGATCCATATGGTGTTCCCTCTGCCTTCCTTGTCAGTATGCTTGCTTCCTGCTTTTACTACTGTCATTTAGTTCATATAGCTCTGCCATCATTCTGCCTAAACGACTTGTTACCATTCTTAGAAGCTTCTACCACGCCTGCCTGGTGCCTCCTTTCACTTTTTATTTTGTTTTTTGGTTCTTTTTGTTTTTTTGTTTTGTTCTTACCCACCATACTTAGCACACAACTATATATGGCTTTCCATGTTTCTTATGCTGTTTTCCAGAATAATTTTTATTTCACATTGCTGTGTGAGGTTGAGATCCACACCCCACAATATTTTTGTTAAGTGTCTGAAGTAGCTTTTTGTCTTTTTTAATCAACCAATATAGGTATGAAAATTATTTGATACAGAAATGGATCTGCACCCTGAAAAACAAAGTTCTGCATTTGTAAACCACAAGTTTTAACTTGCAACATTTTTGATGTTCTATTTTAACTTGCCAATTATTTTTGTTGTAAGCATGCATGCATCGTTAACTGCTGAGCCATCTCTCCAGCCCAGTAGTTTTGTTTTCATAACTGGATTTGAACATTGCAGAGTCTTAAGAACCAATGTGTGTGTATTTGTGTGTCTCCCACAATTCCTGGCAGAATATATTGTTCACAGTAACTATCTTGGGCATTATAAGAGTGATTGATTTTTACTTACATTACTAATTTTCCTTAACTGTACCCATATTCACACTATTGCTTTGTTTTACTAACAACAGAGGGCACCATTAGGGCACTGTACAACTGAGAAACAGTCCTGCTTCAGTCCTTAGCAGCCTTCTGGAGATACACTTGCCCTTTCCTAAGTAGTGTCTGAGAGAATTTGAAGATTACACTCAATGGAAGTGGCCTTATTTCAGTTATGCAGCAATATTGCATCAGGTTATTTCTTTGAAAAAGAGTAAGTAGTACCATATTTTGACCCTTCCTAGTTTTGAAACTTTTTCTCCTAATTCAGGTGAAACCGTCCCAGGATGTAGTGTATTAGTTGCATACATTCTGAAGAGAGATGATTGAGGAGGGAGGAAATGGTCTGGAGCCCCACCTTGTTCTCCTTTCTCCTCACCCTCACCCAGGGAGCACAGCCTGAGAATCATCGAAACTAACCCAAATAAATGTGTGACTGAAAACTTATTTTGTGATATCTCATTGAGGAACATGGTTTAAAATGTTTTAGTGGCAAGGTGATTTTTAAGTACAAAGGAAAATGTTTCAGCAATCAAAGAGTTAACATGCTACGCTGTGGAGCCGGGGATTCTGCACTGGGATAGTGCTTTCTGTCTCTGTCATTTGTGGTTTAGGAAAGGGGGTGGCGTTCTGCGTTTGAAAGGACCTTTAATGAATGCTGTCAGTGTTTGTGAGACTAATGGTCAGTATGGGAAGGAGAGCAGGGAAAGTGGTGGAGCTGCTTCCGGATAGGTGGATCAGAGTTTGCTCTGATTGAACGGAATGTTCCACCGCGTCTCATCTTTATTCATTTTCCTTTGTTCTTTATAATCTGATATATTGGCATAAAAGTAAATGTAGATCTATGTGAATGTGATTTATTTTCCTTTAAATCTGTTTGTTGTGTACAGCAGGGCAGATACCTCTCTTGTCTTGCTTGGATGCACAAATCTGTGTGCAGTGCTTTTTGCCCGTTGCCTAGACGATCACTTGGTTTCTCTGAGGATGTCTGGTTCTCGTAAAGAGTTTGATGTGAAACAGATTTTGAAAATCAGATGGAGGTGGTTTGGCCATCAAGCATCGTCTCCTAATTCTACGGTTGACAGCCAGCAGGGAGAATTTTGGAATCGAGGACAGACTGGAGCAAACGTTGGGAGAAAGTTTTTAGATCCATGTAGCCTACAATTGCCTTTGGCTTCAATTGGTTACCGAAGGTCCAGCCAACTGGATTTTCAGAATTCACCTTCTTGGCCAATGGCATCCACCTCTGAAGTCCCCGCACTTGAGTTTACAGCAGAAGCTTGTGGCGGTGCACATTGGCTGGATAGACCAGAAGTGGATGATGGCACTAGTGAAGAAGAAAATGAATCTGATTCCAGTTCATGCAGGTTGATTATTTTCTTACTGTTAGCAGTGGGGTGTGGGGTATAGTCTCGATAACATGTTACAGTAATTGATTATTTACAGTCTGGCATTATCCGTATTTCTGCATGCATATGTGGTATCTACACTCATAGTATCATGGTATGAACATGCACATTTGTTGGGATTTAAAAAAACGTTCTAGCATTCTGGAACTTAAAGACAACAAATACCTTTCATTTTGAAATACCTTGTGTTTCATGCATAGATCTGGCTCTGCTTTGAAAATATATGGTGGCAATTTTATGCATCCTTGGAGGTTTGCTTTATTCATTTACCTTCTATATTATAGCAAAACTATAAAAGATGTTTCTATAGTATACAATTTTGTGATAATTTGATTTATAACAGATTATAGAATAATTTTTAAGTTAGTGAAAATGAAAGGTTTTGCAGAAGTACACATTATAGTTGCCAATTTTTTGACACCATTTTAGTTGTCAATAATGCTTTTCTGTGGTTACTTTTCTTTGTCCTGTCTATTTTGCAGCTCTTAGACACTAATACAGAGAATTCTGTGTAACATGTCTCTTTCTAAGATGACACCTACTACTGTTACCTTCACTGCCACTGAAATTCATACTATTTAGGGAAATAAAGGATATTCTTAGGAGAGTTTAAGGGAACGTAGAGGAACTAGATTTGGTCAACTGGTAAAAAAGAGACAGGAAGGGGAAGAGTTATAAAAAATAAAGAAAAAACCTGACAATTTCATAATGACTTAATTCCTCCTTGGAGTCTTTATCACTGAAATGAATTTTCTTATTAATCACTTTAACATGTTTGATAACAAGTTAGGACATGAAAATCATCTCTCAATCATCTTTACTCAAGAATATTTCTAACTCTTTCAAGGCATAGAAGCTTATCATTTGGCAGTTTGGTTTTTTCTCTTAGAATTTCTTTGCAGGGTTTGATTATACTTATAATTTGTAAGTTATTAACATAGGCCCCATAGAGGGTGAAGATAAAATGAGTTCATATCATCAGGTGTCGCTTACTTGGGGATACTTACCCCCTTTTCCTTTTCTAACCTTCATAACATGGAACTCTGAGCTGTGGTGTTGGAATGCTAAAAAACATATACCAGTCATCTGTGGTCATTTGTATACTCGAGAGAGGGAAGTGTCTTTACCTAGGTAAACAGTGCATTTAATTGTGAAAAATTTTAAACTAGGTCATAACTTGACATCTTCAGGGAATACAAGCCACTAATGGTTTTAATGTAGTGATCAATTGAGCAATATAATCATATTATTTTGTATTTCCTTTGGGGACTTGTTGCCATACAAAGAATAACTTATATTAAGTTTCATGGTTTATAATTTTTGTGGGAAATTAGAGTAATCATCAATCTATTTGAAAACCAAAATATCAAAAATATTTGTAAAAAAAAATAGAAAACAAATTATTTGTTTCTTTACCAGCGTAGATTATAAAAATTCTTTATGTAATGTCTAAAGAAATTGTGTGAATATAAAATTTATATACATATATAATGTTAAAAAATTATACACATCTTGGTCACTATAATTTACTTTTATACAACAGAGATAGTTTGCATTAGCTAATGATTAGTGTAGTTTATTCTGTTTTTGGTATGCACATTTAAATATCATCTTGGTGGAGTACTCATTGTGGAAAAAAAGATTTTTTTTGTTTTAATTGAGAGAATATGTGCATTCTTCAAAAATCTTAAATTGCCATTTTTATTTATAGGTGATATAAAATAAAATCCTTTAAAAATCTAAAAGTAATATATTTTTAATGCCAATCAAGAATATTGGTAAAAGATGAGAATAGACATTTCACATCCTTAGAAACCAAACTTTTTAAAAAAAACAATCTAAAGAATAAAATAAAATGTAATAAAGGAAAATATCTCTTGATTTTTTTTGATATAAGGGAAACATGTAAAAGCAGTTCCAAATTCCTGATGGTTTAAATTTTCAGTCTTAACATCTTATTGCCAAATGGAAAAAAAGACTTTAGAATGTCTTTTGTCTTTCACTTCTCCATATTTTAAATTAAATCTATCTTTTTCGTTTATCTTCTGTCAGTCCTGTGGTTCTGAGTTTTTAACCTTTGTCATAAGGATACATTTATTTGCCCCTCAGCTTTTTAAGTGAGCAATCAGACCTCTAAGTGGTTGTCCATTTAAAGCCCGTCAATGTTAGTGTCAAAAGAAGTGACAGTGACGTTCAGCAAATTCTTGCATGTAACTTGGAAACAACTATTTTTATTATATACTTGACAGTAATTATATACTTGAAAATAGGAAAAGTGGTGACTGAATATGTTAAAGGCATAATGGGGAAATACATATGATAGACTGATTTCTTCTGTAAATAGTCATAAGCACAGTGAATCTGGATGATTTCCTGGACAAGCATCATATGCAGGTGACACGTTCTGTCTAGCAAAGAGAAATACCTGCGTATTAGGCTTCTGGTAATTTTTGCTGCCATCCTTCTAAATGATACATTTTTGCTCTTTCTCTGTGGGAGTTAGCTTTGGTATTGAAATGTAAACTTTGTTTTTTAATGTCATGAGGAACTTTAAACAGTAGTTTTGTCTGATGATTTTCTCATGATTAGACAGTTTACGAGTTTGGGGATGAATACCATTTCTAAAAACTATCGTTGTCCTCACATATTTTACCAAGAGTATATACTAGTAACTTATCACTTGATCACTTGGTAATTTTTTTAACCCAAACAAGGGTTAGAGATTTCATGCACTTTACCAAATACCCAGTACTTCCTACATACAGGTACATACTTCTCCATCATTGTTCACCTTAAATATCTAATAATGCATTCTCATGAGTTTACTTTCTTTCCCTAATTAATTCTCTTCATCTGGCTTGAGAAAGCCAAACCTTGTTGGGTTACAGATATAGTTTTTTTAGCTACCTGCATACAACTCTTTAACTAGTCTTCAGAAATATCTTACTGATCATCTTAAACCCTTTGTTTCAACTCTAGAAATCTTGGCTGCTGGGGCTAGAGAGATAGCTTAGTGGTTAAGCGCTTGCCTGTGAAGCCTAAGAACCCCGGTTCAAGGCTCAATTCCCCAGTACCCACGTAAGCCAGATGCACAAGGTGGTGCATGCATCTGGAGTTCATTTGCAGTAGCTGGAGGCCCCGATGCGTCCATTCTCTCTCTCTCTGCCTCTTTCTCTCTCTGTCTGTCTGTCATTCTCAAATAAATAAAAATAAAACAAAAAATAAAAAAAGAAATCTTGGCTCCTGTTTGCTTTTGTTGTTTTTTAGATTCTTTTACTTTAAAATACTTTATTTTTACATATTTATTGGAGAGTGAGTCAGAGAAAGAATGGGTGCACCAGGGCCTCTAGCCACTGCAAATTAGCTCCCGATGCATGTACCTCCACGTGCATCTGCCTTACATGTGTTCTGGGGAGTCAAACCTGGGTTCTTAGGCTTCGTAGGCAAGTTTCTTAACTGCTAAGCCATCTGTCTAGACTGATTTTTTTAGATTCTTAATATGTAACGAGGCTGGTCTTGAACTCAAGATCTTTCTGCCTTAGTTTCCTGAGTGTGGGGATTATTGGCATATGCCACCATGCCCAGCTACAACTGATCTTTTAACTCTAAACTACTTTTTTTTCCTTTGGTTTTTCAAGGTAGGTTCTCACTGTAGTTCACACTGACCTGGAATTCACTATGTAGTCTCAGGGTGGTCTTGAACTCATAGCAATCCTCTTACCTCTGCCTCTCGAATGCTGGGATTAAAGGTGTGCACCACCACACTTGGCTTAACTCCAAACTTGTTAAAGAAGAAAAACCAGTGTATGTATGACACTTACTAATCACATTTTACTTTACTCGTATTTCATTTGAGTTTATTTTTATTCATTTATTTATTTGCAAGCATAGGGAGACAGAGAGAGCCTTTAGCCACTGCACATAAACCACTTGCATGTACCTTGTGCGTCTGGCTTTACGTGGGCACTGGGGAATCAAACCCTGGTCATTAGACTTTGCATGCAATTGCCTTAACTGCTGAGCCATCTGTCCAGCCCACTTGTATTCCATTTGAAGCTAGCAGCAATAGCCATGAAAACAATAGTACACCTGTGTATGCACACATACATGTACAACACTCTATCAGCACCACATAGACAAACACCATATCATTGGATGTTTAACTATAGAAAGCATTATATTCGTAGGTCATAGGCTAAGATGATATAGCAAAGCAATTCAGAGAAATGCAGGTGGCAAGTGGAAAATGGTCAAAGGCAGATAGGCAGCTCCATCTCGCAGATTCACTGATAGGCCCATATTCCTTCCATGTTTTTCTCCATTGTGTCACACAGACCTGTCCAGTGTTTTGACTTTGTGATACAACCTTGTCTACAAAATTCATGCTCATGAGCTGTGCCATGAACTTACAAAAAAAAAGAAAGAAAAGAAAGCTCATAGTGCTTTAAGTAGGGCTATGATTTTGTGTTGGACCACATTCATATCTATATTATGCTGGATGTGGCCTGTGGGCCACAGGTTCAATATGCCTGGTGGGGTCTTACCCTTTCAGTGTGCCTGGTGGGGTCGTACCCTTTCAACGTGCCTGGTGGCGTCTTATCCTTTCTGGATGGCTAGCGCTTCATCAGCTCCCCTGGCAATCCAGTCTGTGAGAAGGACCAGAGAGACAAACATTTTCTCTTTGTTAAATTGGTGCATGTGTCAGAGGACAACCTCGGTGTGTCAATCCTCTCTGTCCACTTTATTCTAAGACGGGGTCTCTTGCTTTTTGCCACTGAAAGGCTAGTGTGGCTGGCCTCTGAGCTTCTGGTTTCTTCTGGATCTGTCTTCCATTGCCATGGGCAGTTAGGGATCACATACACATGCTCTCTTTGTGTCCAGCTTTACATGGTTGCTGGGGATTGAACTCAGGTTGGCAGGCTTGTGGAGCAAGTGCCTTTTAATTACTGACCCCCCCCCTCCCAAAGCAATTTCTCTAGCTAGAGCCAGGGATGTGATCTCTATCCCACAGGAACCTGAGAGACTCTTGCTTGCACTTAGTTAAGGAGCAGTCATGTACAGGGGCTTCCATCTAACATCTTTTGAATTGTCCTCCTCCTCCATCCCCTTAGGCTTTGGACTCACTGGGTTTGTGTAATGGTAAATGCAAATCCCCACTGCTTCGTGGAGGCTCTGACTAGCTCTGAATACCTTCTGATCCTGCCTTGTCACTGGCTGCCCTGTGTGCTCAGTTGGTCACATTGGCCTTTCGGGCCCTCAAATTCTCTCATCTGCAAAATGAAATAATTGGACTAAACACCTGAGTATGTTTCTTCTAGTTTGAAACTCTTGTGTATAGCAGTTTTAATGTATATAGTTTAATATCCTGTAGTTGAATGTATGTTTTTTAAATTTGTCTTTTTGAAAAAGATTTCTATTAAAATTGTGAAGTGCCGGGCGTGGTGGCGCACGCCTTTAATCCCAGCACTCGGGAGGCAGAGGTAGGAGGATTGCCATGAGTTCAAGGTCACCCTGAGATGACAGAGTTAATTCCAGGTCAGCCTGGACCAGAGTGAGACCCTACCTCGAAAAAAAAAAAAAATGAAAAAAAAATTGTGAAGTTACAAATGTCTTAAAAAATAAAAGCAGGGCTGGAGAGATGGCTCAGTGGTTCAGGCACCTGCCCGCAAGGCTTAACTCCTGGGTTCAATTCCCTAGCACCCATGTAAAGCCAGATGCATAAAGTGGTGCATGTATTGAGTTCATCTGCAGCAGTTAAAGGTCCTGGTGTGCCCATTTGCTCTCTCTCTCTCTCTCCTCTTCCCCCCCTCTCTGCTTTCAAATAAATAAATATTTGTAAAAATAAAAATATGTAAAAATAATTGGTACCTGTACAGCTGTTCAAATCTATTAAATAGCTCTGTTTTTGTTGTTGTTATTTGTTTGTTTTTGAGGTAGGGTTTTACTCTAGCACAGGCTGACCGAGAATTCACAATGTAGTCTCAGGGTGGCCTCGAACTCACAGCCTCCCGAGTGCTGGGATTAAAGGCATGCACCACCATGCCCGGTTCTGTTACTCTTTTGTTCACAGTTTATGAACATGGCTTTACATTCCTTGGGATACAAATCAGAATCCTGAACTTCTTATGACCTCTCATTTGGAACAGTGGGATGAGTGCTATATACCCAAAAATTGAGTGAATTAATGTACTCATTTGAAGTGTTACCGTAGAAGCATAAGTTTTTGTTAATGCTTATACACATGCATAATTAAAATATTTTGCCTATATGCTCATATTGAAAGTAAATATTCCATTAAGTTCCACTAGTGCATTAAAAATACTTTCTGCTTCCGAGCATGTTAGTGCACGCCTTTGATTCTAGCAGTTGGGAGGCAGAGGGAGGAAGATCGTTGTGAGTTCGAGGCCACCCTGAGACTACATAGTGAATTCTAGGTCAGCCTGGGCCAAAGTGAGACCCTACCTCAAAAAAAAAAAAAAAACCTTTATGCTAGGAAATTTGGTTTACATATATTTGAATTACCCATTTGTGTTAATCAGCGTTTTGAACTGTGTGTTCACCGTACACAGATTTTTGTAACATACCCTCTTCCTCAAAGTGTACCCCAGTGGTCCTTAGCCTGTGACTGGGGTTAGGACCACCTGCAGGGCCTCTGAAAACGAGTGTGTCTGTACCTCACCTCAACGTAGTGAAATAGTCTCAGGGAGTAAGGCCCTGAATACAGACCATCTGCAGTTTATCCTGATTTGGTTCAGGCTCTGAATGAAAATGCCCTGAGAGCTCCTGACAGGATCAACAGTATGTCTGCTTATTACTTGGGCTTATAGCAACGTCAGAGTAGGTGGCAGTGGTTGTCTGGTGATCGTATCAGAAAGTCTCATTCCTTCAAAATTTGACATTGTCTAGTGTTTGTGTTTGGATGATGCCTGTGCAACACTAAAAGACATGCAGGGAGTTGGCAAAGCGCTTGCCTCGCAAGCATGAGGACCTCAGCCAATGCCTAGACTCCAGGAGGGGTGTGAGTAGAGATGGGTACAGGGTGGGTCCCTGGGGGTCTCACCAGCCAACCAGTCTAATTAGGTAAGTTTCAGACCAGTGAGAGACCAATTGTGGACAACACCTGAGAAACAACACTAAGTTCCTCTGGCTTCCACATGCACATGTGCACACAGAAACACACACACACACACACACACACACACACACACACGTGTGCGGCATTCAACTAACTCATTGGTTAGCCATTATTTTAAGTTGAAGGATAGGAAAAGTGCTAGAAAGAACCGGGCGTGGTGGTGCACGCCTTTAATCCCAGCACTTGAGAGGCAGAGGTAGGAGGATCACTGTGAGTTCGAGGCCACTCTGAGACTACATAGAATTCCAGGTCAGCCTGGGCTAGAGTGAGACCCTACCTCGAAAAACCAAAATTTAAAATAAAATAAAGAAATGTGCTAGAAAATACAGGAACCCTAAAAAAGAAGTGCTTGAATTACTCTGTTATTGAAAGAATTTGTGACTAAAAAACTTGGATTTTTGCCCGGCGAGATGGCACACACCTTTAATACCAGCACCGGGAGGCAGAGGTAGGAGGATTGCCATGAATTCGTGGCCACCTTGAGACTAAATAGTGAATTCCAAGTCAGCCTGAGCTAGCAGGAGAAAAAAAAAAAAAAAAAAACTTGGATTTTCTTTCATAGGTTATAAATGTGTGTGTGGTGTCACCTCCCTTCTCCCCCCAAAACCACATCTACCTGCAAGAGAGGCTGGGAAAAGTAGTCTGGCTATACTCTCAGGAGTTTGTTAAACATGTAGCTGTCCCTGCGGCCATGAGCAGACTGCCACTCTTGACAGGCACCTCAAAAATAGCACTACAGGGCTGGAGAGATGGCTTAGCAGTTAAGGTGCTTGTCTGCAAAGCCAAAGGAGCCAGGTTCGATTCTCCAGGACCCACATAAGCCAGATGCATAAGGTGACACATGCATCTGGGCTTTGTTTGCAACAGCTAAAGGCCCTGGCATGCTCATTCTGTTTCTATCTGCCTCCTCCCCCCATAAATAAAATAAAAATACCACTGCAAAGAATAAGTGTGGCTATTAACTGATAGGTTACACATTCATTTACACTGTTAAAAGGTCACACTACACATACTTGAGCTATAATTAATTTTGTAGTCAGGTACCTTTTAGCCACTGAGCTATCTTCCCAACCCCAGTCATCATTATTTTTTTATATTATTTATTTGTTTGAGAGAGAGGCAGATAGATAGAAAATGGGCATGCCAGGGCCTCCAGCCACTGTAAACTAACTCTAAATCATCACCTTGTACATCACCTTGTGCATCTGGCTTATGTGAGTACTGGGGAATCGAAAAAAAAAAAAAAAAAGCCTAAGGACCCAGGTTCGATTCCCCAGTACCCACGTAAGCCAAATGCACATGGTGGCCCATGCATCTGAAGTTCATTTGCAGTGGCTGGAGGCCCTGATATGCCTTTTCTCTCCCTCCCTGTCTCCCTCCCTCCCTCCCCCCTCTGTATCTTTTCCTTTCTCAAATAAATAAATAAAAATAAAAAATATATATAGTTAAAGGAGGAAGTGCTCAGCATGGGAGTGCATGCCTTTAATACCAGGACTTGGTATAGTAAGGTGGGATGACTAGGTTTGAAGCAAAACGGGGGGAAAAGTGATGGATATACATAGGTTGGATTGTTTCCTCTGTTATAGGTGAGAGCTTTGAAAGGACTTGGGAGACAGTTTCTCTGCTGTCGCTGACCTGAGTGCTTTTCTTTCAGGACTTCCAACAGTAGCCAGACCTTGTCATCGTGCCAGACTATGGAGCCATGCTCGTCAGATGAATTTTTTCAAGCCCTGAACCATGCTGAGCAAACATTTAAAAAAATGGAAAACTACTTGAGACATAAACAGCTATGTGATGTCATTTTAGTTGCTGGTGATCGCAGAATTCCAGCTCACAGGTAAACTGTTTACAAAGTTTCTCTATAAATGAAAGATTTTTCAGGTACTCTAGTTATGTGTGGTAAGGTAATTTACTCTAGTTGACTATTATAGTTTTGGGAAAGAGTATATTTTATAGCATTTCCACAAAGAATACAGTGTTTGTGGAATTACTAAATATTAAATGTTCCTTGTTTTTCTTTATAGTAGAACAAAAACCACACAGGTTCAGATCAGTCAGTATTATCTGCTATAGATTTCAGTTACTATAAACAGCTTTCATGCCGTAGTTGTCTTATTAAAATAGTTTTTTTTTCTTGTTATTTTTTTTTTTTTTTTCGAGATAGGGTCTCACTCTAGCCCAGGCTGACATGAAATTTATTATGTAATCTCAGGGTGGCCTCGAACTCACAGGGATCTTCCGAACTCTGCCTCCCAAGTGCTGGGATTAAAGGAGCATGCCACCATGCTGGCAATTATTAAATATTTTAGATAAGTATAGTGAGAATTAGAATCTGTGGGTAGTTAAAAGCAAAAACAAATGCGAAATAGAGTTTCTAAAATCTTAACAGTTTGTTTATTTTGATGCTATGGAATAAAAACCCAAGTATATGCACACTTAGCATGCTCCCTAACCACTTGGTCACACCCTTACCCACTAGCAAGTTTTTAAATTTTTTTGTTTATTTATTTGGGGGCGACAGAGAGAGAGAGAGAGAGAGAGAATGGGTACACCAGGGACTCCAACCACTGCAAACGAACTCCAGATGCATGCGCCACCTTGTGTATCTGTCTTATGTGGGTCCTAGGGAATATAGTCTTGAACAGGGTCCTTAGACTTCACAAGCAAGCACTTAACTCCTAAGCCATCTCTCTAGCCCCTAGCAAGTTTTTTAAAGCCCCATCCATTCAGTTTTTGTTTGATGGTCGCTATGAATTATGAAAGGTGGTACTAGGGATAGGGATAAAAGCCATTAACCCAAATGATATATTATCTTTTTTCAACTTTAAAAAAATTTATTCCCCAGGTCCCACGTTAGCCAGATGCACAAGGGGGCGCACGCGTCTGGAGTTCGTTTGCAGAGGCTGGAAGCCCTGGCGCGCCCATTCTCTCTCTCTCCCTCTATCTGTCTTTCTCTCTATGTCTGTCACTCTCAAATAAATAAATAAAAATTTTTTAAAAAAATTTATTTGCAAGCAGAGAGATATGGAGAGAGAGAGAGAGAATGGATGCACAGGACCTCCAGCCATTGCAAATGAATTCCAGATGCATGTTCCACTCTGTGCATCTGGCTTACATGGGTACTAGGGAATTGAACTTGGGTTGCTAGGCTTTGCAGGCAAGCACCTTAACTGCTGAGCCATCACTTTAGCCTGATACACTATTTGTTCATATAAAAAAATTAAAAAGAACTTCAACAAAGAATAGTTCATTTTCTTCTGATAATTCTACATTTGTTCAGTTATTCATTGTTAATCATTACTGTGGTCCAAAAGCCTTTTAATGATCTTGAGCAGTAATTAATACTGTTCCAAAGGTTTTTGTAAAATGCTCCAGTGTAAAAAGAAAATCATTAGAAAGAATAAATTTAGATTTATACTTGTCAATTGCTGTGTACTTATTGACACATTTCTAATATACTATGATTGAAAGTTCCTGTTATGAGCATGAGATTATTAGAATTTCATAGCAGCATCTAAAAGTCTATAGTGTTTCTAAGACTGACCTCGGTACCTTCACTGACACACCTGTGTAACCATCACCATCTCACATAGATTGCACACACACACGTCTCCCTGCTTCCACCTCTTACCCTGCATTCTGTTTTCAGCACAACTCCTGGGTGATTCTTGAACATGGAACCCAAGTCCAGACACTCCCATGACTAGACCTTTCAGTAACTCCTCATATTACTGAGTGTGAAAGCTGAAATACACCCAGTGGCTTTATCTGTAGGATGTTTTGTCCTTGCTCACTGCAGGTGCCTCATGGGCCCGTTATGGATCCTCTGCTGTGGGCCTACTGCACTGGCTGCTCCTTCTGCCCAAGTCCTGAATGTCTAAAGTTCTTTCCCTCCTTCAGCAACAGCAATAATAATGCCTTTGACCAATTCCCATTTTCCTGAATGTCTTAAGTTCTTTACCTCCTTCAACAACAACAATAATGCCTTTAACCAACTCCCATGTACCTGAAGTTCTTTACCTCCTTCAACAGCAGCAGCAATAATAATAATGCCTTTGACCAGTTGAGACCATTGATTAAACTCACCATCCACTCACCATTTGTCTTTACCCATATTTTTTCCCTGTGGCTCTTTCACCTTTTAATTTATTATAGCATTTTCTTATTTTGCTCATTGCTTGTTCTCCTTCCTTCTAAAACATAAGATCTAGTAGCAGAGGATCTTTATTTTGTGTACAGACAGATCTCAGTTATCTAGAGCAGCACTCACTGCTTGTTAGGTGTACACCAGTACTTATTTGGTGAATGAATGAATGAAAAAAATGAATGAATCAGTGAATACACAGTTCTTTGAAAAGGTGCATCAATAGCGAATAGTTGAAGGATTCTTCAATCACACTAGCTATCAGATGAATAAGAATTAAAACAGTCATTTGACATTTCGCAAGTAACCAAAGACTTCCGTATCTGACAGTGCTGGTTGGGGGTTGAAATTGGTATGGCATCGTGGAAAACAGTTTGGCAAATCTTAATGGCTCAGAAGTGCATCTCCTAAGAAGGGAGAAAGCTTTATTCACTAGTTGTACCATAGTTTTTTATTTCTTTAAGAAATAAATAAAATGAGGCTGGAGAGGTAGCTCAGCAATTAAGACCTTTGTTCACTCACAGAACCTGATGGCCTGGGGTCAGTTCCCCGGTACCCATGTAAAGCCAGATGCACAAAGTGGCACATGCATCTGGAATTCATTTGCAGAGGCAAGAGGCTCTGTCATGCCCATTCTCTCTCTCTCCTTCTCCTTGCAAATAAATTAATAAACAAATTTTAAGTGTTACTAAAAGTAAATAAATAAATCTTAGGATGTCAAGACATATAATAAATGAAAGTACATGTTTCTCTGTGTATATATATGTGTGTGGGGGTGTGTGTGTTTGTAAATATGTAAATGTGACTCAAAATTGGACAGAGAGGGCTGGAGAGATGGCTTAGCGGTTAAGCGCTTGCCTGTGAAGCCTAAGGACCCCGGTTCGAGGCTCGCTTCCCCAGGTCCCACGTTAGCCAGATGCACAAGGGGGCGCACGCGTCTGGAGTTCGTTTGCAGAGGCTGGAAGCCCTGGCGCGCCCATTCTCTCTCTCTCCCTCTATCTGTCTTTCTCTCTGTGTCTGTCGCTCTCAAATAAATAAATTTAAAAAAAAATTTTTTTTAATTGGACAGAGATTTAGCTAGTATGTGCTAAAACAGCTTTGTAATACTATAATTTTATTATAATATACTATGACAATAAAAATACAATAAAAGTTAAAAAATCACTTGCTAGGGCTGGAGAAATGGCTTAGTGGTTAAGGCACTTGCCTGCAAAATCATTTTCAAATTAATCCCACATATTCACTTTTACTCAAACTATATTACGTTTTTAAATGATAAACAGAAAATAGCCTTTACATTTTTCCTTTGTTTATATAGTTGTCTAACTATTAAAGGCTTGCAGCTTTTTTGTTCTAGGTGTCATAAAGTGGCAGTTGAGCTGAGCAGATAAATCATTTATCTCAGCACAATATTTTCATTAATGATAATTTATTATTCAGAGGAAGGAAGTAGAGTATAAAGTGCTTTGTCAAACTGAAAATGCATTTCCTAGTGTCATGTACGCTCTGTAACAAAAGAAAGGAAAAAAGCAGTTATTAATGAGCATCAACTTTAATGGGGTCATTGATTTCTTTTTCTAAAGTGTTCTCAGGTTGGCACTCTCCTCTTTCAGATTATTTTTAATGTATATTTTTTTTTATTTATTTGCAAGCAGAGAGAGAGAATGGGAGAAAGAGAAAGAATATAGGCATGCCAGGGCCTGCAACAAATGCCACTGCAAATGAACTCCAGATGCCTGCACCACTTTGTGCATGTGGCTTTACGATGTGTACTGGGGAATCAAATTCAGACCATCACGCTTTGCGAGCAAGCACCTTTAACCACTGAGCAATCCCTCCAGCCCTCAGATTATTTTTTCTACTATATTCTCAATCTGACGTTATACTCTGTCTCAGATTATTTTTCCTAACGTGTTTTCAGGCTGGTGCTCTCCTCTGTCTCAGATTATTTTGCTGCTATGTTCACTAATGATGTCAGAGAGGCACGACAAGAAGAAATAAAAATGGAAGGTGTCGAACCAAACTCATTGTGGTCATTGATTCAGTATGCATATACAGGTAATAAGTCAGAAAAATACAAGATTTATATTATTATATTTCAGATTTCTGCTTTTTGTGTTTTTTTATGAGAGAGATAGGATTGGCGCCAGCGCCTTCAGCCACTGCGCATGTGTGGCCTCGTGCGCTTCTGTCACCCCGTGCACCTGGCTTACGTGGGATCTGAAGAGTTGAACAGGGGTCTTTAGGCTTTGCAGGTGAGCGTCTTAACCACTAGCCATCTCTCCAGCCCCTTTCTTTGTAAGAATAAAGTTTATTTTAGATCATATGAGGGAAAGGAAAGGGAAAGCAAGTAAGATCCTGGAAGAGGAGGGGGCTTCCAGAGCTGGAACACCCACAGTTTCCATGGGAACTGAACCTTTATTGAAAAGGGAAAGCCTGCCCAATCCCAAGTATATGATTGGTCAGTTTGAGTAAAGGTGAGATGTGCTCACTAGCTTATGGTGCATCTAGTACTGTGTGGGTCTCGGAGTGTGTCAGGTCAGCCCACCAAGGCAGGTTTGGAAGAAGAGGAAGTCACTGCCCAGCCCCTTCACCATCTTGTATTACCAAGGATTTCTTCCCTGATCTGCCTAACACAGAGGGCTGTCAATATTGCCCATCCCCCTCTCAGAAGCCCTCCTTACTGCTATTAGGGAAATGGAGCGTTGACCACTCAAAACTGCTTCATGCTGATGGGTGCGATGTTAGGCCAGAGCAGTTAGGGTTTTTCTGGAGAGAGCAGTATCCAGGAACCCGTTGTAAAACATCTTGGCCCAGTGGTCCTCTTCTGGGTCCTGGAGTCTCCGTAGTGCTTTTGGCTTTTGGAACTGTATCTGAAACACACATGAAGAGTGTTATTAACAAATGATTGAGGTAGAAGTGGCAAGTAATCAGCTCATCAAGACAGGAAATCTGAAAGGCAGTTAACGCTATGCTGAGGTATGGTGACACCAGCTTGGGACTATAGTAGCTCATAAATTACTTCTAACACAGCATGCTGTGGCCCAGTTAATTCTGCTCTTGTTACCTCTGCCCTTGATGATACCTTGTATAGGTTAAAATCTCCATAATTAAAGCCTTTAAAAACAATTATATAGCTGGGAGTGGTGGCACACGCCTGTAATTCCAGCACTCAGGAAGCACAGGTAAGAGGTTCACCATGAGTTGAAGGCCAGCCTGGGCTAAACTGAAACCCTACCTCAAAAAAATAATAATTGCCAAAAATTAATGATTATCATAACTAAACACTTGAATGATTTATTAAAATACTAGTATAATTATATGGATTATATAATGTACTCAAAATTTTACATTTAAGAGCTGGGCACAGTGGTGCACACCTTTAATCCCAGCACTCAGGAGGCAGAGGTAGGAGGGTTGCTGTGGGTTCAAGGCCACCCTGAGACTACATAGTGAATTTCGGTCAGCCTGGGCTACAACGAGCAAGATCTTACCTCAAAAAAGCAAAAAAAAAAAAAAAAAAAAACACTTAAAACTTGAGTTATATAGTTACTAATGATTGCACCATTTAAAAGTTCTGAAAATAAACTGTTTTGTATTTACTTTTATTTGAGACAAAGAGAGAGAATGGGCCTGTAGCCATTGCAAATGAACTCCAGATGCGTGCGCCACCATGTACAGCTGGCTTATGGGACTTGGGGAATCGAACCTGGGTCCTTAGGCTTCATAGGCAAGCACTTTAGCCGCCAACCCATCTCTCCAGTGCTAAACTATTCATTTTGCAAGTAAAGGTCATAAGGAAGTAATTTTTTTGAATGTCTTAAGCCTCCTGAATCTATAATACATATAAGGAGCTCTTTAGAAATATTGCTGTTAGCATCAGTTATTTAATAAAAACAAGGTTCATGCAGGCCCGTAACTAATGGAATTTCTTTTTTTCATTAAGGCCGACTTGAATTAAAAGAAGATAATATTGAGTGCCTGTTGTCTACAGCCTGCCTTCTCCAGCTTTCTCAGGTTGTAGAAGCATGCTGCAAGTTTTTAATGAGACAGCTTCATCCATCCAACTGTCTCGGAATCCGCTCTTTTGCTGATGCCCAAGGTTGTACAGATTTACATAAGGTGGCTCACAATTACACTATGGTATGTATATTTTGAAAGTAAAAAAAAAAAAAAACATGGTCCTATTTATTTTTACTTGTTTATTTTTGTTTTTTATTTATTTGTAAGCAGAGAGAGCCAGAGAAGAGAGAAAGAATGAGAATGGGTAAGCCAGGATCTCTAGATACTGCAAGCAAAGTCCAGATACATGAGCCACATTGTGCATCTGGCTTTACGTAGGTACTTGGGAATTGAACCCAAGTCATTAGTCTTTGCAGGCAAGCACCTTAACTGCTGAGCCATCTCTCTAGTCCGGTCTTACTTCTTATTGACCACTAATCTACATGTTACTGTTTTCAGGTGGTTTATTTTCACTGTGTTATGAGGGAAAAGTAAACAAGCAATATCTCTCCCAACAGATAAGTCAAGCCTTAAGTTATTATATAATCACCCCATATTCACTGATGGGAAGTGGTGATAATGGCTGTAGTGTACTGGTACAGCACTAATATAAAAGATTAGAGGATGAGCCGGGCATGGTGGCGACGCCTTTAATACCAGCACTCAGGAGGCAGAGGTAGGAGGATTGCTTTGAGTTCGAAGCCACCCTGAGACTACATAGTGAATTCCAGGTCAGCCTGGAGCAGAGTGAGACCCTACCTCGAAAAACCAAAAAAAAAAAAAAAAGATTAGAGTACGAATCTCATTACATGCAAGAAGTGTTTGTTGCCATGCAGAACAATGTTCTTATTAATTGTTACAAATTATGTGCTTGAAATAAGTCACAGGGCTAGAGAGATTTCTCACCAGTTGAGGTCGCTTGCCTACAAAGCCAAAAGACCCAGGTTTGATTCCCCAATACCCGCATAAGCCAGTTGCATAAGGTGGCATATGTGTCTGGACTTCATTTGCAGCAGTTGGAGGCCCTGGTGTGCCCATTCTCTCTCTCAAAAAATTGAATAAAATGAAATATTAAAAAGTCATAGAGGAGGTTCTGATTAAGTAGCTGAAAGATAATAGAATATATATTGATCCAGAGAACAAAATCAAAGTATATTGATGGCATCTCATTGGGACCAATCTTCACAGTTTCAGTAGAGGAGGAAAATACAGAGGAGAATTGTGGAGTTTTAAGAAGTGACCATGTTCCCATAGTATAAGGCCATGGCTGAAGAGTGCTGTAAGTGTTTCAACTAGGGCAATATAACTCCGAAGAGAAGAAAGAATATGAACATTCACAAGTATACATGCAGTTAATTCATATAACCAATCTCATCAAGATTTAGAAAATGCTCTTTTGTCTACCCTTTTTTCCTTCATCTTCCACGCTTCTGTTGATCTGCTTTATCTGGGAAGAGCTTGGCCATGCCTGAGAATTTTCAGTAGAGAAATAGAAATTTGGAAAAGCTATAAGGATCTTTAGAAATGGAAGCCCTCACACAAAACCCCAACGTCTGTAATTGGCTTTTCTCCTTGTGGTATAATCACTTCACAGGAAAGATTCTTGATTATGATTGTTATAAAGGGCCTCAAATGAAAAAATAAAGGATGTGTAAGGAGAGTAACATGACAAAATATTATGGTACCTAGCTAATATATTGATTTTGTTTGTTTGTTTTGTTTTTTGAGGTAGGGTCTCACTCTAGCCCAGGCTGACCTGGAATTCACTATGTAGTCACAGGGTGGCCTCGAACTCACAGTGATCCTCCTACCTCTGCCTCCCCAGTGCTGGGATGAAAGGCGTGCGCCACCACGCCCAGCATAGGTAATGTTTTTAAACTAAATCATTTGAATGTCCATCACCAATCTTTTTATACTTATTTGTAGATGTCATTTATCATTTTAACTTTATACCTGCAGTTTCAAATACATTCAGGAATAAGGTGAATATAAATATATAAATAAAATCAAACTCTCTTTTTGTCTTCCTAATAAGTATATAATTTAATTGCTTTCATATGAGGGAGTTTTATTCATGTGCAAGCATTTATATGCATTTAGGTCACTCCTTTTGTTTACAGTAGAGGCATAATTGCTGCTTTAAGGCTTAGACATAAATGAAATTTAAATTAGCTGAATGTTTTTAAAGCTATTTTCATAGCCAATTAGTTATGGTAGAATTTTTTTTGTCAAGGTCATTACTCAACATTACTTAGTTTCAACAGAGACATGAAATGGAATTCTAATAACAATAAGTAATTTAGAGACAGATTGTCTGACTTGAATTGTTGCTATGGAAACTGAATAAAAATGTATAGCAAAATTCAATCTTCAGTTTAAGTAAATCCATCAGTAATTTCATTTGCTTAACAACTATTTGGAAGGGGGAAAGGGCGATTCTGGTGAGTGCTTGGTAGCCTGACATTTGCTAGAATCATAAAAGAGATTTAAATTATGAGGTAAACATAAGCTGTGCCCATCAGTTCCCCGTAGTGAGTGGTGCATTGCCAGCAATGTTCACCAGTCCTACACAAGCACAGGTAGGAGACGGTAAGGAGTTCCTTCCAGAATCCCACAGCCTGGGGAGCTCTGCTTTGGTTCTGATGGATTGCCTGGAACAATTCATTCAAGCCCCTAAAGAAGTCTAGACTGACTTCATTAAGACTACTTAATGTCATAGTTTTATGAAACAATTATAAACACTTAATTTTCAAGTTAAAATTTGTTCTCTGTCTAGAAAACTTACAAAATCATTGAACTGTGCTAACCTAGCTGCTTTGAAACAAAATGCTTTTAAAAACAACTTTATGTTTAAACTTGAGTATGGTAGTATTCATAATTTACTGAAAAATTTATTTTTCATTAAAGATAAATAATACTGGAGTGGAAAGGTCATTGTTCTAAAATAGATAATCAGCAATTCATCAAGTGAATATTTACATAGTAGCCTTTTTTCTTCCTAATAAAATGCAATTAATGCCATTAGAAAATATAACAATACTGATACTAGTTTTATAGAATATGCTTTTTTGAGATTGGGACTGTATATCCCATGCGGCCCTCAAGTGCACAGTCCTCTTGCCTCGGCCTCCTGAGTGCTGACGGTACAGGTGAGTGGCACCAAGCCTGGGCGTATAGTGTTTTGATGTCTAGAGACTCTTTACCTAACAATATATAAGTATTTTTTGGTTTGTGTGTGCCTCTCTGTGTATATGGATTCATGTGGGGGTGTATGTGCACTGTGTGCACAAGATCTGGAGGCCAGAGGTTGTTGTCAAGAGTCTTCTTCAGCTGCTCTTCCACCTTTTTTTATTTATTTGTGTGTGCATGCATATGTTTTTGTTTGTGCGCATGTGTGTGTAAGTGTGCATAGGCGCCCCAAGGCTTGTACTAGTTACATGAGTAGCTTGGGAATTGAACCTGGGCTAGTAGGCTTTGTTTGTTGTTGTTGTTGTTTGTTTTGTTTTTGTTTTTATGATTTTTTCCAGGCAGGCTTTCACTCTGGCCCAGGCTGATCTGGAATTCACTGTGTAGTCTCAGGGTGGCCTCAAACTCACAGTGGTCCTCCTCCTACCTCTGCCTTCCAAGTGCTAGGATTAAAGGTGTGTGCCACCACGCCCGGCTTGCTGGTAGGCTTTGTAACGAACTGCTTTTTGTAAAAAAATATTTTTATTTATTTGAGAGCAACAGACAGAGAAAGAGGCAGATAGAGAGAGGGAGAGAGAATGGTTGTGCCAGGGCCTCCAGCCACTGCAAACGAACTCCAGGGCTGGAGAGATGGCTTAGCGGTTAAGCGCTTGCCTGTGAAGCCTAAGGACCCCGGTTCGAGGCTCGGTTCCCCAGGTCCCACGTTAGCCAGATGCACAAGGGGGCACACACGTCTGGAGTTCGTTTGCAGTGGCTGGAAGCCCTGGCTCGCCCATTCTTTCTCTCTCCCTCTATCTGTCTTTCTCTCTGTCTGTCACTCTCAAATAAATAAATAAAAAATGAACAAAAAATTTAAAAAAAAAAAAAAAAACGAACTCCAGACGCGTGCGCCCCCTTGTGCATCTGGCTAACGTGGGTCCTGGGGAGTCAAGCCTTGAACCGGGGTCCTTCAGCTTCACAGGCAAGTGCTTAACCGCTAAGCCATCTTCCCAGATCTTCACCTTATTTTCTTGAGACAGTTTCCCACTGAACCTGGGACTCGCCAATTCTGCTAGACTACCTAGCCAGCAAGTCTTGGAGTTCCTCTGTCTCTGTGAGATACTGGGATTCCAGGCGTGTACCACCACACTTGGCTTTTAAGGTGGTGCTGGAAATCTGAACTCAGGCTCTCATGCTTGCATGGCTAGCATTTTACCCAGAGATCCATCTTCCCAGCACTACAAGGATCTTTATAATCTTTGTCCTTCAAGCTTTTGTTGCCTATTTAATAGTCCTCTGAGTTATAACCTCCTATGTTTGACATTTAAGCTGTATTTTTAAATTATTTTTATTAACATACAAAGAATTGGGTTACGCATACACTCACACTATTGGCTATGTAACTAATATAAATAATAATAAAAAGAAGCAGATAGAGAGGTTGATTGATTGCTGGAAATTGAGCCCCGGGTCTTATGCATGCCAGGTAAACACCTTGTCACTGAGCTACATGCTCAGACCAGTTTTAATATTTTATATCTCTTGTTTGTTGCCAAATCATTTTATAATGTCTGTATGCCAATTAAGTAGAATAGTTTGCTTGCCATTCCAGTACTGAAATTTTATTAAAATATATTTTTGAAAATGATAATCATTTAAAATGGATGCATTTGGGCTGGAGAGATGGCTTAGCGGTTAAGCGCTTGCCTGTGAAGCCTAAGGACCCCGGTTCGAGGCTCGTTTCCCCAGGTCCCACGTTAGCCAGATGCACAAGGGGGCGCACGCGTCTGGAGTTCGTTTGCAGAGGCTGGAAGCCCTGGCGCGCCCATTCTCTCTCTCTCCCTCTATCTGTCTTTCTCTCTGTGTCTGTCGCTCTCAAATAAATAAATAAATAAATAAATAAATAAAATTTTAAAATGGATGCATTAGATAATCTTTTAACAAATCATGATGAATTGGAGCAATTGAACTTAGTTAATTATTCATGAGTGGATTTTCCCTTAAAACTTTCCACTTAAAGGAATGTCAGTGTGTTTTAGTTCAGTATCTTGCTTGGGTTACCACAGGCTAATTCTTAATTTTAATATGTGAAAATAGTTATTGATAGACCTTACTTCTCACTGTAGATTAAACAGCATTAGCTATTGTACTAAAACTGTATGCTGGGACAAGGATAATACATCAGGAAGTATAAGAAAAACATCATGGCATCAAATGTCTACAATTTGCATTTATATTCAGTGTAAACTACTATACATTCAGACTTGTAAACTTCAAATGAGAAGGTAAAATTTCCTTCTCTCCAGATTACTTAGCACAACCTTAAAAAAAAAAAAAAAAAGAAACAGACATCTCACACTTAAGGGAATTTCTAATATCCCGTGTTAATGATAGAGGGCTTGATGCCGGTATACAGCCAGGACTGAGTCATCTTTGGTCCAAGTTCCTGGTCTTAGTACATTCTAGGTTAACAATTTTGCTTTGGTTTCTTTTCCTATAAATGAAAGAATGTTGTGTGTAAGAGTTTCAGATTTTCAAAACAAACCTAAAATCCTGGGTGATCGTATAAATATCATTAAAATAATTTTTTAATTTATTATTTTTATTGACAACTTCCATAACTGTAGGCAATAGCCCATGGTAATTCCTTCCCTCTCCCCACTTTCCCCTTTGAAACTCCATTCTCCATCATATCCCCTCCCCCTCTCAATCAGTCTCTCTTTTATTTTGATGTCATCATCTTTTCCTCCCATTATGATGGTCTTGTGTAGGTAGTGTCAGTCACTGTAAGGTCACGGATATCCAGGCCATTTTGTGTCTGGGGAGGAGCATGTTGTAAGCAGTCCTTACCCTTCCTTTGGCTCTTACATTCTTTCCGCCACCTCTTCCGCAATAGACACTGAGCCTTAGAAGGTGTGATAGAGATATTTCAGTGCTGAGCACTTTTCTGTCCCTTCTTCTCAGCACCATGGTGCCTTCTGAGTCATCCCAAGGTCATTGCCATCTGAAAAGAGAAGGTTCTCTAACCAAAAGTGAATGTTAATATATTGGTATGAACATTAAGGGAAGTGCTTACTGGGCAGTTTGGTGAGCATAGTATATACATTTAGCCAGACAGCAGCAGATATTATACCCCAAGGGCTTATGATTACCCCTGTTGTAGGTTTTCAGTATCCGGCATGTATTCCCTCCCATGAAGTGGGCCTCCAGTCCAATTAGAGAGTGGCTGGTTTCCCTCATAACAGATGTGCCACTATTGCACCCATTGGTTCATTTGACCTGGCTGGATAAATTTAAGGCTTGCAATGTCCACTGCTGAGTATCTTCACTGGTGATTTCTCTCTCTCCCATTGAACTGCATGCAGAATGGTTTCTTCCAGCTTTCTGTCAGCTGGTCTACATGGAGGAGGTTTACAGCTCAGCTCCAGAAGGATTTCTCAGTGGCCTTGCAGCCCAAGTATGTGGAGTCTTCAGCAATAGGGTTTTATCATCTATTCCTGGTGGGAAACAAAGGGCCTTGGCAATGGCCTGTAATGTTTTGGGGGTATTAGTGACCTCCCTGGCCAACAACTCACTGAAAGGTATCCCATCCTTGAAATAATTGTGAGCACCGTGTGGTAGCATACTTACCATCTCAGTACTCAGGAGGCAGAGACAGTAGAAGCTCACGTTCAAGGCCAGCATGGGCTGATATATAGCAAGACTGTGTCTAAAACAAAGCAGGACATGCAGTTAAAGGTCCATCTTCTGTTAGAATAACCTTGGAAACACTGTGCCTTGGCAGGGCATGGGAAAGCTTTGATCTAGAATCGTCTTGAGAATTCTGCAGTGTGGAGATGATTACTGGATACGAGAAATAACTAGACACTCACCCATATAGTTTGGCTTCACTGCTGTCTATGTTCCTCAGCAGCCGAAATCCAAACAAACTTCTGACGTTAGTCCATTTTTTTATTTGTAGTAAATAAAATAACACTTTAATTCTACTTATGCAGGTTTAACAAGATAATTTTGGTCTAAGCTGGGCAAAGTAGCACACACGTTTAATCTCAACACTCAGGAAGCAGAGGTAGGAAGATCACCTGAGTTCCAGGCCAGCCTGAGACTAGAGTGAGTTCCAGGTCAGCCCGGGCTAGTGTGAGACCCTACCCCAACAAAATTGAAGAAAGAAAAGATAATTGTAGTTTAAATATTTCTTTTTGCTACTTCTTTCTGGTTACCAGGTGGTAATACATTGTAAGACCTAAAGTACAAATTATATTTGGGGGATGGAAAGATGGCTTAGCAGTTAAGCACTTGCCTGTGAAGCCTAAGGACCCTAGTTCGAGGCTTGATTCCACAGGACCCACGTTAGCCAGATGCACAAGGGGGTGCACACATCTGGAGTTTGTTTGCAGTGGCTGGAGGCCCTGGCTCGCCCTCGCTCTTGCTCTCTCTCTCTCTCTTTCTCTCTCTCTCTCTCTCTGTCACTCTCAAATAAATGAATAAAAATAAACAAAAACAATTTTAAAAAATTATGTTTGGATGCCTAAAAGTAAAGAACATTTAAGGGGACTAGAGAGATGGCTTTGCGGTTAAGGCGTTTGCCTGCAAGGCCAACAGATTCCAGTTCAACTCTCCAGGACCCACATATGCCAGATGCACAAAGGGGCACATGTATCTGGAGCATTTGCAGTGGCTGGAGGCCCTGGTGTGCCCATTCTTTCTCTGTCTCTCTTTCTCTCTCTTTATCTCAAATAAATAAATAAAATATTTTTTGAAAAACCATTTGAGGGCTAGAGAGATGGCTCAGTGGTTAAGTTGCTTACTTGTAGAGCCTAATGACTTGAGTTTGACTCAATAGTGTCCACACTAAGCCAGAGTACAAAGTGGCACATGCATCTTGAGTTTATTTGCAGTGGTTAGAGGTCCTGATATGCCCATTCTCTCTCTTTCTTCTCTCTACTTGCAAATAACTAAAAATATTTTTTTAAAATAAAAACAAAGATCATTTAACCTTTTACATAAACTGCAATGGCTAAAAGGAACAATATTATTTATTTTCCTCCCTAGGAACATTTCATGGAAGTAATCAGAAACCAGGAATTTGTATTACTTCCAGCCAGTGAAATTGCAAAGCTCTTGGCGAGTGATGACATGAACATCCCTAATGAGGAGACGATCCTGAACGCTCTTCTCACCTGGGTGCGTCACGATTTGGAGCAGAGGCGGAAAGATCTCAGTAAACTGTTGGCTTACATTAGGCTACCTCTTCTTGCACCACAGGTAATTCATAGGCTCTTGTTGATCGGCCTTTTTCTCTTTAAAAATCACTTTTATTTATTTACTTGAGGGAGAGGGAGCATGTCAGGGCCTCGTGCTGCTCCAGACACATTCCAGACACCCGCACCACTTTGTATATCTAGCTCTGTGTGGGTACGGGAGAAGTGAATCTGTACCAGCTGGCTTGGCAAGCAAGTACCTTTAACCACTTCGCCATCTCTCCAGCTCCGTAGGTCTTTTTCTTCCCTCTTCTATCAGAATAATTTTACATCAGTCTCTAGGAAATATGTAGGTGAAAAGATAGTAAACTACCCAATTCCTGGTTGTGTTTTGAACCTAGAGTAGCTGTCTAAACTGTAGCAGTTAAGTAACACTCGGCTAGAAAGTTATTCTGTCAACTAGAGAACAGTTATACAAGAAAAACTGGACTCTTCATAACCAGAAATTTGAGGTGAATTCATTTGTCACACTTTTATTAAGTGTCCTAACTACTAGATACTATGATCTTAGATTAATAATTAGGGCAATAGTTCCAGCTCTGACATTTTAAACTCTGTGACTTGACTGACTCATTCACCATAGTTTCTTCATCGGTCAACTAGAGATAGTGTCATTTCTGATCAAGTAGAGGCAATAAATTTTCTGACTATATCACAGGATCATTCGAGTCAGAAATGTGTTCTATGACATAAAATATGCTAGAAGTAATACTTTTATTTAAAAGCCATCAAGCCTAACACAGTTACATGCTTACTTTCCTCTTTTCACATCTTTTAAAATTTTTTTATATATTTATTTAATTATTTGAGAGACAGACCGAAGGGGCGCGCCAGGGCTTCCAGCCACTGCAAATGAACTCAAGACGCACGCGCCGCCTTGTCTTACAAGGGTCCTGGGGAATCGAACCGAGAACCTTTGGCTTTGCAGGCAAATGCCTTAACTGCTAAGCCATTTCTACACCCCATCTTTTTACATTTTTTTCAAGATTAATTTTTATTTATTAGAGATGGAGAGGAAGAGAGAGAGAGAGAGAGAGAGAGAGAGAGAGAGAGTGTGTGTGTGTGTGTGTGAATAGGTGTGCCAGGGCTTCTAGCTACCGCAAACAAACTCCAGACACATTTACCATTGTGTACATCCAGCTTACATGAGGCCTGAAGAATCAAAACTGGGTCCTTAGGCTTTGCAGGTAAGCTCCTTTGCTAAGCCATCTCTCCAGCCTATCTTTTCACATTTTTACAAGAATATATAGCATGTTTTGTCACTTATGATGAGGCCTTCAAAGAAGAGAGAAAGCTGTTACTATTTAAGGCCATGCTTTATTTTCCTTTTCCCTTATATAAAGTACCATTAATGTTGCCTTGTTTATATTAATTCTGAAGATAATTTATTTCCTGCTATTATGAATGAAAGTTCCTGTTTTCACTCTACAAAGATAAAACTCAATGCTAATGCTTTATAAGAAAGAACTTCCTCTTGGGCTGGAGAGATTGCTTAGTGGTTAAGGCGCTTGCTTGTGAAGCTTAAGGATCTAGGTTTGACTCCCCAGAACCCATGTAAGCCAGAAGCATAAGGTGATACATGGGCACAAGGTGGCACATGCATCTGGAGTTTGATTGCAGTGGCTACAAGTCCTGGCACACCAACTCTCCCTCTGTCTCTCTCATAAAAAAAAATAAACAAATAAAGAGACCCTTCTCTCTAGAAATAGGATACTGTGTGAATTCATGGGAGTGAAACTGCATGGATTGATGTCAGTTCACTAACAATAAAATATTTCTCTTAATCAGATTTAAAAAGACCTTTTAATGGTTTTACTGCTTCCTAGCAGATTTTTTTCTAACTTAAAAAAAAACTTATATTGAAAAGAACCTGTACAATTAAGGAAACTGGAAATTTATTTTCATTCTGAAGTTTTAGGTATTTATGATAACTATTTGCATGACTCTCATAGACCTTTAAAATTCCTGTTGTGAGGAACTTAGGAATCAGAACATAGCTATAAGTCATTAGAGATTTTAGTCCAACACCTAAGTAGCAGGAAAAAAATAAAATCAGAGATTCAAATCCTAAAGTAATTGCATAAATTCTTGTCCTTGACTGTAGTTTTGCTTGAGGTTTGATCCCAAGTCCGTTTCTGTGCCTTTTCCACTAAACCATTCTGCCTGTTGAACGTCCTATGTGTAAAGTTGCTGGATGTGGGAAGGTTAAGGAAGCAACAGAAAGCACATTGCATGTGATTATGATATAGTTTACAGATTATAAACTTGACATAAAAGTGACAGGAGCATCCCAAAACCCCAAATGGTAGGGAAGCAGGAAGAACTTCCTAAGTGCCACCTGACCTGTGCCTCTGCTAACCACCTAAAGGAGAGGCTCACCGTCCCGAAGAGAGAATCACGAGTGGGTGGGTGGGTATATTGTTGGTATAATTTGAAATTTGCTTGACAAGAGGGCAGAAATAAAGGGGACAACATCAAGAGATGAGAGTGGAGGGGAAATTAAGCAGCTCCTGAAGAACCCCAGTCATGCCAAGGAATTTTGGCTTTATCCCAAAAGCAGCTAGGAAGAACTAAAAGATTTGACAATAGGAATGGCATAGCTGTACTTCTGTCTGGGGAAGACAACTATAACTGCAGTGCAGAGAACAGACCGGAAGGTCAAAGCCAGAGACCCGTTAGGAAGGCAGTTGGAGTTCAGCCAAGTGAAGTAGGCAATCTCAGACAGCGCTAGGAAAAAATTACCGTGGCACAACTTAATGACTGGCTAAATTGTGACAGGTACAAATTACAAGAGGGACCCAGAATTATTCTAATTTGTGCAGTAAGGTTATGAGACAAGGAATATAGATGAGGAGCTCATTTGTGGAATGGAGAAAGAAGTTGTGAAATCATCTTCCCCAAAACTTCTTTGCACCATCAATCCTCAGAATTTACTAAAAACAAATTTGAAAATAAGAGTTTTTAGACTGGAAGCCAAGGGCGAGAGAATGATGCTGGCCGAGAACACAAGAGTATTAGGGATGGAGCCCAGAAAACATGAATACTTCGTGGTTACTCTCAAGCCTAGCTGAATGACTAGAGTGTTTTGAAAAAACTGATTCCAAGTTTAAAAAGGAGGAAGTGTTAACATCAAATGCTACAGAGAGGCAAATAAACTAAGGAAGGAAAATTCAGTAGAGCAACCTAATGGCTCTCTAAAGTATGGGATCAGCAACAACTGGGAATTAGGCCTTACCCCACAACTGCTGAATGTGAAACTCTGAGGTGGGCCCTAGCAACTTGTGATTTAATTAATGAACTCACTGACCTTGACTCACCCTGAAATTCCAAGAGTAGCAGTGATGCTGGTGAGCTACTTTGGCTGAATTGGTGAGTTCCAGGTTCAACGAGAAATCCTTTCTCAAAAAATAAGGTAAGAGCAGTGAAGAAGACCACCTGAGGTTGTAACCATGAGAATCTGTGTTCCGTCCCCAGTGCCCACATTAAATGCTAAGCACAGTGATAATATGCCTGTAATCCCAGTGCTAAGAAGGCAGAGACAGGCAGATGTCTGGAGCACACTGGCCAGCCACTCTATTCTAATTAGTGAGCTCCAAGACAGTGAGAGACTCTGCCTCAAAGTGGATGACATTCCTGAAGCTAACACCAAAGGCCTCCACACACACATAAGCACATACATGTGCCGGAACATACACAATACACAGACACAAATAGAAATGGAATAATCAAAAAAGACAGCTGTTTATGGTCATTTTGTTTTACTTTTCCTTTGAGTCCTATTAAAAATTTATTCAAAAGCCGGGCGTGGTGGCGCACACCTTTAATCCCAGCACTTGGGAGGCAGAGGTAGGAGGATCGCCGTGAGTTCGATGCCACCCTGAGACACCATAGTGAATTCCAGGTCAGCCTGGGCTAGAGTGAGACCCTACTTCGTAAAACCAAAAAAAAAAAAAAAAAAAAAAATTATTCAAGTTCAAGAAATAGGAAGTGCTAAAATTATCAGACTATAGAGAAGAGAAACTTTTAGATCTATCAATTTTTTAATATTTTATTTATTTTAGAGAGAGAGAGAGAACCAGTGCACCAGGGCCTCTAGCCACTGCAAAGGAATTTCACATGCATGCACCACTTTTCACATCTGGCTTTACATGGTTACTGGGGAATCAAACCTGGGTCCTTTGGATTTGCCAGCAAGCGCCTTAACTGCTATGCCATCTTTCCATCCCCTTGATCTATCAAGTTTTAAGCAGTGTATAAATAACCAGATATATACACATTATTCAAAAGATCTCGACACATTAATTGTTAATGTTTATTAGCAACTTTGTGATAGCTTAAATTGCAACTATCTTGGTTTCTGCCATTCTGTCGTGACTAAAAGTCAGAAGTATAACTGAGTCAGTATTTATCTTTAGCATCACTGTAGTTAATACATTTTGGATTACAAAGCATTTTTTAAAAGTCTATACAGTTCATAACCCATTCACATTCCACATGTATTGGGGGGGGGGCAATTTTAATGAAATGCTCATGTCAATTAAGTATAAAACTGAGGACAAAAATTTTATAAAATAAAAAGATTCCTCTGTTCAAACTACTTTTATTTTAATGGTTTTCCACTCTTTTATTTCAAATTCATCAAAAATGCAAAAGTATATTTGAATCTATATTTCATAGGTCTCTGTCAGTGCATACTGAATAATTTTCTGAATGATACCTATTATACTTTAGTTGATTAATGTTATTCCTAAATTAATAGTTTTGCAGTTATTCTATTATTCTCATCTCTTTACTTAAATATCCACTTTAATAAATTATAGAGGCTATTAGTATGCCAAGAAATATATATTTTATTTCAAGTTACAGTTACTATAAAGTCTCCAGAGACTTTACTTTCTACATTTATTTCGCATTTATTTTATTTAGAAAGGACTAAAGTAATTATAATAGAAGCAATATAAGCATTAATATTAATCTAAATGAGCCAGTTCAGTGTATATTCACTAATGGCTTCTGTGGCATGTCTATATTTTTATGCATGGAGAAAACTGGAAACATTAGAATTTATACTCTGACAAAAGTCATATCTTAATTAGAATTTTTTTTCCTTGCTTTGGCTCACTATGCTTACTTCCCAAATGGCACAAGCTTTTTTATGGTAACTTGTTTGAAGCTTTGTACTCTGCAATTACCAAAATCTGAACATAAGAGCAAGAGAATGGGTGCACCAGGGCCTCTAGCCACTGCAAGCGAACTCCAGACACATGTGCCACCACGTGCATCTGGCTTATGTGGGTACACTGGGGAGTCAAAACTGGATCCTCAGGATTTGCAGAGAAGCGCCTTAACCACTAAGTAATCTCTCCAGCCCCCCACAAACTTTCTTAGCTGTCTTATTTATAGTTGCCCTAGACCAGAAACAGCCTAAGTGTCCATCAGTTAGAGAATGAATTCAGTTTAAGCTATATAATTAAATAGTATGCAGTAATAAAATTAATGAAAATATAATAAGAATCCATGTTATAACATGGGTAAACCTAAAAGAATGCAGAATCAGATAAGACCTAAGGACCACATACTGTATGGTTTTATTTGTATGAACTCTCCAGCAAAGGGAAATGTATAGAAATACATTAATGTTTGGGACAGATGGTAGGGAGATGGAAAATGGGGGCTAACATAATTGGGCATATGAGATCTAATTGAGGTGATACAAATTTTCCAAAAATGTATTGTGGTAATGTTTGGTAAATAAGCTAAAACTCATTAAATTGTTTACTTGAAAGGTATCAATTGTAATATTTTAAATATGCTTTAGTAGAACTATAAAAATATATATTGTCAAATACAACCCATAAATGTATAAACAAAATAAAACACTATGACCAGGAAGGTCTTTTTTCAGGAAAAAGACAAAAGCAATTATCGTAAAACCTGTCACCACATCACCAACCGAAAAGGCCATAGGAGCTGGAGAGATGGCTTAGTGGGTAAGGCATTTGCCTGCAAAGCCAAAAGACCCAGGTTCGATTTCCCAGGACTCACATAAAGCCAGATGCACAAGGTGGCACATGTGTCTAGAGTTCGTTTGCAGTGGCTAACGGCCCTGGCATGCCCATTCTGTCTCTCTTACTCTACCTCTTTCTCTCTGTCTTAAATAAATAAATATTGTTTTATAAAAAGACATATGATCATATCAATAAATTTATAAAACATACTATTCATAGCAACCATTCCTAACTGCAAACTTTAAAGTGAAATAGGGAGAGGAGACAACCAAAATATAGTAAATATGGGCTGCCCAGTGCTACACCAACTATTATCTGAAATGCTGAAGCATTTCTACCATATCTGCTCTATCCAGAAAGAGGGGCTTCTACAGCACCACTTAACATTGCTTTGAAGATCATGGCAGAGTGGTTAGAACATGAACTAAAATTATTGGCATCCACGCAGGAGAAGGTGTCAAGTGATTCTGTTTGGTGATGAGTGGGTATGTGGCAGCTAGAGCCTGACCACAGTCTATAGCAAAGTGATAGATTATAATACAAGTATAATAATCAATAGATTTTCTCTCCTCTAGCAAAACATATAAAAATGAAAAGTAGCAATCAAAATAATAAAATGTGTAAGTATATATTTAATAAAAGAAAAGCATAAGACAATGGAGAAAGCCCATCAAATGGAAAAGTCTTGAACAGAAAGACCTAACATCATAAAACATATGTTCTCTCAAAATTAATTTTTAGCCATGCGTCATAACGTACACCTTAAATCCCCAGCACTTAGGAGGCTAAGGTAGGAGGATCACCATGAGTTCAAAGACACTCTGAGACTAAGAATGAGTTCCAGGTCAGCCAGGGCTACAGTGAGACCCTGCCTAAAAAAAATAATTTAAAATATTTTTATTTATTTATTTGACAGCAAGAAGGACAGAGAGAGAGAAAGAGAATGGGCATGCCAGGGCATATAGCCACTGCAAACAAACTACAGGCATATGCGCTACTTTGTGCATCTGGCTAATGTGGGTCCTGGGGAATCAAACCTAGGTCTGTTGGCTTTGCAGGCAAATACCTTAACTGCTAAGCCATCCCCCCAGTACAAAAAAAGGTAATTTAAAAAACATAGTACAATTCATATTAGAATACCAAGAGAATCAAGATAATGAAAAGAAACTAGATTAATTTGTCTTCAGTTGATATGGAAAAATAAAAGCTCAAAAATAGCCAACAAGGAAGAAGGAGGAGGATCGCTGTGAGTTCAAGGCCATCCTGAGACTACATAGTGAATTCCAGGTCAGCCTGGGCTAGAGTGAGACCTTGCCTTGAAAAACAAACAAAAATTTATGAAACTTCACATTGAGGGGAAACTTATCATAACAGATACTAGAATATACTATAAAGTCACTAATTAGCTATGTGTGATGGCTCATGCCTATAATCCCAGCACTTGGGAGACTAAGGTAGTAGGATCAGAAATTCAAAGCCAGCATAGGCTGCATGAGATCCTGTCAAGAAAGAAAGAGAGAGAAAGAAAATAGATTTATTAAAAATAGACAAGTAGGGCTGGAGAGATGGCTTAGCGGTTAAACGCTTGCCTGTGAAGCCTAAGGACCCCGGTTCGAGGCTCGGTTCCCCAGGTCCCACGTTAGCCAGATGCACAAGGGGGTGCACGTGTCTGGAGTTCGTTTGCAGAGGCTGGAAGCCCTGGCGCGCCCGTTCTCTCTCTCCCTCTATCTGTCCTTCTCTCTGTGTCTGTCACTCTCAAATAAATAAATAAAAAATTTAAAAAAAAATAGACAAGTAGAGATGGCTTAGTGGTTAGAGTGCTTTCCTGTGAAGCCTAATGACCCATGTTCTACTCTGTAGATCCCATATAAGCCAGACATACAAGGTGATGCAAGAGCACAAGGTGGTATACCCATCTGGAGTTCAACTGCAGTGGCTGGAGGCCCTGGCATACCAATCCTCTCTCTCTCTCTAAAAAATAAAATAGACAAGTAAATCCATAGAACAAAGTAATGATTCAAAATTTCTATCTTATATGTGTTCAGATCTGTTTATCAGAATGTAATATCATTTGGTCAAGGTTCAGTTCATTTGAAGTGAGGGAAATGATACAAAATTGGATATTTATCTGGAGAAAAATAAAATGTTCCTCCACTCATACTCTATTTAAAAATTGAATTCATAAATATTAATTTAAAATGGATCAGTGACTTAAATGAAAGAAATAAAGTAGTAAAATCCTGGCAGATAGTCATAAAGACTGTATCTACAAGCTGATACAAAAGGACATTTTTCTGGAGATTCAGAGACCATGAATAGAAAGACATTCTTCTTTGTTTTAATCTACTTATTTACTTGGAGAAATAGAGAAAATGAGATGAGTATGGGTGTGCCAGGGCCTCTTGCCACTCCTAACAAACTCCAAATGCATGTGCCACTCTACATCTGACTTTATGTGGGTACTGGGGAGTTAAACCTGGTCTGGCAGGTTTTGCAAGCAAGTGCCTTTAACTGCTGAGTCATTTCCCCAGCCCCAATTAAGAAACATCCACGAACTAAAAATGAAGCTTATACATTAAAGTATTGTGAAACAACTTCATAGAGAAGTAATAAACCTAGAAAAACATGATTGAAAAATACAGGGTTTGCGTATGTGTATTCTATATAAGGAACTTTTGACATTTTCCAAAATTAAGCAACTTAATAGAAAAAAGAAAACAAAGGAAGAAAAATATTATGAATGCCCAAAATATAAAAAGAGCTGGGGAGGGCTGGAGAGATGGCTTAGCGGTTAAGCGCTTGCCTGTGAAGCCTAAGGACCCCAGTTCGAGGCTTGATTCTCCAGGACCCACGTTAGCCAGATGCACAAGGGGGCACACGGGTCTGGAGTTCGTTTGCAGAGGCTGGAAGCCCTGGCACACCCATTCTCACTCACTCTCTATCTGCCTCTTTCTCTCTCTGTCACTGTCAAATAAATAAATAAAAATGAGCAACAACAACAACAAAAAAAAAAAAAGAGCTGGAGATGTGGTTCAGTAGGTAGAGTGCCTGCCTAGGGCTTGATCCCTAGCACTCCGAGGTAGAAACAAGAAGAACAGGAGTTCAAAGTTATCCTCAATTGCGGGGCAAACTTGAGGCCTACTTGAGCTACATAAGACACTGTCTCAAAACATAAGATGCAGAGCAGGAGAGATGGCTTAACAGTTAAAGTTCTTGCCTGCAAAGCCTAAGGTCCTAGGTTCAATTGTGCATCTGGTTTCACATGGGCACTGAAGAATCAAATTTGGATCCTTAGGCTTTTCAGGCAAATGCCTTAACCACTAAGCCATCTCTTCAGCCCTGATTCTCTTTTTCTGTGACCCACTGAGCTAGCTTTAAGGTTATTTAAAAGAGCCATGGTCACCTTATTTGATGAAATTTATTAAAGGTAAATTTTTAAAATATTTTTATTTGCAAGCAAAGAGAGAATGGGTGTGCCAGGGCCTGCAGCTGCTGCATTTGAACTCCAGATGCATGGCCACTGCACCTGGCTTTTCTTGGGTACTGGGAAACTAAACTTGAGTCATTAGGCTTTATAGGCAAGTGCCTTACACTAAGCTATCTCTCCAGCTCTATTAAAGGTACTCCCTAGTAATCTAAGTACACCTCTGCCACCTTTCAACATTACTGCAATGGAAAATGTAATCATGCAGAGGGACAATAAATAGCTGGCCCAATACTGGTGGAAGCTAATACTGGTTGTGATTTCTGTGCAGATCAAGCTGATTGGCAAAAGGCTAATCTTTGCACAGGCTAAGCCTGGGGACGTAGAAGACTATGTCCCTTGGGTGGAGCTTCTTGGAGACAGGAAACTCACAGCTTCTCCAAAAATTTCTGGATAAATGTAAACAAACAACTCATGATGTGATCTGATGCACACTTGTGAGCTGTCTTATGCTCAGAGTTCCCATGGCTTTGACTGCCTGAAACTGAATAAGAGCTGCGAGTATGGTCAGTTTGGGAAGCCCTGAAGTGCATCTCCCGGACCCTCCATTAAATCATTAAAAAGTCCTAGTGTTCCTGCTCCTCATAGTGATACTGTTAAGGTCTCAGAGAATACCATCTAGGATCCTTTGTTTTCCATGAGATTAAATGTAAATCTGTAGCTATCATGCTTTAGTTTAAAATTTATTCAGACTTCAATTTTTTTTGTTCATTTTTATTTTATTTATTTGAGAGCAACAGATAGAGAGAAAGAGGCAGAGAGAGAGAGAGAATGGGCGCGCCAGAGCCTCCAGCCACTGCAAATGAACTCCAGATGCGATGCGTGCGCCCCCTTGTGCATCTGGCTAACATGGGTCCTGGGGAATCAAGCCTTGAACTGGGGTCCTTAGGCTCCACAGGCAACCGCTTAACCACTAAGCCATCTCTCCAGCCCCCAGACTTGAATTTTTAATTGTGTAATTTCCATTTGCAAATTGTATCACTTATTTTCTTTCTTTTTTTTTTAAATTTTTTTGTTCATTTTTATTTATTGAGAGTGACAGAGAGAGAGAGAGAGAGAGTTAGATAGGTAGAGAGAGAATGGGCACGCCAGGGCTTCCAGCCACTGCAAACAAACTCCAGATGTGTGTGCCTCCTTGTGCATCTGGCTAACATGGGTCCTGGGGAATCGAGTCTCGAACCGGGGTCCTTAGGCTTCACAGGCAAGCGCTTAACCGCTAATCCGTCACTCCAGCCCTTATTTTCTTTCTTAACCTACTGTTAGTCACTCAGTATACATAATACTTACTATTCTTTTAGTTCTTGGCAGACATGGAAAATAATACACTTTTCCGGGATGACATAGAATGTCAGAAACTTATTATGGAAGCAATGAAGTATCATTTATTACCAGAGAGACGACCTATGTTACAGAGTCCTCGGACAAAACCTAGGAAATCAACTGTTGGTACCTTATTTGCTGTCGGAGGAATGGATTCAACCAAAGGTATTGGATGATCTTTTATTTGGAGGAACTTGGTGGGGGGAGCATTTTAACAAATAATATTTATGAGCAAAGAGCACTTTAGAGAAATGTGGTTGGTTGCAGGGCAAGGGCAGGAAAAGTACAAGGTGAGCCTAGAATACAACTCTAATTCCAGAAAGTAAGACAATGCTCAAAGGATGGTGGAGAGGAGCCAGAAGATGCAGGAAGTCTCTTGTTAGGGGATTCCATTGGCTTAAGTCTGGGGGAATTTGGACGTCAATGTATGCAGTGATAGTAGATGAATATAACGTTAACCCAGTAAGTGTTTATGAGTTCATACTGACACAGAAAAAGGAAAGGGAAGCCCTTCCCTTCATCATAGTACCAACTAACGTAAAAGGAGAGGTGAGATGAGATGAGAAAAATATCACCATTTGACAACTATCAAAATACAAGCCGAGTATCCCTAATCTGAAATCCAAGTGCTCCAAAGTCAGAAACTTGGACAATATAAGACACTCGAAAAGTTTCTAGGGTTGAAGCTCGGTTAGTAGAGTCCTGGCCAGGAAGCCCTGGGTTTCATCCCCAGTGCCACATGAACCAGGCACAGTGGCACACACCTATAATCTCAACACTCAGGAAGTAGAGGAAAAGTATCAGGAGATCAATAGCTACATAACAAGTTCAAGACTAGCCTGGGCTATATGAGACTCTGTCTCAACAACAACAACCAAAAAGAAAGTTTCAGATTTTGGAGTACTTCCAAATTTGGATTTTTGGACTAGAGATATTAAGTCAGGGAGGTCTATGAAAATATTCAAAACTCTAAAAACATCACCTGAAACACTTCTGGTCCTATACATAGAATAAGAGAAGAGGGCTGGAGGGATGGCTTAGCGGTTAAGGTGTTTGCCTGCAAAGCCAAAGAACCCAGGTTCGATTCCCCAGGGCCCACGTTGGCCCGATACACAAGGGGGCGCATGTGGCTGGAGTTCATTTGCAGTGGCTGGTGGCCCTGGCATACCCATTTATTCTGTTTCTCTCCCCCCTCTTTTTTTGTCAAATAAATAAATAAAAATAAAATATTTTTTTAAAAGAATAAGAGAAGACGTGTTTTAAATGCTTGGTTCCCAGCTGGTGGCAATATGGGAGGTGGAGCCTTGTTGGATGAGGTGTGTTTGTTGTTGGGGGTAGCCTTAGGTGTGTTATAGCCAGCTTCCCTTTGCCAGAGTTTATGTTCACTCTCTTGCTGTGTTTTTCACCTGCTGTCAGACGACTGTGACGTCTAGACTCTGCTCTGGCATTTCCCCCTAACATTACGAAGCTTCCCCTCAAGACTGTAAATCAAAATAAACCCTTTCCACCACCCCCCCCAAAAAATAAGAATAAGAGAAGAGATGGTCAACCTGTAATGCCTAATTCAGTCAAGAGTAAGAAAGGGTGAGACTTTGAGAACAGGATATTTAGGCTCAAAGTATCGTCTAGCTTGCTGGTTACAGAATGTAAAATAGTATTTTTACTGTGGTGAAAACTGACACGCAGTCTCTTAACCAAATGCTGAAAGCGGGTGTTGCCAGTGATGAGAGCAAACAGCAGCGCGTGACTCCAAAAAGATGCTCTCTGCAGAGCTCGGCAGCAGTCCGTGATTGCCTGCCACAAACCTAACCTGAGTCCCGAGGGGCAATAAAGCTAAGCGCCAGGCAGCCCATGAAATCACTTGTCTGTCTGGAGCATTCAAAATGTCAATATCACCCAGGCTTAGTGCCTATAATCCCAGCACTTAGGAGGCAGAAGTAGGATTGCTATGAGTTCAAAACCAGCCTGGGCTAAAGAGTGAGTTCAGGGTTGCGGACTACTAGCGCTAGGAGTATGGATAGAGATCAACGTATACAGAAAGTTTCTAGCATAATCACTGGCAGCCAGAGGGCAATGTGGATGGCCCATGTAGATTTTACCACAAGTAATAACTGTTGCAAGAAAGGCATAAAGTATTCCTTGATGTCTTGACCAAGAGTTTCTGAATGTTGAAGTCTTGTGTATGCTTTTAGGTATGTGTTTTTTTTTCTTCCTGAACCATTAATGAGTAAGTCACAGAAATGATGACTCTGCATCCCTGAATACTTTAGTGTATCTTCCTCAGAACAATAAATTGTCTTATAAAACCACAATAAAACCATTGAAATTCAGAAATTAACACTTTGCAATGCTAGTATTTACTCTATAAACTTTATTAACATTTTCCCATTTGTATCAGTTATGACCTCTATAGTAATAAAACATCCAAGATGGTATGTTTTAATAATTGGTATTTCTCTTTATCTTACCAAAATTTGGAACAAAGTCTGAGTCTCCCATTTTTCTTAATTTTATACCATTGACTTTATTACTGAGGTAGGGTCTCACTCTAGCCCAGGCTGACCTAGAATTCACTATGGAGTCTCAGGGTAGCCTCGAACTCACGGCAATCCTCCTACCTCTGCCTCCCGAGTGTTGGGATTAAAGGTGTGCGCCACGACGCCTGGCCCCATTGGCCTTCTTGTTCAGCTAACATGCCAAATGTCTTACTGCATACCAGAAATTCCTAGCAGAAACTAGTCACTCAGACTTCTTTTCTCCACTTTCTGATAGCTGCCTCTTGCCAACCACTTCTTTATTCATAGCATCTGATGCATGTGTTCATGGTCTACTTCTTCCCACCCCATAAGCTCCAGAAAAGCAGGGAGTTTGTTTTGTTCACTAGTATATTTCCCTTGCCACTTCTCAGATCACTTGATAACTAAAGCCCTTGATACATTAATCACATGTAAAGATTTCTCTCCAGTGTGGTAGCTTTTAGGGAACATAAAATTATGAGCTGTGTTTGAAAGTGTTGTGTTGTGGGTCTGGAGAGATGGCTTAGTGGTTAAGGCACTTGCCTGCAAAGCCAAATGACCCAAGTTTGACTCCCCAGGATCCACGTAAGCCAAATGCACAGGGGGCACATGCATCTGGAGTTTATCTGCAGTGACTGGAGGCCCTGGTGTGCCCATTCTCTCTTTCTACCTGCCTATTTCTGTATCTCTCTCTCTCAAATAAAAAAAATAAAAATAAAATATTTGAAAGTGTTGTGTTGTTACTTAATCATAGGAGCAAAGACTATAAGATCTTTACCTGGGACTGGACTGTGTGGCTCAGCAGTAGAGTGCTTGACCTCCATGTGCAAAGTTCTGGGTTCAGTACCCAACAACATGTCACACACACACACACAGCTTTAAAGATACATAGTTGTGATTTTACCATTTTATATATGAAATTAGCAAAAGTTCTAGTTCCTAGTTCATAACAATATACCACCACTTAGTAAACTAGATCTAAAAGGAACAATTTAAGATGCAAAATTGAAAAGGAAAAGCTAGGAAATAACCTTTTTTCCTTACTCCTTGTAATAGATGATGGCTCCCCCGCTCTTCCCATGAAAGCCAACCACCCCTTTCCTACTTCCTCCAGAAACTCTCATATTAATTACAATTTCCTTTAGCTCCTGAATTTTCAATAGTCTTCCTCCCAACTAGAATCCTTTACATTAGCATTTATAAACCCATCCAACCTTTTCCAACTAAAAGCAAGACAAAACCCCAACTCACCTAGAAATTTCTGTCTGTTCCTGCTCCGTCTTATGGCCACACTTCTCAGAAGTCTCATTTCCTCACCTTGCCGTCACCTCTGAGCCACTCAAATAAGCACTCTCCCTGAAGCCCTCCGTGAGCCCTGCAGCTGAATCCCGTAGTGCTTCCGTCCTTGCCTTGTCTGGGGTTCTAACAGTGTTTAATACCGTCAGCCGACCCACCTGCTGTAAATGTGCCTTTGGCTTCTGTGGTACTAAGCTCCTGCGTCTCCCCCACTTCCAAGTATTGCTTCTCAACCTCTCCACAACGATGCCTGGGAGAGTGGTGGGAGAAGAGGTCCTGGAAGTAGGCCAGGCCCAGCCTATGCACAGTCTTCATGGGATATAAGAGTGTAGCTGTCCCTGCTAATTCAAATCATACTTCTGTATGTATAATTCCATCAGATTGTCTTTTATTCACATAACTTCTGTGTGTTACTATTAAGGAGCAACCAGCATTGAAAAGTACGATCTTCGTACAAATATGTGGACGCCTGTAGCCAACATGAATGGGAGGAGACTGCAGTTCGGTGTTGCAGTGTTAGATGATAAACTGTACGTGGTTGGAGGGAGAGACGGACTGAAGACCTTGAACACCGTGGAGTGCTACAACCCCAAAACAAAAACCTGGAGTGTGATGCCTCCTATGTCCACGCATAGACATGGCCTTGGTAAGTGTAACTGCAGAGTCACTCATACTGTAGGCTTCCACAGCATTTCGCTGTTCCTACCAGGCAGAACCAAGCACTCGTTCCCGTGCTCCTATTACCTGAGAAGCAGCAGAGCAGAGATCACAAGCACTTACCTAAACGTGGCTCAGTCAGTACAGGGAAAGCATGACTGTGTAAGGTATTCAGCATGGTGGCCTGGAAAGCCGTCTTTCTAGGTATGTGCTTCATGTTGGCAATTAATGTTATCTGACCTAAGTAAAATCCTAAAAGCTACATAATATTCTGGGTTTTTTAATTTTTTATTTTTTTGTTACTTTTATTTATTTGAGAGCGACAGACAGAGAGAGAAAGAGGCAGATAGATAGAGAGAATGGGCACACCAGGGCCTCCAGCCACTGCTCACGAACTCCAGACGCATGCGCCCCCTTGTGCATCTGGCTAACATGGGTCCTGGGGAATCGAGCCTCGAACCAGGGTCCTTAGGCTTCACAGGCAAGTGCTTAACCACTGAGGCATCTCTGTAGCCCAATATTCTGGCTTTTAAGCAGTAATGATTAGAAACCTCCCTCCCCACCTCTGTAAATTTTAAGTGACACAGAGAACATAAAAAATACAGACTTTCAGTTTCTTTTTTATTCTTTCTTGAGACAGTGTTTCACTCTAGCTCAGGCTGGCCTTGAACTCATGGTGATGGCCTGCCTCAGCCTCCTGAGTGGTAGGATTATAGCACAAACCACCACACCCAGCTAGAGGTTCATTTTGGTATTGTTCAATACCTCGCCGAGCAGCACTAGTTCACCTGCCCTTTGGTCTGTAGGTGTACAAATGAGGAAGGCACTTTATCCTGGAGGAAGTGAACATGCACGAATTTAAGTGTGTGGATTTACAGAGCTCCCTCAGTGAACTAGGAGAGAAAGTTGTTGCATGAGAGCAGTGTGGAAATAAAGTCGGCTCGGGCTTGTGTATCTCCCAGCTCTTGCTGCGTGATAGGACACTCCGAAACTGGGAAGCTTACAGCGGCAGCATCACGATCCATCGTCCATGGGCTTGCGGGTCAGCTGGTCAGTTTGTCTGTCTTGGCTGCCTTCCACAAACTGTTGCTTTGGGTAGTATCTGCTGGGTTATCATGAATCTGTGCAGTACGTGGCTGGATGATCTAGATGGCATCGCCCACACATCTAGATGTAGGCGGGGCTTCAGAGGCAGTGAGGCCACATGGCTGGCTGGTTGAGTCTCCTTGACGCAGTGGAAGCCTAGGGTTTCAAAAGCAGTGGGTGAAGGCACGCCCCATTGCAAGGCCTCTCCAGCCTCTGCTTGCATCTTGCTTGCTAATGTCTCCCTGGCCAAAACGAGCCAGCTGGGCAAGCCCAGATTCCAAAGGGAAGAAATGGATGCCTGGCCTTCAGGGAGGAGCTGCAGCCACACTGTGAAAAGACATAAACTCAGTTTTGCGATGAAGAATCTGCTAGATCATCATAAAATACGGGAGAGGGGCAGTAACAGCATAGCTGAGTTTAGGCCACGTTGTGCGCGAGTGAGGAAGCTGAGAAAAAGCTAGTGGCCAGAAGTGAAAACTGCCTAGGAACAAAGCTCAGTGTATTGGCAGGTAGAGGACAAGGCCAACGGGATGGGGATTAGATGTAACCTACGAGATGAGACCCCATCCCACTCCCAGTCTTTCTGCTTTTCAGTGCTGGGGCTCAGGCTCAGAGATAGTGTGTATGCTAAGCCCTCCTCCCCTGACACAGGCCTGCAGCCTGCAAAGTATATATTATAGATGAAAAAAGCCTATCCATTTGAGTTCACCATAAAACTTAGGGTCATTATAGCTCAGCTGCATACTCCCCCTCCCCTACCATGGGAAAAGGAACTTTATTTTAACTTAGGATAGATCCTCATAGAATGTGATTGCTGTGGTCTCTATTTTGAGCAATTAGACTGTATGCGGCACGCTATCATTAGGCTCTAAGTGCCCAGCGACAGACATCATCAAACTGCTGCATGGTCAGAGGTCAATAATTCAAACTCCTCTTAAAGCCAAAATTTAAAATTTTTGTTTCTTTCACTCAGTAAACACTTCAATAATTTACAATAATTTTATAAATTTAAACTTATAAACTCAAGCACTTTTAAATGTCTTCATATGTGGGAATTATATGAAGATTTCATCGAAAAAGGGATTCCATTGCTGAATTATATTTTCAAAGCCATTGCTGTAAGAGGTTAGGCTACATGGACCCTTCTAGCATTTTGATTAATTACATGGTTTATATATGCATGTACATATAATTGGTTATATCTTCTATAAAATTAGCAACCTGTACATAAATGTGATGTGTGTATATGTGTGTGTCTTCAGTAGCCAATACTGCTGGGGCACAATATACAGGACACAAGTGAAATAATGTGTGGTTTGGGTCATATATAACTGATGAATAATGTTATCTTACCCTCCCTTGATTGCACACATTAGAAGAGTCATTTATGTGCTTGCTGGCCCTTGAGTGATGCGTATCTCAGCTGACAATGATTATGTCATACCTCTCAAAAACCTCTAGTTGGCCAGGTATGCACACCTATATTCCAGCACATGGGAGGCAGAGGCAGGAAGATTATGAGTTCAAGGCCTATCTGGGCTGCATAGATAGTTCAAGGCTGGCCTAGGCTACATAGCAAGCCCTTACAAGTGATAAGCTCAGACTCCGTATTTCTCAGTCTTCCTCGTCTCCTCCCCCTCCCTCTCAGTCACACTGCTCAGCCAAGTAGAGCGTCTTCCTGTACCTCAGACACATTATGGACAGCTCAGGACTTCACGTGCTGCTCTGTGCCTCACCGTCTCTTCCCCAAACATTATCATACCTCATCTCCTAACGACGTCACACTTCTGCTCACATGTCACCTTATCGTCTCTCTTCTGACTCTTGCTGCTCTTTTACTTAGCTCCACTATTTAACTGAGCACTTTTCAATACCTGGCATGTGTTTGGTATCTGTTTCCTGACTAAAGCAGGATTGATCCGTGAGGGTACAGTCCTTATCTTTATGTTCTGTTGAGTGCCTGGTACTTAGTAGGAACTTAATATATGTTTGTTGAATAAATTAACAAATGAGTCTGGCTTAGTTCTCCAATGATAACTCATGCCTGATAAGTTGTGGTATCAAATTTAACTCTGGTAAAATTTATGAATTTGAAGTATTAGAAGGGAAAATAAAACTGTTCTTTAAAATGTCTTAAGTCCAAGTTTTGGAAAAATGATTTAAATTGTGGTAATATATGCATGTGGTATAGTTTTAAAATAGCTCTCCTGTGTGTTAATACCACAAAATACTGCCTCTGAAACATTTTGCAATAGAACTATAGTACTATTTCAGCTCTACCCACTAAGAAGAGCAATGAGGATTCAAATAGCTACAGCATAAGTCTTGGATTAGTTAAGTCGCATGCTTGAGATTTATTGTGCCTATATTTTAATTAAAATATGATTTTTGAGCAAACCTTAAGTCCTGTCTCTTTCCTATCCTTGTAGGCGTGGCTGTATTAGAAGGCCCCATGTACGCAGTAGGAGGCCATGATGGCTGGAGCTATCTGAATACAGTGGAGAGATGGGACCCTCAGGCTCGCCAGTGGAATTTTGTTGCCCCTATGTCCACCCCCAGGAGCACAGTAGGTGTGGCAGTACTGAGTGGAAAGTAAGGAGCTATTTGAAGTCCCATTTCAATCCCAGTAAATGAAATTCATTATTACAAAAAAATCCTTTGATTTGAAGAAGAATTTAAAATATGACTATTTTATATAAGGTAGATATAAATAACTATTTTATAATAGTTCTAAATATAAACTCAATGTTGTTTCTAGTTGTTATTATGAGTTAAGAAAGTTTATGTAGCTATCTGATACTGTACAGTAAGATTCTACTGCTTTAAATACCTTTAAAATGGACTTTAAAAATCTATTTATTTATTTGTTTTTAATATTTTCTTTCTTTATTTGACAGAGAAAAAGGGAGGGAGGGAGAGAGAGAATGGGCACACCAGGGCTTCCAGCCATTGAAAACAGACTTCAGATGTGTGCACTACCTTATGCATCTGGCTAATGTGGGTCCTGGGGAATCAAATCTAGGTCCTTTGGCTTTGCAGGCAAATGCCTTAACCACTAAGCAATCCCTCCAGGCCTTTTTATTTATTTTTAAAAGTAATATAATCTCTTTCAATGTTTCCCTTTTTTATTCTTTTTAAAAATATTTTATTATTTATTTATTTTAGAGAGAGGTACAGAAATAGGCAGAGAGAGAGAAAGAGAGAGAGAATGGGCACGCCAGGGCTTCCAGCCACTGCAAACAAACTCCAGATGCTTGCACTCCTTTATGCATCTGGCTAATGTGGATCCTGGGGAATCAAATTTGGGTCCTTTGGCCTTGCAGGCAAGTGCCTTAACTGCTAAGCCATCCCTCTATCCCTCCCTTTTTATTCTTTTCTTCCCATGTTTGTGTGTACTCAGAGATGCATGTGTGCATGTGGAAACCAGAAGTTAATGTCGGGTGTCTGTGTTGATCACTCTTCTCTTTATTTACTGAGCAGAGCATCTTGCTTGAACCCAGAGCTTCTGATTTGGCTACTTTAGATAGACACCTTGCCCTGGGGATCCTGCTTCCAGCTTCCTAGCACTGGGATTACAGGTGGGCTCGCCTGCCCAGTATTTATGTGGTACTGAGGATCTCAACTCCCGTGTTCACGTTTGGTGGCAAGCACTTTACTTGGCCATCCCAGCCCTCTTTCCATTTTTCCTCCTGGTGCATCTTTACTTTTGCTTCTCTTCTCTCTTATCTTGGTAAACTGGTGGTTCCAGAATGGAAAGGCACTTGTTTGCCTCTTATCTACTCTAAATGAACAGATTTAAGTAGGGCCTCCTCTTAGTTACTCAAAAACTAAATATGAATCCTTTACAACACTTCTTTCCCACCATACAAAGAAGCCCATTATGGTTGGTAATGAAAATGATTTGATTCATTCTTTTTGTAATACCATTTCCAGAAAGAGGAAGAAATTGGGACTGGAGAGATGACCTAGCCAGTTAAGGCCTTTGCCTGCAGTGCCTAATGACCCAGGTTCAATTCCCCAGGACCCACATGAAGCCAGTGGCACAAAGTGTCACATGCATCTAGAATTTGTTTGTAGTGGCTAGAGGCACTGATGCACCCATGTTCCTTTGTCCCTTTCTCTCTTTCTCCTTGCAAATAAATAAAATATTCCTTTTTTTGAGAGAGGAAAAAAAAAAGAAGCAAGTAGAGAGAATGAGCACACCAGGGCCTCTAGCCACTACAAACAAAACTCCAGATGCATGCACCACCATATGCATCTGGCTTGCATGGGTATTAAAGAATCAGACCTGGGTCTTTAGGCTTCATAGACAAGTGCCTTGACTGTTAAGCCATCTCTCCAGCCCTAAAATATTTTTTTAAAAAGAGGAAAGGGAGCTGAAGAGATGGCTTAGCAGTTAAGGCGCTTGCCGGCAAAGCCTAAGGACCCATGTTCTACTCTCCAGATCGCACGTTAGTCAGACACAGAGGTACGGCAAGAGCAAGGTGGCACATGCCTACTAGGAGGTGCAAGCATCTGGTGTTGGATTGCAGTGGCTGAGGCCCTGGTGTGCTGATTCTGTCTCTCTTCTTCTGTCTGTCTGTCTGTCTGTCTGTCTGTCTCCTCTCTCTTTCTCTAAAAATAAAATAGCAGCTAGGTGTGGTGGTGCAAGCCTTTAATCCCAGCACTTGGAAGGCAGAGGTAGGAGGATTGCTGAGAGTTTGAGGCCACCCTGAGATTACATAGTGAATTCCAGGTCAGCCTGAGCTAGAGTGAGACCCTACCTCAAAAACAAAAGTATGTAAAAAAGAGGAAGGAATCAATCTAGAGACAAAGGAATCAAAATAGAGACAAAATTATTTATAGAACTGTGTTATAAGAAAATACAGAAAACATTAGCAAAGTTTTTTTCATTTTATTATATATATTATAACAGATTATAGTCTTTTTAAAATAGTTATTTATTTAAGAGAGAGAATGGGCATGCCAGGGCCTCTAGTCACTGCAAAAGAACTCCAGACACATGTGCCATCTTGTGCATCTGGCTTACATGGGTTCTGGGGAATGAAACCTGAGTCCTTAGGCTTCACAGATAAATGCCTTAACCGCTAAGCCATCTCTGCAGCCCCAGGTTATGCTCTTTTATCTCCTTGCCCCTGCTCCATTGCCCTGGGTGCCCTCCTCAGTGGGTATAGTATTCACTGCTGGGGTCATGGAGGCCTCAGTTCCTGTTGGGCTGTGGGGGGCAGTGCCTCAGGGTATTCCTGCCTATTCTGTGGCTCTTAGAGTCTTTCCACTCCCTCTTCAGCAATGTTCTCTGTGCTATGGCAGGCCTACTGGCAGTCTGATTCAGTGTTGAGTTTTTAGATTTCTGTTTTGATAGGTCGTGGTTGATCACCATGTCTGTCATCACCCTGGAGCTGGATGTCAGGCTAGCAGTAAGGGCAGTGTTCATGTCACCACTTCTCTACAATTTCTCCTGGGCACAGGCCAGCATTGTAGAGGTGGCACATCTCGTGGTGGGCAGTCAGCTGTCTTCTGCCTTATCAACGGATCTTGGTTCGTCTTCATTTTTTCTGGCATCTATAAAATAAAGGAGGGCTGGAGGGATGGCTTAGCAGTTAACGTGTTTGCCTGCAAAGTCAAAGGCTCCAGGTTTGATTCCCCAGGACCCACATTAGCCAGATGCACAGGGGGCGCATGCATCTGGAGTTCATTTGCAGTGGCTGGAGGCCCTGGCGCACCCATTCTCTCTCTGTACCTCTCTCTCCCTCTTTCTCTGTCAAACAAATAATAAAATATTTAAAAATAAATAAAATAAAGTAAAGGAAATTCTCCAACCAAGAGTGAGAGCAGCTTAGGTTAATTAAAGGGGGTATGCAAGGTTACTTGAGAACCTACTCTTGTTCTGCAGAGAGCAGTGTTTTTGGTTTTGGTTTTGGTTTTGGTTTTCCTGGAGTCTGAGTTTCATGACAGTGGGATTCTGACTTGGCTTCTGGTACCAGATATGACTGCTCCCCCACAGAGCAGGCCTCATGTCCAGTCAGAGAACAGTTGGTTACTCATAGAGGCTGTGTGCCACTATTGCACAAGTGTGTACTTCTTGTCTGGCTGATTGATTTCATAGTCTGCAGGGTCCCCTGCTTATTAATGCTGAGAAAGCATTTTTATATTGTATGGCTTAAGGTCTTACTTCCTGAGGCCTATCAGTTAAGTTCTGCTTTTTGTTGTTTATGTACACACCATCACAGTTGATAGATAGTGGAAACTATTCATAGATGTGTCAGCTTTCCATCCCCCTCATTTGTTCAGGATAAAGAAGTAGCTTTAAAACTCATTGCATTTTCACGGTTCAGGAGGTAAGAGCATTTTCTGCATAACCACGAGGAGCTAAGTTGATCCCCAGCACCCATATAGAAAGCAGAATGTGGCCACATGTGCCTGAAACCCCAGTGCAGAGGAGGGTGGAAACAGGAGAATCACTGGGGCTCACTGGTTAGCCAGTCTGACTATAAGATGTCAGCTCGGGTTCAATGAGAGATTCTTTCTCAAGGAAATAAGGCAAAAGAGCAATAGGGGAGAATATCTGACATTCTCCTCTGACTTCTTTTGTACACATGTATATGCCATCCACACCACACACATAATAATAATTTAAAAGCTGGCCATGGTGGCACGCACCTTTAATCCCAGCACTCGGGAGGCAGAGGTATGAGGATCCCCAAGAGTTGAGGCCACCCGAAGACTACATAGTGAATTCCAGGTCAGCCTGGGCTAGAGCGAAACCCTACCTCAAAAAACCAAAAATAATAATAATAATAATTTAAAAACATTAGAGGGCTGGGAATATATAGCTTTCTTGAAACAGTGCTTGCCTTGCATATATTAGGCCTTGATTCAGTCCCCAGCAACACATAAAAATTTTTAAAATATTTTATTTATTTATTTATGAGAAAGAGACAGATAGAATGGACACACCAGGGCCTCTAGCCACTACATACGAACTCCAGACACATGTGCCCCCTTGTACTTCTGGCTTACGTGGGTCCTGAGGAATCGAACCCAGGTCCTTAGGCTTCACAGGCCAATGTTGTAACTGCTAAGCCATTTCTCCAGTCCCCCCCAAAATGTTTTTTAATGATCAGAAAAATGTATTGTTGTTTCTACCATGTTTGACTCTTTTGAACCAAGGTCTCATTCTAGCCCAGGCTAGCCTTGAATTCAGCAGTCCTTCTACCTCATTCTCCTAAGTGCTAGGATTAAAGGTATGCACCATCACATTGGTGTTTCTACAATGTTTGTTTTTTGTTTTGTTTTGTTTCACTTTTTTGAGGTAGGGTCTTACTTAAGTCCATGCTGACCTGGAATTCACTATGTAGTCTCAGGGTGGCCTTGAACTCATGGTGGTTATTGCAGTCAGGTTCACATTGCTGGTAGAAATCACCCAACCAAGAGCAGCTTGTAGGGGAAAAAAAAAAAAAAAAGGTTTATTTTGGCTTACAGCTTCAAAGGGAAAGAAGCTTCATGATGGCAGGGGGAAACAATGGCATGAGCAGAGGGTGGGCATCACCCCCCTGGCCAACATCAGATAGATAATACCAACAGTAGAGTGTGCCACACACTGGCAAGGGGAAACTGGCTTTAACACCCATAAGCTCACCCCCAACAATACACTGCCTACAGGAGGCTTTAATTCCCAAATCTCCATCAGCTGGGAACATAGCATTCAGAACACCTAAATTTATGAGAGACTCCTGAATCAAACCACCACAGTGATCCTGCTACCTTTGCCTCCCAAGTACTGGGATTAAAGGTACCATGCCCAGCATGTCTATCATGTTTAAAAGAAAGCTTTATTTGAACTTATTCTTGCTTGGGCTACCTTTAAATCACTGCTGTCAAATATTTTAATAGAATTTTTCTTTTGGGCTGGAGAGAGGGCTTAGCGGTTAAGCGCTTGCCTGTGAAGCCTAAGGACCCTGGTTCGAGGCTCGGTTCCCCAGGTCCCACGTTAGCCAGATGCACAAGGGGGCGCACGCGTCTGGAGTTCGTTTGCAGTGGCTGGAAGCCCTGGCTCGGCCATTCTCTCTCTCTCCCTCTGTCTGTCTTTCTCTCTGTGTCTGTCACTCTCAAATAAATAAATAAAAAATGAACAAAAAATATTTTAAAAAAATAGAATTTTTCTTTTAAATGAAATATTTCAAAGCCTCAATATTTATGACAAAGGGGAGTTGCTTTTTCTAAACTTTCTTAAACTTTTAAGTTCATAAGTTTTTTGTTTGTTTTTTGGTTGGTTGGTTGATTGTTTTTGTTGTTTGAGGTAGGGTCTTGCTCTAACACAGGCTGACTTGGAATTCACTATGTAGTTTCAGGGTGGCCTCAAACTCGTAGCAATCCTCCTACCTCTGCCTTCTAAGATCTGGGATTAAAGGCATGCAGTTAAGTTCATAAGTTTTAGTTATAAGAATTAATGGGAAAAGAATGAGTGTTTGTTTGTTTTTTGTTTTCTGAGGTAGGGTCTCATTGTAGCCCAGGCTGACCTGGAATTCACTGTGTAGTCTCAGGGTGGCCTTGAACTCTCGGCAATCCTCCTACCTCTGCCTCCCAAGTGCTGGGATTAAAGGTGTGCACCACCATGCCCGGCAAAGAATGAGTTTTAAGAGCACTCAACTTATTTCTGTTTTGTCCAGTATAACAAAAATCCTGACTCATAGATAAGAGACTGAAATGATTAACAATTATTTTACCTGCTAGAGAAGTATCATTAGATTCTTTGAAAATTTTTTCGTTAATTTGCTCGTTTTATATAAATTGTTTTGCTTATTTTTATTTATTTATTTGAGAGCGACAGGCAGAGAAAGGCAGATAGAGAGAGAGAAAGAGAGAGAGAGAATGGGCACGCCAGGGCCTACAGCTACTGCAAACGAACTCCAGATGCATACACCCCCTTGTGCATCTGGCTAACATGGGTCCTGGGGAATCAAGCCTTGAACCAGGGTCCTTAGGCTTCACAGGCAAGCACTTAACCACTAAGCCATCTCTCCAGCCCTAATTAGCTCGTGTTAAAGCAATAGAAAACTTATTTTCTAAATTCAGTCTCAAATATTATCAGTAATAACTACTTGTATTCCTGGTCATAATTTTAAAAGTCATAGATAGAGGCTGGAGATACTGCTCAGCAGTTAAAGGCACCCGTCTGCTAAGCCTGACATCCTGGGTTTAATTCCCAGTGCCCATGTAAAGCCAGATGCACAAAGTGGTGCATACATCTGGAGTTCATTTGCAGTGGCAGGAGGCCCTGGTGCACCCATCTCTCTTTCTCTCTCTCTTTCTTTCTTTCCCCCCGCCTCTTTCCTTGCAAATAAATAAATATATTTTTAAAAGATAGGCTTATACCCACAATCTCAGCCTTCAGAAGGCTGAGGCAGGAGGATGGCCATCAGCTCAAGGCAAGCCAGGCCTATAGTTCCAGGCCAGCCTGGGATAGAGAGGATGGGAGGAGGAAGAAGTAGAGGGAGGAAAGGGGAGTGCAGGAGAGAGAGGTCAGCCAAGATGTAACCCTTATTTTAAGGTAGCTGATGCTACCTTATGTATGGTTTTTATTGTAATAGGTACTGTGATAGGGAAGAGAAGTGAGCTCTTGGCATTGCACGGCATTTACTTGACCCAAGTGATGTTTTTGAAAATTAAAACCTTGAATTTCAAGTTAACCATTTGGAGGACTCTTTGAGCTCCTCAACAGGATCTATTTTTAGAACATGGTTTAAAACTGACTGCAGTGGCTGGTGATAACTGGCCTAGCATGTGCAAGACCATAGGTTTGAGCTCCAGTACTGAAAGAAGAAAGGCTAAAGCATTGCTTGACATAAAACACACTTCAAAAAGTGTTACCAGGCTGGAGGGATGGCTTAGCAGTTAAGGCTCTTGGCTGTGAAGCCTGATTCATGTTTGACTAGTCAGATCCCACATAAGCCAGACGCACAGTGACATAAGCATGCATGGTCACACATGCACACAAGGTGGCACACGCATCTGGGGTTTGATTACAGTGGTTGGAGGCCCTGGCACACCAATTCTGTCACTCTCTCACTCTCTTACATTAAAAAAAAAAAAAAGGCCAATCTGTTGGGTTTGCCTTAAAAAAAAAAAAAAGTGTTACCAATACAACTTAACTCTTAATATTAACTCATTGTTTTATTTACTTTAAGATCCCTGAAAGAATACAAAGAATTTTTTCAGTCTGAGTACTTATACCATGGTTACTACATATTACACACTATTCAAAGTACTTTAAGTTTGGTTATCAATAATCCTGGGAGGCAGGGCTTGTAAGTGTAACTGCAAGCAGAGTAAGGATCAGTAACTTGTCCACAGTCACAGAGGTATTCAACCCAGAGAGTGTGGTTCAGGAGTTCATGTTCTTGATCATTGGACTACCACTTTTTTGTTTTATTAACAATTTCCATGATTATAAACAATATCCCATGGTAATGCCCTCCCTTCCCCCACTTTCCCCTTTGAAACTCCATTCTCCATCATATCCCCTCCTCCTCTCAATCAGTCTCTCTTTTATTTTGATGTCACCATCTTTTCCTCCTATTATAATGGTCTTGTGTAGGTAGTGTCAGACACTGTGAGGTCATGGATATCCAGGCCATTTTGTGTCTGGGGGGAGCACGTTGTAAGGAGTCCTACCCTTCCTTTGGCTCTTACATTCTTTCTGCCACCTCTTCCGGAATAGACCCTGAGCCTTGGAAGGTGTGATAGAGATATTGCAGTGCTGAGCACTCCGGTCACTTCTTTCCAACACCATGATGCCTTCTGAGTCATCCCAAGGTCACTGCCATCTGAAAAGAGAAGGTTCTTTACCAAAAGTGAGAATAGCATTAATATATAGGTATGAACACTAAGAGAAGTGCTTACTGGGCAGTTTGATGAGCATAGGATATACATTTAGCCAGACACAGCAGACGTTACACCCCTAGGGGTCATAACTACCCTTGTTTTAGGTTTTCAATATTGTGCATGGGGCGGGCTTCCAGTCCAATTAGAGGGCAGTTGGTTTCCTCTATGACAGACATGTCACTATTGCACCCATTTGCTCATTTGGCCTGGCTGGCCAATCATAAGGCTTACAGTTGGACTGCTGCTTTTCATAGTGAAGACCCATGTTAATAGGGTAGGGATGGGTCCTTAAAGGCTGTTGTATGTTTGTATTTTATCTATTTTAAGGCACATTTTAATATCTCTAAAATTGCAGTACATGTTACAATCAATGGTGACTTACCCAGGTTTTAAATAGTTGTCACTTTCTTCATGTTCATTATGTTTTCCTTTTCATGTACACACAAAGTAACATATAATGTCACATGTGTCATTTAATCGGTACTATATCTTCTTTAAAAAAAAAAAAAAAAAACTTGGTGTAGGCCTGAGGAGACGGCTCAGTGGTTAAAGGTATTTGTAAAGCCTGCAGGGTTCGATTCCCCAGTACCCACATAAAGCCAGATTCACAAAGTGCCACATGCATCTGGAATTCATTACAGTGGTAGGAGGCCCTGATGTGTCTATTTCCCCTCTCTCCCTGCTTGAAAATAAGTAAAAATATTTTTTTTAATTTGGTATGCATGTGTATCCATGACACGTGTGTGCTCACAAGTGAGGACAGGCAGGTATGTCGTGGCACGAAGGTGAAGGTCAAAGCACAACCTCTGGATCGATGCTCACCTTCTGCACGTGAGGAGGAGTTCTGCCCCACCTCTCATCTTGCTGGAGGAGCATTGGGATTACAGACTCATGTGCTACTACGTCCAGCTTTATGTGGATTCTGGGCTTGCAGAGCAAGTGCTTTACCAAAACACGGAGACATTTCTGCCACCCCTGTCTTCTTTGTTAATGACACGAACTTCAGCATGTCATGCAGTTGACACCTTAAATTCAGTGATACGCTGTGAACGGCCTCTGTGTTAAGTGTGGTAACAGCACTGTTTCCTATGTGTCCCTTCATTTCTTCTTTGTACAGACTTTATGCAGTCGGTGGTCGTGATGGAAGTTCTTGTCTCAAATCGGTAGAATGCTTTGATCCTCATACCAATAAGTGGACTCTGTGTGCACAAATGTCAAAAAGGAGAGGTGGAGTGGGAGTCACGACCTGGAATGGATTGCTGTATGCGATTGGAGGACATGATGCCCCTGCATCCAACTTGACTTCCAGACTCTCAGATTGTGTGGAGAGGTAATTTTCTGTGAAGAAATACGCAGAGCATATACTTTCTAAACAAATTAAAGACCCTTTAATGAGCATCAGTCTCATGCAAGTTGTTCTCTAAAGATCTCTGTGCACATTAGATTGTCTGCTCTGGCCATCTCTCCATCTGTCTCAAAACAGCCTACTTGGATCCTTATCCTCATGTTTACCCACCTAAAGTATCAATTTTTAGCCAGGCATGGTGGGACACTCCTTTAATCCCAGCCATCAGAAGGCAGAGGTAGGAGGATCACTGAGAGTTTGAGGCCACCCTGAGACTACATAGTGAATTCCAGCTAGAGTAAGACCCTACCTCAAAACAAAACAAAAGTATCAAGTTTTACCTTGGGATACATTGTATGATAATGGATTTGTTGAATCATATAATGGGCATTTATCTTGTGCCTATTTTGGACTGAACAGTACACCTCATCAGAAAAGGGAAAGAGACCCTGAATTTCAGAGAGAATGAATTCTGGACTGGAACCCAAATAAAAAGTGAAAAGAGGGCTGGAGAGATGGCTTAGCAGTTAAGGCATTTGCCTGGGAAGCCTAAGGATCCAGGTTCGATTGTCCAGGTCCCACATAAGCCAGATGCCCAGGATGGTGCATGTATCCGGTGTTTGTTTGCAGTGGCTAGAGGCCCTGGCTCTCCCATCTTCTCCCCCCGCTTTCTCTCTCTCTCTTTCTCTCTCTCTCTCTCTCCTTTTCTCTGTCTCTAGTAAATAAATAAATAACTCAGACCACAGTGAGACCCTACCTCGAAAAACCAAAAAAAATAAAAATAAAATAAATAACTCAGAAAAAAAATATTTAAAATGAAAAGGAGGGCTGGAGAGATGGCTCAGTGGTTAAGGTGCTTGCATGCAAGACCAAAGGACCCAGGCTCAATTCCCCAGTACCCACATATGTCAAATGCACAAGTATCTGAAGTTTGTTTGCAGTGGCTAGAGGCCCTGGTACACTCATTCTCTCCCTCCCTTCTTTTCCCCACCTCTCAAATAAATACTTTTTTTTTTTTCCTGAGGTAGGGTTTCACTCTGGGCCAGGTTGACCTGGAATTCACTATGTAGTCTCAGGCTGGCCTCGAACTCATGGGGATCCTCCAAACTCTGCCTCCCAAGTGCTGGGATTAAAGGTGTGCGCCACCACACCCGGCTTAAATATTTCATTTGTTCATTTATTTGAGAGAGATACAGAGACAGGCAGAGAGGGTAAAGAATGGGCACACCAAGGCCTCCAGCCACTGCAGACAAACTCCAGATGCATGTGGCTTACATGGGTACATGGTAGGTCAGGTTTCCATCCAGTAGTTCAGGCTAGCTCAAGACATGGAGAGAACTGAATGCATTTTAGAGAAAGAATCTGTAAAGGCACGTATGGACATATCAAAACAGAAAATAATATAGCGCCTATGGAAGACGAAATGGAAAGGCAGCTGCTGTGGCCATAGAACAAAGAGTGAAGGGCAGTCTGGCAGGAAAGGAGGCAGATCACATAGTGTCGAGGCCTTATTCAAGATTTTGGATTTCATCATGGAAAATGCTAATAAAAATTTAAAAATAAATAAAGATTTTGGATTTCAAAGAGCTGTAGGAAGTTAATGAGCGCCAAAGAGAAAAGGTAGGTCAGTTTTTTTTTATTGACCATTTCCATACATAAACATAATGATTTGATCATAACTCCTACCCATTACATTCTTTTGCCTCCCACCCCATCTTCCATCTCCACCTGCCACTGAAGCCCTCTTCCTTCCAACTAGTTTCTCTCCCACTTTGATGTCTTTTTTTTTTTTTTCCTTTTTTACTCTCCTCCATCATTCATGGTGACATGTTGATGGGTCCAGTTATGCAGACCTCGTGCAGGCAGTGGCAGTCATAGTGAGGTCAGAAACAGTGACCATTTCATGTCCAGAAGATAGAGTTTCTAAATACTCCTCCCCAGCCTCTGTCTCCAGCATTCATTGTACCCCCTCTTCTGCAGTGTCCCTGAGCCTTGGAGGGAGTGAGGGACAAGTCTTACTTAGTGCTGGCACTCCACAGTCACTTACTCTAGCACTGTGATGAGTGCTGAGTCTCCTCCCCTTTGCAAAGAGAAGGGTCTCTGCCCAAAAGTGAGAGCACCACTAACTGGTGGGCAGGAGCATTTTTAGAGGGCAGTGTGGTGGGCACATTTCCATTTAGCCAGACAATAGTAGTTGTTTTCTGCCTGGGGTTCTATGACCTTTCCAGCCATAGACTTGTTACTAGGTTCTCAGTACCAAGCATAAATGCCCTCCATAGAGCAGGCCTCAGAACCGATCAGAGAGCAGTTGCTTTCTCCATAATGATCATGCCACTATTGCACCAGTGGCCCATCTTGCCTGCTGGCCAGTTATACAACTCTCAGGGTCCACCATCTCTAAAGCTGCAGTGTATCTTATAGTCAATAGTGACGTTAATTAGTATATTATAACTAACTAGAAGAATAAGGTTTGTTATGATTCTAAATATTCTCTGGAATAATTCCCAGACTTGAAAAAGCAGATAAGTTACACCCACATTTCACCTGTAGTGGGGAGAAAATAATTCAGACTATGCTTGTTACATGTTTTAATCCAAGGAGGGATAGGGAAGTCTTTCATGTGTTTTGCCCCATAAGTTCGGCTCACTGTACTACTGTATCCAATGACAAGGCTGTTACCAATGCCAGCAGTAACAGAAGCTATACAAGTAATCTTGGCATGACATATATAATCTTGGATGGATAGCACTGGGAAGCCTTAGTTATGGTACTCATGAAAGGAGCAACAAAGTCCAAAAACAGGGGCTGGAGAGCTGGTTCAGTAGTTAAGGTGCTTACCTGAAAAACTAACAACCTAGATTTGATTCCCCAGTGCCAACCTAAAAGCCAGATGCACAAAGTGGCGCATGTGTCTGAAGCTTGTTGCAGTGACTAGAAGCCCTGGTATACCCATCCATCCTCTCTCTCTCTCTCCCCCCTCTTTATCTCTCTGCTTGCAAATAAAATAAAAATAAATAAAATATTAAAACTCTTTAAAAAAAGAAAATCCAAAAATGGACACTACAATAACAGAATTTAAGTCATCTTGCACAGAGCTTAGTATATTGATTGGCCCAAAGTTTCAACAGCCGCTGTCAAGCCTTGAAGCAATTTTCAGTATTATGTTTATGTGAGGTCCTTTTAAGTGTTGTACATCTATCACATGAATCTATAATACTTCAAGTTAGAAGTTTGTAGGAAAATGTTAATCTGATTCAATATATTTTATAGATATAGCAGAAAATAGGACAGAAGAAAGATTTGAAGGACAAAACTATTTTGACGTGAATTATTTCAAGAGCAGTGTCAACTCCAGTTCTAAAATTTTCTTTCAGATATGATCCCAAAACAGACATGTGGACGGCCGTGGCATCTATGAGCATCAGCAGAGACGCAGTGGGGGTCTGTTTACTTGGAGACAAGTTGTATGCCGTTGGAGGGTATGATGGACAGACTTACCTTAACACAGTGGAGGCGTACGACCCCCAGACAAACGAATGGACCCAGGTATGGCCTTCCCTTTTTCACTGTCACACTCAGTTATCACAAAGGCACTTCTAGTAAGGAAGAGCCTTCCACTTTTAACCAGTGTTGACACGGTCACACAAGTAGATGATGTCATCTCTAACTAAATGAGAATACTAAAGGAAATACTTAATTTTATTAATGTTATAACAAAACTCAAATTCTTTTTTTTTTTTTTTTTTGAGGTAGGGTTCCATTCTGGCCCAGGCTGACCTGGAATTTACTATGTAGTCTCAGGGTGGCAATCCTCCTACCTCTATCTCCCAAGTGCTGGGATTAAAGGCGTGTGCCACCACATCTGGCTTAAAACCCAGATTCTTTTGAAGTGTAAGCTAGTATTCAGAGAGATTATTAATTGACTCCTCACTCTTCATTTAGTGAAATGCTCTGGCATTGGTGAGCTGTTAGGATCACAGAAGAGCTGCACAAAAGGGAGGGAGATGCTGGAAAATAAGCAAGTTCAGTGGTCAGACAGTGTCTAACAGTTTGCTGTTCATGAGCAATAATTTCTAAATACTCAAATCATTGATGTTTGGGAACAGATTACATTTCTGGTTATAACCTAATGAAAATGGAAACCCTACATTTCACTAACAGGTAAGAAACCTGACCTGGCAAGTTCATTGACAGAAAGACTTCCAACGATCTCTTTCTGAGAGGGCCTTTGCATGTAACAATGAGCATTTGAGACCTTTGCTTCCTTCATCACAAGACTAGACAGGATTTTTGCTTGTAATGCCCAACTCAATACATGGTACATAAAAGACTCAAGAAATGTTTACCTGAGCCAAGATTTTTTTTTATATTAAGGAGAGCAGTGCTAGATATTTTTAAGAAAACAGATGTCCCTGTTGTCACAGAATTAGGCTTCTTAGATGGGCAAATTATGTAAGTTATATAAAAGTAACTGGATCTACCCAGGAGGCTAATGCAAGAGGACCACAAGTTCAAGGTCTGCGTGGGCTACAGAGTGAGTTCAAGGTCAGGCTTGACAGTTTTAACAAGCAAGACCCTGTCTCCAAACTAAAAAAAATGAGCCGGGTGTGGTGGCGCATGCCTTTAATCCCAGCACTTGGGAGGCAGAGGTAGGAGGATCACCGTGAGTTCGAGGCCACCCTGAGACTACATAGTGAATTCCAGGTCAGCCTGGGCTGGAGTGAGACCCTACCTCAAAAAACCAAAAAAAAACAAACAAAAAAAAAATGTAGAAACTACCTGGGACTGTAGGTCAGTGGTAGTATGCTTCCCTAGCATGCAGACGCCCAGCACCGTAAGAGGGTAACCTAGAAGCAGTTGACATTAAATATCTTTTCAGAGCAATCCAAAAAACCCCATTATTTTAGTAGGAGACAGGCTTCAGTTAGAAAGTAGGATTTTTAAACAAAGCCTTGGTAAAAAACAATCTAATTTGCCAAGCATGGTAGCACACACCTTTGATCCCAGCACTCAGTAGTCAGAAGTGGAAGGATTGCTATGAGTTCAAGGCCAGCCTGGGACTTCAGAGAGAGTTCCAGGTCTGCTGGGCTAGAGTGAGACCCTACTTGAAAAAAAAATTATCTAATTCAGAAAGTTTGTAGAGAAAGGACAATTTCTGGGTTAGAATATAACTCAATGGTAGAATACCTGCCTGTTGTGTGCAGCACCTAAAAATACTAGTGATGGGGCTAGAGGGATGGCTTAGCAGTTAAGGCACTTGCCTGCAAAGCCAAAGGACCCTGGTTCGATTCCCCAGGTTCCACATAAGCCAGATGCACAAGGTGGCGCATGCGTCTGGAGTCTGTTTGCAGTGGCTGGAGGCCCTGGTGCGCCCATTCTCTACCCTGCCCCCCACCTCTTTCTCGCTCTGAAATAAATAAATAAAATGTATTTTAAAAAATTTAAGTGCCGGAGGAGCATGTAAGTCCAGGTGGTTTTGATTCAGTATGCAGTGGGACTTGAGGGTGAGAGTGTGGAGACGTTCCAGCTGCTCCAGCGTGACAGACAAACCGGAGGAGAGCACCTCCTGAAGGGAGAGACAACAGAACTGGGGCGCAGATTGGATCAGTTACTGTTCTTGTTGCTGTGACGAGCTACCTGAAACTCCATAGGGAGGGAGGGAGGATTATTTTGGTTCACAGTTTAAGGGTGGCAGTCCACTATGGTGGCTCGAGGGTGAGGCAGCAGGTCACAGTGTGTCCTGTGGCAGGCAGGAAGCAGAGAGCAGTAAGTGCTGGTGCTTGGCTCCCTTTCTCCATTTTAGTTCAGCCCAGGGTGCCAGCCCATGCAGTGGCTTCACCCCCATCCACCGCCAGTCTGCTCATGAAACTTCTGGAGACAACCTCACAGGCTCCCCCTGAAGTATGTTTCCTAGGTGACTCTGAAATGCACTGAAGGTGACAGTGAAGATGCACCCTCACACCAGACTTGAGGAAAAGATGGGAACACAAGTGTGGACAGGTACAGCGAGTTTTCAGGTGAAAGAAAGCAGAGGATAAAGGGACTTAGGTCATACGACTTCAGTCTCATTTCTTAAGTGACAGGTGGAAGCTGGAAGGGGTAAAACTGGAGGCTTGAATTAAAACTGTAGGATTTCATATAGTATCGCCTGATTACCTCGTGTGGACTCTGACCGTGCCAGAAGTAGATGTGAATGACAGTCATGGAGCCCAAAAAGAGATGCAAGACTCTCTTTCCAAGATGTACCTAACTTACTATGCCTGTAGGCCACTTATAAGCAGCCCACTGGCCAGCGTGAGGCTAGTTATAAATACTCACTCATGCTAATCACTCTGAACGTAAAGTCAGTGACCTTGGCTGCATAACTGTCTTGTTTAGATGCTGTGTCACTTGCTACATCAAAGTACCTAAGAATGCCTGGGCTAAAGCAAGACCCTGCCAACAAGAAAAGGGTAGAACTGGGGAGATGGCTGTGCAATTAAAAGCACTTGCTTTCAAAGCCTGCCGGCCCAAGGTACTGAGGAATTCTTCAGTGCCCACATAGAGCCGGATGCACAAGCTGGTATATGCATCTGGAATTTGTTTGCAACAGCAAGAAGCCACCTATTCATTCTCATTCTCTCTCCCTCCCTCCTCCCTCCCTTTCTCCCCCCGCCCCCCGACACACATGCACATATAAGTAAGTAAATAAAAAGTATTTCTTCTTTAAGAGAAGGTGTGAGATGGGGTCTTGGCCAGGGGCCGGCAGTAGTAGGCCTCGGTCACCAGTGCTGGTTACTTCAGCATTGCACCAACGGTGTGATAGTAGCCACGTTTTCCCTCTAACTCCAAAATGCATCTCTTATTTGTTTTTCAGGTTGCTCCACTGTGCCTAGGAAGAGCTGGAGCTTGCGTTGTGACTGTGAAATTATAACTTAGTGCTTCATTTCCTAAATGAAGAGATCTTCTTCCTTTATTAACATAGTACAATTATTCTACAACCAGTAGATGCATTTTTAGCAAATGTGCAATGCCACATTCCTAGGCACAAAGTGCCTCATCTCAAGATGAAGATGCTAAGAGAAAGGAGGAAGGAGTGGAGGGACCAGGATGAAATACTTTCATTTCTTAGTAAATCAAACCATAGTGGTGGATCATGAACATATCTTCTTGATAGAAAATATGAGAAGAAATATACTTTTCCAGAACAATCCAGTCCTGACTGGGAACTTCATTTATTCATAGTCAAGACATTTTTCTCACATTCTCCAGATTTATGACAGTGCATGCATATCATACTTCTAAAATATTATTTTATAAGTTTATCATATATGAGTTGCAATAATTTTTATTTAACTACAATCCATATTGTAATGACACACTAAAGATTATATTGTTCAGTTTTTTAGAAACACCTAACATTATATATGCTTTACTGTTAAAACTGGCCTAGAGAAAGACAGAATAAGCAAAAATACTAAGGCATTAAAACAAAAATGACCAAATAAAAACTGGTATGAAGTGGGCATGGTGGCACATGCCTTTAATCCCAGCACTTAGGAAGCAGAAGTAGGAGAATCACTATGAGTTTGAGGCCACCCTGACACTATGTAGTGAATTCCAGATCATCCTGAGCCAGAGTGAGACCCTGCCTCAAAAAAAAAAAAAAAAAAAAAATCTGATTATGATATTTGAGTCCTACTTAAGTATCCATTCCATTACATCTGAACTCAACCAAGAACTCTATGTGTGATAGATTACAATTGAAATTAAAATAGAATGTTTTACATTAAGTATAAGATATGCAAATTTATGTAGAAAAATAAATATAATATAATCTATAATATTGTTTCACCTAACTAGTATTTAATTATATGGATTTTTTTCTATTACAAAAGATTGTCTGTTCTTGTCTTTTGATACTGACAAAATTGTTTGGATAATCTTATGTTCTCCTTTCTGGGTTTATGTTTCCTGCCTTGTTTCTTAAATTTTTGCCATAGTTAGTAATCCACTGTGCTTTGTTATCAAAAAGTTTGGGGGAATGGGCTAAGTGAATATTTGAAAAATAAGCTTAAAGTGTTTGTTACCTAAAGTTTTGTACATTTGTAAACTCTGATCACATATGTGAATGTTAATTCTCTCCATGAATTGTTTATTGTATGCAAAAGGGCACTGGGCAGTAACATTTTGTTAAATTTCCTATAAGGTATAAATCATTAACTTAATATAAAATGAGTATAAACTAAATTCCCATCTTTAAAAATACAATGTTATAACTAATATATGATTATTTTCTATCAGTATAGCCTTGATTTCAGTTATTTTCTTTAAAAACAGAAACAAGGTCTCGTCTTTCTGTAATGAGCTGGTTTTGAAAGTACATGAAAGTTTCCACCTCGGGAAGTATGGAGTGAGTATTCCCACATCAGATCTTGTAGTCGCTCCACCGCGTGATTACCGAGAAAGTTACAGTGGTGGGGGTTTCTTATGAATAATTCTCTCATACGTTCACTATATAATGGGTATAAATTCACTTCTTTTCCCAAGAAGGAGAGACCAGCCTGGGGTATAGTATATGTATGTATTTAGGGCAAGGGAGATGGGGGAAAGATGTGAGAAACAAAATAAAACTTTCAGTAGTGCAGTCCTCAGTTCTTACCTCCTTAAGGAGGTTGAAAACTTGTGATCATTCCTGGAACACTCATTATTCACTCTGGTTCCCTAAGGCCCACAGGGAAGGTCAGGCTCATGTTAAAGTGAAGGAACTGGCTTCTCTCACGGACTTGCTTTCCTTTGTGGATTTGCTACTCTGGCAAAGGCCTGGCTAGCACACTTTCCTTTTCTTTCTTTCTTTCTTTCTTTCTTTCTTTCTTTCTTTCTTTCTTTCTTTCTTTTTCTTTCTTTCTTTCTCTTCTTTCTTCCTCTTTCTTTCTTTCTTCTTTCTTTCTTTTTCTTTCTCTTTCTTTCTTTCTTTCTGTCTGTCTGTCTGTCTGTCTGTCTGTCTTTCTTTCTTTCTTTTTGCAGTAGGGCTTCCTCTCACAGATACTATTAAAGAAACCTATTTCTGGCCAGGCGTGGTGGCACATACCTTTAATCCCAGCACTGGGGAGGCAGAGGTAGGAGCATTGCTGTGAATTCAAGGCCACCCTGAGACTACATAGTGAATTCCAAGTCAGCCTGAGCTAGAGTAAAACCCTACCTCGAAAAACCAAAAAAGAAGAAGCAAACACATTATTTAAGTCTTTTATAGAATTTTATACAGTTTGCCTTAGGGAAAGTAAATGCATAAAGCATGGCATTTCAAATTCTGTAAATATTAAATTGCATAATATATTGAGTTAATCATAAACAAATTTGTAAAAATAAGCATTAATCCGGGTGTGGTGACACACGCCTTTAATCCTTAGGAGGCAGAAGTAGGAGGATCACTGTGAGTTCAGGGCCACCCTGAGACTATATAGTGAATTCCAGGTCAGCCTGGGACAGAGTGAGCCCCTATCTCAAAAAACTAAACGATAAGTATTAATTTCAACAAATTAGATAACTTGGATGAAATGAACAAAACTCATAGGTATATATAACTTATCAAAATTGACTCAAGAAATGAAATATCTCAATACATCTGAAACATATGAGCTCCAGTCAGTAATCACAGACTGGCAGGAGAGATGGCTCATGGTTAAGGCACTTGGTGGCAAAGCCAAAGGACGCAGGTTCAGCTGGGTGAGGTGGTGCACACCTTTAATCCTAGCACTGGGAGGCAGAGGTAGGAGGATCACTGTGAGTTTGAAGTCACCCTGAGACTACATAGTGAATTCCTGGTCAGCTTGGGCTAGAGTGAGACCCTACCTCGGGGGGGGGGGGGGGGGAGTAAAATAAAGGATCCAGGTTCAGTTCCCCAGTACCCATGTGAAGCCAGATGCACAAGGGGGCGCATGCGTCTGGAGTTCATTTGCAGTGGCTGGAGGCCCTGGTGTGCCCATTCACTTTCTCTCACTCTCTCCTCAAATGAATAAAGGATTTAAAAAAAAAAAAACTGGCAAAGAGGAACTGGGCATGGTGGCACACACCTTTAATCCCAGCACTTGGGAAGCAGAGATAGGAGGATTACCATGAGCTTGAGGCCACCCTGAAACTACATAATGAATTCCATGTCAGCCTGGGCTAGAGTGATACCCTTCCTTGAAAAACAAAACAAACAAACAAACAAAACAAAAAAAACTAACAAAGTCCAGAACTATATGGGTTCACTGGTAAACGCTACCAAACATAGAAAGAATTAACACCAAGTGTCAAACCCTTCTGAAAATAAAGATGAGAGAACATTTTTAACACATTCTATAGGGTAGGCATTACCTTGCTACCCAAGCCAAAGACCTCACGGGACACTCACAGGCCAATGTCCCTTATGACTACAGATCTGAGGAATCAACGAAATGCCTTTAATCCCAGCACTGGGGAGGTAGAGGTAGGAGGATTGCCATGAATTCGAGGGCACCCTGAGACTACATAGTGAATTCCAAGTCAGTCCGGGCTAGACTGAAACCCTACCTCAAAAAACAAAAACAAAACAAAAAAGTAAACCATTAGACAAATCCTCAAACTCACAGCAATTCTCCAACCTCCGGATGCTGGGATTAAAGGTGTGTGTGTCACAACATCCAGTTGGCTTTTTTATTAAAAAGAAAAAGCCAGGCATGGCGCATGCCTTTAATCCCAGCAACTCGGGAGGCAGAGGTAGGAGGATCACCATGAGTTCGAGGCCAACCTGAGACTACATAGTGAATTCCAGGATAGTCTGGGCTAGAATGAGACCCTACCTTGAAACCCACCTCCAGGGAACACAAAGAAAGAAAGAAAGAAAAGTAAACTGGGAAGAGAAGGTAATTTCATTAGCTTGATGCAAGGCATTGATGAACACCCACAGCTTACAACATAATGAAGACTTCACCCTGACATCATGACCCTTCTGGTGATTGTCAAACTGAACTCCAAGTTCTAGCCAGAGGAATTAGGAAAAGAAACAGGAAATCAAGTTATAAACAGGTAAATCTATATTAGCAGAAAATGTAGTCCTATATATTGAAAACTCAAAAACTCAAAAAAAAAAACCTCTAACTTAAAATATTGCAGGATACAAGAGCACACAAAAGTCAGTTGTATTTCTACACTCACAAAAGTCTAGAAAGGAAACAATTCTGTTTGCAATATGAAAAAGAATAAAATACTTGGGAATAAATTTAGCCAAGGAGGCATGAGGTTTGTATAGTGAAAACTATAAAACATTACCACAAGAAATGAAAACCTAAATTAAGTGGAGAACATGTTCCTAGGTTGGAAAACTTAATTCTGTTAAGATGCCACTATTCTTAAAATTGATAGGAGATAGAAATTTGGTTAGGCAGTCAGGGCTACCAGTTTGCTGTATGCCTACTTTACCCCTGAACTCCTTGCTGTTATTCTTTTCCCCCAACATTTTCTTCCAAGACTGCCTTCCTGCACTCCATCAGTATACTTTCAAAGTTTTTTAGAATAGTTCCCCTCCTGTCTGTCCCTCTCAAGTAAATAAAAATAAACAAAAATATTTTTAAAAAATAAAAGGGCTAGAGAGATGGCTTAGTGGTTAAGCACTTACCCGTGAAGCCTAAGGACCCCAGTTCGAGGCTCCATTCCCCGGTACTCACATAAGCCAGATGCACAAGGTGGCATATACATCTGGAGTTCATTTGCAGTGGCTGGAGTGGGCCCTGATGTGCCCATTCTCTGTCTCCCCCCCCCCCCGCCCCCACTTTCTCTGTCACTCTCAAATAAAATAAAAATAAAAATAAAATTAAAAAGAATAGTTCCCCTCTCTGGGAGAGTCTAATTGCCATATTTCTACACGCTCGTTCAGCTGGAAGCAGTAAAAGACTGACCAGTCGTCCTCTTTGCTCTAACAGCTGATAGAGTGTCTTCTTAACGGTGGGGGGAATGGGAGGGAGTCAGGTTGCTTTGTTAGTCAGTTAGGGTGACTGTGTCCCTGAAAGTAAGAAGCAGGAATGTCTTCGGGCCTATCCTTGCAGTCTCCACTTTGCTGGAGATCCCAGGATGATCTAATTTCCTATTTCTTCCCTAGATCTGTTTTTCCACTAACAACTTGGGCCCTTCCTAGGAGGAAGGTCTTTCCTAGGATTTAAATTAAACATTGTGGTTGGTCAAGTTCAGCCCCCAGCACTTGCTGTCATGGCTAGCCTCTTGCTGAGACAGCCCCTAGCCCAGACCAGTCATTGTCTCTCTGGTTCACCTGAGCCACGGGTAGGGCGGGCCCTCCACCATAAGGTTATAAGTAGATGTGGGCAAGGGGACAAGCCTCCTTTTCTTGCAGCCCATTCATTTCTTCTGGTGAGTTTCCCCTCAGCTCAGCTCAGCTGGGCCAAGCCAAGGGGTGACCCCCCACAAAACCCCTGCTTTTTACATGGGCTCTTTACCCCTCCTGAATGCCACATGGCAGGAGCTCTTTGAACTTTCTTTTCTGTCCTCTCCATGGTTTTCCCAGGCACACTATGTGGGGCTTTCAAGTCATGTGGATGTATTCATTTTCCTTCCCTTGGTTCTGTATTTCCCTAAATAAATATAATAATTTAATAATTAATTATCCTTCTGAGTCTTATTTTATTCAATTCTTTGATTAAAAATAGGCACAAATCCAGGGATTGTGGATCAAAGACTTTCCTGAACCCCTAACACCCAGTTACAAAATTACAAATTCAATGCAATCTCTATCAAGATCCCAAATAACCTTTTTGCAGGATTGGGAATGTTAATCCTAAAACTCATAAGGAATTGCAAGGGACCCAAAAAGGACAAAAACAGTCTTGGAACAACAAGGAGCACTAGAAGGATTCACATCTCCCAATTTCAGAACCTTTTACAAAGCTGCAGTAATCAAAGCAGTGTGGTACTGATATGTAAATAAACATGCAGATCAGGACTAGGAGTCCAGAAGTAAGCCTAAGTGCATACACTACAGTCAACAGATTTTGTTTTGTTTTTCGAGGTAGGGTCTCACTCTGGCCCAGGCAGACCTGGAATTCACTATGTATGTAGTCTTAGGGTGGCCTTGAACTCACGGTGGTCCTCCTACCTCTGCCTCCTGAGTGCTGGGATTAAAGGCATGTGCCACCACACCTAGCTCTCAGTCAACAGATTTTTCTTTCTCTTAAAGTTTTATTATGTAATAGGTCACACATTTAGATAAGACACCAAAACTATCAGTAACTATATATATATTTATAATATATATATATTTACAAAACCTGCAGTATATCAAAGGTGAAAATATTTTCAAGTTATATATCTGGTAAGGGACTAGTATCCAGAATATAAAAGGATTTCCCACATTCAATAACAAAAAGTGACAAATGATCCAATTAAAAATGGGCAAAGGAGTTGAATAGACATTTCCAATGAAGATGCAAATGACAGCCCAGCACAAAGATACTCAACTGCCATTGATCATTATGCCAATCAACAGCACAATGAGATGGCACTTCACACCCACTAGAATGACTATAATTTTACAAACAGAAAAGAAGTCTTGGAGAGGATGTGGAGAAATTGGGGCTTTCGTTGGAACTTGTGGGAACGAAAAATGGTGCAGCTGTTATGGAAAACAGTTTGTCAGCAACTCAGTAAATTAAACATGAAACTACAGCCCAGTAATTCCACTCCTGGCCATGTGTCAAAAAGAACTGAAAACACATGTTCAGACAAAAACATCGCACTAGGCACAACAACCAAAAGGTTGAAATAGCCCAAATGTTCCCTAGCTAATGGCTGTGTAAACAGTGTGCAGACATACAATGGAATCTCTTCAGCCGCGCAGATCAATGAAGTACTGAGAGATGTTACAACCCAGGCGGACCCTGAACGCATTATGCTAACTGGAGACACCAGACCAAAAACCGTGCTTTGTATAATTCCTTTTCTAGCCAATACCAGTATAGACAAACCAGTACCAAAGGCAGATTTGTGGTTCTCAAACAGGAAGGAGGAGTAGGAATAAGTAAGGAATTCGTTTGGGGATGATGAAATGTTCTGGAATTAATTAGTGGCAGTAGGTTCATAATATATTGAAAATGTCACTACTTAACTTTTATACATATGTTAAAATAATTCTTGAAAAGTTTTATTAAACTATAAATTATTCTTTAAATGTCATAATAATACACATTACTAGGATTAAAACTTTGGATTGGACTGGAGAGATGGCTTAGCGGTTAAGTGCTTGCCTGTAAAGCCTAAGGGCCCTGATTTAAGACCTGATTCTTCAGTACCACATAAGCCAGGTGCACATATCTGGAGTTCATTTGTAGTGGCTGGAGGCCCTCAAGAGCCCATTCTCTCTCTCTCCCCTTCTTTCTTTCTGTCTGTCACCCTCAAATAAATAAATAAAAAATAAACAAAATAAAAATTTTTTTAAATTTTTTGGATTTATAGGCATCCCAAACAGAATTTTTTTTTTCAAGTTAAGATTTCATTCTAGCCCACGCTGACCTGGAACTCAGTATGGGATCTTAAAGTCACAACAGATATCATTTCCTAATTCTATATGTTACTTGCAATTATTTTTAAATTTTTATTTATTTATTTGAGAGAGAGAGAGAAAAAGGCAGACAGAAAGAGTGAGTATGGGTGCATCAGGGCTTCCTGCCACTGTAACCTCCAGACGCATGGGCCACTTGGTACATCTGGCTTTACATGGGTCCTGGGCAATCAAACTGAGGTCTTTAGGCTTTGCAGGCAAGCTCCTTAACTGCAAAGCCATCGCTCCATCCTCTTACTTGTAATTATTGGTAATACCTCTTAGGAACCAATATTAAATACAGTGGCATCTGGTAAATGGATTATACATTCCCATGTGTTACTTTCACTATATTTCACATTGTAACTGGAGTAAAACACACATGCCATGAAAAATTGAAACATACTTCGGATATTTTAATCCTTCTGTGTCTTAACGTCTACAGACTTACAGATACGCACCCGCTTCTCTAACTCAGTCTCTCCTCCTGCCTTCTGACTGTTGAAAAGAAGCAGGAGTGATGGCTGAGGGGAGTGGCATCATGACTACCTGTCCTGACACCTCATTTCTCTCACTCCTAGGTGGTAACTTCCTCTGGAACAATGAGGTACAGTCTGAAGAGCAAAACCAGGGACGTTTAGGGAACAAAGTTGGTGCTAAGGTTAGTTCCATTGGATCACATTTCGTTGTAGATAACAAACGATGTTTGAAGTTTTATTTTGTTTTGTTTTCCAAGTAGGGTCTCACTCTAGCCCAGGCTGACCTGGAATTCACTATGTAGCCTCAGGGTGGCCTCCTGAGTGCTGGGATTAAAGGCCCGGCTCTGATGTTTGCAAAAGTTTAAAAAATAGTCTGCATATTTTTACATTAATACTGCTTGTATAATAAGTTTGTGCCTTTAAAAAAAAAAAGTCACACTGGGGCTGGAGAGATAGCTTAGCAGTGAAGGCCTTGCCAGCAAAGCCAAAGGACCCAGGTTTGATTCCCCAGGACTCATGTAGAGCTCTCTCTATCTCTCAAATAAATTAATTAAATAAAATTGTGTAAAAAAAATCACACAGTGAGCTGGGCATGGTGGCGCATGCCTTTAATTACAGCACTCAGGAGGCAGAGGTAGGAGGATTGAGGTGAGATTTCGAGGCCACCCTGAGACTATGAGAGTACATAGTGAGTTCCAGGTCTGCCTGGGCCAGAGTGAAGCCCTACCTCGAAACACAAACAAGCAAACAAAAAATTACACAGTGAGAAGAAGTGACAGAGGAGTGCTCAGCACTGAAACATCTCTATCACACCTTCCAAAGCATCATTCATTGATTGTAAGAGATCAGCAGACCTCCACGGTGTTGTGCAAAACAGCTGTCACTCATCCAAAAATAGCACTCTGTCATGTAGTTGAGTTTCTCATTACTTGGATGCCCAGGACATCCTTTGTTTCATTGTGGAAGAGGTGGCGGAAAGAACGTAAGAGCCAAAGGAAGGGTAGGACTCCTTACAACGTGCTCCTCCAGACACAAAATGGCCTGGACATCCATGACCTCGCAATGCCTGACACTACCTACACAAGACCATCATAATAGGAGAAAAAGATGATGACATCAAAATAAGAGAGAGGCTGATTGAGAGGGGGAGGGGATATGATGGAGAGTGGAGTTTCAAAGGGAAAAGTAGGGGAGGGTGCGAATTACTATGGGATATTGTTTACAATGATGGAAGTTGTCAATAAAAAAGAAAATGCTAAAAAAAAAAATCACAGATTAAACAGGGCCATTCAGTTATAAATAAGTAACAAATTACTTTCTTTTTTTTTAAATTTTTTTTGTTTATTTATTTGAAAGCGACAGAGAGAAGGAGGGAGGGAGAGAGAAAGAGAGAGAGAGAGAGAATGGGCACGCCAGAGCTTCCAGACTCTGTAAACGAACTCCAGATGCATGCGCCCCCATGTGCATCTGGCTAATGTGGGTCCTGGGGAATTGAGCCTCGAACCAGGGTCCTTAGGCTTCACAGGCAAGTGCTGAACTCCCTCTTTCTACTTTCTTTTTTAAAAATGTATTTTTTTTTTAAGAGAAAGATACAGAAAATAGAGGCAGGTACAGGGCTGGAGAGATGGCTTAGCGGTTAAGCACTTGCCTGTGAAGCCTAAGGACCCCGGTTCGAGGTTTGATTCCCCAGGACCCACCTTAGCCAGATGCACAAGGGGGCGCACACGTCTGGAGTTCATTTGCAGTGGCTGGAGGCCCTGGCGCGCCCATTCTCTCTCTCTCTACCTGCCTCTTTCTGTCTCTCTCTCAGTCACTCTCATAAAAATGAACCAAAAAATATTTTTTTAAAAAACAAACAAAAAAAAAAGGCCAGTCTGTTGGGCTTGCCTCAAAAAAAGAAGTTGGACATCTTTATAAATATTTGATACACCGAGTTCAATAAAGGCACAGGAAAAGCGTATTTTGTGGGAAGACGTGTGTGGTTGCTCTGTGGCAAGCGGAGCTGTGAAGTCAGGGAAAGCTGTCATGGACAGACCTGTGTCTGGACAACAACAAGAATAGCAGCGTTGTGTGAGAACGTCATAGAGAAAGCGCTGGGTAGTGAGTTTGGCAAAAACTGACCTATTTATTTGTCTCAGAAACTCGGTAGCAAAGTTTTCAGAGAAGTACGTGAGGGAGGGAATGAATCCAACAGAGGATTCAGGCTTTCTGCTCAATAAGACATGGAGCCAAACAGCAGGAAGGCTGAGATCTGACGTGAACAGATCACAGAGCAAAGGAGCAGAGGGCTTGCTAGTTGCTTGGGGTCACTTACTTGGTATGTTTTATACTCTAGGACATTTAGCTTTCATCTGCGATGTCTTTGAATAAAAAACTCTCCTTAATTTTCATTGAACACAAATATGAAATAGACAGTATTTTTTTTAATTCATGAGAGAGCGGGTGGAGCGCAGAACTATGATGAGAGGCATCATTCATTGATTGTAAGACATCAGCAGACCTCCACCGTGTTGTGCAAAACAGCTGTCACTCATCCAAAAATAGCACTCTGTCATGCAGTTGAGTTTCTCATTACTTGGATGCCCACGACATCCTTTGTTTCTAACACCCATTCACACCCTATATCAGTCACACCATTCACTTGTCCGATCAGAAAGAGCCTCACGGATTGCTTAGTGGTTAGGGTGCTTGCCTGCAAAGCCTAAGGACCCATCTTGGACTCTCCAGATCCCACATAAACCAGACACAAAAAAGGGGAGGCAAGCGCAAAGTCACACATGCCCACTAGGTGGCGAAAGCGTCTGACGTTCGATTGCAGTGGCTGTCTCCCTGTCTGTCTCTGTAAAATAAAAAAATAAATAAATAAATGAGAAAAATAAAATAAATTTATGAGAGAAAGAGAGAATGGGCTCGCCAGGGCTTACAGCCACTGTAAACAAACCCCAGATACATGCACCACCTTGTATATCTGGCTTTATGTGGGTACTGGGGCATCCAACCTGGGTCCTTAGGCTTTTCAGGCAAGTACTTTAGCCACTGAACCATCTCTCCGGCCCATAAATAGATGGTATTTGAAGTGTAACATACCTGAGGTATGTGGCCTTAGAGGTTCCCAAAAATGAAATCATATGGTTTCCTTGTTGTGTCCTGGGGTTGGAGGTGGGCTAGGATGAGGGTGGGAAGCAAGAATGGGGAAGCCAGCTCATGGTCAGGAAGCCAGGGGCAGTTGAGAACATCTGTGGAGGGGCGGGGGAGGAAACTGCCTGCTAACTTCTTACTTTACCAATCCATCATGTTGTTAACTAAGTCTGGGATTATTGGTTAAAATTAGGAATGTCAGGGACTGGAAAGATGGCTTAGTGGTTAAACACTTGCCTGTGAAGCCTAAGGACCCTGGTTCGAGGCTCGGTTCCCCAGGACCCACGTTAGCCAGATGCACAAGGGGGCGCACGCGTCTGGAGTTCGTTTGCAGAGGCTGGAAGCCCTGGCGCGCCCATTCTCTGTCTGTCTACATCTGCCTCTTTCTCTCTCTGTCTGTCGCTCTCAAATAAATAAATAAGGGCTGGAGAGATGGCTTAGCGCTTAAGCGCTTGCCTGTGAAGCCTAAGGACCCCGGTTCGAGGCTCGGTTCCCCAGGTCCCACGTTAGCCAGATGCACAAGGGGGCGCACGCGTCTGGAGTTCGTTTGCAGAGGCTGGAAGCCCTGGCGCGCCCATTCTCTCTCTCTCCCTCTATCTGTCTTTCTCTCTGTGTCTGTCACTCTCAAATAAATAAAAAATGAACAAAAAAAATATAAAAAATAAAAATAAATAAATAAATAAAAATAAAAACAAAAAAAGTTTTTTTAATTAGGATGCCTGTCATCCCTTCAGTCTGCACATGACTCAAAATATATGGAGACACTGCTGATGGTCACTGTGGTAGCTTGAATGGGCGTCCCCAGTGGCTCAGTTTTATTAAGACTTCTTGGATATATATATGATGCATATATAAGCAAGGTGGTCTGTTTCCTTGCCTCACAGTAATATTACAATACATTTTCGAATGTATGGTCCATTTCACTCAATATTTGAGTAGTAGGAATATTGGTTACCCTGTGTGACATACAGAATAAGGAAGTCACAATAAGAAATAGTCATTACCAAGATTATACTAGATGATTGATTGCTCCAGAACCTTTCAGGCTCCAGTATTTTGAAATGTAGGTTGGATATCACATGCGGTAAATTCAGCCCTCCAGCGATGACATCACGGTATTTGAATATCACACCCAGCTGGAAGCCAGAATGTTCTAGGAGTTCTCCTCCCACTGCCTCACCAGCCTAGTCTTGTGATCCTCACCGCGGTGTCACGTGAGCAGTAGTGAAGAATTCTGAAATACATGGCTGAGGTTCATGCCAAACCTGGCATCGCGGGATGTCAGCCTCAGCTAGAACCCGGATGATTCTGGTATGCAAGCACAGCGGAGATCCATGCCCCACCCTTTGCCACACAACAGTGGCACATGCTCCTTCCAGACAGTGTGACCGTTGCAGTCAGGTTCCCATTGCTGGCGGAAATCACCTGACCAAGAGCAGCTTGTGGGGGGGGGGAGGAAGGTTTATTTTGGCTTACAGGCTTTGTAAGGGGAAGCTCTGTGATGGCAGGGAGAACAATGGCATGAGCAGAGGGTGGGCATCATCCCCTGGCCAACATCAGGTGGACAATAACAACAGGACAGTGTGCCAAACACTGGCAAGGGGAAACTGGCTATAATACCCATAAGCCCACCCTGACAATACACTGCCTCCAAGAGGTGTTAATTCCCAAATCTCCATCAGCTGGGAACCTAGCATTCAGAACACCTAAATTTATGGGGGAACACCCGAAACAAACCACCACACTGACCCACCAGATTGTTCAGACCAAGGTTTCCAATGCACATTTTTTTTCAAGCACCCCCAAATACTTTGAGAAGAGTTATTTGCTCACATCACTATGAGATTACAAATCATTATATCTGCCTAAGTTTCCTGGGGACCACTGGCAGTTACCTTACAAATTTTATCAAGCATGTGTGAGAAGTTTAATTCCATGTATTTGCTTGTGTGTGTGTGTGTGTGTGTGTGTGTTATGTGTGTGCATTTCCCTATGAGGTCACCTACAAGGGGGTTGCTTGCCTACAGTGGCCAAAACAGAACACTGGGCATCCCACTCCATCTCTCCCCCCACTCTCATTTCGAGCCAGAGCCTCTTTTTATTTTATTTTATTTTAATTTATTTATTTGATAGTGACAGAGAGGAAGAGGCAGAGAGAGAGAGAATGGGCACACCAGGGCCTCCAGCCACTGCAAACGAACTCCAGATGCATGCGCCACCTTGTGCATCAGGCTTACGTGGGTCCTGGGGAATCAAGCCTCGAACCAGGGTCCTTAGGCTTCACAGGCAAGCGCTTAACCACTAAGCCATCCCAGAGCCTCTTCTTGATACTGGAACTTGTAGTTTTTCATGAACCCACGTGATTGCCTGCTCCCTGCCCTCCTTTGCAGGACTAGGGTTACTAGGGTGGCCATGCCCAGCTGTTTACATGGAATGGAGATTCAAACTTGGGGGTTCAAGTCCCCTTATATTTGCATGGAAAGTTCACTTAACTACTGTACCATCTCTCCAGCCAAGAAGTTTAACTTCTTTTAAAACACCATGCTATTTAGGGGTTTTCACTAACTTAGATAACTTTACCCAAATCATACCAAACTTATGAAGCTGAAAAATAAAGCATTTTTGTAGAACAAGCAGAATACTTTTATCAGAGATACTTTAAATGTTTATGATAGTCTAAAACAAAAAGTAAAATTTAAAAGCCAGGTGTGGTGGTACACACCTTTAATCCCAGCACTGGGGAGGCAGAGGTAGGAGGATCACCATGAGTTTGAGGCCAACCTGAGACTAAATAGTGAATTCCACGTCAGCCTGGGCTAGAGCAAAACCCTACCTTGAAAAAATAAAATAAAATACAATTTTAAAAACATGAATAATGCAGAGAAGACATTGTTTTGGGATAAGATATAAGTAAAAATTTTTTTTTTAATTTTATTTATTTATTTGAGAGCGACAGACACAGAGAGAAGGACAGAGAGAGGGAGAGAGAGAGAATGGGCGCGCCAGGGCTTCCAGCCTCTGCAAACGAACTCCAGACGCGTGCGCCCCCTTGTGCATCTGGCTAACGTGGGACCTGGGGAACCGAGCCTCGAACCGGGGTTCTTAGGCTTCACAGGCAAGCGCTTAACCGCTAAGCCATCTCTCCAGCCCATAAGTAAAAATTTTTAATGGATCATCCTGCTTAATTAAAATAACCAAAAATTCTAGAGAAAATATAAAATATGTTTCCTACAAAGCACTGATGAACAGACAGAATTTCAGGATTAGGAGGCTAAAAATCTAGGTTAAAAAAAAAAAAGAGAAAGATAAGCAAAACACGGAGCTCTTGTCCTGAGAGTATTGGCCATAAACACACATTGTCCCTTTTCTTGGCTCCGGAAGACAGAATAGAGAGGCAGAAACCTATGGCATGCTCAAGGTGAAGAGATTTCACCTAAGTGAAGCTGGACCCTACAAACACTATACCTTTAGGGCAGTGGCAAGCAAAGGAAACAGCCAATGGGCTCCATTGTCAGGATCCACACACACACACACAGCACAAATGTTTTGGAGCTTCTAAGAAGATGGAACCACAAGCCAGGATGGCTATGAAACTATAGATTGACAAATACAGAAAAAGAAATAGAAAATCTGAATAGTCCATTATTGATTTAAAGACCCTCTTCCCACAAAGACACCTCTAGGCCTACATATTTTTTAAATGTATTTTATTTATTTATTGAAAAGAGAAAGAGACAGAGAGAGAGAGAATGGGTGCTCCAGGGCCTCTAGCCACTGCAGACCAACTCCAGATGTGTGCATCCCCTTGTGCATCTGGCTTACATGGGGCCTGGAGAGTCAAACCAGGATCCTTTGGCTTTGCAGGCAAACACCTTAACCGCTAAGCCATCTCTCCAGCCCCTATTATTTGAGAGAGAGAGAGAGAATGGGTGCGGCAGGGCCTTTCAGTGGCTTTGAATGAACTCCAGACCCGTGCCCCCCCCACCTTGTGCGCATGTGCAACAGTGCATGCTTATGTCACTTGGGAATCTGGCTACTTGGGACCTGGAGATGCAAACAAGCATTCTTAGGCTGTGCCGGCAAGTGCCTTAACCGCGAAGCCATCTCTCCAGCCCCCTACATATTTTTTTCCATTGGTGATTCTATTAGTCAAGGAAGACTCCTTGTTTTTTCTGCACGAACGTATATGTCTGTGTGGCACGCATAGTTGCACATGTGTGCATGCATGCAGATGCCAAAGGTTGACACCGAGTGTCTTCCTTGATCCTTCTTACCCTTATTTAGCGAGGTTGGGCATGGGACTTGAACCCAAAGCTTGTGGATTTGGCTAATCTATCTAGCTAGCTAGCTTGCCCAGGGGAGCTCTTGTCTCTGCCTCCCAAGCACTAGGATTCCAGGCAAGCAGCCACATTTGCTTGGCATGTGTGTGGGTGCCGGGGTCTGAACTCCGGTACCTCATGCTTGTACACCAAGAACTTTATTCACAGAGTCATCTCCCCAGGCCTAAGATTATCTTTTTTTTTTTTTTAAAGGAAAAGGCTTTTTAAAAATTTTACTTATTTGTTTATTTGAGAGTGACAGACAGAGAGAGAGAGGTAGAATGGGCACGCCAGGGCCTCCAGCCACTCAAACGAACTCCAGATGCATCTGGCTAACGTGGGTCCTGGGGAATCGAGCCTTGAACCGGGGTCCTTAGGCTTCTCAGGCAAGCACTTAACTGCTAAGCCATCTCTCCAGCTCAGGACTGTCTTTTCTGACAGATATCTGAACAGCATAAGTGTTCAGGAAATTATATGCAGAAATTCCCATGAGTGACATATTCATACAATTTCAATATAATATTTCTCTCACCGGGCGTGGTGGTCCACGTCTTTAACCCCAACACTGGGGAGGCAGAGGTAGGAGGATCGCCATGAGTTCAAGGCCACCCTGAGACTCCATAGTAAATTCCAGGTCAGCCTGAACTAGAGTGAGACCTTACCTCGAGAAACCAAAAAATAAGATAAAATAAAATAAGCATTTCTCTAAATCACACTACCTTCAACAATGCTAGCTAGTACTTACCACTTACATTATATTGGGTAATTCTGCAACAATTTGGAACAAATTGAAGACTTTCTCCAATTTTGACTAGTCTTTTTTGGGGGAGGGGGTTGTTTTTGTTTTTTCTTTTTTTTTTTTAATTTTGTTTTAAGGTAGGGTCTCGCGCTAGCCAAGGCTGACCTACCATTTACTATGGAGTCTCAGAGTGGCCTCGAACTCACAGCGATCCTCCTACCTCTGCCTCCCAAGTGCTGGGATTAAAGGCGTGCACCACCAAGCCCAACTCTCTGTTCTATATTTCACACATATTGTTTGCCATTGTTGTTATTGTGACATTTAAGGTTTGCTCATTTTAGAAAGTGTCACAAAACATACAAAATATCAAATAATAACTTATTCTCAGGAATCAAAAGTTACAGTACATCTGTGACTGCAGAATGATGGCAAGCATTTTGACCTAGGCAAATAATGACTTAGTAGCATTAAACATTCTCATGACAATTTTTAATCATTCTGCTTTGTTGGTAATAAAAATTGTTCATATCAATTTTCCTGTGATGCATCCAGTGACATTTTATATCACATCAAATTATTAAAAATTATGCTGATTCACGATTCTAGGTTGTTTTCTAACACTGTAGGGTTTAATGTTATTTAGCACACTATCCTCTTTTCCATTAATTACATTGCTCTTTAAAATAGAGCTAAGGGCGGGGCGTGGTGATGCATGCCTTTAATCCAGGGAGGCAGAGGTAGGAGAATCACCATGAGTTCGAGGCAACCCTGAAACTACATAGTTAATTCCAAGTCAGCCTGGACCAGAGTGGGACCTTACCTTGAAAAATCAAAAAAATAAAAAGAGCTAAGGGGCTGAGGAGATGGCCTAGCGGTTAAGGCGCTTTCTTGCTAAGCCCCAGAATTCCTGTTGGAAACCTTGGGATCTCCTCCTGTGTAGCCAGACGCAACAGTGACGCAAATGTGCAATACCTTTCATGCCCACAAGGGGGCGCACGTGTCTGAAGTTCGTTCACAGCTGCAGACCTATTCTCTCTGCCTCTCTCTCTCTCTCTCAATTAAAAAAAAAAAAAAAAAAAAAACCACAAAAATTGAGCTAAAGAGCTTGGCATGGCAGTGCATGCCCATAATCCCAGCACTTGGGAGGCTAAGGCAAGAGGCTCAGAGTTTAGGACAGGCTAGACTTCACATGGACAATGTAGAGGCCAGGTGAAACTATTCAACGAAGGTCCGTAAAAATTCGGGGATTGGGGTGTTTGAAAATGGCTCAGCAGGTAAGAGCATTTACTAGGCAAGCATGAGGGGTTGATCAGCACTGAGTTTGGCTCAGCAGCATCCACATAAAAATTTGGGCATAGCCACGCGTAACCCCAGTGGGGTGTGGGTACAGAGACCAGATAATGGGGCTCACTGGTCCTGGGTTGAGTGAAAGACGGAAGTCTCAAGGAAACACAGGGACAAAGGGAAAGAGGAGACCCCCCCCCCCAACATTCTCCTCTGGCCTCCTCTGGCATGTGCACACATGCATACACACAACATGCATACTACACACACACCAAAAATCAGAGTTGTAGGGAGGGAAGGAGAGAGGGAGGGGAGGGAGAGAAAAGTATAGATGTGAGGCCAGTAAATAGCCCCCTCGAGCTATTTTTCAAATAAATTCTTTTTTTCTTTCTTTCTTTTTTTTTTTTTTTTTTTTTTGGTTTTTCGAGGTAGGGTCTGGTTCTAGCCCAGGCTGACCTGGAATTCACTATGTAGTCTCAGGGTGGTCTTGAACTCATGGCAATCCTACCTCTGCCTCCCAAGTGCGCCTGGCACAAATAAATTCTTATTGTTATGCAGATTAGATTAGGGACTCCTGGCTGGTAAGGCATCTCCACAAAATTATACTAAAAAATTAATGTTTGATTAAATCATCTTAGAGTCATCATCTGTTGACTATAATATAGGGAGTTTCATCAATTCGATGATGTGGCTGAGTCTTTCCTAAGCCTTTCATGCATCTGTGAACTCATTTAATCTTTACAATGGCCCAATTCGATAGCTAGGATTATTCCCACTTAATGGCATTGTAACTAGCTAGCAAACGATTGTGCCAAATTTCATGAACAACCAGACTTACGTGACCTCAGAGGCTTTTCAAAATCTTGGCAAGACTTTTGCATGCAGATGAACATAAGCTGTCTCGAGCAGATAGGATGCCAAGGTCAGATATTGGAACTGTGATCTCCCACACGTGTGTGCTCCATTTTAAGTTTTTTACTTTCTGTGAGTAATAACAGGCTATAATTCTGCCCATTATGTGTGTGAATAGGCGCATGCACGCACACGCGCATGCGCACGCACATACACACACACACACACACACACACACACACACAAACCTTTTTTAATACATGCCTTTCTGTGGTAAAGGACAAAAGAAGGGCATTTTCGAGAGGATGGCATACTTAATGACCCGGGTGCAGAGAAGCATTGCTGCTATTAATAGAGAAAAGAGTATGGCTGCTGAGGAGAGCCGTAATGAATAGAAACGAGCCACTAGCAAGAAGTCATAAATCTATTATTAGAAGCGTAATAGAACTTCAACAAGGCAAATGCTGCAACATTCCTAGGAAAGTACATAGTTATGTGAGGGAGATAATTCTGCCTATCCATAATAGGCAAATCAGGAGACAGAAACCACACAGTTAACTGAACAAGGAACATTTACCACAAAGAATTGTGTGCGGCTGGAGAGTGGCTTTGCAGTTAAGCTGCTCGCCTGAAAAGCCAAAGGATCCAGGTTCAATTCCCCAGGACCCATGTGAGCCAGATACACAAGGTGATGCATGTGTCTGGAGTTTATTTGCAGTGGCTGGAGGCCCTAGTGTGCCAATTTTCTCTCTCCCTCTCCCTCCCTCTCTCTCCCTCTCTCAAATAAATAAATGCAAATTTTTGTTTGTTTGTTTGTTTATTTGAGAGAGACAGAGAGGGACAGAAAGAGGCAGTTAGAGAGAGGGAGAGAGAATGGGCGCACCAGGGCCTCCAGCCACTGCAAACGAACTCCAGACGCGTGCGCCCCCTTGTGCATCTGGCTAACGTGGGTCCTGGGGAATCGAGCCTCGAACCAGGGTCCTTAGGCTTCACAGGCAAGCGATTAACCACTAAGCCATCTCTCCAGCCCAAATGCAAATTTTTTAAAGAATTGTGGGAGGCAACAGAAGGCTGGATTCGCGTGGACGGGCTGGTTGTCAGGGCTTGAGTGTTGGATTTGCCTCGCCCTACTTCGGATGATAGGTTAGTTACTGTTTAATGGCTGCTAGAGAGGAACCCCGTGGGGTAGAGACAAAGAACGCATTCTATAGAGTTATCTGTACAGTTATCATGTTTGGGTCAGTTGCTCCTCAAGTCCCATAGGAACTATGCAAAGGATCCCAGGAGAGGAAGTGGTACACACTGAGCTGGGGAATCCAGTCCTTTCAGCCAGAGTCCTCAAGGTTGCTCCCCGCAGACACAACCCAGGTAAACCGTTGGGCAGGGACACTGAGGCCCAGTGACCGAGTGCTTCTCCCCTTCTTCCTGCAATGTCTCCATGGCCCTCCATTGATAAAGCTTGACGGTGGCACCTAGCAAAGGAGGGACGGGCCCATGTCTGTTTCAGAGTAGGTAATGAGGATTAGCTTTGGAGAAGCACTAAATTAGAAACTAGGGCTGGAGAGATGGCTTGCCTGCAAAGCCTAAGGACCCATGTTTGATCTCTCTCCAGATCCCATGTGTAGCAGACAGCTTCAGGTTCACTGAGGTGAACTTCCAGACCAAGCACAGTTATGGAAGAAGGGATTTATTGAAGCTTACAGTTCCATAACTGGCAGAAGAAGCTGGCCTGCCTTCACAGGACCAAGCAGAGAGAGAGAAGCACAAGCCTAACAGCCAAAAGCCATGGCACACTTCAGGAACTCCAGCTAGGCACACTTTGCATATCTTTAGATTGAAATTTGAAACCCACCACCACACCTTAAGATCCACCCAGTGACACTGCCTCCAGCCAGGTGGCTGCAGATACAAACTACAAATAAAAAAACTGAATATATTGGGGGCCATTTATTCAAGCCACCACACCATGTAAGTCAGATGCACAAAGGTTTCAAGCTCAAGGTCAAACATGTGCACTAGGTGGTGCAAGTGTCTGGGGTTCCATTACAGTGGCTGAGGCCCTGGCACACCAATTCTCTCTCTGTCTCTGTCTCTCATGCTCATTCGCACTCCCTAAAATTAAAAAATAAATAAAAAATAATTGTTAAAATATGACCTCCTTGGAAAATACTTAGTAGCAGAGGCCAGTAAGTTAAAAAGGAGATGTAAAGGGAAGAGAAAGGAAGGGATTAGGGTACTTAATAGGTTGATATTGTATATATGTAAGTACAATGATTGAGATGGGAAGGTAATATGATAGAGAATGGAATTTCAAGGGGGAAAGCTGGGGGGGGAGAGGGAAGGAATTACCATGGGATTTTTTTTTATAATCATGGCAAATGTTAATAAAAATTAAAAAAATATGACCTTCTTCAATGGTCAGTGCACCCTAAATAATGTGTTAAAATTTCTGGACTGCACATTACACTGGTTATAACAGTAAGCATTTTCAGATATTAGTTCAGTTAGGTTTCTAAACATTTATTGAATATGTTGGTGGTGTGTGGTGGTTTGAATAGATGGCCCCCAATATATTCAGTTCTTATTGTTTGTAGTTTGCATCTGCTGGCTACCTGGCTGGAGGCAATGTCACTGGGTAGATCTTAAGGTGTAGTGGTGGGTTTCAGATTTCAATCTAAAGATATGCAAAGTGTGCCTAGCTGGAGTTCCTGAAGTGTGCCGTGGCTTTTGACCTTTCGGCTTGTGCTTCTCTCTGTCTGCTTGGGCCTGTGAAGGCAGGCCAGCTTCTTCTGCCATTATGGAACTTCCCCTCGGTCTGTAAACTTCAATAAATCCCTTCCTCCATAACTGTGCCTGGTCTGGAAGTTTATCTCAGCAAACCTGAATCTGTCTGCTACATGGTGCCAATTTAAAAATGCAGTAAGGCTGGGCATGGTAGCAGTCAGGTTTGCATTGCTGGTAGAAATTACCCAACCAAGAGCAGCTCCTGGGAAAAAGAGGCTTATTTTGGCTTAAAGGCTCAAGGGGAAGCTCCATGATGGCAGGGGAAAATGATGGCACGAGCAGAGGGTGGACACACTGCCCATGGCCATTTCCAAAACACAAGACCGTGTTGCAAACTCAATGACCCTCTCTTTCTTGCATTTCTTATACTCCACGATACCAGGTAGGATGCCAATTTGTTAATCCAGAGAGAAATAGAGCAGACTTTGAAGAACAGGACACTCCTTGAGCACTCAGGTCTCTCCAAAAGAGTCTACATTCTTCATGTTGCTTTAGTGCAGGTCAGCTGGCCCAGTCTCAAGGGTTGTAATCTCTCAGTTGCAGCTGAACAGACAGCAGTTCACCCAAAGATTTTTCTTTCTGTGCCATATCCCTCTGCTCACACCAGTTCATTTTTACACAAAGCAACCCTGCACAACTTCTCAGGACATGAGCATAAGAGCAAGCTTCCCACACAAACTGTTAGCCCAGCCCAGGCAAAGCTGTTTCTCACCCTCATAAGCCAAACCTCACAGTCCATAGTTCTTACTGCATTCAGGCCTTTCAACTCTGACCAGAATAGTCCATCAAGCTATACTTACTGAACTGCAAGGCATCCCTTAGGCCAAAGTTTCAAATCTACATTCCTCTTGAAAATCAGCTCCAAAAGGTCAAAGCCACATAGTCAAGGGTCTAGCAGCAACCCCACTCCTGGTACCCCTTTACTATTGCAGTCAGGTTTGCATTACTGGTATAAATCACCCAACCAAGAGCAGCTCCTGGGAAAAAGAGGTTTATTTTGGCTTAAAGGCTCAAGGGGAAACTCCATGATGGCAGGGGAAAATGATGGCATGAGCAAAGGGTGGACATCATCCCCTGGCCAACATCAGGTGAACAACAGGAACAGGAGAGTGCACCAAACACTGGCAAGAGGAAACTAGCCATAACACCCATAAGACACTCTCTCATGGAGGCATAATTCCCAAATCTCCATCAGCTGGGAACCTAGCATTCAGAACACCTAAGTTTATGGAGGACACCTGAATCAAACCACCACAGTGCCCACCAACAGAAAATAACAAACTATGTCACGTTGGTACAATGATCTACCAATCATCCTTAAAAAAGAAACAACTGGGGCTAGAAAGATGGCTTAGCAGTTAAGGTATTTGCCTATGAAGCCTAAGGACCCAGCTTCAATTCCCCAGAACCCATGTAAGCCAGATGCACAAGGTGGTCCATGCCTCTGGAGATGGTTTGCAGTGGCTGGAGGCCTTGGCATGCTCATTCATCCTTTCTTTCTCTCTCAAATAAATAAGTAATCATAATTTTAAAAAATTTTTTTATTTATTTTGGGCTGGAGAGATGGCTTAGTGGTTAAGCGCTTGCCTGTGAAGCCTAAGGACCCCAGTTCGAGGCTCGGTTCCCCAGGTCCCACGTTAGCCAGATGCACAAGGGGGCGCACGTGTCTGGAGTTCATTTGCAGAGGCTGGAAGCCCTGGCGCGCCCGTTCTCTCTCTCTCCCTCTATCTGTCTTTCTCTCTGTGTCTGTCGCTCTCAAATAAATAAATAATGACCAAAAAAAATTTTTTTAATTTTTTTTTATTTATTTGTTAATTTATTTGAGAGTGACAGAGAGAGAAAGAGGCAGAGAGAGAGAGAATAGACATGCCAGGGCTTCCAGCCACTGCAAATAAACTCCAGATGCATGCGCCCCCTTGTGCATCTGGCTAACGTGGGTCCTGGGGAATCAAACCTTGAACTGGGGTCCTTAGGCTCCTCAGGAAAGTGCTTAACTGCTAAGCCATCTCTCCAGCCCAATAATCATAAATTTTATTAAAAATAAGAAGATCCCAGCACTTGGGAGGCAGAGGTAGGTGGATAGCCATGAGTTCAAGGCCACCCTGAGATTATAGTGAATTCCAGGTCAGCCTGGGCTAGAGTGAAACCCTACCTCAGAAAAAGAAGAAGGAGGAGGAGAAGGAGAAACAACTGGGCTCGAAACATGGCTCAACAGTTAAAGGCTCTTTCTTGAAAAACCTGCTGCCCAGGTTTGAGTCCCAAGTACCCATGTAAAGCCAGATGCCACGAAGAAAGACATGGGTCTAAAATTCGTCTGCAGTGGCAAGATGCCCTGGCCCACTGACTCTCTCTCTTTCAAATAAACATTAAAAACAAGAAGAAACAACTACTGATTTGCACAATAGAAATAATGAGTGGATGAAATAAAACCCAAATGAGAACATGCTCTGTATGTATATTTCTGAGTGTGTCTATTGTTCTGAAATTCAAGACCCATCAAGAGCTGGGTGTGGTGGTGCCTGAGTAGTCTGCACAACTTGGGAGGCACGGGAGGGAAGATCACCTGAGCCCACAAGCTTGAGGCTAGCCTGGGCAACATACTGAGACCCCCCCCATACTGAAACAGAACAAAAGAAAAGATCAAGCCGAGCGTGGTGGCGCACGCCTTGAATCCCAGCATTTGGGAGGCAGAGGTAGGAGGAGTGCCATAAATTTGAGGCCACCCTGAGACTACATAGTTAATTCCAGGTCAGCCTGAGCCAGAGTGAGACCCTACCTTGAAAAAACAAAAAACTCATTAATTTTAAAAAGAGACCAAGGGCTGGAGAGATGGCTTAGCGGTTAAGCTCTTGCCTGTGAAGTCTAAGGACCACGGTTCAAGGCTTGATTCTCCATGACCCATGTTAACCAGGGGGCGCATGCATCTGGAGTTCGTTTGCAGTGGCTGGAGGCCCTGGTGCGCCCATTCTCTCTATTTCTCGTTATCTGCCTCTTTCTCTGTCACTGTCAAATAAATAAATAAAAATAAAAACAAAATATTATTTTTAAAAAAGAGAGATAAAGCCAGGTGTGGTGGTGCATGCCTTTAATCCCAGCACTCGGGAGGCAGAAGTAGGAGGATCACTGTGAGTTCAAGGCCACCCTGAGACTAAATAATGAATTCCAGGTTAGCCTGGGCTAGAGCAAGACCCTACCTCAAAGAACCAAAAACAAACAAACAAAAAAAAGATAGAGACAGAGAGATCAAATGAATCTATGGTGCCAGATGTCAAAATGATCATTAGCTTTGAAAGCCAGGCGTGGTGTCGCACGCCTTAAATCCCAGTACTCAGGAGGCAGAGGTAGGAGGATCGCCGTAAGTTCGAGGCCACCCTGAGACTCCATAGTGAATTCCAGATCAGCCTGGGCTAGAGTGAGACCCTACTTCATTAAAAAAAAAAAAAAAAAAAAAAAAAATCATTAGCTTTGAAAGGATAAGAACCATAGCAGGCAAGGAAGTACTTTTTGTTGTTGTTGTTGTTTCCAGGTAGGGTCTTGCTGTAGCCCAGACTGATCTGGAATTCGCTATGTAGTCTCAGGGTAGCCTCAAACTCACAGCGATCCTCCTACTTCTGCCTCCCCAGAGCTGGGATTAAAGGCGTGCGTCACCACGCCCGGCAGTGGAAGTACTTTTTGAGTTGATGGAATAATGTCTGTATCTTCACTGGTCATGTTTAGATGCATGTGTAAGTATGTAAAAACTAATCTTTGGAGCTGGTTGTGGTGGTACATGCCTTTAATCCCAGAACTCGGGAGGCAGGAATAGAAGGATTACTGTGAGTTGGAGGCCAGCCTGAGACTACATAGTGAATTTCAGGTTAGCCTGGACTAAAGAGCAAAACCTTACCTCAGAAAACAAACAGAAATAAATAATAAGGGCTGGAGAGCTGGCTTAGGAGTTAAAGGACGTCCCTGGGAAACCTGAGGACCCATGTTCCATCTCTCCAGGTCCCACTAAGCCAAACACACAAAGGTAAGGCAAACACAAGGTCGCACATGCCCACTAGGTGGCACAAGAGTCTGGATTTCGATTGCAGTGGCTGAGCAACCGCCCCCCCTTCTCATTTTCTCTAAAATAATAATAATAATAATTACCCTTAGGGTAGAACACAGGACTTCATTCAAGCTAGGCAAGTGGACTACCTCTGGGCTACATGCACAGCCATACAGGTAATTTCTTGCCTTTTTTCAGGTGCATAGAAAAACATGAGTGGAATTGATTGTTGAAAATGGCCTATACAATCTTAGAAGTACCCATGATAGCCTCTCCCCACATCTCCCCATCAAATCCTTTAGCCTATAAATGCAAGCTAAGCATTTATGGAAACAATCATATTTGCTACCACACAAATGAAGCAGACAAAAAAAATTTCTTTCCATTTCTTCCCTTGGGGAAATTCTCAGCCACAAACTTACAACATCCCCTGTGGGAAAGATAAGCCAAGGTGAGTAGAGGGAGTTTTTCAAGTGGCATTTACGATGGACTCCCTTGCTAGTGGTGACAGAAATGATGGAGGAGATCATTTCTCAAATAACTGTGGTTTCCAGGGCAGAGAAACCCGTTAAAAGGAGACGGGGGGTCAAAGGAGGTGAGACACATTAATATTTTATTTTTTATTTTTTATTTTTTGGTTTTTCAAGGTAGAGTCTCACTCTGGCTCAGGCTGACCTGGAATTCACTATGTATTCTCAGGGTGGCCTCGAACTCACGGTGATCCTCCTACCTCTGCCTCCCAAGTGCTGGGATTAAAGGCGTGCGCCACCACGGCTGGCGAGTCCACATTAATATTTTAAGTAACACGTGAAGACAAATGGAGGGGCCAGGAAGAGATTAGCCCACAGAACACCATGGCAGGAACATCTGAATCATCATAAACTTTACAGTATATTCAAGCTCCACACCTTACGCAGTCTCTTTCCCTTAAAAATTCTACTTGTGGGCTGGAGAGATGGCGTAGCGGTTAAGCGCTGGTCTGTGAAGCCTAAGGATCCCGGTTCGAGGCTCAATTCCCCAGGACCCACGTTAGCCAGATGCACAAGGGGGTGCACGTGTCTGGAGTTTGTTTGCAGAGGCTGGAAGCCCTGGCGTGCCCATTCTCTCTCTCTCCCTCTATCTGCCTCTTTCTCTCTCTGTCACTCTCAAATAAATAAATAAAAGTCTTTAAAAGAAAAAATTCTATGTGTTTGGGGAACTATGCAGGTTCTGGAAAGTGGCTGGATAGTTCCTTCCAAAGCTAAAAATAAATAAATAAATAAAAATAAAAAATTTAAAAACAAAACGGAGCTGCTAGGTAATATAGTAATGACATTCTTTGTGTCATTCATGGTGCACCAGAAAGTAAAGGGATTTTCACCCAGGAATGTGCTTGTGGTGGTCATGGCAGCCTGATGCGTAATTATTCAACATTGGAAACTACCCAGGTATTTTCAATTGATGAATGGTTAAACTATGATGTATCCATACCATGGAATACTTCCCAACAATAAGGAAGATGAACTCTTTGACGTATCAACTTGGCTGGACATCAACCGAATTATGCTGGGTAAAATAACTAAATAAATAAATCAGCAAACAAACAAACCATTCCAGAACCCTAGGATCCACTGCCCTGGAGCGTACTCATCAAGAGCGAGTAGGCCAGAGCTCCCAGTTCCTTCCCCACCTCCCAGTTCCCCCTGGTCCTTGTACCCCCGCTTCTGGCTTGCGGCTGCCTGGACCCTGTGGGCTTGCTGTCGAAACAGGCCTGTTGTTCCAGCTTCCTGACTGAGCTGCCGCTGGGTCCCCACCTCTTGGATCCCGGGCTCCAGAAGGTGTGTGCAAGAAGTGAGCTGCCCGTTTCTTTCCCACCTCCCTGTTCCCTGGTCCCAGTAACTCTGCTGCTGCCTTGGGGTGGCCTGGTCCCTGCCTGTGCTGTGGCAGCAGACACGATGCAAAATAACACAACAGAAAACAAAACTCAAATAGCGCTTTTCAAAAACCTCTACAGAACCCCTCACTAGCAGGGTCATTCATGTGGAAGACGGAACCTCTGAGCTAGAGGACAAGACAGAAGCAATTCATAGGGAGTCCAGAAGCTTTGCTGAGTTAAAAAAGAAAAAAAGCATGCAGAGTATGAGGAAACTGTGGGATACCCTAAAATGATCAAATATCTGGATCATGGGTATACCAGAAGGGGAAGAGATCCAGACCAGAGGCATAGAGAACATATTCAACAAAATTATTGGAGAAAATTTTCTTAGTCTCACAAAACAGAGGCCCATCCAGATACAAGAAGGCCACAGAACACCATGGCAGGATCAAAGAAGAAACTCTCTGAGGCACATCATAGTTAAAACTCTTAACAATGAAAACACAACTAAACCCAAAATGAACTGGTACCATAGGAACCTTTCTTCTTGAAGGTAGACTAAAAGCTTTAACTCTCAACAGGAATATAGGGAGAGTGCTAGAAAAGAAAAGCCCTGGATAGGGTGGGATAAAGCCTAACCCTAAAAAACTTTGGCTCTTTGGGCTGGAGAGGTGGCTTGGAGGTTAAGCGCTTGCCTGTGAAGCTGAAGGACCCCGGTTCAAGGCTCAATTTCCCAGGACCCACATTAGCCAGATGCACAAGGGGGTGCACATGTCTGGAGTTCGTTTGCAGTGGCTGGAAGCCCTGGCATGCCCATTGTCTCTCTCTCGCTCGCTCGCTCTCGCTCTCGCTGTCTGTCTCTTTCTCTCTCTGTCTGACACTCTCAAATAAATAAATAAATAAAAATGAGCAAAATCTTAAAAAAAAGACATGCTAAAAAAAAAAAATGTTGGCTCTGATCTGTAACATGCAGTACCAGAAATAGGTGCTAAAACACACTGTGCTGTCTCTCAGAGAGACCTTCGAGGTCCCCAAAACAAGACAGGCTTCTGTCAAAGCACTTGATCACCTACCTGAGGTGAAAGGAAAGACCCTATTTCTGAAGACACAATATCCTGCTGGTATATAACATGGAGAGACCTTCCTGGAATCCAGAAGAGACCCAGTCCCCAGACAGCCCATCTAGTTCTGGAAAGTACTGCATGAGCTACTGGTAGAAAGTGGCCAACAAACACTGTGAGCAATCAGGGGTCTGAGCTACTCAGAAGCAGTCTGACAAGAAGCACACACCAGTGCAATGGTGGCTCACAGCCTCTGTGGGTAACCAATGGCTTTCTGATTGGCTAAGAGATCTGCTCAGTGGAAAGGAACCTGTATCTGGAACTGGGAACCAGGTTTGAATCCTATGGAGACAAAGATCATACTCTCTGATGTCAAGGTCCCACTAGTCTTTGACTAACAGAGGGGCTGCACCCATCTATCTCTCCAAAAATTAATAATGCTTACCCAATTTAATCTATGCTGACTTTACTCTCCGTTGGAGAATCTGTTTTTCTTTTTCTGAAGGTAGAAAGACCTAAGGAGATAAACCACCCCTCATATCTCAGCCAAGGCCCAGGTGAAACCCCAGAGGAAGTGGGGAGATGAGCAAACGTGCTGCTTCCATGGTGAGCCTGACAAGCAGGAACAGGGGGAAGAAGACAGATGCTGAGGATACTCAGCACATTCCAAAGCAGAGAGCCAGAGGATTCTAAGAGCTCATCAGTGAAGTAGACTCAAAGCAACCCGTCCAGGCTTGGGGAATTTTGTGGAAGAGGGAGCAGCAAGATTGTGAGCCACAAGTTGGGACATCATGTCCAGAGGCACTGCCCCCCCCTCCCAGTAACTGACTACTGTTCCCACAATGCATCACCCACAACCCCAGAGGGGATACCAGCAACCCCACTGAGAAGGGCCCCCTGTGGAATGGGGGCAAGGGGGAGGGAAAAGATGGTACCAACACGTGATGTATCTATACAAAATATGGTTTGTTTTTTTTTTTTTTGGTTTTTCGAGGTAGGGTCTCACTCTAGCTCAGGCTGACCTGGAAATCACTCTGTAGTCTCAGGGTGACCTCAAACTCATGGCAATCCTCCTACCTCTGCCTCCCGAGTGCTGGGATTAAGGGCGTGTGCCACCACACCCAGCCAAAATATGTTCTTGATAATAAAAATGTCAATCCAAAAGCATACATATGACATGGTTCTACTAATGTAACAGCTCCAAATAATGATGTAATGATGATTAAGAACAGGATTGGAGAGACGGCTTAGCAGTTAAGGCGCTTGCCTATGAGGCCAAAGGACCCGTGATCTACTCTCCAGATCCCACATAAGCCAGACACACAAAGGTGAGACAAATGCAAAGTCATACATGCCCACTAGGTGGTATAAGCGTCTGGAGTTCAATTGTAGTGGCTGAGGCCTTGGTGCACCAATTCTCTGCTGTGGGCAGAATAAACCCTTAGGATGTCAGGCTGGACTTTAGGATTAACAGAACAAGGCTGGAAAGTAAGCGATTGGAAACTGTTAACAAAATTGGGCAAGATGGGCTGGAAAGATGGCTTAGCAGTTAAGGTATTGCCTGTGAAGCCTAAGGACCCATGTTCAACTCCCCATCCCATGTAAGCCAGATGTACAAGGTGATGCACAAGGTCACACATGCATCTGGGGTTCAGTTACAGTGGCTGGAGGCCTTGGCATGCCAATCCTCCCTCCCTCTCTCGAGCTCTCTCATAAAAAAAAAAAAAAAAAAGGCCAGTATGTTGGGCTTGCCTCAAAAAAAAAAAAAAAGGGCTGGAGAGATGGCTTAGCGGTTAAGTGCTTGCCTGTGAAGCCTAAAGACCCCGGTTCGAGGCTCGGTTCCCCAGGTCCCACGTTAGCCAGATGCACAAGGGGGTGCACGCGTCTGGAGTTCATTTGCAAAGGCTGGAAGCCCTGGCGCGCCCAATCTCTCTCTCCCTCTATCTGTCTTTGTTTCTGTGTCTGTCGCTCTCAAATAAATAAATAAAAAATTAAAAAAAAAAAAGATGGGGCAGGGCTGGGTATGGTGGCACACACCTTTAATGCCAGCCCTTGGGAGGCAGAGGTAGGTGGATAGCTGTGAGTTTGATGCCACCCTGAGAATATATAGTGAATTCCAGGTCAGTGTGAGCTAGAGAAAAACTCTACCATGAAAAAAAACATTTTATATATATATATATATATATATATATGTATATATATATATATATGTATATATATATATATAGTATATAAATATATAGTATATATAGTATATGAATATTATAATATATATATATATTTGTAAATATATATATACGGCAGGAAGTAGATACTGACCATCACTGTCCACTTACCATCAGAAAAGTGCTTGGTAATGTCTGCTGCTGTCTGGCTAAATGTACATACTATGTTCACCAAACTGCCCAGTAAGCACTTCTCTTAATGTTCATACCCATATATTAATGCTACTCTCACTTTTGGTTTGAGAGCCTTCTCTTTTCAGATGGCAGTGACTTTGGGATGACCATGGTGCTGAGAAGAAGTGACAGAGGAGTGCTCAGCACTGAAATATCTATCACACCTTCCAAGGCTCAGGGTCCATTGCTGAAGAGGTGGCGGAAAGAACGTAAGAGCCAAAGGAAGGGTAGGACTCCTTACAATGTGCCCCTCCAGACACAAAATGGCCTGGATATCCATGGCCTCACAGTGCCTGACACTACCTACCCAAGACCCTCATAATAGGAGGAACAGATCATGACATCAAAATAAAAGACATTGACTGAGAGAGGGAGGAAATATGATGGAGAGTGGAGTTTCAAAGGGGAAAGTGGGGAAAGGGAAGGAATTATCATGGGATATTGTTTACAATTATGGAAGTTGTCAATAAAAAAATTTTTTAAAAAACAGAAAGAAAAGTACTTGGAATGCACTGTGTCCTGCAGTCAGAGTGTTAGCCAGCCAGGGCTTCGGGCATGTGGGTCCGAGAGGCCCAGTTGTACATCTTGGATCGGGAAAGGAAGCAATATGGATAAGTTCTGCATCAGAAATGCAAAGGAAGGGCTGGAGGGATGGCTTGGCCGGTAAGGCATTTGCCTACAAAGCCAAAGGACCCAGGTTTGATTCCCCAGGACCCACATTATCCAGATGCGCAAGGGGGCGCACCCATCTGGAGTTCGTTTGCAGTGGCTGGAGGCCCTGGTGAGCTCATTCTCTCTCTCTCTCTGTCTCCCTCTTCCTCTGTCAAATAAATAAATAAAAATAAAATATTAAATAAGAAATGCAAAAGAAGCAACTGCCTATGCTGTAGCTTTAGCACGAATGGGTAGAGAAGGAAGGGCACTGGCTCCCTCTGGTCAGTCTAACTGGAAGACAGCAAGCTCCAGGTTTCTCGAGAGTCCCTGTCTTGAGGAAATAAGGTAGAAGAGCCATAGAGGAGAACACATGCCATCCTGCTCCAGCCTCCACAAGGCGCAGACATGTGCATATACCACACACATGTCACATACTACACCCACTCATAATAATGAAATCATCATAATAACAATAACTCTGCTTCGTCAATGAACTTTTCATAAAATTTTATTCATTTATTTATTTGAGAGAACGAGAGAGGTAAAGATGAAGACAGAGAGAGAGAATGGGCATGCCAGGGCCTCCAGTCACTGCAAATGAACTCCAGATGTATGTGCCACCTTGTGCATCTGGCTAACGTGAGTCCTGGGGAATCAAACCTGGGTCCTTTGGCTTTGTAGGCAAACACCTTAACCACTAAGCCACCTCTCCAGCCCATTTGTTTTGTTTTGTTTTTCGAGGTAGCATTTCACTCTAGCTCAGGCTGACCTGGAATTCACTATATAGTCTCAGGGTGACCTCAAACTCATGGTGATCCTCCTACCTCTGTCTCCCAAGTGCTTGGATTAAAGACATACCCAAGTCAATGAACTTAAAAAAAGAAAAAAAGAAAGAAAAGAGCTGAAACTCTTAGTCAACACCCTCTGTATGAGTCCTAACTTTTTTAGAAAATGATGCCTTAAACAAAATGCTGATTTATTTTTATAAAGTAAGCCCATACAAATAAGCGGTTTTGGAAACTGCTGTAACAAGAATGCAATTACCAAAAGCAGTGCTGGGAAGACTCAAACTCCCAGTGCTGCAACAAGCAAGGGGAACCATGCAGTCAGCGACACACCAGGACTAAGTTCTCAGCCCTGAAATGTTCTTTCTTGTCACCCTAATGAGTCTTGCTGTGAACATCAGGTTCCAGTTGGGGTCTGGGGGAAGCCATGCCTCCCACCCCCGTCTCCAGCCTGTTAGATGAGATCTGCCTGGAAGAACAAGTTCAATCTTCAAGTCATAGATATTTAGGTCAAAAATCAACATTCACAATTTTTCCCTTTAGATTCAGAATCAAAGATAAAACTCGTTTCCAAAAAGAGAGCGCTAATAAGAGAGGTGACTTTGATTGCTGGAGAGAGTAAAGAAGCAGGGTGCAGCGGAAGAGGGGAGCCTCTGGTTGACAGTCTAGGCTTTGAAATTACAAATTGAACATAGGCGATCAAAGATATGTCCCGAGAGGCCTCTTCCTCCTTGTCTAATGTGTGGGTGGAATTGATTCTGTCTTTGCTAGTCTAGAGCTGACGTGCAGTCAGCCTCACTGGGAATACATCCTGCCATGTCAGCATACACTCTCTGTCCCACCAAAACTATAGATGGGAAATTGCTCTAAGATCCAGGAACTGTTTATAAAATCATAGTCACAGGACTGGAGACATGTCTTAAAGATTAAGGCACTTGCCTGCAAAGCCTAAAGACCCAGGTTCTATTCCCCAGGACCTGCGTAAAGCCGGATGCACAAGACGGCGTGTGCATCTGGAGTTCGTTTGCAGTGGCTGGAGACCCTGGCGTGCCTATTCTCAACTAGCTTTCTCTCTCTCAAATAAGTAAAATTGTTTTAAAATCATTATTAAGTAGACTTAGCTGGTCACACAAAACAGATGGATCCCAGGACATTAAATATGAATCGTGGATTTGCTAGACATGATATCTATATTAGATCTTTCTACAATACTCCTTGAATACTATGCCATGATTAATCTTACTGACAATTTTTTTTCAATGCCACAAAATTTCAGCGATGATAGTCAAGACAGAGCCTGCAATTGACTTTCATTGTCTTGCTGTGATGACATCTTAACTTAAAAAAAAAAAAACAAAACCCTTTTTTTGAGGCAGGCCCAACAGACCAGGTTTTTGTTTGTTTGTTTGTTTGTGTTTTATGCAGGAGGCAGAGGTAGGATGATCACCTTGAGTTCAAGGCCATCCTGAGACTACATAGTTAATTCCAGGTCAGCCTGGACCAGAGTGAGAGCCTGCCTCAGGAAAAAACAAACAAACAAACAAAAAACATGAGTCCTTAGGCTTCTCAGGCAAGAGCCTTAACTGCTAAGCCATCTCTCCAGCCTACGTGACATCTTAAGTCTTAAATGTGGGCCCAAATATGATAGGCAGACCTTAAGTAAGTTGAAGTCATATGTTTCATTGATGACAAGCTTGAGGATGATTCAGAAACCATCATACTAGGGACTGGAGAGATGGCTTAGCTGTTAAGGCCTTTTCCTGAAAACCTAAGGACCTCGGTTCAATTCCCCAGGACCCACATACCCAGTCTACATAGTAAGTTCCAGGCCAGCCCAAACTGCACAAAAAGATCCTATCTTAAAACAAATAAACAAACATAAATACTCATTGTAAAGCTGGGTGTGGTGGCACACACCTTTAATCCCAGCACTTGGGAGGCAGAGGTAGGAGGATGCCATGAGTTCAAGGCCACCCTGAGACTACATAGTGAATTCCAGGTCAGCCTGGGCTAGAGCGAGACCCTACCTCGAAAGACAAAACAAAAAAACTTACTGTAACATTAATTGTAGCTAACAAAGAATATATGAGTAAATTGTAATATAATCACACTATTTAACCAGTTATGTCACAACATAAATAAGTCCCCAAAATATAATATGGATGGCAAAAAGCAAATTTTATTTATTTGTTTATTTCACAGAGAGTGCTAGACAAAGAAAAAAGGGCAAAGAGAGAGAGAAAGAGAGAGTACAGATATACCAAGGCCTCCTGCCCCTGCAAATGAACTGCAGATGCATGAGCCACTTTGTGCATCTGGATTTACATGGGTTCTGGGGAATCAAACCCAGGCCGTCAGGCTTTGCAATCAAGTACCTTTAACTGCTGAGCTATCTTTCCAGGCCAAAAGAGTAAAAATAAATAAACAAAAAGCAAGCTTTAGGGCTGGAGAGATGGCTTAGTAGTTAAGGTGTTTGCCTGCAAAGCCTAAGGACCCAGGTTCGATTCCCCAGTACCCACATAAGCCAGATGCTCAAGGTGGCACATGTGTATGGAGTTCCTTTGCAGTGGCAGGAGACCCTGGCTCACCCATTCTGTCCCTCTCCTCCCACAACTCTATCTCTCTCAAATAAATAAATAAGATTAAAAAATTTAAAAAAATATTTTTTAGGGCTGGAGAGATGGCTTAGCAGTTAAGCACTTGCCTGTGAAGCCTAAGGACCTGGTTCCAGGCTCAATTCCCCAGGACCCACGTTAGCCAGATGTACAAGGGGGCGCATGCATCTGGAGTTTATTTGCAGGGCTGAAAGCCCTGGCACACCCATTCTCTCTCTCTCTGCCTTTCTCACTCTGTCTGTCACTCTCAAATAAATAAATAAAAGTAATAAAAAAAACTTTTTAAATATTTTTTAGAAAAGCAAGTTTTAAAACCATAATTCAGGGCTGGAGAGATGAATTAGCAGTTAAGCACTTGCCTGTGAAGCCTAAGGACCCCAGTTCGAGGTTCATTTCTCCAGCACCCATGTAAGCCAGATGCATAAGGTAGCATGTGTGTCTGGAGCTCATTTACAGTGGCTAAGGCCCTGGTGTGCCCACTCTCTATCTATATGCCTCTTTCTCTGTCTGTCACGCTGAAATTAAAAAAAAAAAACAAAAAAACATAATTCTAGAGCTGGGAATGGTGGTGCACGCCTTTAATCCCAGGACTTGGGAGGCAGAGGTAGGAGGATCGCCATGAGTTTGAGGCCACCCTGAGACTACATAGTGAATTCCAGGTCAGCCTGAGTCAGAGTGAGACCCTACCTTGAAAAACTAAAACCAAAACCAAAATCAAAACCAAATCCAAAAAGAAGCCGGGCATGGTGGCGCACACCTTTAATCCCAGCACTCGGGAGGCAGAGGTAGGAGAATCACCATGAGTTTGAGGCCACCCTGAAACTACATAGCGAATTCCAGGTCAGCATGGACTAGAGTAAAGCCCTACCTCAAAAAAATGAGAAAAAAAAAAAAAGTCTGGGCTGGGAAGAGGCTTAGTGGTTAAGGCACTTGCCTGCGAAGCTTAAGGACCCCGGATCGATTCCCCAGGACCCATGTAACCCAGATGCACAACGGGGTGCACGCATCTGGAATTCCTTTGCAGTAGCTGGAGGCCCTGGCATGCCCATTCTTTCTCTCTTTCTTTCCTTCTCTAGCTCTCTCAAATAAATAGACAAATAAATTTTAAAATTAGAACTTCTTATACTATGTTCTGCTCCTGAGTTCTCTTGGCACATGGGCTAGATAAAAGATGAACATAAGGGGGCTGGGAAGATGACTCAGCAGTCGTTAAAGTCACTTGCTTGGGAAGCTCGTCAGCCAGGGCTCAATTCTCCAGCACCCACATCAAAGCCAGATGGACCAGATGGTGTGAGTGTCTGGAGTTCATTACCAAGGGCAAGTAGACTTGTCATCCCAAGCATACACCCCCCCCCTTCAAATAAATAAATAAAAATACATTTTAAAAGATGAATAAAAGGGATTGAGAAGAAAGGGTTTTGTAGAGGGGGATGAGACAAGGGGCCAAGAGAAGGTAATGGAAGGGAATTATGATCAGAATATATTATATACAGGTAGAAAAATGCCAATTAAAAACAGATGGCTTCGCAGTTAAGGCGCCTGCCTACAAAGCCTAAGGACTCTTGTTCAACTCTCCAGTTCCCGTGAAAGCCAGATGCACAGTGATGGAAGCAGACAATGTCATCCATGCACACAAGGGGGCGTGCGTCTGGAGTTTGATTGCACTGGATGGAGGTCCTGGTGCACCAGTTACCTTTCTCTCTCTCTTTTTCTCCTCTCTCTCATAAAAAAAAAAAAAAAAACAGGCCAGTCTGTTGGGCACACCTCCCCAAATTTTTTTTTTTTAAATGGGGGGAAAAATGAACATAAATTATGTGGCACTCTCCCCATTAAGAGCTGAAGGGTATTTACCCTCCTCTTCGGTCTGCAGGACCTGTGGATTGTTTGATCAGCAGAGCATGGTGGACGTGGCCTCATACTATTGACAGCTTCTGCGCCCATCTCTCGGGACTCACTCAAGGGATAGGCTGTCTTAGAATCCAGCCGCTATGCTCTGAGACATCCAAGCCACATGAAGAGGCCATTCAAACCGGCCATGTGTGAGGAAGTGATGGCCAATGGCTCCAGGTGGCCTGCGGTCTAACAGCCGTGTGGGAGAGCCCTGCTGAACCCAAACACTGAGCCCAGAGTCGTGCATGCTGACAACAGAGGGGGAAATAACACAGAGAGCCCAGTCAACCACAGCACTGTGAAAGATCAAGATGCTTCCTGAAGGCCAACAACAGACTTTGAGACCACTATAATCTGTTTGCATGCTAATAGACCCGATTGGACACTACTGTTAAGGTCCGAAAATTGTTGTTCCAAGGTTGTGCAAATAAAATTTTTTTTTTAATTTTTTTAATTTATTTATTTGAGAGCGACAGACACAGAGAGAAAGACAGATAGAAGGAGAGAGAGAGAATGGGCGCGCCAGGGCTTCCAGCCTCTGCAAACGAACTCCAGACGCGTGCGCCCCCTTGTGCATCTGGCTAACGTGGGACCTAGGAACCAAGCCTCGAACCGGGGTACTTAGGCTTTACAGGCAAGTGCTTAACTGCTAAGCCATCTCTCCAGCCCTACTTTATTTCTTAAATGTACTATTTTAATTTCCATAATGGTACGTATATCATCCGAGACAATCCTGCTACACTTCTTTAATGATCGATATGATCATCACACACACACAGATTGGATTGTTCTTTTGTTTTTTTGAGGTAGGGTCTCACTCTAGCCCAGTATAACTCACTTTCTAGTCCCAGGCTGACCTCAAACTCACAGTGATCCTCTTACCTCAGCCTTCTTAATGCTGGGATTAAAGGCATGCATCACCATACCTAGAATGATCATATTTGTTTTGTCTTGTTTCTAATATTTTTATTTATTTATTTGAGAGAGGCAGAAAGAGGGAGATGGAGGGACATAGAGAGAGAGAATGGATGCACCAGGGCCTCCAGCTACTGCAAAGGAACTCCAGATGCATGTACCACCTTGTGCAGCTGGCTTACGTGAGCCCTGGGGAATTGAACCTGGGTCCTTTGGCTTGGCAGGTAAGTGCCTTAACTGCTAAGACATCTCTTCAGACCTGCATTTGTGTGGCCTTATGCAACATGACTACATTCTTTCATACAAAATAAAGAAAACTGAAGTCAGGCAGATTGACAAATCACCTATCGTCCCAGTGATCATTTCAGCCCAAGAATTTAAGGCCAGCCTGGGTAACAGAAACCACTCTCAAAAAAAAGCTTGTCACATGGGCACTCAGTTTCCCACTACGGAGCTTTGTGTTTTCTGCCCTCTCCTAATTATGTGTGCTTTCCTGTAGTACATTGCTGATACACTTATTAGCCAATTAGTAAGATTTGACACATGAGAGGGACAAATTGTCAATAAACATTCGTTTTTCAAGCTGGGCGTGGTGGCGCATGCCTTTAATCCCAGCACTCGGGAGGCAGAGGTAGGAGGATCGCCGAGAGCTCAAGGCCACCCTGAGACTCCATAGTGAATTCCAGGTCAGCCTGGGCTAGAGTGAGACCCTACATCGAAGAAAAAAAATGTTTTTCAGGGCTGAGGAAATGGTTCAGTGTGTGTGGTAGTTTGAATCTATGTCCCCCAATAGACTTATTAAAATTGAGTTTGCAGCATCTGCCGCTAGCAGGCAGGCTGCTGATGCAGCGGGGGGGGGGGGGGGGGGGGGGGAACACAGGGGATGTGTCTGAATTCCAGCCCTTAGGTAGGCAGAGTGAGCTCTGCTGGGGTCCCTGTGGTTTGGTGCCTGCTAGTGGCTCTGGTGGTGGTTTTTCTCTCTGCAGGGACCTGTGAAAGGGGGGCCAGCTTCTTCAGCCATTAGGGAATTTCCCCTGGATCTATAAGCCTGAAATAAATCATTCCTCCCGTGCTCTGTTCTGGTTTGGAAGTTCATCCCAGTATGGTGGAGCTAACTATGACACAGGGTAAGAGTGCTTTGGGCTGGAGAGGTGGCTTAGTGGTTAAGGCACTTGCCGGCAAAGCCGAAGGACCCAGGTTTGATTCCCCAGGATCCACGTAAGCCAGATGCACACGGGGGTGCACGCATCTGGAGTTCGTTTGCAGCATCTGGAGGCCCTGGTGCACCCATTCTCTTTCTCTCTCTCTCAAATATATAAATAAAAATAACCAGAAAAGAGTGCTTCTCATGCAAACACGAGGACCTGATTTTGACCCCGAGCACGCTCATAAAAAGCGAGGCTTGGCGTTACTCACTTGTAACCCTGGTCCTGAGCAGGGCAGAAACAAGAGAAGCACTGGGGCTTTCTGGTCAGCCAGACTGACAGGAAAACAGCAGCATTAGGTTCAGTAAGAGACTCCATCTCAACATGGAAGAGTGATCATGCAGGACACCCTATGTTCCCCTCTGGTCTCTACATGTGTGTGTGTCAGGCATACACAGGTGCACACACACATGCATACACTAGACATATGCATCACACACACACAACATTGTAAAAACCATGAAACTTTTTTTTTTAAGTTTAAATTTTATTTATTTATTTATTCGAGAGCGACAAACACAGAGAGAAAGACAGATAGAGGGAGAGAGAGAATGGGCGCGCCAGGGCTTCCAGCCTCTGCAAACGAACTCCAGATGCGTGCGCCCCCTTGTGCATCTGGCTAACGTGGGACCTGGGGAACCGAGCCTCGAACCGGGGTCCTTAGGCTTCACAGGCAAGCGCTTAACCGCTAAGCCATCTCTCCAGCCCCCATGAAAGTTTTGAAACTGCTTGTCATTGATATTTTTATGTAATGGAAGCCAGGAACCATATCTAGCATGATATCACAACTTTGATAATTATAGTTTATTTATTTATTTCTTTGAGAGAGAGAAAGAGGGGGATATTGAGTGTGCCAGGGCCTCCAGCCACTGCAAATGAACTCCAGATGCATGCATCACCTTGTGCATCTGGCTTATGTGGGTCACGGAGAATCGAACTGGGATCCTTTGGCTTTGCAGGCAAATGCCTTAACCTCTAAGCCATCCCTCCAGCCCCTGGTGATTATGGTTTTGCTATGCAAGGGTGCTATGAAATTTAGCCAGTTTATTTTTGAACATAAAAAAATGCAAGCTTAAGCTGGGTGTGGTGGTGCACGTCTTTAATCCCAGCACTTGGGGAGGCAGAGGTAGGAAGATTGCCATGAGTTCGAGGCCACCCTGAGACTCCATAGTGAATTCCAGGTCAGCCTGAGCTACAGGGAGACCCTACCTTGAAAAACCAAAAATTAAAAAAAAAAAAGCAAGTTTGGGCTGGAGAGATGGCTTAGCTGTTAAGGCGCATACCTGGGCAGCCTAAGGACCCAGGTTCAGTTCTCCAGGTCCCATATTTGCCAGATGCATGTGGTGACACATGCATCTAGAGTTCGTTTACAGTGGCTAGAAGCCCTGGCACATCCATTCTTACTCTCTCTGTCTCTCTCTCTCTCCTTCTCTCTCTGTCTCTAATAAATAAATAAAAATAAAATATTTTAAAAATGCAAGCTTGCTTAGAAAATACTGTCTCCCTTACTGGCCACAATACTAAGTTTTATGAATTTCACCTGTCAGCTTTTTACAGCTTACTTAAAATAAAGGCCACAAAATTCACCACTTTGAAAAGTCTAATTCAATATACAATATTCAGAGAATTGCACAATTATGACCATGTAATTTTAGAAGATTTTCATCAATGCCAAAAATTAAAAAAAAAAAAAAACTCCCACGTAACACTTTTTTTCTCTCTCTCTGGAGAAATATATACAATATGTAATGTAAATGCATCTCTTCTCCTCACAGACTTCTTTCTGGTTGAATAATTTCAAGGTTCAACTTTGTCATAACATGTCTAATTCCTGATTACTGAGAGATACAGGACCCAAGCTCAATTCCCCTGGACCCACGTAACATTACCCACGTAATACACAAAGCGGCAGATGCATCTGGAGTTCGTTTGCAGGTACTGGAGGCCCTGACGTGCCCATTCTCTCCCCCACCCTTCTTTATCTGTCTATATCTATAAACATTACAGTTTGTCTATCGTTCATTAGTTGGTGAACATTTGAGCTTCATCTTCTGAGCGTTTATGAATAATGTTGCCATGAACACTGGTGTTCACGCTCTAATGTGGGCTACTTCCATTTAATTATTACATATTTTGTGCAGTTAGGAGTCCAACTTATTTTTTAGATACATCCCCAAGATCCCGACATCATTTGTCGAAAACACAATTCTGTTAACCACTGAGTTGTCTTGACATTCATTGAAAATCATTTGGCCATGGACTGTTAATTCTAGTCCATTGAGCTGTATATCTTATGCCAATACCAAGCTGTTTTAGTTGTTGAAGTTGAAAGCTGTTCTTTTCGAGATTGTTGCTGGATACTCTGGCCCTTTGAAATTGCATTTGAACCACAGCCATACACCGAGCAGCATTAGCGAATCTACACTGAAACATTTTACCTCCCATGGCTGAGGGCCTACGTTGGGCTTCATTCTCTTTTTGTTGTTGTTTGTTTGTTTTGTTTTGTTTTTCTGAGGCAGGGTCTCATTCTAGCCCAGGTTGACCTGAAATTCACTAGGTAGTCTCAGGGTGGCCTTGAACTCACGGTGATCCTCCTACCTCTGCCTCCCATGCAGGAATTACAGGTGTGCGCCACCACGCCCGGCATTTTTTAATTTTATTTTTTTTTGTAGGGGGGGCTTCATTCTTGATGTACCTTCAATGGGTTCTGACAGCTCAAGAAGGGATTGATGGGCTGGAGAGATGGCTTAGCGGTTAAGCACTTGCCTGTGAAGCCTGGGACCCCGGTTCGAGGCTCGACTCCCCAGGACCCACGTTAGCCAGATGCACAATGGGGTGCAAGCATCTGGAGTTCATTTGCAGTGGCTGGAAGCCCTGGCGCGCCCATTCTCTCCCTCTCTCTCTCTCTCTCTGTCGGTCTCAAACAAATCTATTGGGGAATACACAGTCAAAACTACCACAGAGATCGTCAATAAAAAGTTTAAAAGGGGCCGGGCATGGAGGCAGAGGTAGGAGGATTGCATGAGTTCCAGTTAATTCCAGGTCAGCCTGAGCTGGAGCAAGACCCTACCTCGGAAAACCCAGGAAAAAAAGAAAGAAAGAAAGAAAAGTTTAAAAGAGGGCTGGGGGCTTGGAGAGATGGCTTAGTGGTTAAGACATTTGCCTGCAAAGCCAAAGGACCTTGGTTTGATTCCCCAATGACCCACGTAAACCAGATGCAAGGTGGAGCAGATGAGTCTGGAGTTCCTTTGCAGTGGCTGGAGGCCCTGGCATGCCCATTTTCTCTTTTTCTCTCTCTAATACATAAACAAAAGTAAAAAATTTTAAAAGGGGCTGGGGAGATGGCTCAGAGGTTAAAGGTGCTTGTTTGCAAAGCTTGTCGGTCCAGGTTCAATTCTTCATTATTCAGGTAAAGCCAGATGCACCAAGTAGTGCAAGTGTCCGGAGTTCATTTGCAGTGGCAAGATCTTCTCTTCTCTCTCTAATAAATAAACACAAAATTAACTTTGAAAAAGGTTTTAAAGCCAGGCGTAGTGGCGCTGCCTTTAATTCCAGCGCTTGAGAGGCAGAGGTAAAAGGATCGCCATGAGTTTGAGACTACATAGTGAATTCCAGGTCAGCCTGGTCTAGTGTGAAACCCTACCTTGGGGGAAAAAAATTGTGTGGGGGCTGGAGAGATAGCTTAGCGGTTAAGTGCTTGCCTGTGAAGCATAAGGACCCCGGTTCGAGGCTCGGTTCCCCAGGTCCCACGTTAGCCAGATGCACAAGGGGGCGCACGTGTCTGGAGTTCGTTTGCAGAGGCTGGAAGCCCTGGTGCGCCCATTCTCTCTCTCTCCCTCTATCTGTCTTTCTCTCTGTGTCTGTCACTCTCAAATAAATAAATAAATAAATTTGAAAAAAAAAAGTGTGTGGTCTTCTTATAATGCTTTTTAAGGTTTGACACTAATGTAATTCTGGCCTCATGAAATAAGTTGACACATATTGCCTTGGTTCCTAATTTCTGAAAGGGACTAGAAAATTGGCAAAATTGCTTCCTTAAATGTTTGATAGAATTCACCAGAGTTCTCTTTGGAAGGTTATAGTCCATTGACTCAATTTCTTTTTTTTTTTTTAATTACATATATACAATATCAACCTATTAAGTATCCTCCTCCCTTCCTTTCCTTTCCCTTCAATTTCCTTAATACATGGTTTCTTTCTTTTCTTTTCTTCTTTTGCTTTCCTTTCTTTCTCTTTCTTTTCTTCTTTGAGGCAGTATCTCACTGTTGTCCAGGTAACTTGGAACACACTCTGCAGCCCAAGCTGGCCTCAAAACTCAGCCTCCCCAGTGCTTAAGGCATGAGCTACCACACCCGACCTGATTCAAATTTTTGTTGTTGTTTTGTTTTTCGAGGTAGGGTCTTACCCTACTAGCCCAGGCTGACCTGGAATTCACTATGTAGTCTCAGGGTGGCCTCAAACTCATGGCCATCCTCCTACTTCTGCCTCCTGAGCGCTGGGATTAAAGGCGTGCACCACCACACCTGGCTCTAGATTGCTATTTGTAATGTGTGCCTTTTCTCTCTTTTTTTCCTTAGTCACTGTTAGAGGCTTACTGATTTTCTTCATCTTTGGGGCTGGTGAGATGACTCTGCAGTTAAAGGTGCTTGCTTGCAGCATCTTCTAGTCTGGGTACAATTCCCCAGTGTCCATGTAAAGTCAGATGCACAAAGTGCTGCATGTGTCTGGAGTTTGTTTGCAGGGGCAGGGGATCTTGGCATGCCCACACTTTCCCTTTCTCTCTCTCTCTCTTTCTCTCTGTCCTTATAAATAAAATTATATCTGCTAACTTTAAAAAAAAATTATTTAGTGTGTATGTATTTGAAAGAAAAGAATGGAGTGGCCAGAGACATCTCCTGCCACTGCAAATGAAATCCAGATGCACGTGCCTCTTTGTGCATCTGGCTTTATGTGGGAACTGAGGAATTGAACTCAGGTCATCAGGCTTTACAAGCAAGCAGCTTTCACTGCTGAGCCATCTCTTTCCATCCCAATTTTATGTATCTTTGAAAATATTTTATTTATTTATTTATTTTCAAGCAGAGAGAGCGAGGTGGAGAAAGTGGGCACATCAGAGCCTCTAGCCACTGTAAATGAACTCCAGATGCGTGCACCACTTTGCGTATCTTGTCTTACATGGATACTGGGAAATCAAACCTGGGTCCTTAGGCCTTGCAGGCAATCAATGAGCCATCTCTCTAGCTCTACCCATCTTTTTTTTTTTTTTTTTTTGGTTTTTCGAGGTAGGGTCTCACTCTAGCCCAGGCTGACCTGGAATTCACTATGGAGTCTCAGGGTGGCCTCGAACTCACGGCGATCCTCCTACCTCTGCCTCCCGAGTGCTGGGATTAAAGGCGTGCGCCACCATGCCCGGCTTCCATCTTTTTTTTTTTTTTTAATCAGTGTTTGGTTTTGTTAATCCTTTTCTAATTTCCTGCTTTCAGTTTCAGGAATTTCTGTTGAAATACCACATTTTTCTTCTGGCCACTTTGGATTTAATTGCTTTCTTTGTCTAGTTTCCTAAAGTAGGTACTTATTTTCTACCTTCATATTAAAAAAATATACATTCAGCAATATAAATTTCCCTCTAAGGAAGGCTTTTACTGCATGCTATAAAATTGAATATATTGCACTTTGTTTAACTTAGTCTTTAAATTCTCTTGAGATTTCTTCTTTGATCTATGTATTACTTAGAAATACGTTAATTGCCAAGATCTGAGAATTCTCTAGCTTTCTTTCTGTTATTAATTTCAAGAGATATTGGGATTTGAATCATTTTTGAAACCAAGGATTAATCCAACTAAAAACCCCAGCAAAGCCCAACAACCTGGGTTTGACCCCCAGTACCAACATAAAGCCAGATACACAAGGTGGCTCATGCATATGGAGTTCTTTTGCAGTGGCTGGAGGCTCTAGCACACCCATTCTCTCTTTCTGCTTGCAAACAAATATATAAAATAAAATTTAAAACCCAGCACAAAAAGTAGTATCCTACTTAAAAATTCACAAACACTTGCCATTACCTATTTTTAATCACTATTTTTCTGAAGGCTAAATTCCCGATGTTGGAAAAAAGCAAAATGGCGTGGATCTTTTCAAATTTTTCATTCAAGCAAATGATTCACTTTCGCAGGTAAATAATGAAGTCAAAATACCACGAGGCATAATAAGGAAAAGCCGCAGGCTCTAATTCTGCAGGGGAGCTCATCTTTTCCTGCCTCTCACAGCACATCTTCTTTAAGCCAGAAAACTTCAGAGAAAAATGAGAGATGATGAATACGTGAGCTCTTCTTAATCCTTTCCATACTGACTGTTAGCCTTGTGAGCCATTTTCCCGTCTACTAGACAACATGACCGTGCCTGTCACTTTTAGAATTTTTTTTTAATAACAAATTGGGTGTGGTGGGGGGGAGCCGGCTGTGGTGGCCCACGCATTTAATCCCAGTACTCGGGAGGCAGAGGTAGGATGATCATTGTGAGTTCGAGGCCAACCTGAGACTACATAGTGAATTCCAGGTCAGCTTGAGCTACAGTGAAACCCGACCTGTAACTGGAACTCACTAGTCTCAGGGTGGCCTCGAACTCCAGGCAATCCTGTAACCTCTGCCTCCCAAGTGCTGGGATTAAAGGCTTGCGCCACCACGACCAGCTTTTTAAAATATTGTATTTATGGGTGCACAGGGGCCTGTATCCGCTGCAAACGAAGCCCAGATGTATGCGCCCCTTTGTGCATCTGGCTTTACCTGGGTCCTGGGGAATCGAACCTGGATTATCAAGCTTCGCTGGCAAGCGCCTTAAGCAGTGAGAAATCCCCTACCACTCTCCATATACCACCAGGTTAAAGTCAACATTTGCGCAGGCGCCTTTCCAGGCTCCCAGAGCCCGCCTTCCCGGAACAGTCTCACCCAATCACAGCTCAGGCAGGAAGTCGATACGCAGCATGACGTCGCGACGCTCAACTTCCCCGGGCTCTAGCTCCGCCTCTGTCACGTGATCACGCATATCCACCCGCCTTCCTTGATTGAAGGGCTTCGGCGAGGCCCCGCCCCCGCGTCCGTTGATTGGTCGCCGCTCGCTCGGTCTCCTGGGTGACGGGAACGCGGTCGCCTTCTCCGAGGAGCCGCGGTGCGCCTGCGCACTTCCGAGGTCGCGGTGCTGCGGGAGTCTTGAGATGAAGGTAAATTAAGTTAGGCATCTTGGCGCGACGTCTCGCGGGTCCCTGGGCGACCTCAGAGGAGGGCGTCGGGGCCTCTTCCCGCCGCCCGCCGGAGTGCGCAGGAGCCGGGGGAGAGGCATGGGCTGCTCGGGGATCGGGAGGACGGGCGAAGAGGAAAGGATGCGCGGAGGGCCGAGCCGAGGGGGAGGCCTCACTTGTGGGAGCCCCTTCCACGGGCCCCGGTGGATCCGATGACACCCCAGCTTCCCAGAGGAAAGATCGCGTCCCATCACGCCTGCCCAGCGGTGCAAGGGACCCAGCGCCCTCAAGAGAATGACAAGTTTCCGAAACAGTAATCTAGAATTACGCCGCCTAGGAGTGGTCCAACTCATGACCGAAGCCCCGTGTCCCCGGGGAAGTCCGCACCCGCGGGCCCAGGGTCGTGCAGTGCCCCCTGCACTCGGGTTTTGGAGGCGTGGGACACCCCCCCACACACACACACACACTGCCCGGTCACTGGTGATATAGCTCAGCAATTATCCTCCTCCTGCCCTGCTCTGGCAAACACGTGGAAAGCTCAGTTTAAAAATTGTTTTAGGTTTCCTCATGCTTTGTGGCTCTTGGTGTGGAAAATGCAATTGACAGGTCACATAATTCACAAGGACGGATGTCCTGAAAGTGAGGGACCACTGTTCTCATTTCAGTTGAGAATTCTATGCTTGAAACAGTTCCAACGACTTGCTTTAAGTCCTGCAGCTGATGAGAAGCAAAATTTCAACTTTGGTTTTCTGGTTTAAGTACATTCTAGTTGTACGATATACTTCTGCATTGTGCCACTAGAGCCTCTATGTAGACCTCCACGAAGGAAAGATACTCTGCATCCAGCCCAAGACAGGTCTGCCACGGAGGTAATAAGATCAGTGTTGTCACGAAATTGCGTAGGATGCTCTTAACAGACAACTCGTTCTCCTCCCTCCCCCAGTGATACAGTCTAGAAAACCTGAGTACTTCTGAGATCATATCACACCTCTGCTTTGTGACTCTGCAATACTGTTTACAAGAGCTGCTTTTCATCTGTAGCATATGAAATGCCCATTGTTTCTTTTTCTTTTTTTAAATTGTTTTCCAAGGTAGAGTCTCACTCTGGCCCAGGCTGACCTGGAATTTACTGTCATCTCAGGGTGGCCTGGAACTCACAGTGATCCTCCTACCTCTGCCTCCAGAGTACTTGGATTAAAGGCATGCACATTAGCACTCCCAGCTATGGTTTTTGTTGCTTTTTGAGATAGGGTCTCACTGTAGCCCAGGCTGACCTGGAATTCACAATGTAGTTTCAGGCTGGTCTTGAACTCACAGAGCTCCTCCTACCTCAGCCTCCCAGATGCGGGAATTTAAAGGTGTGTGCCACCACGGCTGATGGTGCGCCCAGTGGTATTTATTGAACGCATTGGAAGCATTTTGTATTGTCACTCATGTATCTAAACTTCATATACCTAGATATGGGCATCCTTGTTTAATCTACAATTTAATATTTAAATCTCATTTCCCCCCTCATTTTACTAGATGCGAGCTAATGTGTATAATATGAGCCAGTGTAATCTCAAAGGTTTAACAAACAGCCACATTAAAATTGTTAAACAGGTAAAATTAATTTTGATCCTCTATTTGGTATGTACAAAATTTATTTCAACATGTAGTCAGTATAACAGTTATCCATGATATTTTGCATTTTTGAAATCTGATGGTATTTTATATTACAGTACATATAAATTTGGGTTGTTCATATTTCATGACCCTGTAGGCTACATGTAGATTGGATAAATGTTAATATTTCTTAAATGATATATCATTCACCCAATATCCAAGTTATATATTTAATGCTGAAATAAATAAACTGATAGGTAAAGAAAGAAAAACTTAAACTATAGGCATTATATTTCTCTCTTTGAAATCATTTAAGATTTTAAAATAAGCCAGGCATGATAGTGTACACCTTTAATCCTAGCCCTCAGGAGGCTGAGGTAGGAGGAGTGCATGAGTTTGAGACCAGCCTGGGCCTACAAAGTGAAATCCAGGTCATCCTAGAGCTAGAATGAGACCCTACCAGAAAAAAAAAAAAAAAAATTTTGACATAGCAATTTTGTGAAATGTAGTGCCTCCAAATATATACTACAGTACTAAGCTTATTTTCATTTTTAAAATTATGTACTTTTTTTTGTTTGTTTTTTTGAGGTAGGGTCTCACTCTAGCCCAGGCTGACCTGGAACTCACTATGTAGTCTCAGGGTGGCCTCGAACTCAAAGCAATCCTCCTACCTCTGCCTCCTGAGTGCTGAGATTAAAGGTGTGCCCCACCATGCCTGGTGAAAATTATGTACTTTTTTTAAGTTAAAAAATTGAAAACAGTCAGAAGCAACAAGGTTTTATGATAAAACTCTCCTCCCTTCAGGTCCATCCTGCCCCAGCTACTGTGTTTGGCTGATTGATTTTGTTTCTTCATTTTATTGTTAATTTTTAAATAGGTACTGGCTAACATCATTCTTCATCATCCTGAATACTTGCTATTTTCAAGATTGTTGTGTTTGAGAATGTTAAACTTACGTATTTTTTTTTTAGCGTGTTTTCTCACTGTTAGAAAAGACCTGTACTGGCGCCCCAATACAATTTGCCTGGCAAAAAACATCAGGAAACTACCTTGCAGTAACAGGGTAAGAAACCATTGAGCGTTTTACATAACAGTTGTATGTGTATATAACCATCCATCTCTTCAGTAGTTCTCATTTAATGGTTGTATGATGAAAAATATATTTACCTTCAGTAACATCAAAGTTCTGGGAGCTGGGGTGATGGCTCAGTTAACACGCATGAGGACGTAAGGTCCATCCTCTGAACCCAGGCATGCCAGGCATAATAGGGGTATGGTGCTTGCAATGCCAGCGCTGAGGAGGCAGAGACAGGTGGTTCCCCAGACTCCACATGGCCAGCTAGTGTAGCCTTCTTGGCTCGTTCTAGACCAGTGAGAGACTATCTTGTGAAAGGTAGATGGTACCTCTAAGGAATGATGCTCAGGGTATCCTCTAGCCTCCACATGCACACGCATACATGCGCACGTGCACATACACATGTTCCACATAAAACAGCGACAACAAAATCACAGTTCAGTTGGACACAGTGGCACATGCCTTCAATTCCAGCCCTCAGGAGGCAGAGGTAGGAGGATCACTGTGAGCTCTGGGACTACGGAGTGAATTCCGGGTCAGCCTGTATTAGACTGAGACCCAATCTCAACAAAACACCACCACCAACAAAAAAAATCACAGTCCATAGACCTTTACCTAGACCTAACTTTAAAAAAATTTTATTTATTTATTTGAGAGAGAGACAGAGGAAGAGGTAGAGAGAAAGAGAGAATGGGCGTGCCAGGACCTGTAGCCATTATAAAGAAACTCGAGCTGCATGGGCCCCCTTGTGTATCTGGCTTACATGGGTTCTGGGGAATCCAACTGGGGCCCTTAGGCTTCACAGGCAAACACTTTAACCACTAAGCCATTTCCCTAGCCCTAGACTTAACTTTTTAGATATAAATTATGAAGCTACCATGAGAGAATGATGAAATAATTTGGATGACAGCTTAATTTTTTTTTAAATTTCACTTATTTATTTGAGGAAAAAAGAGTATGGACACACCAGGGTCTCTTGTCACTACAGACAAACTCCAGACACATTTGCCACTTGGTGTGCCTGGCTTTATGTAGGTTCTGAGATATCAAACTCTGGCTGTCAGCTTTAGAAAAAAAAAATGACTTTAACTTCTGAGCCATCTCCCCAGCCACTTAATTTTTATATATAGATAAAGAAACATTTAAATTGTGTGTTTCTGTGTCATTTGCTTCCAGAGCTGATTATATTGTAAAAATCTTTGATCGCCATGGCCACAAAAGAAGTGAAATCAGCTTACCTGGGTAAGTGGAGGAAAACCAAAACCTTTTCCAGCTTTGTTGCCGAAAAGATTTTCATGGAAGTACTCTCTTAACATCAGTTAACTTTTATTATTATTCTTTTTTTAAAGATTTTTTAAAAAAATTACTCTTTCTTTATTTGAGAGAAAGAGACAGATAGAGAATGGGCACACCAGGGCAAACGAACTGGAGACACAGATGCCACCTTGTGCATCTGGCTTATGTGGGTCCTGGGGAATTGAGCCTGGGTTCTTTGGCTCTGCAGCCTTAACTGCTAAGCCATCTCTCCAGCCCTTATTATTCCTTATTTATTTATTTAAGAGAGGATATTGAGAAAGAGAGGCCTGTAGAATGGATGCTCCAGGGTCCCCTGCCATGGCAAACAAACTCCAGACACACGCACCACTTTGTACATCTGGCTTTACATGAGCACTGGGGTATCAAACCTGGGCCATCAGGCTTTACAAGCAAGTACCTTTAACCTCTGAGCCATCTCTTAAGCCCAAAATCAATGAAATTTTATGACAGAAGTAACTCTGTGTTCTCTTTGGCTTTCTCCATTTACAAAGGAGTAGTTATTCTTAATGCCATGAGTAATTAACAGAATGTGTGTGTGTATGTATAGCATATAAGTTAAAGTTTATATCTATACACATACATATTCATAGGGAAGCCTATAACAGTATCATAAATGAGTCCAAAATGAGGAACTTCTAATTAGAAATGTATCTACCTTAACATTTCTTCTCCAATAAATTCTTGGAAAATAGTTACTTGCACATACTTTGTAAAGAATGAAGACAGGCCGGGCGTGGTGTCACACGCCTTTAATCCCAGCACTCGGGAGGCAGAGGTAGGAGGGTCTCCGTGAGTTCGAGGCCACCCTGAGACTCCATAGTGAATTCCAGGTCAGCCTGGGCTAGAGTGAGACCCTATCTCAGAAAACCAATAAGAAAGAATGAAGACAATTCACTTTGAGGATGTCATTCTAAAATACACTGAGCGTAAGTTGGGCATGTATAATGACTCATTGTAATCATAACCTCGTATTGGTTATTCTGCTAACCAGCCCAGTTGTTACTGCTGTGTAGACTCTCTCACCTACATGGACCTATACTGCTGTGCCTTTTACTTCGCATCTGCTTTCTGTGCCTTATTGATCACTTGAAAATCGGGTTTTTTGCTTCTAGTCCAGCCTTTCCTCCTCTCCTCTGCCTACCCACCTAAGGCTATTATTTTGGCCTTTTCCTGTCCTCCTAATTATTACTTCTGATTTCTGTGTTCTGGGAAACAAGACCAAAGTAGTTATTCAGTCATGATGTCAAAAATGAGGAACTCAAAACAAAATAAGGCACTCAGTTTAAAAAAAAAAAAATGAGGGCTGGAGAGATGGCTTAGCGGTTAAGCGCTTGCCTGTGAAGCCTAAGGACCCCAGTTCGAGGCTCGGTTCCCCAGGTCCCACGTTAGCCAGATGCACAAGGGGGCACATGCGTCTGGAGTTCGTTTGCAGAGGCTAGAAGCCCTGGCACGCCCATTCTCTCTCTCTCCCTCTATCTGTCTTTCTCTCTGTGTCTGTCGCTCTCAAATAAATAAATAAAAATTAAAAAAAAAAAAAAGACAAGACCCATTTGAATTTGTTCAAGATAAGATACTTGCATTCTCACTGAGGGTCTAAGACCAAATAATTGGTCTTTAAAAGAAGAAAAAAAAAATGATAGTCAGTTGTGGTGCCTTTAATCCCAGCACTCGGGAGGCAGAGGTAGGAGGATTGCCGTGAGTTCGAGGCCACTCTGAGACTATATAATGAAGACCAGGTCAGGCTGGGCTAAAGTGAGAGACAACCTTGAACAACCAAAAAAAAAAAAAAACCCGAGAAACTTCTTTGAGTACATTGTGCTTGATTACCTAATCTCTGTGATACCTATTTTGGGTATATAATGACCTCATCTCAGTTGTTTTCCTCTATTAATAACGTTTGAATCTGACCTAAAAGGATCTCCACATAAAGTGCTTTGTCTTTAATTGATTGGTGATTTTATCAACAATTCCAAAGCTTCCTATACCCATACTCACAAAATTTCTGAAATTATTACAGGAAACTAAGATGTCAAAACATATCTAACAGAGCTGTAGAGATGGTTTAGTAACTAAGGCACTTGCCTACAAAGCCAAAGAACCCAGGTTTGATTCCTCAGGACCCACATAAGCCAGATGCACGAGATGGCGCATTTGTCTGGAGTTCGTTTGCAGTGGCTGGAGTCCCTGGCGTGACCATTCTCTCTTCTCTCTCTCTCTCTCTCTCTCTCTCTCAAATAAATAAAAATAAAATATTGAAAATAAAACATACCTAACAATTTTAAAAAATAAAATAGTCAAGGATTATTAATTAGGAGCTGGGAAGACGGCTCAACTGTTGAAGGCTCTTACTTGCAAAGCTTCCAGCCTGGGTGTAGTTCCCCAGTACCCACATCAAATGCAAGATGGGGCACAAGCTCCTGTGCAGCAGCCAGAGGCTATGGCATGCCAATAAACACACACGTACAAATAAGTCAATACATTTTTAAAAATATTAAAGAATTAGCAACTAAATTAACTTGATAATTTTAAAGGAATCAAATAATTGTTGGCCAGGGGTGGTGGCGCACACCTTTAATTCCAGCACTCAGGAAGGGATCACAGTGAGTTTGAGGCCAGCCTGGAGCTACAGAGTGAGTTCCAAGTCAGCCTGAGTAAGAGTGAGACCCTGCCTTGAAAAAGACCAAAACAAACAAACACAAAAAAGGAATAAAATAACTCAACTCAAATGTAAATAAAGTACGGCTTAGCCAAACCCAAAGGCAAAGACTATCAAAAGGAAAAATAGCATTCTACACAGGTCTGTTTTTTAAGGATTTGTGACATTCTGAAGTTTTAAAATTATATATGTACATATACACACACATCTCTCATACACATACACATATATATAAATATACATATGTATTTTTTTGAACTTGTTATGTAGGTGAGGATAACTTCAGGTCCTCCTGCCTTAGTTTCCCAAATGCTAGTTTTATAGGCTGCGTGCACTACATACTGGCTTTAAATTATGTTTGAGAATAATTTTTAAATATTTCATTTATTTATTTGAGAGAAAGAGAGAGGAAGAGGCAGATGAAAGAGAGGATGGATGTGCCAGGGCCTCTAGCCACTGCAAGTGAACTCCAGATACATGTGCCCTCTTGTGCATTTGGCTTACATAGGTCCTGGGGAATTGAACCGGGGTCCTTAGGCTTCCCAGGCAAATGCCTTAACTGCTAAACCATTTCCACAGCCCTGAGAATAATTTTAAACAGTAAGAAACATGTTAGTCTTTCCTAGCATATAACTGTGACCTTGGGCAAATCACTGTTCTTATTCCATCAATGTTTATGTTGAGGGCTGGAGAGATGGCTTAGTGGTTGAGGTGCTTGCCTGAGAAGCCAGAGGCATAAAGGTGAGGCAAGTGCAAGGTTACACATGCCCACTAGGTGGTGCAAGCATCTGGAGTTTAAGTGGCTGAGGCCCAATTCTCTCTCTCTCTTTCTCTCGAAAATTAAAAAATAAAATAAAAATATGTTAAATGATCTTGTTACAGAGAAAAGTTATATAACCAGATGGGTATTTATTCTTTTACTTTTGGAAACTGTAAGAATAATGTTTTGCTCTCTCTTATAAAAGAAACTGTGTCTCCATGGATTGGGATAAAGATGGTGACATTTTAGCAGTAATTGCTGAGAAGTCTAGTTGCATTTATCTGTGGGATGCCAACACAAATAAGACCAGCCAGTTAGACAATGGCATAAGGTAAGGATAAACTTGTTTTTGTTATTCTAGTGGTAGTCACAGACTTCCTCTTGGTCCTTAGATAATTTCTGTGAGCATAATTCTTTGGATATGGTACTAGGGTGTAATATGGTGTGTTTACACATGAGTAAAGTGTGTGCTGATCAGGGCAATTAGAAAATTACCATTTTCCAATTTTTTAAATTCTTTTAAGTTTTCACTTAGCAACATGATTGGTTATTTGTAGGCTTGATGCTAACAGTGTCTTAGTACTATGACTTTAAAGATGCAGTGGTGAGGACTGGAGAGATGGCTTAGCAACTAAGGTGCTTGCCTGCAAAGCCAGACCCAGGTTCAATTCCCCAGGATCCACATAAGCCAGAAGCACAAGATGGCTAGAGTTTGTTTGCAGTAGCTAGAGGCCCTGGCATGCCCAGTCTCTCTCTCTCTACCTATTTCTCTCAATCCATAAAAATAAAATTGTTCGAAAAGGTGCAGTGATCTCTTCAGCCCTGCAGAAGATAATTTTTTGCCCAATGTAGTCTTACTAGGGCTCAGAACTTTCATTGTTTGCTGTCTTTTTCAATTTTAGTACACAAATTAATATCATGAGTTATCCCATACAATAGATTATATTGTAACTGTTGAAATCAGCATGCATTATGTATTTTTTTTTTGTTTTGTTTTATGAGGTAGGGTCTCACTCTAGTCCAGGCTGACATGGAATTCACTATGTAGTCTCAGGGTGGTCTTGAACTCATGGTGATCCTCCTGTCTCTGCCTCCCGAGTGCTGAAATTAAAGGTGTGCGCTACCACACCTGGCTTTTTTTTTTAACTTTATTTTTATTTATTTATTTATTTATTTGAGAGAGAAAGAGGCACAAAGAGGGGGAGAGAGAATGGGCACGCCAGGGTCTTCAGACACTGCAAACGAACTCCAGACTCATGCACCCCCCCCTTGTGCATCTGGCTTACGTGGGTCCTGGGGAATCAAACCAGGGTCCTTTGGTTTTGCAGGTAAATGCCTTAACTGCTAAGCCATCTCTCCAGCCCCTCATTTGGTACTTTTTAAAATGCTTACTGAAAGGTCATGAATGTGAATTGTATAGTAACCCATATTTTAATGTTATAGGGATCAAATGTCTTTCCTTCTTTGGTCAAAAATCGGAAGTTTCCTGGCTATTGGAACAGTTAAAGGAAATTTGCTAATTTATAATCATCAGACATCTCGAAAGATTCCTGTCCTTGGTAGGTTGTAGCTGGGAAAACTACTAAATATTTGAGATGCTTTATCTAAATGTAAATTCCACTGCCTCAGATTTCCCTAGCATTGGGAGGGAGGTTTTTCAGTATGAAGGCCCTCTCTGGCTTATGTGTGTAATCAGAGCAATCCCTTTACTTCCTTTTAAGAATCTCCCTTGAGCTAAGGTCAGAGTATGCAGGGAAGCACCTTAACCACTGAGCCATCTCTCCAGCCTTTACATGTGATCTTCGATTTTCATATTGATTCTTGTCACATTCTTGTGGTAACCTTTATAAAATGGGCCTGAAAATATATGAGTTAATTATCTGTCTTAGCCTCTCTCACAGTTGGTTGAAATCATAGAGATCCTCTACCTCAGCTTCTCCCATGCTGGAATCATAAGCATGAGCTATCACATCCTTATTAATTTTATGACTCTTAAGGATTTACCTATCCCTGGACCCTCACAATGCCCACAGTACAAATTGCATGTGGTTTCCTCCAACAAATGCAGTCTTTGCATTGCCTGGAATCCTTAGTGAAAAAGTATACTGATTGCTCAGTGGTTATGTCATGTTTTTCACTAGATAAGAGACTCACTTCTCAGCACACAGCTCACTTAGTGTGTCTAAATTTTTATCTCTTTATTATTGGAAATTAAATGTGTTGATTCCCCCCCCCCTTCTATCAACCATTTTATTAAGAAACTTGAAGGTGAGGAGGGGCTGAAGAGATCAGTAGGATCATGGGTCCTTTGCAAGGCTGGTATCTCACTTCCACAGCCACCTTATCGCTGAAAGCTCATGTGTCTTTCAGTTATCCATGAGCAGTTCAGTCTGTTAAAGCATGTTAAATCTGCTTGGACCACAGGTTTGTCAGACCGTGGAGCTGAATATCAGTGAAGATACTTGTACATTTTGGAAATGTATTTGTCTTCAGATATTACCATTACAGTTTGGTTATGTGGTAGACAAAATTTGTGCAAAAACAAAATATTTTGTGCTAGAGTCTGTGCTCATGTCCACATTAAAAAAATTGGAAAACTGGCCAGGCTTGGTGGCACATGCCTTTAATCTCAGCACTCGGGAGGGAGAGGTAGAGGATCACTGTGAGTTTGAGGCCACTCTGAGGCTACCTAGGGAATTCCAGGTCAGCCTGAGCTAGAGTGAACCCCTACCTCCAAAAACAAAAACAAAACAAACAAAAAAACTGGGCATGGTGGTCAGCCTGGACTAGCGTGAGGCCCTACTTTGAAAAACAAAAACAAACATCTCTTGGGCTGGAGAGATGGATCAGTGGTTAAGGCACTTGCCTGTAAAGCCTAACAACCCAGGTTTATTATTTTTGTTTGTTTTTTTCAAGGTAGAGTCTTGCTTTAGCTGAGGCTGACCTGGAACTCACTGTGTAGTCTCAGGGTGGCCTCAAACTCATGGCGATTCTCCTCTCCCTCCCTCCCAAGTGCTGGGAGTAAAGGCGTGAGCCACTACACCTAGCTTAACAACTGGGGTTCGATTCCCTTGTACCCTAGTAGAGCCGGATGCACAAGGAGGCACATACATTTGGAGTTAATTTGCATAGCTGGAGGCCCTGGTGCACCCATTCTCTCAGCCTGTGACTCTTTATCTCGGCGTGCAAATAAATAAATAATTTTCTAAAAAATCATCTCTTTTTCAGGAAAACATACTAAGAAAATCACATGTGGATGTTGGAATGCAGAAAATCTTCTTGCCTTAGGTGGAGAAGATAAAATGATTACAGTTAGTAATCAGGAAGGCGACACGATAAGACAGGTAATGCACTATTGTTTCTATGGTCTGATGTGTTAAGAAATTTACCACAATTAGCAGCTGTTTATCAGACAGTTACCTAAAATTTGACTGATATAAAAATAATCATGCTCTGGGAGGCTGGAGAGATGGCTTAGCAGTTAAGGCATTTGCCTGCAAAGCCAAAGGATCCCGTTTTGACTCTCTTGACCCATGTAAGCTGGATGCACAAGGGGGCGCATGTGTCTGGAGTTTGTTTGCAGTAGCTGGAGGCCCTGGAGCACCCATTCTCTCTCTCTCTCTCTCTCTGCCTCTTTCTCTCTCTCAAGTAAGTAAATAAAAATGAAATTTTAAAACTTTATTTAAAAAAAAAATCATGCTTTGGGCTGAAGAGATGGCTTAGCGGTTAAGGCACTTGTCTATAAAGCTCAAGGGCCCACGGTCAACTCTCCAGGTCTCATGTAAGCCAGATGCACGAGGTGACACATCGGTACAAGGGAGCACACACATCTGGAATTCGATTGCAGTGGCTGAGGCCCTGGCATGCCAGTCCTCTCCTCTCTTTCTCTCTCCCTGTCATAAAAAAAGGAGGCAGAAGCCGTGCGTGGTGGCACATGCCTTTAATACCAGCACTCGGGAGGCAGAGGTAGGAGGATCACTGAGTTCAAGGCCACCCTGAGACTCCATAGTGAATTCCAGGTCAGCCTGGGCTAGAGTGAGACCCTACCTCGAAAAACCAAAAAAAAAGGAGGCAGTATGTTAGGCTTGCCTCAAAAAAATAAAAATCATTCTCTGATCAATTATTTTTTCATACTTCCAAGTGTCAAAATGTGTGGGGCTAATAAATTATCTGGTAGGTATACCAGCAGATAAATTGGCAAACTAAAGTCAGGTAGAAAAAGTTGATTTTAGTAACTTAAACATTTTAATTGAATCTTTCAAATAAATCAGTGATGTCACTATTTGATTGTAACATAAACAATAAAATTAAGGGCTGGAGAGATGGCCCCGACCACAAAATGTAAAAGTCTTTTAATGGATATGTATATATTTCATATTTTTTTCTTTCTTTTTTTTTAAATTTTTTTTTTATTATTTATTTATTTATTTATTTGAGAGCGACAGACACAGAGAGAAAGACAGATAGAGGGAGAGAGAGAGAATGGGCGCGCCAGGGCTTCCAGCCTCTGCAAACGAGCTCCAGACGCGTGCGCCCCCTTGTGCATCTGGCTAACGTGGGTCCTGGGGAACCAAGCCTCGAACCGGGGTCCTTAGGCTTCACAGGCAAGCTCTTAACCACTAAGCCATCTCTCCAGCCCTCTTTCTTTTGTCTTTGTGAGCCTTTAACTGCTGAGTCATTTTCCCAGCACCTATCTTTAGTCATTTTAAAAGTATTTATGGGGCTGGAGAGATGGCTTAGCGGTTAAGCGCTTGCCTGTGAAGCCTGAGGACCCTGGTTCGAGGCTCGATTCCCCAGGTCCCACATTAGCCAGATGCACAAGGGGGTGCACGCGTCTGGAGTTTGTTTGCAGTGGCTAGATGCCCTGGCGTGCCCATTCTCAATCTCTCTCTAGCTGTCTCTTTCTCTCTCTGTCACTCTCATATAAATAAATAAAAATGAACAAAAAAAATTAAAAAAAAAAAGTATTTATGAAGCTGGGTGTGGTGGCGCACGCCTTTAATCCCAGCACTTGGGAGGCAGAGGTAGGAGGATTGCCATGAGTTTGAGGGCACCATGAGACTCTATAGTGAATTCCAGGTCAGCCTGGGCTAGAGTGAGACCCTACCTCGAAAAACCAAAAAAAGTATTTATGATTTATCTCTTTCATTTGTACTTGATGCCCTGTTCCTCTGTGAATTTTGTAATTTTTAACTTTTTTTTTAAATTTTTTTTTAAATTTATTTATTTGAGAGCGACAGACACAGAGAGAAAGACAGATAGAGGGAGAGAGAGAGAATGGGCGCGCCAGGGCTTCCAGCCTCTGCAAACGAACTCCAGACGCGTGCGCCCCCTTGTGCATCTGGCTAATGTGGGACCTGGGGAACCGAGCCTCGAACCGGGGTCCTTAGGCTTCACAGGCAAGCGCTTAACCGCTACGCCATCTCTCCAGCCCTTTTTTGGTTTATTTTTATTTATTTATTTGAGAGCGACAGACAGAGAAAGAGGCAGAGGAGAAAGTGGGTGCGCCAGGGCCTCCAGCCACTGCAAACAAACTCCAGATGCGTGCACCCTCTTTTGTGCATCTGGCTAACGTGGGTCCTGGGGAGTCAAGCCTTGAACCAGGGTCCTTAGGCTTCACAGGCAAGTGCTTAACTACTAAGTCATCTCTCCAGCCCAATTTTTAACCTTTTTAAAAAAATATTTTACTTATTTATTTGAGAGTGAGAAAGAGGCAGATTGAGAGAGGGAGAATGGGCATGCCAGGGCCTCCTGCCGCTGCTGCTGAACTCCAGACACACGTGCCACCTTGTGCACCTTAACTGCCAAGCCATCTCTCCAGCCCTGTAATTTTGAACTCCAAGCTCATCTTTAGTGTGGTTTGTCTGTGGAAAAGCTTTCATTTTATTTATTAATTTTGTTTATTTATTTATATGAGAGAGATCGAGAGTGAAAGAGGCAGAGAGAGAGACTGAGAGAGTGAGAGAGAGAGAGAATGGGCACGCCAGGGCTTCCAGCCACTGCAAACGAACTCCAGATGCGTTCGCCCCTTGTGCATCTGGCTAACGTGGGTCCTGGGGAATCGAGCCTTGAACCGGGGTCCTTAGGCTTCACAGGCAAGCGCTTAACCGCTAAGCCATCTCTCCAGCCCTTATTTATTTATTTTTGAGGCCGGGTCTCATTCTAACCCCACCTGACATGGAACTCACTCCGGTAGCCAGGCTGGCCTCAAACTCACAGCAATCCGCCTCCCTCAGTCTTCTGCGTGCTGGGGCTATAGGTATGAGCCACCACGAAGACTTGTGGGAAAGCTTCTGCTGTCCTGGAAGCAGCTCTGGATTTGTTCTCCTGGAATCCGACGAGCCTGGAGCCTTCCTTCTACTTTCTCTATCGTGCTTTCCCTCAGGCGCTCCCAGACCACTCAGTGTATAAATTTGAATCGCAGACCATAATGAGGAGAGGAAAACATGTTTTATATTACAAATTCTTAAATGAATTTTGTTTTTCTGACCCAGGCTTCAAGCCAAGACAAATAGAAGCAGTGTGAATTTCTGTACATATGACTTTGATTTTAGTTTGATCTTGGCTGATGATCCCTGTAAACCTTTGCTTTCTTTCAAGCTAATCTGTGCATTTGATAAGGTACGGTTCTGTTCCTTTTTTTTTTTCTTCATTATTTATTTATTTATTTTTCTTTTATTTTTTATTCTCAATTTTTATTAACATTTTCCATGATTATAAAAAGTATCCCATGGTAATACACTCCCCCCACACTTTCCCCTTTGAAATTCCATTCTCCATCATATCCCCTTCCCATCTCAATCAGTCTCTCTTTTATTTTGATGTCATGGTCTTTTCCGCCTATTATGATGGTCTTGTGTAGGTAGTGTCAGGCACTGTGAGGTCATGGATATCCAGGCCATTTTGTGTCTGGAGGGAGCACGTTGTAAGGAGTCCTACCCTTCCTTTGGCTCTTACATTCTTTCCGCCACCTCTTCTGCATTAGACCCTGAGCCTTGGAAGGTGTGATCAAGATGTTACTCAGTACTCCAGTCACTTCTTTCCAGCACTGTGATACCTTCTGAGTTACCCCAAAGTCACTGCCATCTGAAAAGAGAAGATTCTCTACCCAAAGTGAGAGTAGCATTAATATAAGGGTATAAAAATTAAAAGAACTGCTTACTGGGCAGTTTGATAAGCATAGTATATACATTTTTCCAGACATCAGCCGATGTTACACCCCTAGGGCTTATGACTACCTCTGTTTTAAGTTTTCAGTATCAGGGATGTATTTCCCCCCATGGAGTGGGCCTCAAGTCCAATTGGAGGACAGTTGGTTTCCACCATGACAGACGTGCCACTATTGCAGCTGTTGGCTCATTTGGCCTGGCTGGCCAATTATAGGGCTTGCGGTATCCACTGTTGAGTATCTTCACTGGTGGTGTATCTTGCTGTCATTGAACTGCATGTAGAATGGCTTCTTCAAGCTTTCTGTCAGCCTGTTCTGTTTCATCTAGAATTCCAGATATTTGTTGCAGTAGAAATTTCAGGTTCTCAGTCTAAAATTAGCCATAGATAAAAGCAAGTTACATGTTTTATCAATATCAAGAATAAATTTGTATATGTGTCTTTGGGGTTTTTGGAGGAGGAAGGAATTAAGAATTGAACCCAGGGCCTCATATATACATAGCATGTGCTCTACCACTGAGCTACACCCTGGGCCCCCCTGAATGAATTTGAATCTTTGTTGTTAGTGATGATATTTCTTACCCCCATAGACACCAGTGAAATCAGAGCCAAGTGCCATCAAATGGTATTCCTCAAATAAGACTGATGACCGAAGTTCTACGGCTGAAAACACAGTAAGAATTCTAATCCAATCCATGTTCAAATCATTTCAGTAGTCTTATAGAATATTTAATTTCCTTTTCTCAGATGGCTCAGATTTCTATCAGTAAATTACAACTATTATTTATTAAACCAAGGTAAGGCTTAATTATTGAGACCTAACAATATGTTTTGCTTTGGCTGACTACCTTGTGGCCTAGCAGATGAGATCAGTTTGCTATTGCAGTTGGTGTTGCTGTATTTATTCCTGGCAGCAGAAACCATACAGGCCCTCCTAAGAACATTTCTTTTAAGAAATATGAGCTTCTATGTAATTTTAAATTTTTTGTATCAGCTATGAAGAGATCTCTGAAAATTACAGGTTTTGTTCCTTGCATAGGTACTTTTTCCTCATACTTTATAACATTCCAAAAACCTGATAATTTTTAAAACCAACATGAATATATTTAAGAAAGCAGTATTTCTTTATTATATATTGCTTTTTAGGAAATCAGTACACACACACACACACATATATATTTGGTTTTTTTGAGATAGGTTTTCACTCTAGCCCAGGTTGACCTGGAATTCACTCTGTAGTCTCACAGTGACCTCACACTCATGGTGATCCTCCTATCTATGACTCTCAAGTACTTGGATTAAAGGCATGAGCCACCATACCCAGCCCTAAAAAGCTCTTTTTAAATTCATAGCCTTGTACAGTTGATAGCTTCTTGTCAAGAAAATACACAAAGTATTACTCTCAATTTAAGTAATATACGTTTTCTCTCTCAATACAAATACAGCCTCCAGTGAAAATTAAAGTTAACTCTTAACTCATATGAATAACAGATATACTAGCTACTGCACCCAGACCTATAGGTAATGGAAACAGGGATATTAGCTCCACCATACTGACCTGAAGGTGATGAAAAGTCATGGCGTAACATAGCAGCTAATAAATCCATAGTGGCGTAGACCTGTAATCCCAGGTAGCTCAAAAGTTAAGTAACCTCTTAGAGTGGAAAAAAATTTTTTTTTATATTCTAAATACGAATTGAATTACACCAGACTCGCTTTCCTAAATAGCACAGTGGTATTCTAATGAGAACTACAGAGTGTTTAAAAGTCTGTTTCACAAAGCTACTTAAAAAAATTTTTTTGTTGTTCATTTTTAGTTATTTGAGAGTGACAGAGAGAAAAAGAGGCAGATAGATAGAGAATGGGTGTGCCAGGGCCTCCAGCCACTGCAAATGAGCTCTAGATGTATGCACCCCCTTGTGCATCTGGCTTATGTGGGTCCTGGGGAATTGAGCCTTGAACCAGGGTCCTTAGGCTTCACAGGCAAGCGCTCAATCACTAAACCATCTCTCCAGCCCACAAAGCTACTTTAATATGTTTAAAAAGATACACTGAAGATATGTAAAGCCAACTATCCTTACCAAAACATGTACATGTATCAGTAAGTGGGGTTTTTTGTTAATCACACTTCATACTAATTATAGCATCTAGCACATCTAACTTCGGCTTATTGTTTTCACAAATTGGGCTGAGCTGTCTGGATTTGCTTGTTGGTCTTTATGAAACTCTGAGTAACTCATTTCATAATCTCTTAATCTCTTCGGGCAGATAAGTGCTATAGTTGGCAAGAAAACATTGTTTCTTTTTAATCTGAATGAACCGGACAGCCCAATAGACCTGGAGTTTCAGCAGGCCTACGGCAACATTGTCTGCTACAGCTGGTATGTACAAGAAGCTGCTTTTTTTTTTTTTTTTTTTGAGGTAGGGTCTCACTGTAGTCCAGGCTGACCTGTAATTCACTATGTAGTCTCAGGGTGGCCTCGAACTCATGGTGATCCTCCTACCTCTGCCTCCTGAGTGCTGGGATTAAAGGCGTATGCCACCATGCCTGGCTTATTTTTGGATTTGTTTTTGGTCTTGGTTTTTCAAGGTATGGTCTCACTTTGACTCAGGCTGAGCTGGAATTCACTATGTAGTCTCAGGGTGGCCTCAAACTCTCAGCGATCCTCCTACCTCTGCCTCCCGAGTGCTGGGATTAAAGGTATATGCCACCATGCCCGGCTTCTTTTTGGATTTGTTTGGTTTTGCTTTTGGTTTTTCAAGGTAGGGTCTCACTCTGACTCAGGCTGACCTGGAATTCACTATGTAGTCTCAGGGTGGCCTCGAACTCACAGTGATCCACCTACCTCCGCCTCCCCGGGGCTGGGATTAAAGATGTGCACCACCACACCCAGCTCACAAAAAGCTTCTTAATGAAAAACAACCATGTGATTTATATTGACATTTTCTGGAACATTAAATTCTATATATAGCATTTTCTATGTTCCATTCTGTGACTTTATATGTAACACTATCTAGCATATTGTCTGATAGGGCCTTGATAAATTGCATTCTGTAATTCCTGATTTTAAGCTTTTTAGTGCCTTACCATAGTGCCCATGGTAGTGATTGCTCACTGTCTCTCTCCCCGGCCTGTGCCGCTGTAGGTATGGTGACAGCTACATCATGGTTGGCTTTTCACGTGGAACCTTTCTGGTCATTTCCACTTACATTCCAGAAATTGGGCAAGAGATATTTAAGGCTCGTGACCATAAGGACAATTTAACCAGTGTGGCAATTTCACAGGCTCTGAACAAAGCTGCTACATGTGGGGACAGCTGGTAAGTGACAATCACATGGGAGCATGTACACGGGGGAGGACTTAAGAGAATCAGCAGAACTTTGGTGGTCAAGGTGAATCTGACATTCATACATGCTTGTACTTTTTTAAAATTTTTTTTTGTTCATTTTAATTTATTTATTTGAGAGTGACAGAGAGAGAAAGAGGCAGAGAGAGAGAGAGAGAGAGAGAGATAGAGAATGGGCACACCAGGGCCTCCAGCCACTGCAAACGAACTCTAGATGTGTGTGCCCCCTTGTACATCTGGCTAACATGGGTCCTGGGGAATCGAGCCTTGAACCGGGGTCCTTAGGCTTCACAGGCAAGCGCTTAACCACTAAGCCATCTCTCCAGCCCTTTGCTTGTACTTTAAAAAAAAAAATTATTTATTTTCAAGCAGAGTGAGATAGAGACAGACAGAGAGAGAATGGGCACGCCAGGGCCTGTAGCCACTGCAAATGAACTCCAGATGCATGTGCCCCTTGTGCATCTGACTTATATGGGATCTGGGGAGTCAAACGTGGGTCCTTTGGCTGTACAGGCAAATGCCTTAACCACTAAGCCATCTCTCCAGCCCCCATGCTTGTACTTTTTAAAAAAATATTTTATTTATATATTTGAGAGAAGGAGAGAGCAGGGGCGTGCTAGGGGCCTCTGGCCACTACATACAGACTCCAGATGCACGCACCACTTTGTGCATCCAGCTTCACGTGCATACTGGAGAGTTGAATCCAGGTCGTTAGGCTTTGCAGGCTAGTGCTGTGACTGCTGAGCCATCTCTCCAGCCCCATGCTTGTACTTTTAGAACATATTTGTAGTGAAAAATTCTCTCTTCCTCCCTGTTTGACACTCACATATAATAAAGTTTGCTTACGAAGTCGATCTTAGGACTGGAGAGCTGGCTTAGCAGTTAAGGCACTTATCTATAATGCCTAATGACCCAGGTTCGGTTCCCCAGTGCCCACATAAAGCCAATGCACGAAGTGGTGCATGCATCTGGAGTTCATCTGCAGTTCCTGGAGGCCCTGGTGTACCCATTCTCCTCTCTCTCTCTTCACTTTCTCTCTCTTTCTCTCTATTTTCTCTCTCTCTCCTCTCTCTCATTGCAGATAAATAAAATTTTAAATTAAAAAGAAAGTCAATCTTTTTCTTCTTTGGTTTATTTTTATTGATGTATTTGAGAGTGACAGGGAGAGAAAGAGGCAGATAGAAAGAGAGAGGGAGAGAATGGGCACGCCAGGACTTCCAGCCACTGCAGACGAACTCCAGATGCGTGCGCCTCTTTGTGCATCTGGCTAGCATGGATCCTGGGGAATTGAGCCTTGAATGGGGGTCCTTAGACTTCACAGGCAAGGGCTTACCCACTAAAGCCACCTCTCCAGCCCAGAAAGTCAATCTTAAATACAATAGGCAGCCTGGTGTGGTGACACACACCTTTAATTTCAGTACTCTAGAGGCAGAAGATTGCTATGAGTTCCTGGTCATCCTGGATCCTCCTTCAACAAAACAAAATAATAGTAATAATAAATGATAATATAATGGGCAGTCTGGGCTGCATGAAATAAGTACCCCCCATCTCTCCCACTGAATCCAGCTGGATAGATGTGTAGATTGAAGATCTTTGAAAATGAAGGAACAGCAGATAAACTAAAGACCAGAATTCGCTGTGCCATCAAACCAGCAGGGAGTCTCTATGTGTTTGCCAGTTTCTCGTGACTCTTGCAGCAGCCCAGGTAGAGAGCGTCAAAACAAGCACTCAGAGAAAACCCTCCACCCTCCTTTATGTCGTTCTTTGTCCTCTCTTGCCACCCAGCCACTAAGCTGCCTCACCAGTGGAACTAGAATGACATTGAGGGCCCACCAGCACCTAAATCTGTGGTGGAGGGTGAGCTTTCTTTGCAGCTAGAGGAGCTGGGGTCCCAAGAAACTAGAAAATAAGCCCCTTTTGTTTACTGATATCTCTGCTCTTCCACAGGCAGTTGTGGAAGCCACCAGGTGGATCTGGGTAATTAGACACCCAATCCAAATGAGATCCCTAAGGAACCAGAAAGGGGAGCGTGAGACATGGTTCAGCAGTTGAAGGTGCTTGCAAACCCTGACAATCTGGGTTGGATTCCCCATTACACATGTAAATCCCGATGCACTAAGTGGCACATGTAACTGGAGTTCATAGGCAGTGACAGGAAGCCCTGGCATGCCCATACTCACTTTCTCTGTCTGCCTCTTTTTCCCTGTCTCTCTCTCTTTCACAAATAAATCAATAAATAAGTAGAACCAGAAAGGACTAGGTTAATCATAGAGAAAAGGAATTCAGGAAAGTGACCTTGTAAAGATATCTTTGAACTTACTCCTGTGTTTCCCCTTGAGCTTGCAAGAACAGATCTTATTTTGTACTTGTGCAAAGACTTTGAGCATCGAACTAAGGGGTAGATCATAGCCCAAGGCCTCAAGTGGCCACTGAGCCATGAAGGGACACATGAATACAACTAAAAGGCTTTGAACATGGAGCTGACATTGAAGCCTGCAGAGGACTGGCTGAAGCCCACGGTCTCACTCCAGTCGTACTGACGGTCCTCCAAAGCCAGGACCCTTTCTCCATGGGAAGTAGACTAGGAAAAAATGTTCAAAATGTTCAGAATGTAGCCCAAAACTACCTGACTGACACAAGAATCAGGAAAATCCCACTCTTTTTGGAAATAGCGATTTATACAGCAGTGTCAGAATGATGCAGAGAACCGCTGTCCTTCATGTACACCTAAAAGATAAGGGCTACTGCTAACTCTGTGTGTATTGAAAAGCAGAGTCTCAAAAGATAGGAAGAAAAGAGTGGCAGGATTGGAAGTACTAATAGACAGTTTAGCAATAATAGTTGGAGACTTAAGAACCCGCTTTCAGTAATATACGGAACCATCTAGGCACAAGAGCAACAAGGAAATAAAAGACTCAACACTTTAAACCAGCTGGACCTAACAGACATCTATAAACACACTAGCCAATGACAACACAATAGTTCCCACCCACCCCCCCAAGGTAGGGTCTCTCTAGCCTAGGCTGACCTGGAATCCACTATGTAGTCTCAGGGTGGCCTTGAACTCACCGCAATCCTCCTACCTCTGCCTCCCAAGTGCTAAAATTAAAGGCATGCGTTAGCACACTGGATAGGATACTTAGTTTTTTCAAATGCCCAAGAAATATTTATCAAGGTAGGCCATATCCTGGGCCATGAGACAACCCTTAACAGTCTTGAATTGAATCATACAAGATATGTTCTCTGACCATAGTCTAATGATACTCAAAAAACTAGTTTGTCAGGCTGGAGAGATGGCTTAGCAGTTAAGGTGCTTGCCTGCAAAGCTAAAGGACACAGGTTCAATTCCCCAGGACCCACATAAGCCAGATGTACAAGGTGGCACATGCGTCTGAGGTTTGTTTGCAGTGGCTGAAGGCCCTGGTGCACCCATTCTCTCCTTCCCTCCTTCTTTCAAATAAGTAAATAAAAGTTTTTAAAACAAACTAGTTTCTCACATTGGAAACCAGTAGCAGAAGGAACAGGAACATCTCCAAACATTTGGAAATTAAACAACATATTTAAATGGGCCATGGCTCACAGAATCCCAAGGCAACTTTTAAATATTTTTTATTTATTTATTTATTTAATAGAGAGAGAGAGAATGGGCGCGCCAGGGCCTCCAGCCACTGCGAACGAACCCCAGACGTATGCACGCCCTTGTGCATTTGGCTAATATGGGTCCTAGGGAATCAAACCTGGGTCCTTTGGCTTTTCATGCAAACACCTTAACCGCTAAGCCATCCCTCCAGCCCCTCAAAGCAACTTTTTAAGTAAGTAGAACAGTGGAGACAGGGGAATGAATTAGCCAGGGTCTCTAACCACTGCAAACGAACTCCAGACACATATTTTGATACATTGTATTTTCATTTTCATTGTTCTATTTAATTTTATGTTTGTGCCTGTGTACATGCATGTTCAAATGTATGTGGGAATATGTATGTGTGGTATGCATACATGTTGTACACATGAATATGGAGGTTGGAAGTTGGTATTGGAGAGTTGGAGAGATGGCTCGGTGGTTAACGTATTTGCTTGCAAAGCCTGAAGTGCAGGTTTGATTCCCTGGTATCCATGTAAAGCCAGATGCACAAAGTGACACATGCATCTGTAGTTTGTTTGCAGTGGCAAGGAGGCCTTGCCATGCCCAGTCTTCTCTCTCTGTGCTTGAAAATAAATCATAAGAGGCCTTGCCGTACCTATCTTCTCTCTGTCTCTTTCTGCTTGAAAATAAGTAAATAAATATTTTTTTAAGAAGTTGATGTTGGGAGCTGGATGTGGTAGCTCACACTTTTAGTCACAGCACTCAGGAGGCAGACATAGGAGTATCGCAGTGAGTTTGAGGCCACCCTGAGAATACAGAGTGAATTCCAGGTCAGCCTGGGCTAGAGTGAGACCCTACTTCGAAAAACCAAAAAGAGAAAAGAAAGGCGATGTTGGGTGTCTTTCTGGTCTTATTTTATTTTGTGTGTGTGTGTGGTGTGTGTGTTGTTGGGTGTCTTTCTGATCTTATATTATTTTGTGTGTGTGTGGTGTGTGGGTTGCCATGTTGCACCCTGCAGGTGTTAGAGCAGAGTTAGAAGCCACCCTGTTTGTTTGTTGTTTTTTTAGTCTTAGTGTGGATTCAATTTCACAGCAATCCTTCTACCTCTGCCTCCCGAGTGCTGAGATTAAAGGCATGTGCCACCATGCCTGGCTAAAATTGGTATTCTGTTTTGTATTCTGGAAGAGATTTTGTAAGACAAAAAAAAAATGTATTGGCACTAATTCTTTTAAAATGTTTTTTTAAAAATATTTTCTTTTTACTTATTTTTTTGAGAGAGAGATATAGAAATGGGGAGAGAGAGAGAGAATGTGCATGCCAGGGCCTTCAGCCACTGCAAACGAACTCCAGATGCATGTACCCCCTTGTGCATCTAGCTTACATGGGTCCTGGAGAATCGAACCTGGGTCCTTTGGCTTTGCAGACAAGCTCTTTAACTGCTAAGCTATCTCTCCAGCCCTTAAAAATGTTTGATAGAAGCTAGGTATGCTAGCTCACACCTATAAACAGGGCTGGAGAAATGGCTTAGCAGTTAAGGTGCTTGCCTACAAAGCCTAAGGACCCAGGTTTGGTTCTCCAAGTCCCATATAAGCCAGATGCATATGGTGGCACATGCATCCGGAGTTGTGTGCAGTGGCCTAAGGCCCTGGTACACCCATTCTCTCTCTGTCTCTCTTTCTCTAATAAATGAAAGTAAAAAGAAAAAGAAAAAAGAGTGGGACTCTGCCACATTAAAAAAAAATTAAAAATCTTCAACAAATTTTAGCAAAGCTAAACCAACAACGTTTAAAAGGAATTACACATTAAGACCAAGTGTGATTTATTACAGGTATGTAATGTTAATTCAGAATTTGAAAATTAAGGTAGTCACTTTATCAAAAGCTATGAAATGTTGGATGTGGTGGCATATGCCTATAATACTAGAGCTCAGAGGGTTCTCTCTCTCTCTCTTAAATAAATATAAAATATAACTTAAAGAGAGAGAGACCTTAAAGAGGGATTGAGGAAAAAGGTAATAGAATACATGTGACATGAATGTCACTGGGCATAGGTAGGGGACCAGCAGAAGGGAGGCAGGGAAGAGGAGCGGGAGAGGAATATCAGCAAAAACAAAGGATGTGTGAAAATGTCATAATGGAACACGTTACTTTGTGTGCTAATCAAAAAAACTAACAGTATGTACACTTTTTAAATCTTTCAGCATAAAAATCCATGATTTGGCAGAATTAAGAGACATGTATGCTATAATCAATCTGGATGACGAAAATAAAGGTATTGATCTTGCTGAAGCCATTGCTGTTTTGTCATTTCAGTTACAGAGAGCCATATTGTGTGATGTGCATTCTTACTGAGGAGTAAAATTTACATCTTCCCTGACCTCCCAGAATAGTCTCCTTATTTTAGTGGTATGTTAAGCCATACAACTTGACTAAAAGGTTGTAAGTACACTTTGAGAGGTTTAAAAGTGAGTTTTATACTGATCCCATTTATAAGGTGAATATATATATGCTTTCCTGCTGGGCCATATCTCATAAGTCAGCACTCACTCTTCTGACAATCTATGGTGAATTTCCTAATCTTTCGCACAGACTATTCAAGCCAGCAAAGAAAACATCTGAAAATGTCTAATCCTATAGTAACTTACATCAAAATATTTGCTTTGTAAAGATTTGTTTTTAAACGATCGTTTATTCTGTGAATTATTTCAGGGTTGGGTACCTTGTCCTGGACAGATGATGGTCAGTTGCTGGCACTGTCCACCCAAAGGGGCTCACTCCATGTTTTCCTGACCAAGCTGCCCATACTCGGGGATGCCTGCAACACAAAGATTGCGTACCTCACCTCCCTCCTTGAGGTCACCGTGGCCAACCTCATTGAAGGAGTATGAAAACTGCATTGCTTTTCTTTTTGGGTTGTTAGTTTTGCTAATCTAAACAGTTTTAGCAGCTGATTCATGACTGTTGCATTTCTGTGCTATAGGAGCCGCCCATCACAGTTGCTGTTGACGTGGAGCCCAACTTCATTGCAGTGGGGTTCTATCATCTGGCTGTAGGAATGAATAATCGAGCTTGGTTTTACATCCTCGGAGAGAATGGCAAGTCTTGGTCCATTTGTTTTGTTATCTACCATGTAATTTCTGTGTTCGTTGGGAAGCACTGAAGGTTGCTTTCAAGATCAGGCCTTCTACTTACTTTTGTTCCACCATCTTTGTTTTTTGTGTTGTTTTTTTTAAATGGCTCTGTGACTCTTCTAAAACTTTTTAGTAATTTTAAAAAATATTTTATCTTGGCTGGAGAGATGGCTTAGCAGTCAAGGCGCTTGCAGGCAAAGCCAAAGGACCCAACTTTGATTCCCCAGTACCTGCATAAGCCAGGTGCACAAAGTGGTACACACATCTGGAGTTCATTTGCAGTGGCTAGAGGCCCTGGCATGCCCATTCTCCCTGCTTCTATCTGCCTCTCTCACTCTCAAATAAATAAGTTTTTGGTTTTTTTTAAGAAAAGTTTTATTCTTGTTGGTCATGGTGGCACATGCCTTTAATATCAGCACTGAGGAGCCAGAGTTAGGAGGATCAGTATGAATTCAAGGCCAGCCTGAATAGTAAATTCCAGGTCAGCCTGGGTTAGAGCAAGCAAGACCCTACCTCAAAAAAAAAAAAAAAAAAAGAGTTATTCTTTTAAAAAAGATATTACTTATTTATTTATTTATTTGAGAGTGAGAAAGAGACAGAGGGAGGGGGGAGAGAGAGAGAGAGAGAATGGGTACGCCAGGCCCTCTAGCCACTGCAAACAAACTCCAGATGGTTGCATCCCCTGTGCATCTGGCTTATGTGGGTCCTGGAGAATTGAACGAGATCCTTTGGCTTTGCAGGCAGACGCCTTAACCTCTAAGCCATCTCTCTAGCCCCAATTTTATTCTTGATGGTGAAGAAAATACAATATAGGAAGTAGAGAATGAGAATGAGCAACAGAAAGGCCCTGGGTTCAGTTTGTGTTTCTGTCTCTGTGCCAAGCAACTGTAGCTTACCCCATGAGCTCGACTTACTCATCTGGAAACTAAGGATAGTTTTAAGGGATCATGGAACAGACAAGTGAACTTCAGAGTGACACCTTGGGGTTAGGGAGATGGCTCAGCAGTTAAAAGTACTTGCTTGCAAAGCCTGCTGGCCTGGGTTCAATTCTCCAGTACCCACATAAAGCCAGTTGCACAAAGTGGTGTTTGTATCTGGAGTTTGTTAGCAGTGGCTGAGGTCCTTAGCTCACCCATTCTGTCCACCCCTTGCAAATAAATAAATAGAATATTAATTTTTTTATTTGAGATTGACAGACAGAGAAAGAAAGAGGCAGAGAGAGAGAGAGAATAGCCATGCCAGGGCCTCTAGCCACTGGAAACGAACTCCAGATGCATGCGCCCCCTTGCACATCTGGACAACATAGGTCCAGGGGAATCAAGCCTCGAACTGGGGTCCTTAGGCTTCACAGGCAAGCTCTCAACCACTAAGCCATCTCTCCAGCCCTTAAATTTTTTTTTAAGTGTGATCTCATTTGGCACAATGGCTTTGCCCAGGCCACCTAAGCCTGGAAAGTATTTACAGTGTGTTTCCCTTTGGATTCATTGAATCCATTTGCATGTAAATAAAACTTTGCATTTCTTCCTCTCCTTTCTCTTCACTCCTTTCCCTAACTCTGTGTCAGATAGACCTTCAGGAAAAGAATCCCCCCTCGCCCAAGAAATAACCAGCTCAGTAGAAGAGACTTTTCAAGGGCTGGAGAGATGGCTTAGTGGTTAAGGTGTTTGCCTACAAAACCAAAAAACCCAGGTTCTATTCCCTAGGACCCACGTAAGCCAGATACACAAGGTGGTGAATACATCTGGAGTTGCTATTTGTGGCAGCTGGAGTCCCTAGAGTGCCCTTTGTCTCTCTCTCCCTCTCGCTGTCTCTAAAATTAAAAAAAATATATACACACACATGTATTTGGGTGTGTATATACACTCACACATACATACATAAAGAAAAGTACGTTAAGGGCTGGAGAAATGGCTTACTGGTTAAGTGGTTGCCTGTGAAGCTTAAGGATCCCAGTTTGAGGCTCAATTCCCCAGTATCCATGTAAGCCAGATACACAAGGTGGCACATGCATCTGGAGTTCATTTGCAGTGGTTGGAGGCCCTGGTGTGCCCATTCTCTTTCTTGCTTGCTTTCTTTCTCTTTCTCTCTCTCTCTCTCTTTGCCTCTTTCTCTGTTTGTTGCTCTCAAGTAAATAAACAAAAAATTTGAAAAAGTAAAAAGCACATTGTCTCTTCACTTCAGGTGTAATTTATTTTAGATGAAATTTTATTTCTTATTACTTGGTTTCATGTGAACTTTTTTTTTTTCCCTGCCAATGAAAACAAGTTCCAGATGCATGTGCCACTTTGTGCATCTGTTTTTTTTTTGTTTTTAAATTTTTATTAGCATTTTCCATGATTATAAAAAAATATCCCGTGGTAATTCCCTCCCTCACCCCCGACACTTTCCCCTTCATGTGAACTTGTGGAGTCCCTCAAGATACACTTAAATGGCAACTGAGAGTTTCTTTAAAATAGCTAAAATAAAAATTTAAATTCAAAAGGTCCTTGCAAGGTGCACATCTAACAATTACTTGCAGATATTTATGTGAGATAATTTTACCTGTAATCTGATGTGTTTAAATTTTCTAAAATTGTTGCAGCTGTAAGAAAACTAAAAGATGTGGAGTATCTGGGAACGGTGGTGAGCATTTGCCTCTACTCTGAATACGCCGCTGCGCTCTTTGAAGGCAAAGTCCAGTTACATTTGGTGGGTAAAATCCTGCTACATTTAGAGATGATCAAGAAAAGGCAGATGTCTCATTGTTACCAACCTGGCCAGGAAGCCAGTATGCACAGACCAGCTAGAAAGCCAGGACCCCTCCTGCTTGAGACGTTCACTTGACTTTTTAGCCTCATTCTTCAGAAACCCAATAAATAGCAACAGTGCCACTGTCAACATTAATTACAATGAACCCTCCCACCACCCCCCAGTGGATGATAAGCATTCTAGAAGGAGCTACAGATGAACCATGAGGGCCTGGGGCCACGGCATGTCTCTGGGAGCCCTGGATGCGCCAAGTCTTGTATCTGGGCACCCTGCATATGGGGATTCTAGATGATGCCTGATAAGTTGTTCAAGAGGTATTGGCTGAGCCAGGCTTGGGGGCACACGCCTTTTAATACCAGCACTTGAGAGGCAGAGGTAGGGTTGCCATGAGTTCCAGGCCACCCTGAGATGACATAGTGAATCCAGGTCAGCCTGGGCTAGAGTGAGACCCTACCTCAAAAAGAGAAAGGGAGACTGGCTTCTCAGCTAGGGATCTCCCACATCTATTTCTGGATTCTTCACATGTGGGCAGCCACAGAGCCTGCTGGAAAGACTGCCCACCAAGGATGCCCAGTGCTGCCTCACTGGCCAGCGGTCACTCCTGTCATAGTCTCCTGACTAAGCTAGCCTAAGGTAGTCTTGAGAGTCTGAATATGTAGTTGAACTTGGGGGTGGGGGAAGACACTTCCCCCAGGTATACATGATGTGAGTGATACATCTCTGAGCCCCATTTTTTTTTTTTTTTTTTTTTTTTTTTTTTTTTACGTTTTAGATAGAAAATGAACTCTTGGATGCTCAGGAAGAACGGGAGACTCGGCTTTTCCCAGGCGTGGATGATAAGTTTCGTATTTTATGTCATGCCCTGACCAGTGATTTCCTCATCTACGGAACTGATGTACGTATTAACTTAGAGTGCAGAGAAAGTCGAACTTTTTCTTTGTGATCTTGGTCAACTTCTTTTTCCTACTGATTTTTTACCCTTACATTGACTCAATATAAGTAAGGAAGTTTTCTGATTAGATATATACTTACATAGTACAGAAGTGGCATGGATTGTTAGTGTCAGTGTTTTGTGGTTTCTTTTTCAATTTAAAACATTTTTTTTCGAGGTATGGTCTCACTCTAGCCCAGGCTGACTTGGAACTTACTGTAGATCCAGACTGGCCTTGAATTCACAGCACTCTTCCTACCTCTGCCTTCCAAGTGCTGGGATTAAAGACATATGCCACCACGCCTGGCTTTAAAAAAATTTCTTTTAGAGCTGGAGAGATGGCTTAGTGGTTAAGGCACTTGCCTGCAAAGCCAAAGGACCCATGTTAGTCATTTGACTTTTTAGCCTTGTTCTCTAGAAACCCACATAAGCCAGATGCACAAGATGGTGCATGTGTCTGGAGTACATTTGCAGTGGCTAGATGTCCTAGCATGTCCATTCTTTCCTTCTCTCTCTCTCTACCTCTACTCCTCCCTGCCTGTTTGTCTCTCAAATAAATAAATAAATAAATAATATTTTTAAAACATTTATTTATTTGCAAGAGTGGTAGAGAGAAAGCCCAGATGTGCCAGGAGCTCTTGCCACTGCAAGCAAACTTCAGACGTACTATTTTGTGCATCTGGCTTTACATGGGTACTGGAGAATTAAAGCTGAGGTAGCAGGCTTTGCAAGCGATTGTCTTTAACCACTGAGGCATCTTCCCAGCCCCAGTTTTGTAATTTGAAGCACTTTTTTCTTTTTAAAATTTATTTTAACAATTGTATATATGCATGCAATGTATTTTCATCATAATTACAGCCTTTATCTTCTCTTATTCCCCTGTACCTCCCACTGAGTCCTACTTCCTAGCTAGTCCCTCTTGTACCTTGACGGCATGTGTGTAGCAGAGGTGGGACTTTAACTTGTTTCTCGGTGACAGCCCCTTCTTTCCATGGAGCCACAAGCACTCTTGGAAGAAAAAAATAAACAGAGTAGTCTACAAAAGAATCTGTTTATTGGCCAGGCATGGTGGCGCACACCTTTAATCACAGCACTCAGGAGGCAGAGGTAGGATGATTGCCGTGAGTTCGAGGCCACCCTGAGACTATGTAGTGAATTCCAGATTCCAGGTCAGCCTGGGCTAGAGTGAGACCCTACTTCAAAAAAACAAAACAACAAAAAATTTTCTTCTTTTAGTGGTTCTGTGATACACTTTCACATCTCATTGAAGTATAAATGACACACAATAATCGCACTGTTTAACATGTATGATTTAATAAGTTTTGAAGATGTATACACCCGTGAATATACTCGTCACCCCAGGTTTCTTATGACCCCTCCCTCCCCCGTCTCTTCCCACTCAGCACTTTCTGCCACCATGAACGTAATAAATGTTTGGATTTTTCTTGAGCTTTACATAAGTGGAATTATACAGTACATAGTCCTGTTGCTGGCCTCCTTTTTAAAAATGTTATTTTTTTTATTTGAGAGAAAGAAGCACATAGAATGGCTGTGCCATAGCCTCTAGCCACTGCAAATGAATTCCAGATGCATGCACCCCTTTGTGCATCTGGCTTATGTGGGTCCTGGGGAATTCTTTTATTCAACATAACCCCCCCCTTTTTTTTTAACAAGAAGGGTTTCTTTCTTTTATTTATTTGAGAGAGAAAAAGAGGCAGAGACAGAGAGAGAATGGGTGCACCAGGGCCTTCAGCTGCTACAAGCCAACTCCAGAGGCATGTGCCCCTGTCGCACATATGTAACATTGTGCGTCCCTGTGTGTCTGGCTTTGTGGGACCTGGAAATTCGAACATGAGTTCTTAGGTTTCACAGGCAAGTGCCTAACCATAAGCCATCTCTGCAGCTCTCAACGTAACTTAATACATGACCTAGTCAGTCTTTTTTTTTGTTTGTTATTTTTGTTTATTTATTTGAGAGAGACAGAGAGGGACAGAAAGAGGCAGATAGAGAGAGGGAGAGAGAATGGGCGCGCCAGGGCCTCCAGCCACTGCAAATGAACTCCAGACACATGCGCCCCCTCGTGCATCTGGCTAACGTGGGTCCTGGGGAGCCAAGCCTCGAACCGGGGTCCTTAGGCTTCACAGGCAAGCGCTTAACTGCTAAGCCATCTCTCCAGCCCCCCCCTTTTTTTTAAGACAGGGTCTCACTATGTCTTTACATTTTACATATACTAAATACCACACTCTTCCTTTATTTCTCTTAAAATTAGTTTAACTTGTACAGTACCTTTTTTGTTTTGTTGAGGTAGGATTTTGCTGTAGCTCATGCTGACCTGGAATTTACTACATAGTCTCAAGCTGGCCTTGAACTCACAGCAGTCCTCTCACTTCTGCTTCCTGGGTGCTGGGATTAAAGGTGTGTGCCACCATACCCGGATAAAATTAGTTTAACTTCAGTGCTGAAAGTTAATATTTTCTTGACCATCTATTACATTTCCATGATCTAACTTGATTTTTTTTTTCTTTTAGACTGGTGTCATTCAGTATTTCTACATCGAAGACTGGCAGTTTGTTAATGATTATCGGCATCCTGTCGGTGTGAAAAAGATTTTTCCTGATCCAAATGGGACCAGATTAGTTTTCATTGATGAAAAAAGTGATGGATTTGTCTACTGTCCAGTAAGTCTAGAAAATTCAAAATGTGGGGTAGGTTAGAGTTCAATGGTAAAATACATGTTTAGCAAGTTTGATGCCCAGTATTCTGCAATAAAGTTTTCTCTTACAGTGCCAAGGATTATAATTTTGCTGTTGTCTTTGAAATACCATGTTCATGAGAAATGTCAAGAAAATGTTTTTCAGGGTTGGGAAGATGGCTCAGCAGTTAAAGGCACTTGCTTGCAAAACCTGCTGGCCTCAGTATAATCCCCCAATACTCATGTAAAGCCGGATGTACAAAGTAGTGCGTGCATCTGGAGTTCATTTGCAGTGGCAAGAGGTCCTAAGCACCCATTCTCACTTATAAATAAATAAGTAAATAAATAAGATAGTGCTTTTATGTTTGCTGGAATTTATTATAGATAAGTTTCTTGAGCCAGGAGTAGTAACATATGACTATAATTTCAGCACTCAGAAAGTAGGGATAGATGGATAATGAGTTTAAGGGCAGCCTGGGCTACATAGCAAAACCTGTCTCAAAAAGAAAGGGGGCACTAGAGAGATGGCTCAGTAGTTAAGGCGCTTGCCTGTAAAGGCTAACAACCCGTTTGATTCCCCAGTGCCTGCATAAAGCCAGATGCAAAGTGACACATGTGTCTGGAGTTTGTTTGCAGTGGCTAGAGGCCCTGATACACCCATATTCATTCATATTCTCTCTCTCTCTCTCTGCCTGGTAGCACATGCCTTTAATCCCAGAACTCGGGAGGCTGAGATAGGAGGATTGCTGTGAGTTCAAGGACAGACTAGATTGCTTGATGAATTCCAGGCCAGCTGAAACTATGCAGTGAATTCCAGGTCAGCCTGGGCTAGAGTAAGACCCTACCTCAAAAACAAAAAAAAACAAAAAATTTTTTAAAAGAAGAAAGAAAGAAAGGAAGGAAGGAAGGAAGGAAGGAAGGAAGGAAGGAAGGAAGGAAAGATAAGCAAAGAAAAGAAAGGTAGGGCTAGGGAGATAGCAGTTAAGGTGCTTGCTTGCAAAGCCTGACAGCCCGGGTTCAAATCCCTGGCACACCCATAGTCTGTCTTTCTTGTCTCTTTCTCTCTCTAATAAATTTTAAAAAATAATTTTTTAAGAATAGCTAGATTCAGGTGGCAGTGACCTTAGGATGACTCAGAAGGCATCATGATACAGGAAAGAAGTGACAGGAGTGCTCAGCACTGCAATATCGATCATAGCTTCCAAGGCTCAGGGTCTATTGAGGAAGAGGTGACGGAAAGAATGTAAGAGCCAAAGGAAGGGTAGGACTCCTTACAACGTGCTCCCCCAGACATTAAATGGCCTGGATATCCATGACCTCACAGTACCTGACACTACCTACGTAATACCATCATTAGAGGAGGAAAATATCATGACATCAAAATAAAAGAGAGACTGATTGAGAGGGGGAGGGGATGTGATGTAGAATGGAGTTTCAAAGGGGAAAGTGGGGTTGGGAGGGCATTACCATGGTATATTATTGTTTATAATCATGGAACTTGTTAATAAAAATAACTGAAAAGAAAACAAAAGAATAGCTAGAGAGATTACTTGGTGGTGAAGGCACTTGCCTGCAAAGCTAAAAGGACCCACATTCAATTCCCATGTAAAGTCAGATGCACAAAGTGCCTTATGCATCTGGAGTTCATTTGCAGTGGCTGGGTGCCCTCATGTGCCCATTGTTTCTCTCTATCCTCTTTCTTTTTGTTTTTCTCTCAAATAAATATAATTTTTTTTTAATGAAAGAAAAGGAGGGCTGGAGAGATTGCTTAGTGGTTAAGGCACTTGCCTGAAAAGCCTAACAACCAAGATTCGATTCCCTAGTACCTATGTAAGGCGAGATGCAGAGTAGCGCATGCATGTGGAGTTCATTCACAGTGGCTGGAGGCCCTGATGTGCACGCCAGGGCCTCCAGCCACTGCAAATGAACTCCAGACACATGCACCCCTTGTGCGTCTGGCTACATGGGTCCTGGGGAATCACACCTGGGTCCTTTGGCTTTGCAGGCAAACATTTTAACCACTAAGCCATCCCACCAGCCCTAAAATATATTTTAGAAACAAAACATAGAAGAGGGGATGGGCATGCCAGGGCCTCTAGCCTCTGCAAACGAACTATAGATACATGTGCCACTGTGTATCTGGTTTTACATTGGTAATGGGAAATTGAACCTGGGTCATTAGGCTTTGCAGGCAAAGGCCTTAGTGGTTGAGCCATCTCTCCAGCCCAGTCTCTGCCATCTTTGGCAGCTTTCTCTGTTCAGTAATGTAAAGCCACTGTGTATAGACTTAGTTTTTCCTATGTTAACCAAATTTTATACCAAAGCCTTGATTTGCTAAATAGCTGCCATTTTTCCCAAGCCAGATACATACAGCACAGAAGCAAGAAGAGAGCCTCTCCTGTGGAGGAGGGCTCCTGGGCTTGGGTGATGCTGGGTTAGGAAACTGTGACGCCTAAGCTACAGAGGGCTGCTGACAAGGGGAATGAATGGTAGTGGCAGACATGTGAGGCAAATCTGTATACCTTATTTTGTAGGCTAATGATGCTACCTATGAGATTCCAGATTTCTCACCAACCATTAAAGGTGTTCTTTGGGAAAATTGGCCGTTGGATAGCAGTGTATTTATTGCTTATGATGATGATAAGGTATACACTTACGCCTTTCACAAGGATACGATTCAAGGTACTGAATCACATTTTTTTGTGTGCAGATTTTCATCAGTGAATTTCCATTGCAGTAAAATGTAAACCTTCCTTTCTGATGTTTTGGCTAAGTATTAACTTTCAGTATCAAGAGGTTTGTCTTATAATTCAGGATCCAAGGTTATTTTGGCTGGTGGCACCAAACTTCCCTTCTCCCACAAACCCTTGCTGTTGTACAATGGAGAATTGACCTGCCAGACCCAGAGTGGAAAAATAAATGCCATCTACCTGAGTACCCACAGCTTCCTCGACAGCATCAAAGACGCCACAATCGCTGACCTGAGACACATGCTGACAAAGGCTCTGCTGCTCAAGAGGTAGGGAGGAGACCCCAGCTGCTTCCCTTTGTCCGTGTGACTGTCGAAGTCACGTCCCAGTCAACTGGGATGATGGATGGCGTCACAGGGCTGTCAGGAAGCTCAGATGTGATTGTAGATGGGAAGCATGTGATCGTGTAGAGGAAGTGTGATTGTGACGAGCTGTAATAATAGAAAATCACTCAGATCTAAAAGGCTTCTAAGCACACAGCCCAGTTAACTGAGAAAGTCTAATAAGTTTAATTATCCAATAGTATGATTTCCTTATAATGAAAGTTGATTTGGGCCTTTCTTTTGTTTTTTTTTAATTTTTATTTATTTATTTATTTGAGAGTGACAGACACAGAGAGAAAGACAGATGGAGAGAGAGAGAATGGGTGTGCCAGGGCTTCCAGCCTCTGCAAACAAACTCTAGACATGTGCACCCCCTTGTGCATCTGGCTAATGTGGGTCCTGGGGAACCGAGCCTCGAACCGGGGTCCTTAGGCTTCACAGGCAAGCGCTTAACCGCTAAGCCATCTCTCCAGCCCTGATTTGGGCCTTTCTTGAGAGTTCCTTTTCCTATTTGTTTGTTTGTTTTCCTCTTTGCCCATAGGAGCACTGCAGAATTCCTGTGGCTCTTAAGCCAGTCTCTTCACATACATGGTGTAAAATGCAATGCATTCATCTAACTTTAAATGTCCCATAGTTTTTATCAATTCCAATGATGTTCATACATCCCTATAGTCCAAGATCTTTTAATTGAGCCATAATACCTAAAAATAACCTCAAAAAACCTATAGTGATACAGAATAAATATTTACACTGCAAAAGATGGCATTGGGCATAGCAAAGAATAGTCAGTAAATACAAGATTTTAAACAACCAGAGTAAACATCAAACTCTGTAGCTTCAAGTCCAACAACTCCAGCCAGTGACAAATATCCAGGTCCGATAACTATAACCAGAAGCAAGTTTCTGGACTTCCAATTCTGCCCCTCCAGCTACGCTATTCACAGTCCTGGAAAACTTAATCAGGGCCAGCAGCCATCTCATGGTCCCGGCATCTCCACTGGTCTCCACTGCAATCCACAGTTCATCCTCATGGCCCATGGGGTCTCTGTGCAGGCAACCAGCAAACCTACTTCACACTACTACCTATGGCCATTTCCAAAACACAAGAATGTGTTGCAAGCTCAATGACCCTCTCTTTCCTGCATTTCTTATACCTCACAATACCAGGTAGGGTGCCAATTTGTTAATCCAGGGGGGAATAAAGTAGACTTTGAAGAACAGGACACTCCTTGAACACTCAGGCCCCTTCAAAAGAGTCTACATTCTTCCTGGTGCCCCAGAGTAGGTCAGCCAGCCCAGTCTCAAAGGTTGTAATCTCTCACTTGCAGCTGAACGGGCAATAATTCACCCAAAGATTTTTCTTTCTGTGCCATATCCCTCTGCTCACACCAGTTCACTTCTACGCAAAGCAACCCTGCACAACTTCTCAGGACATGGGCATAAGAGCAAGCTTCTCACACAAACTGCTAGCCCAGTCCAAGCAAAGCTCTTTCTTACTCTCATAAACTAAACCTCACAGTCCATAGTTCTTACTGCATTCAGGTCTTGCAACTCAGACCAGAATAGTCCATCAAGCTGTACTTACAGCACTGCAAGGCATCTCTTAGGCCAAGGTTTCAAATCCTCCCACATTCCTCTTGAAAATTAGCTCCAAAAGGCCAAAGCCACACAGTCAGGTGTCCAGCAGCAAACCCCACTCCTGGTACCACTTTACTGTCGCAGTTAGGTTCAGCATTGCTGGTAGAAATCACCCAACCAAGAGCAGCTTCTGGGAAAAAGATTTATTTTGGCTTACAGGCTCGAAGGGAAGCTCCACGATGGCAGGGGAAAACGATGGCATGAGCAGAGGGTGGACATCACCCCCTAGCCAACATAAGGTGGACAATAGCAACAGGAGAGTGTACCAAACACTGGCAAGGGTAAACAGGCTATTACACCCATAAGCCCGCTCCCAACAATACACTCCCTCTAGGAGGCACTAATTCCCAAATATCCATCAGCTGAGCACTTAAGTTTGTGGGGGACACCTGAATTAAACCACCACACATAGCTTCAGTGCCACCCATATTGGCTAACTCCAAAACCTGTTTTCAGGAGTAGGGTTTTCACTCAGTGGTCGAGTATTGGCCAGTCATCCACACAGCTCTGGGATCTACCTCTGGCACCATAAAACAAACAAAAATATGAAAGTAAAATAAATAAATGGTCTTCAGTAGCTAAGTGTGGTGGTGCACAGCTGTAGTCCCAGCACTGGGGAGGCTAGTGCAAGATGATTGTGAGTTTGAGGCAAGCCTGGGCTACCTAGCAAGACCCTGGGGTTCAGCAAAAGTAGGAGATAAGAGAATGTAATGGGGTGGGGAGTAGGATCAAAATATATCATATGGATGTATGAAATTGTCAAAACACAAATTAAAATTTTTTTTAAAAAAATCTGTTTTTAAGTTGAGCATGGTGGCGCACGCCTTTAATCCCAGCACTTGGGAGGCAGAGGTTGGAGGATCGCCGTGAGTTCAAGGCCATCCTGAGACTTCATAGTGAATTCCAGGGCAGCCTGGGCTAGAGCAAGCCCCTACCTTGAAAATCAAAACAATAAATAAAAATAAAACTGTCTTCAACTTAAACTTGGATTTTACAGCTTGCCAGTCATCTATACTTGGAAATGCATAAGCTCGTCAAACTTTCCCTGCTCAGGTGTCTTCGGAGACCAGTGTCGTTCCTCTTTCCCCGTCCAGTACATGTTTACCTGCCCTAACACATGTGCACGCAAACACACATGCACCCCCCCCCACACACACCTCTAAGATCCTTGTCTCCTGCTTTCCTTCGTGTTAAGACATTCCCTCACTCGGACATTGTTGAATTAACCACTCCTGACTGCACTCTGTTAAAAGCCTCCTGATAGTCTACCCAGGGCTTTATAGTTAACCCGTTTTTGAAATGTGGCTCTGACCTTGTCATTCCTCTGCTCAAGACCTTCTGGTGACTTCCCATTCCCTTTAGGAAACTGCAAACTCCTCAGGACCGTATACTCAGCACTCAGTGGCTCAGTCCTAGCACCCCATTGTTCACCCAGCCTCCCTTCCCTACCCACCACTGGCAATCCCTGACGTGATGAGTACGTCACTACTAAACCTTGGTGTGGCTTGGGCCGGTATTTCAAGGTGTCTAAGCCTTGCTTCCTCATCTGTAAGCGAAATAGCGGTAATACTTAGCGGACAGATTGTTAGGGTTAGAGAATGTATACTGAATGCTTACCGTAGAGGTCACCCGGCATGAGCCCTCCCTCCCTCACTGTGCCAAGTGCAGTTGCCATCCCACCTCCCTGTCTCTCCCACTTGTCTAGTTAGAACTGCCCCAAGGACAGTGACCGGGTGTGATCTGCAGCCACAAAGCACATAGGTGCTCAGTAAGTGTTGGAGGGAAAGGTGGGTGGGTGAGTAGATGATGGGTGGTGATGAGTGGATGCGCTGGGGTCCCCACTGCAAAAGGTCTGTGAAGAGTGGGGCTGGAGAGATGGCTTAGCGGTTAAGCGCTTGCCTGTGAAGCCTAAGGACCCTGGTTCGAGGCTCGGTTCCCCAGGTCCCACGTTAGCCAGATGCACAAGGGGGCGCACGCGTCTGGAGTTCGTTTGCAGAGGCTGGAAGCCCTGGCGCGCCCATTCTCTCTCTCTCTCCCTCTCTCTGTCTTTCTCTGTGTGTCTGTCGCTCTCAAATAAATAAATAAAAAATGAACAAAAAATATTTAAAAAAAAAGTGTCATTGACATTTAGACTCATGTTTGGAAACCAGAGTTCGACTTGCTTGAACCAAATGGTGAATGCTTTCTGGCTTTATGAGCCATGGAGTCTCTTTCACAACTCCACAGCCTGTTGTGGGACAGAAGTATCCAGAAACAGTCTGTATATAAGCAGGCTGCAGGTTAGCTGTGGTCCTCACTCAGACCATCCCAGAAAGCCAGCAGTAAGCCAGGCCTGGGGCACAGGCCTGGAATCCCAGCTAATTGGGAGGCTGAACAGGGGAATCATAGGTTCAAGACCTACCTGAGCTACAGAGAGTTCAAGGGCAGCCTGGGGACTTTGGGAGACCTTGTGGATTTTATCCCATGGTTGTCCATAGTTAGCTGACCTGTTTTAAACTTCTAATCTTGTAAGACAAGAATACTGGTCTTACATGAGACTTAAGTAAGAATAAATAGAATTTTTATCTATAATGAAATTTTAAAAAATAGAATTAGTTGCCTGGATAATTAATGGTAGGAGGGTGTTGATTATAGAGAATAGATTGAGAATTTATTAGTGAGAAAAATCATCTATTACCCCCCCCCCAGAATTTATACCTTTTCTTATCACTTACAAGTGGCTATTGTAAGTTAGGAAATGTTTTGAAGGATGTCTCTGGCACACAACACTAGAAGGTATGTAGTCTCCAGAGCCTAACAGGCAAGCAGGTGCTTGAGCCTGTGTACTGAGGCCCAGCCTGTGCCCCCCGCCCAATGCCAGGTTTCCGGATGCTTGGGAAATATGCAAGATTCTCAATGACCGGGAAGCCTGGAATGAATTAGCCAAATCTTGTCTGCATCACATGGAAGTGGAGTTCGCGATCCGCACTTATCGGACAATTGGAGAGGTTGGCATAGTGATGTCCTTGGAACAAATAAAGGTATGTGGCATTTTGTGAGAGTTATCAGATCAAGATTTATTTAGTTTTCTCTCTCTCTCTATCTGTTTATAAGCAGAAATCGAAAGGGAGAGGTGTGTTCCAGGGCCTCTTGTCACTGCAAACTCTATATACATGCACCGATTTATGCATCTGGCTTTATGTGGATACTAGGGAATTGAACCTGGACTGTCAGCCTTTGAAAACAGTGCTTTTAACTGCTGAGCCATTTCTCCTGTATCAGATGAAGATTTAAAAGCTGCTTATTCAGATTTTTCAGTGTCCTCAGTTAATCTTGTCCTAACTCATAAGCAACTGAATCAATAGAATATTACTGTTTTCTATGGAGTGAGGCCTTCAAAACTGAAGTTAAGGGCTGGAGAGATGGCTTAGCGGTTAAGCGCTTGCCTGTGAAGCCTAAGGACCCCGGTTCGAGGCTCCGTTCCCCAGGTCCCACGTTAGCCAGATGCACAAGGTGGCACACACGTCTGGAGTTCATTTGCAGAGGCTGGAAGCCCTGGCGCGCCCATTCTTTCTCTCTCCCTCTGTCTGTCTTTCTCTCTGTGTCTGCTGCTCTCAAATAAATAAATAAAATTTTTTTTTAAAAATGAAGTTAAACCCTTCCATTTCTTCTCATCCTCTTACTGCAGGGGATTGAGGACTGCAGTCTTTTGGCCGGGCATCTTGCCATGTTTACCAATGACTTCAACCTGGCTCAGGACCTGTACCTGGCATCCAACTGTCCTATGGCTGCCCTGGAGGTAGGGCAGTTAAGGGGGAAGAAAAGAGCAGTCGCCACAACTTCTCAGCACCAGACGCACATGCCTTCCCCCACCTAAAATGTAAACATTGCTGCTTTCAGAGCTCCTCAGTGCTCATTAACTTCCAGATAGGTTCTTTCTGCAGTCAGTAAAGGTAAAAACACATAGATTTGTAACCTTACTAAATAATGGAGTTTAAATGTGCCCAAAGAGAGCAGCTTGTGGAACTTGTAAAACTGTGTACAAAGACAAGGAGCTTCTGTTTATTAGTGTTCACATTGCCAGCTCCCCTCGAAGCCCTTGACGTGTATTAACTCAGTTAGTTCTCACCCTCGGAGAGGTTCGCACTGTTCCTTTCCACACGGGAATACTGAAGCACGTGCGGCTTGTACTTATTGTAGGAAATTCTTTTCTGTGGTGAGATTGAACATTGCAGAAGAGGGATTCAGACAGCGTGGGGGAGTAAGTTCAAGGGTAGAGGAAAGGCGACAAGGCAGTGCAGAATACAACATTGTCAACTAGTGGCCGTGGTGGAACTTGCCTATAATTCTAGCACCCAGAAGTAAGGCCAGGATTAATGCAAATTCAAAGGTAGCCTGGTCTATGTAGTGAGTTCCTGGCCAGCCAGGGATACATAGCAATACCCTTTCTAAAGAAGAAAACAAGCCGACTGTGGTGGTGCACGCCTTTAATCCCAGTACTTAGGAGGCAGGGGTAGGAGGATTGCTGTGAGTTCAAGGCCACCCTGAGACTACATAGTAAATTCCAGGTCAGCCTGAGCTAGAGAGAGAACCTACCTCCAAAAAACCAAAAAATAAAAAATAAAAAGAAACAGCTGGGCTTTGTGGCGCACGCCTTTAATCCCAGTGCTCGCGAGACAGAGGTGAGGATCACCGTGAGTTCAAGGCCATCCTGAGACTACATAGTGAATTCCAGGTCAGCCTGAGCTAGAGTGAGACCCTACCTCAAAAACAAAATAATTAGAAACAACAGAGCACAGACCAACCAATGTGCAGTAGGATGTCTCTGTCATCCTAGAAGCTGAGGAAAGAGGATTTGGTGAGTGTTCAAGGCCTGCCTACATTACATAGCAAGACTATCTAAGAGAGGGAGGGAGGCCGGGAGGACAGGGAGGGTCCAGAAGAGAGAAGAAAACAGAAGAGGAGAAAAGAAAAATCACGCTGCTCTTATATAATGAAGGTCTTTGTTTTCCTCATAGATGAGGAGGGATTTGCAACATTGGGACAGTGCTCTACAGCTGGCAAAACGCCTGGCCCCAGATCAGATTCCATTTATATCAAAAGAATATGCTATCCAGCTTGAATTCACGTAAGCCCTTATCATTGTGCGTTGTAATCAGTAGCTAATGGATGCATATCTTCAATCCTAAACTGTTGTTCATTATAAGGCCCTTCTTTAATAATTGTTTTTAGGGAGGAAAAAAAATCTGAATTAATTATACATCCAGATAATGTGTTATCTAGCTAATGATATACATTTGTCCACTTTAATTTTTTTTTTAATTTTTATTAACATTTTCCATGACACTTTAATTTTTAGCATCAAAATCCCATTACATTTCTATAACAGCAGAAAACTCTTTTTTTTTTTTTTTTTGAGGTAGGGTCTCACTCTGGTCCAGGCTGGCCTGGAATTGGCTATGTAGTCTCAGGGTGGCCTTGAACTCTTGGTGATCCTCTTACCTCTGTCTCCTGAGTGCTGGGATTAAAGGCATGCGCCACCATGCCTGGCTTTTTTTTTTTTTTAATGGGAGAGAGAACTGGTGTGTCAGGGCCTCCAGACACGTGTCTCCTTGTGCTCATGTGTCCTTGTGCATCTGGCTTATGTGGGATCTGGGGAGTCGAACCTGTGTCCTTAACTTTGCAGGCAAGTGCCTTAACCACTAAGCCATCTCTCTAGCCCAAGTAGAGCAGAAAGCCTTTCATGTGTGGTAAAAGCACTGCAGTTCATAACTTGCAGTAGTCTCGAATCTGAGCTGAGGTGTTTCAGGAAGCGTTTTAGGTGGTACGTGGCATGAAGTCATGCACGGTAGAAACTGCTCCTGTTACATGTTCAGAACCCAAGCTTCAGTGAAGTCACGTGGTGTGACACAGAAGAGCTCTTCCAGAAGCACCTCAGATTCAGCACACATTTGATTTTGAGTTGATTTGTGATTTTCTGTTGCAACCTGTTGCAGTCAGGTTCTCATTGCTGACAGAAAATACCCAATCAAAGCCGGGTGTGGTGGTGCATGCCTTTAATCCCAGCCTGTGGGAGGCTGAGGTAGGAGGATCACCATGAGTTCTAGGCTACGCTGAGACTGCATAGCAAATTCCAGGTCAGCCTGGGCTAGAGTGAGATGTTACCTTGAAACCCCCCGCCAAAAAAAAAAACCCAACCAAAAACAGCTTATGGGGAAAAACAGGGGTCGTTTTGGTTGGGAAAAACAATGACATGAGCAGAGGGTAGACATCACCTTTTTTTTTTAAATTTTTATTTATTTATTTATTTATTTATTAGAGAGAGACAGACAGAAAGAGGCAGAGAGAAAGAGAGAGAGAATGGGTGCGACAGGGCCTCCATTCAGTGCAAACGAACTCCAGATGCATGCGCCGCCTTGTGCATCTGGCTAACGTGGGTCCTGGGGAATCGAGCCTCGAACCGGGGTCCTTAGGCTTCACAGGCCAAGCGCTTAACTGCTAAGCCACCTCTCCAGCCCTAGACGTCACCTTTTGACCAACATCAGATTGATAGCAACAGGAGAGTGTGCCAAACACTGGCAAGAGGACACTGGCTATAACACCCATAAGCCCGCCCCCAACCATCCACTGCCTCCAGGAGGTGTTAATTCCCAAATCTCCATCAGCTGGGAACCTAGCATTCAGAGCACCTAAGTTTATGGGGGTCACCTGAATCAAACCACCACACCACCTTTTCCTGTTGCCAGATTTTTTGTGACTTACACATGGAGTGAAAACCCAGTTGAAAAAGGTAGGTTCTGGGCTGGAGAGATGGCTTAGCGGTTAAGCGCTTGCCTGTGAAGCCTAAGGACCCCGGTTCGAGGCTCGGTTCCCCAGGTCCCACGTTAGCCAGATGCACAAGGGGGCGCACGCATCTGGAGTTCATTTGCAGAGGCTGGAAGCCCTGGTGCACCCATTCTTTCTCTCTCCCTCTATCTGTCTTTCTCTCTGTGTCTGTCGCTCTCAAATAAAATAAATTAAATAAAAAACTTAAAAAAAAAAAAAAAGGTAGGTTCTGGGCTGGAGGGATGGTTTAGCGACTACGGTGCTTGCCTGAAAAATCCAAAGGACCTCGGTTTGATTCCCCAGACCCCATGTAAGCCAGGTGCCCAAGGTGGTCCATGCATCTGGAGTTCGTTTGAATGCCCATTCTCTCTCTCTCCAATAAATAAAAATAAACCAGGCATGTTGTCACAAACCTTTAATCCCAGCACTCTGGAGGTGAATTCAAGGCCACTCTGAGACTACATAGTGAATTCCAGATCAGCCTGGGCTAGAGCGAAACCCTACCTCAAAAAAATAAAGAAAAATCAAATAAAGTTTAAATTTTTTTTTAAAAAAAAGCTAGATTCTAGATAATTTTCAATCATGGATAGGGTATATATTATATCTTATGATGTCCTGGATCTTTTTTGTTTTGTTTTGTTTTTTGAGGTAGGATTAAAGGCATGTGCCACCACACCCGGCTTCTATGTCCTGGATCTTAAAGGGACTCCAATACTATGCGATAGATGCATTCTGCAGCCTGGGGCATGACTGGGAGATGGTGGAACTTTTAGTAGGTGACTCCTGCCAGGAGGAAGTTGGGTCATTGATGTTATGCTCTGAGAGGGTTGTTGGGCCCCTGGACCTCTCCTCTCCTCTGCCGCTTGGCCAGCACGAAGTGAGCAGCTTTGCTCCACCATCTACACCCTGTCGTGAGGCTCTGCTTCACCACAGGCCCCAAGTGATGGGGCCGCGTGGCCCTGGACTGAGAACTACAACCCACGACCCAAAATAAAACTGTCCCTCCTTGAACTGTGTTGTCTCAGGCAGCTGAGTGCACTCACACAGCCACGGCACGGGTGATCCCCTTGGTGAGAGAAAGAGCTGGGGATCTGGGAGGGCTCAGCAGTTAAGGTGCTTGCCTACAGACTAAGAGTCAGAGCCCTCCACATTGTAATAGCCCACATGTTCTTCCACATCTGCCCTAAGTCAACGTTCATGCTTAGAAACATTGGACATTTGGGGAGAGGAATAAGTTTTTATAGTCATGTGATTATCATTTTTTTTTAAATTTTTATTTATTTATTTGAGAGCGACAGATACAGAGAGAAAGACAGATAGAGAGAGAGAGAGAATGGGCGCGCCAGGGCTTCCAGCCACTGCAAACGAACTCCAGACGCATGCGCCCCCTTGTGCATCTGGCTAACGTGGGACCTGGGGAACCAAGCCTCGAACCGGGGTCCTTAGGCTTCACAGGCAAGCACTTAACCGCTAAGCCATCTCTCCAGCCCATGTGATTATCATTTTATGCCCTACTAGAAAAACTGAACTAGAGGTAGCTGATAAAATTGACTGTAGTTCTCTGCAAATACCTGGCCTATCACACTGTAAGTAATTTAGGATGCAGCATAGTCCAGCTTAATATTTTTAAATTTTGTTTTTTTGCACATGTGTACGTTTGTTGCATGCACACAACTGTGCCAGGGCCTCGTACCACTGCAAATGAATGCCAAATACTTGTGATGACCTTTTATTTATTTTTAAAATATATTTTATTTATTTATTTATTTGAGAGAAAGAAAGAGGGAGAGAGAGAATAGGTGTGCCAGGACATCTAGCTACTGCAAACAGACTCCAGACTCATGGGCCTCCTTGTGCATCTGGCTTACGTGGGTCCTGGAGAGTCTAACCGGGATCCTTTGGCTGCAGGCAAACGCCTTTAACTGCTAAGCCACCTCTCCAGCCCCCACCCCCTTTTTATTTTTAATTGAGGTAGGGTCTCACTCTAGCCCAGGCTGACCTGGAATCCACAATGTAGTCTCAGGGTGGCTTGAACTCACATTGCTCCTCCTACCTCTGCCTCCGGAGTGCTGGGATTAAAGATGTGTTCCACCATGCCAGTAAAAACTTTTTATGTCCAGTTTAAGTGGGTGGCTGGGGAATTGAATCCCTGCCAACAGGCTTTACAAGTGAATGTCTTTAACCACTGAGTCATTCCTAGCCCCATGGTTCAACTTTTTTTTTTTTTTTTTTTTTTTTTTTGCTTTTTGCTTTTTTCCCAAGTAGGGTCTCACTCTAGCCAGGCTGACCTGGAATTCACTCTGTAGTCCCAGGCTGGCCTCAAACTCACAGTGATCCTCCTACCACTGCCCCCTGAGTGCTGAGATTAAAGGCGTGCACCACCATGCCCGGCTAATTTTACTTTTTTTTTTTTTTTTTTTTTTTGGTTTTTTTTGAGGTAGGGTTTCATTCTAGCCCAGGCTGACCTGGAATTAACTATGTAGTCTCAGGGTAGCCTCAAACTCCTGACGATCCTCCTACCTTTGCCTCCCGAGTGCTGGGATTAAAGGTGTGTGCCGGGCTGGAGAGATGACTTAGCGGTTAAGCACTTGCCTGTGAAGCCTAAGAACCCCGGTTCGAGGCTCACTTCCCCAGGTCCCACATTAGCCAGATGCACAAGGGGGTGCATGCGTCTGGAGTTCGTTTGCAGAGGCTGGAAGCCCTGGCGCACCCATTCTCTCTCTTCCTCTGTCTTTCTCTCTGTGTCTGTCGCTCTCAAATAAATAAATAAAAAAATTTTAAAAACAAATGTTAAAATTGCTGGGCGTGGTGGCACACGCCTTTAATATATATTTAAAAAAATTTTTAATTTATTTATTTGAGAGCGATAGACACAGAGAGAAAGACAGATAGAGGGAGAGAGAGAGAGAGGATGGGCGCGCCAGGGCTTCCAGCCTCTGCAAACGAACTCCAGACGCGTGTGCCTCCTTGTGCATCTGGCTAACGTGGGACCTGGGGAACCGAGCCTCGAACCGGGGTCCTTAGGTTTCACAGGCAAGCGCTTAACCGCTAAGCCATCTCTCCAGCCCAATTTTAACATTTTTAAGTAGCAGAGTTACAAGGCATGCTTGCTCTGGTGCAGCGCATTCCATTTTCATAAGCAACAGTGGCAGAGACGATCTTTCAAGTGTTGTGTATGTAACTAAAATACCTAAGTATGAAGAATCAAAATTCACTGTGATTTTTCTTTCAGGGGTGATTATGTGAATGCCCTGGCTCATTATGAGAAAGGAATAACTGGTACCAATAAGGTAACCATACATAAATATGCCTTTCCCTACTCCTCCATAGGTTTCTTTTCAGTTTCATTTTTAAAACCGTGATCTTATTTGCATTGTATTATTCAATATCTAGTAGGTGAAGCTTAGTTTTCATTTTATTAACAACTTTTTAAGAATAATCTTAGACCGCTTAAAATATTTTATTTTATTTTATTTTTGGTTTTTCGAGGTAGGGTCTCACTCTGGCCCAGGCTGACCTGGAATTCACTATGTAGTCTAAAGGGGGCCTCAAACTCATGGTGATCCTCCTACCTCTGCCTCCTGAGTGCTGGGATTAAAGGCATGCGCCACCACACCTGGCTTCGCTTAAAATATTTTAAACTTTGAAAACTGAAGATGATAATATGTTATCCACCTGAAAAAAGTTTTTGATTGCATCTTAAATATGCATCTAATTAAGATTGAAAGTAAAATTTAAGAAAATTATTTGTTTGAGAGAGAGAGAGAGAAAGAGGCTAAGATAGAGAGAATGGATGTGCCAAGGTGTCTAACCACTGCAAATGAACTCCAGATGCCTGCACCACATTGTACATCTGGTTTTATGTGGGTACTGGGGAATTGAACATGGGTCCTTTGGCTTTTCAGGCAAGCACCTTAGCCACAAGGCCTTCTTTTCAGCCCCTGAAAGTGGGAAGAAAAGAAAAAAGTTTATGAGAGAGAGAGCCAGGCATGGTAGTGCATGACTCTAATCCCAGCACTTAGGAGGCACCCTGAGACTACATGGTGAATTTCAGATCAGCCTGGGCTAGAATGAAACCCTATCTCAAAAAAACAGAAAAAACAAAAAAAAAAAGCAGGAGAGAGAATTGGCATGCCAGGGCCTCTAGCCATTGCAGTCGAACTCCAGACACATGCATCACCTTGTGTCCATGTGTTACCTTGTACGTGTGGCTTACATGGGTTCTAGGGAGTCAAACCTGGGTCCTTAGGCTTTGCAGGCAAGTGCTTTAACCAACTCTGAAAGTGAAATTGTTTAACTCTTTCAGTTTATAATCCATACACTTTAGTAGAAGTATGAATGGGAAAATTATGGTATATCCAGACAGTGTTCTGTTAAAATATTATAACAAAAAAAGTCCCATTAAAATACAACTGGGAAGGGCTAGAAGGATTGCTCAGTGGTTAAAGATGCTTGCTTAAAAGGCCTGGTGGCCCAAGTTCAAATCCCCAGTACCCACATAGAGCCAGATGGACAAAATGGCACATACATCTGGAGTTTGTTTACAGTGGCAAGAGACCCTGGCATGCCCATACTTACACTCTCTCTGTCTGCCTCTTTCTCTGTTTGTCTGTCTTGCTCAAATAAATAAATACAAACTTTTTTTTTTAATTTATTTATTTGAGAGCGACAGACACAGAGAGAAAGGCAGATAGAGAGAGAGAGAGAATGGGCGCGCCAGGGCTTCCAGCCTCTGCAAACAAACTCCAGACGCGTGCGCCCCCTTGTGCATCTGGCTAACGTGGGACCTGGGGAACCGAGCCTCGAACCGGGGTCCTTAGGCTTCACAGGCAAGCGCTTAACCGCTAAGCCATCTCTCCAGCCCAATACAAACTTTTTAAAATAGGGCTAAAGGGCTGGAGAGATGGCCTAGCAGTTAAGCACTTGCCTGTGAAGCTTAAGGACCCCAGTTCGAGGCTCCCCAGGACCCACATTAGCCAGATGCACAAAGGAGCACACGTGTCTGGAGTTCGTTTGCAGTGGCTGGAGGTCCTGTGGCGCATCCATTCTCTCTGCCTCTTTCTCTCTCTATGGCTCTCAAATAAATAAAAATAAACACAAAAGTAAAAAAAAAAATTTTTTTTTAATAATAAAAATAGGGTTAAGGAGATGGCTTAGTGGATGAGAGCACTTCCTACACAAGCATGGGGACCTAAGTTCAATCCCCAGCACTGACGTGAGCAGAAATGGGAGCATTGCTGGGGCTCCCTAGTGAGCCAGGCTCACCAGAAATAAATGAAAAGGGGAAACTCCAGGTTCAGTGAGAGACTCCCTCAGGAAACTAAGGCACAAGATTGATAAGCAGGACACCTGAAGTCTTTCTCTGGCCTCCATATCATGCGCACGGGGCATGCACATGTGCATACACAAGTGCATACACTGCATCAACACACACCACACATACTACACACATACCACACATACTACACACCCACCACACATACTACACACACACCAAAGCAGTAATAAAATTAAAAATGAAATGATTAAAATAGACTCAATATGTATTGACTTGGAAAGGCCATAAGCCTGGACTACATACTGAGTTCAAGGTTAGCCAGAGCTACATAGATAGACTCTGTCTTGAAAGGAAGGAAAGAGAGAGAGAGAAAGAAGAAAAGGACGTATTACAGTAAGCTTCACATTGTTCTCAGAAAGGACCCAACCGAAAGCATCCTGTGGGAGGAAAGGATTTATTTTGGCTTACAGACTCGAGGGTAAGCTCCATGATGGCAGGAAAAAACTATGGCATGAGCAGAGGGTAGACATCACCTCTGCCACAACAGGTGGACAACAGCATCAGGAGAGTGTGCCAGACCCTGGCAGGGGGAAACTGGCTATAATACCCATAAGCCTGCCCCCAACAGTACACTGCCTCCAGGAAGTTTAATTCCCAAATTGCCATCAGCTAGAGACCTAACATTCAGAACACCCAAGTTTATGGGGAACACCTGAATCAAACCACCACATTCTGTCCCCGACCGCACAAACTGATAACTATCCATGATGTCAAATGCAATTGTATTCATTCCCATGTTAAAAATCCCCATAGTTGGGGCTGGAGAGATGGCTTAGCAATTAAGGCACTTCCCTGCAAAGCCAAAGGACCCAGGTTTGATTCCCCAGGACCCACATAAAGCCAGATGCACAAAGTGGCTCATGTGTTTGGAGTTCATTTGTAGTTGCTGAAGGCCCAGGCATGCCCATTCTCTCTATCTGCCTTTCTCCCTCTCTCTCTCAAACAATTCAAATAAAGTTTAAAAAATTGTTTAAAAAAAAATCCCCATTTGGGGCTGGAGAGATGGCTTAGTGGTTAAGCACTTGCCTGTGAAGCCTAAGGACCCCGGTTCGAGGCTCGGTTCCCCAGGTCCCACGTTAGCCAGATGCACAAGGGGGCGCACGCGTCTGGAGTTCGTTTGCAGAGGCTGGAGGCCCTGGCGCGCCCATTCTCTCTCTCTCCCTCTATCTGTCTTTCTCTCTGTGTCTGTCGCTCTCAAATAAATAAATAAAAACTTTAAAAAAAAATCCCCATAGTTTTTATCAATCCCAATAATGTTTAAACATCCCCATAGTCCAAGGTCTTTTAACTGAGCCATAATGCCAGTAATAATAATAATCACAGAGAACAAACATTTATACTGCAAAAGATGGCATTGGGCATAACAAGGAAAAATTGAACCAATACAGTATATATTTATTGTTTTCTTTTTTGAGAGACAGAGGCAGATAGAGAGGAAATGGGCATGCCAGGACCTGTAGCCACTGCAGTCTCCAAACACATATGCCCTCATGTGCATCTGGCTTTATGTAGCCACTGAGAAACTGAACGTGGGTCCTTGGGCTTCACAGGCAAGCACCTTAACTAGTAAGCCATCTCTAGCCCCTTTTCTGTATTTCTTATACTCCATAGTACTAGGTGGGCTTCCAGTTTTTTAATCCAGTAAGCCAGTGGGGAATAAAGCAGACTTTGAAGAACAGAACATGCCTTCAGCACTCAGGCCCCTTCAAAAGTCTACATGCTTCCTGTTGCCCCAATGCAGGTTAGCTTGCCCAGTCTCAATGGTCATAATCTCTCATATAATTGCAGCTGAATGGGCAGCAGTTTCGGCTCTAAGATTTCATTTTTTTCTGTGCCATATCCCTCTATTCACACCAGTCCATTCCTACGCAAAGCAACCCTGCACAAGTTCTCAGGACATGGGCATAATAGCAAGGCTCTCACACAAACTGCTTCTAGCCCAGTCTAGGCAAAGTTCTTTCTCATACTCACAAGCCAAACCTCACAGTCCATAGTTCTTACTGCATTCAGGTCTTTCAACTCTGACCAAAATAGTACATCAAGCTGTACTTACAGCACTGCAAGGCATCTCGTAGGTCAAGGTTTCATATCCTTCTACATTCCTCCTTCAAGTCAGTCCCAAAGGCCAGAAGCCACACAGTCAGGTGTCTAGCAGCCATGACAACACTTCTCAGTCCCAATTTTACTGTTGCGGTTAGCTTTGCATTACTGGCAGAAAACACCCAACCAAGAGTAGCTTTTGGGAGGATAGGGTTTATTTTGGCTTACAGACTTGAGGGGAAGCTTCATGATGACAGGGAAAAATGGTGGAATGATCAGAGCATAGACATCACCTCCTGACCAACATCAGGTGGACAACAGCACCAGGAGAGTGTGCCAAGGGGACTGGCACATACACTGGCAAGGGGAAGCTGGCTATAACACCCATAAACCCACCCCCAATGATACACCGCCTCCAAGCAGCGTTAATTCCCAAATCTCCACCAGCTGGGAACCTAGCATTCAGAACACTAAGGTTATGGGGAACATCTAAATCAAACCAGCACGGGAAGGGAGGGAGGAAGGGAAGAAGAAAGGGAGAGGCGAGGTGGAGGGTCTTTAGTTGTCTTTCTTTAATAAATAAAGCAATTCTAAGTAAAATTGTATTTAATCATACCTAGTATAGAAATCTTCAGTTTAATAAATACATTCCCCAGGTGTGGTGACGCATGCCTTTAATCCCAGCACTCAGGAGGCAGAGGTGGGAGGATCGCCATGAGTTTGAGGCCACCATGGGCCTGGGACTACATAGTGAGCTCCAGGTCAGCCTGATCTAGAGTGATATCCTACCTTGTAAATGATCTCCCCTCAATTTGTTAAAGATCTAAACCTTTGAAGAAAAATAACAATTGGAACTTTATATTTGCTGGTTTAATATACATATGTGTGTCATTTCCAAATTGTGAGGCTTGCTTGAAAAGGTAAACAAAGGTAATCCCTAACCTGTGGCCTGGCTGAAGGCCATGTGTCTAGTTGGGGTCCCATGTGTTAGCATTGCCTTGTGTCATTGCAGGAGCATGATGAGGTGTGCCTGGCTGGAGTGGCCCAGATGTCCATCAGAATGGGAGACATACGCAGGGGAGCTAACCAAGCCCTCAAGCACCCCAGTAGGGTGCTTAAAAGAGATTGTGGAGCCATATTGGAAAATATGAAGGTACTCTTTTCTCCTCACAAATATTCATATTAGCCGAGTATGGTGGTGCACACCTTTAATCCCGGCACTTGGGAGGCAGAGGTAGGAGGATCGCCATTGAGTTCGATGCCACCCTGAGACTACATACTGAATTCCAGGTCAGTCTGGGCTAGAGAGTGAGACCCTACCTCAAAAAACGACAACAATAACAAAAATGCACGTGGTCTTACCTCAGATTTAATATTTTCATAATCCCATGTTGTTTTAGCAATTTTCAGAAGCAGCCCAACTGTATGAAAAAGGCCTGTACTACGACAAAGCCGCATCTGTGTACATCCGCTGTAAGAATTGGTAAGGGCCGCCCAGTGTTTGTTTCCAAGCAGTTTTCCAAAGCAGCACGTCTGCGCCTCCTTGCCCCTCTTCCTCTCTGTCCCGCCTGTTCCCCCACCTGGGCCTGCTGCCTCCTGTTTGCACCTCACATCCCAGTTCACATCAGCAGCCCCTGAAGAATGACACCTTATCTTGGTTTACGTGGATTTATGGGGCTGGGGAGATGGCTCAATGGTTAAAAGTGCTTGCTTACAAAGCCTGCTGGCCCAGGTTCAATTCCCCAGCCACCCACTTAAAGCCAGACAGGCGTTCCTGTGCAGCAGCAAGAGACACTGGCATGCATGCATGCATGCACACAATCACACACACACAAAAAAAAATGGAGTTAAGTTTTTGGGGGAAATCCCTAATAAGATTGAATAACTAGGAAAATTAACAAACAAAAACTCTGTTGTTCCAAAAAATGTTGATGAACTAACTTTCAACTTCCCACCCTGGGGTGTAAAAGGGGTGTCAGGAGAAAAGGCAGTCTTGGAGGCAAGATGTTTGAAAGGCTGCGATATACGTGTTTGGACTCCTGAAAGCCAGCACTTCGTTGCCGGGAACATGAAGCTAATAGTGTTCTTGAATCTACCTTTCTAGGGCAAAAGTGGGCGAGCTCCTGCCTCACGTTTCCTCTCCGAAGATCCACTTGCAATATGCCAAAGCCAAAGAGGCAGATGGAAGGTTTGTGTCATTCCTCAGATCCATACAGTGTAATGTATGTTTGGTAAATTAGCCGTGTGCGTATGTGGCTAATACCCATCTGAGAGATGCAAAACAGAGAAAGACAGAGGTCTTTATCTACTCCTCACCGGCCTGAAACCTAGACTTGAACATCTTTCTGTATCACAGACATCGGCTTCTGTTATGTGTTCACATATAGCCTCCTATTTCTTTTCATTTGAGAGTTAAATACTGAAGGTTGAAATTTTTGCATAATATAGCATGTGAATAGAGTTAAGTGTTTATCACTTTATTAAAGAAGAAGCCTTAGGTATGCAGAATGAATAAAAAGTAATAACAGGGCTAGAGAGATGGCTTGGTGGTTTAGGCATTTGCCTGCAGAGCCTAAGGATCCAGGTTCAATTCCCCAGTTCCCAGGTAAACCAGATACACAAGGTGTCACATGTAGAGTTCATTTGCAGTGGCTGGAGACACTGGCATGTTCATATTCTCTCTCTCCCTCTCTCTCCCTCCCTGTCTCCCTCTTTAACTCTCTCAAATAAAAAATAGAAGAAAATGTTTTAAATAAAAACAAATGAATTCCACATATATGACTGCATTGTTTTGGCACAAAACAGCACTAAAATAGATCAATGCATAGTTAATATCTTTTGTTTTTGTTTTTTGTTTTTGGAGGTAGGGTCTCATTCTGGCCCAGGCTGACCTGGAATTCCCTATGTAGTCTCAGAGTGGCTTCGAACTTACAGTGATCCTCCTGAGTGCTGGTATTAGAGGCATGTGCCACCATGCCCAGCTTAATATCTTTTTTTTTTAAGATTTATTTTTATTTATTTATTAGAGAGGAAGAGAGATAAAAAAAGAAAGTGAGCATGGGCGCGCCAAGGCCTCTAGCCACTGCAAATGAACTCCAGATGCATGCACTACCTTGTGCATCTGGCTTACATGGGACCTAGAGAATCAGACCTGGGTCCTTAACGCTTTGCAGGCAAATGCCTTAACCACTAAGCCATCTCTTCAGCTCTGTTTGTTTTCTTAAATAATTTATTGCTAATATTATCTTCCCACTCAATAAAAGACCATCATAAGTAAATTAAATTGCTGTACTTCTTATGAGAAAGTACAATTTATATTGGTATTTTACATAATTTTTTTTTTTTTTTTTTTGAGGTAGGGCTCACTCTATCCCAGGCTGACGTGGACTCACTCTGTAGTCCCAGACTGGTCTCGAACTTACAGTGATCCTCCTACCCTGCCTCTCAACTTCTGGGATTAAAGGAGACATGCGCCACCACGCCTGGCATATTTTATAGTTAACTTTTGAAGCCTTAGAAGAGTATATTTTAGTAGGAGACTCCTGGTATTCTTCTCTGAAGAAGGAAAGAGAAGCTCAAGGAAACTGAACAACCACTGTCAGTAGGCGAGGACAGTGTCCATGGGTTTGGTGGCTGTTGCTGTCTCCCTCCCAGCGCGGCAATGGGAGCTCATGAGTATGCCTTACAGGTACAAAGAAGCTGTTGTGGCTTATGAGGCCGCAAAGCAGTGGAACAGTGTCATCCGCATCTACTTGGACCACCTCAGTAATCCCGAGAAGGCCGTCAGCATCGTCAGAGAGACCCAGTCTCTGGATGGAGCCAAGATGGTAGCCAGGTAAAGCGTGCACTTACAGGACTTACATTTTTCCATTTCTAAACACTGAAAGAAAGGCCTTTCTTCCCTTCATCAAATACGTACATTCAATGGGAATATTTATTTGATTTAAATTTTTATTTATTTCTTTATTTGACAGAGAAAAGGAAGAGAGAGAGAATGGCTGCACCAGGGCCTCCAGCCACTGCAAATGAACTCTAGACGTGTGCGCCCCATGTACATCTGGCTAACATGGGTCCTAGGGAAGCGAACCTAGGTCCTTTGGCTTTGCAGGCAAATGCCTTAACCACTAAGCCATCCCTCCAGCTTGGGAATATTTAATTTTATTTCCCATTAGGTCAAGGTATTTGAATGTAAAGGCTGCTTGTTGTGGTCAGCATGTAAGAACATGTTTGGGGGCTGGATAGATACTCAGAGGTTAAAGGTGCTTGCTTACAAAGCATGGCATCCTTGGTTCGATCCTCTATACCCACATAAATCCATGTACACATACATCTGGAGTTCATTTACAGTGACAAGAGGCTTTAGCACACCCATTCACACTTATATTTACACACACACACACTCCCCCTCACTACAGGTTGTAAATAAAAAAATAAAAAGGGTAAGTTTGTCAAGTATAGATGCATAATGTAAACTGTAGTTATATAATAATTTTTTGTTGTTGTTGTTCTGGTTATTTTGAGGTAAGGTTTCACTCTAGTCCAGGAATTCACTATGTAGCCTCAGGGTGGCCTTGAATTCATGGTGATCCTCCTGCCTCACTCTGCCTTCTGAGTACTGGGATTAAAGGCATGCACCACCATGCCTGGCTTATATAATAATTTAAAAAATTTATTTTGAGAGAGAGAATGGGCATTCCAGAGCCTTCTGATGCTGCAAAACACACATGTCACTTTGTGCATCTGACAGTATGTGGGTACTAGAGAGTTAAACCCAGACCATCAGGTTTTATAAGCAAGCACCTTTTACCACTGAGCCATATCTTCAGCCCTAAATTTTTATTTTTTTGTAGTTAGTTTTTAAATTTGTATATATTTATTTGCAAGCAGAGAGGAGAGAGAGAATGGACACAGGGGGCCTCTAGCCATTGCAAACTCCAGACACATGTACCATCTTGTACATCTGGCTTTATGTGGGTCCTGGGGAATTGAAACCAGGTGGTTAGACTTTGCAGGCAAGTGCCTTGACCACTGAGCCATCTCTCCAGCCCCTAAATTTTAATTTTTACATGGTTCCTCCTGGTTGAAAAACAATTTTTCTCTGTAAGTCACTGTGTTCATTACTTTTCTCATTGGTATGATCAGATATTGGACAAAAGCCACTTGAGGGAGGAAGGGTTTTACTTTGTCTTACAGTTCAAGGAGATACAGTCCACCATGTGGAAAAGCCCAGCAGTAAAAGGAGGCAGTGGCTGGTCACAATTGTGTCAATAATCTGCAAGTAAAGAGAGATGAATACTGGTGCTCAGCACTTTCTGTTTTAAAATACTTTTATGTATTTATTGGAGAGAGAGAGAGATTGAGAATGGGCACACCAGGGCCTCCAGCCACTGCAAACAAACCCCAGATGCATGTACCACCTTGTACATCTGGCTTACATGGGTACTGAGGAATTGAACCTGGGTCCTTAGGCTTCGCAGGCAAATGCCTTAACCACCAAACCATCTCTCCAAACTATGTTCAGTACTTTCTCCTTTTCATTCTGTCTGGAACTCTAGCCCGTGGAATGGTGCCGCCCATATTCAGGGTGAGTCTCCCACTTCAGTTAACCCAACCGAGAAACTCCCTCACAGATGCACCCAGAGGTCTATCTCCTGTGTGATTCTAGATTCTGTCAAGCTGACAATCAGTAATAACCATTAAGGTCACAAACTTGTTTTCTGTGAGAGTCAAGCTGATTGCAGTCTTCTGTCAGGTTTTTTCTACAGCTTGGGGACTACGGGTCTGCCATCCAGTTTCTGGTCATGTCCAAATGCAACAATGAAGCTTTCACCCTGGCTCAGCAGCACAACAAAATGGAAATCTATGCAGACATCATTGGTAACTGCCGTGGCTTTTTCTCTTCTCCCTTTTTAAATCCTTATTTATTTATTTCAGAGAGAGAGAATGGGCATGTCAGGGCCTTTAGCTGGCTGCAGCAAACGAGCTCCAAATGCATGCTCCACCTTGTGCATTTGGCTTATGTGGGTACTGGGGAGTCAAACCTAGGCCCTTTGGCTTTGTAGACAACCACCTTAATCACTAAGCCATCTCACCATCCCTGTTCTCTCTCTCTCTTTTTTTTTTTTTTTTGAGGTAGGGTCTCACTCTGGTCCAGGCTAACCTGGAATTAACTCTGTAGTCTCAGGGTGGCCTTGAACTCACAGCGATCCTCCTCCCTCTGCCTCCCGAGTGCTGGGATTAAAGGCGTACGCCACCACGCCCAGTTGTTCTCTTTTTATTTATTTGCAAGCAGAGAGAGAGAAATAGAAGAGGGGCAGACAGAATGGCCGCACCAGGGCCTCCAGCCACTGCAAACGAGCTCCAGACGCATGTGCTCCTTGTGCATCTGGCTTATGTGGGTCCTGGGGAATCAAACCTGGGTCCTTTGGCTTTGCAGAAAAGTGCCTTAACTGCTAAGCCACCTCTCCAGCCCCTGTTCTCTCTTTTTTAAAAAAACTTTATACACACGTGTGTGTGTACACACTGGGGCCTCTTGTAAGTACAAATGAATACCAGACACTTGCCACTTTTTGCATCTGGCTTACATAGCAGTTCAGTAATTGAACACTGGACAACAGGCTTTGCAAGCGAGCCTGAGTCATCTTCCCAGCTCCCTCCTGTGTTGTCCTTTTTTTTTTTTTTTTTTAAATAGGAGGTGTGTGTACGTACACATGTGTATGTGGAGGCCAGAGAACCCCATCAGATGTTGTTACCTTCTCATTGCTCGCACAAAGCACCCCACCAGAAGGCGCTCATGGGAGGGAAGTTGTTTTGTTTTAGCTTACAGTCTCGAGGGGAAGCTTCACAGTGGCATGGAAAAACATGGCAAGAGCAGAGGCTGGACATCACAGCAGGTGGAACATCACAGCATGAGAGTGAGCCACAAACTGGCAAGGGGAAGCTGGCTAGATAGATCACCAATAAGCCCATCCCCAACAACACACCTCCTCCAGCAAGGTGCCAGTCCCCAAGTTGGCACCAGCTGGGAACCGAGCATTCAGAACTTGAGTTTATGGAGGACACCTGACACCACCCGCCACAGCGCTCGTCCTCAGTCGCTCTCCACCTTACTGAGACAGGATCGCTCACTGAATCCTGAGCTCACTGACTCAGCTAGTCTAGACAGCCAGCTGGCTCCGGGGATTTGCCTGTCTCTACCGTCTGAGCTCTGGGATTGATTAGTCCCACCTTCAAGCCTGATGTTTACATGGGCTATAGGGATCTGGAGTCAGGTCCTCATGCTTGCCACGATATGCACTTTACCTGAGCCCTCTGCCCAGCACTGTCTTAAAGATTTTTTTTTAAGTTTTTTTTTTAGATTTATTTTTATTTATTTATTTATCAGAGAGAAAGAGAGAATGGGCACACCAGGGCCTCTAGCCTCTACAAATGAACTCCAGATGCATGCACCACCATGTGCATCTGGCTTACATGAGACCTGGGGAATCGAACCTGGGTCCTTAGGCTTCACAGGCATGCACTTTAACCCCTAAGCCATCTCTCTCGCCCAAGATTCTTATTATAAAAATACCTGGGCGGGTGTGTGTGGGGGGAGATTGCTCAGCCATTAAGGTGCTAGCTTTCAATACCTCACAGCTTGGGTTCAATTCTCCAGTACCAATGTAAAGCCAGATGCACAAAGTGGGGCATGCATCTGGAGCTCATTTGCAGTGGCCAGAGGCCCTAGCGTGTCCATTCTTTCTCCCTTTCTCTCTGTGTTTGCAAATAAATACATAATGCTTTGACTCTTAGGACCTAATAATCAGATTGGTGTACACAGAGCATCCTGTTGCAAATGTGTACCACATATACATATAAACATACGTATGTTCCTGGGCTTGGTTTCAAAGTCCCTCCTGTCTACTGGTGAAAAGGCCTAATAAAAAAGACTATAGCCGGGCGTGGTGGCACACGCCTTTAATCCCAGCACTTGGGAGGCAGAGGTAGGAGGATCACTGTGAGTTCAAGGCCACCCTGAGACTACAGAGTGAATGCCAAGTCAGCCTGGGCTAGAGTGAGACCCTACCTCGAAAAACAAAACAAACAAACAAAAAATATTGACAGACATTTGGGATAAATTTCAAAAGAGGCCAGGTTTCCCAAATACTGCCTTTTATCAACCAGTAGTGGTAAACAAGATTTCTGTCAAGGTAATAGGAAATACAGGATGATTTTAGAAAATGTACGTGTTTTCAAAAACTTTAAAATTGGGCTGGAGAGGGCAGGAGAGCTGGCTTGGCAGTTAAGCACTTGCCTGTGAAGCCTAAGGACCCCGGTTCGAGGCTCGGTTCCCCAGGTCCCACGTTAGCCAGATGCACAAGGGGGCGCACGTGTCTGGAGTTCGTTTGCAGAGGCTGGAAGCCCTGGCGTGCCCATTCTCTCTCTCCCTCTATCTGTCTTTCTCTCTGTGTCTGTTGCTCTCAAATAAATAAATAATTAATTTAAAAAAAACTGTTTAAAAAAAAATTGGGCTGGAGAGATGGCTTAGCGGTTAAGGTGCATGGCTGTGCAGCCCAAGTACTCAAGTTCAATTCCCCAGGCCCCACGTTAGCCAAATGCACTAGGGGGCACACGCATCTGAAGTTTATTTGCAGTAGCTGGAGGCCCTGGCACACCCATCTCACTCCCTCTCTCTGTCTCAAGTACATAAAAAATAAATCTTTAAAAAAAAAAAACTATAAAAATTGAGTTACCAGTTAAGAATATATGGTTGCTATGGTGAAAAGTAACATACATAAGATACAATTTTTTTAAGGTTTTGCAGATCCAAAGAGAATTTTATATTCTGAAAATACCTATGTTTGCAGTTATTCTTAGGTGCTATTGCAACAATTTTCACATTGTGATTTTATGATCCATTACTATGGTGAAATACATAACAAATAAAAATTTCCACTTAAAACTGTTCTGTCTGAGTGCTGAGGGTATAACTCAGCAGTAGAGCATATGTCTAGCATGGGTAATGCTCTCGGCTCAATACTCAGTACCTCAGACCAAAACAGATGTTGCTTGCCATGGTGATGCACGCCTTTAGTCTCAGTACTTGGGAGGCAAAGCTAGGAGGATCGCTGTGAGTTTGAGGCTATCCTGAGACTTCATAGCGAATTCCAGGTCAGCCTAGGCCAGAGTGAGACCCTACCTCAGGGGAAAAACAACAACAACAAATAAAAGATGTTTGCTATAGTGTCAACATTATCCATGTTTAGAACTTTTTCATCTTCCCACATTAAAACACTGTGCCCACTGAACAGTAACTTCCCTGGGAACCACTGTTCTACTCTCTGTCTTATGAATTTAGCTTTTCCTGGTACCCCATATATGTGGAATCATAAAATATTTGTCTTCGTAGCTTTGCTTTTTAAAATTAACAAAATACCCATACAAGCTGATAATGATTCCTGAGAAAAATTATTTTCAATCTTCAAGGGAACTTTTGTTGGGAAGTCATTAAAATACTTGGAGAAAATAAAGTGCTAAAGGAAAAAGGGGGGCTGGGGAATGGCTTAATGGTTAGGGTTAGCCTAAGGACCATGGTTTGATTCCCCAGGACCCACATAAGCCAGATGCACAAGGGGGTACATGCATCTGGAGTTCGTTTGCAGTGGCTGGAAGCCCTGATGCGCCCATTCTCTCCCTCTCTCTCTCTCTCTCTCTCTCTCTCTCTCTCTCTCTCTCTCTCTCTCTCTCTCTGTCACTTGTAAATAAATAAATAAAAATAAACCAAAAATAAAATTTTTAAAAAAGGAAGTAGAGATAAAAGCAAGTTTAGGTCTGGCAGTGGTAGCCCAACTAAGCCTCCTGGAACTCGGGAGGCTGAGGCAGGAGGATGGAGAGTTTTAGATCAACTTGAGCAAGGGCCTGGATGGATGGACGGATAGGTGGGTGGATGGATGGATAAACGGATGTGTGGATGAGTGGATAGATAAGTGGATGGATGGGTGGGTGGATGCATGGATGAATAACGAATCGTTGCTGGGAAGTGTCAGGTTATCTTGGCTTCTGGTTGCTTTGAAACTCTAGGCAGGTCATGGTCAAGGTCATAGTCATCGTGGTTTCTGCAGTTTTAGAAACTGAGATTCAGACTCAGAGAATGACAAGAGTCGGGAAGGATAATTGCAGACCATGACCTGGATTCTCCCAAGAGCCTCCTTGTCTCCTATCCTCATTCCTGTTTAGAGTAAACGAAGATGAGCAGAGTTACTGTTTGGGGTGGTCACTGTCAGTATGTTTTGTGATGAAACACACAAGTGATAACATTGGGACTCATGGTGAATGAGCCCTTAGTCTTCTGCTTTTAGTTCACCCTGTAAGATATTCTTTTTAGGTAAACAAGGTCTGCTCAGATGTTTGACTCCATGAACTTCTGTTGTAGGTTCCGAAGACACAACTAATGAGGACTACCAAAGCATTGCCTTGTACTTTGAAGGAGAAAAAAGACATTTTCAGGCTGGAAAATTCTTCTTGCTATGTGGCCAATACTCACGAGTTAGTATTTGCTAAGAAAACATCCCCTGGACTCTTCAGAAATGATATTTTTAAATGCCAGTATGCTTCTAGACACCCAGACTTGAAATCTCAGAGTGAACTTTTGTTGTTGTTAGCACTGGATTTGGAACCCAGAACATGAGCATTCTGAGCATGTGCTCTACCATTGAGCTTCCCCACCCCCGCTGTCGCTCTCCTGTCCCATGCCCCATCATGATCTTCCTTCCCAAAACTTCTCATTTATCCCTTTCATTCGAACTGTCAGAGACTCAGCCCAAGTCCAGGTCACCTTATTTCCAGTTATATAGTTTACTATGTCTCTGCCTGTAACTCATTCTTCATTTTGTTCCCCAGATAGTACTTGCTTTGCCTCAGGCATGGGGTACAGTGTCCAAACAAGCGACCTAGCAAGTTCATATGACTATACGTCAGGAGGAACTGCTAGATCACGTGTGTCCTGATGGGAGCAACTTGTTGCCACTCAGGAGTCTGGGCCCAACAGTGCCAGATCAAGAGAAACAGAAGTCTGGGTTTCCCAGTTTTGAAATATGACTCCAGATATTTTCATAATACCTCACAGGCTAAAGAAAACAAGTCTCTCAGTGAATTCATCTCACAGGCTGCCAATCTGCTGTTTCCTGCCTCTAGGGAAAAGTCCCAACTCTTTAGCTGGCATGCAAGAGCATCCCACTTCTGGCCATCCATACTGGCCTCCCAGTATGCTGTCCAGCTGTTAATGTGGAGGCATCCCACACTAGACTCTTACACTGGTGCCAGCCTTGTCCTCCTCCCGCTGCTTCTCTGCTCTGTTCATTCCCTACCACAGACCTGTTCTTCCCGCGGGTCCTTGTCCCTGTGTCACTTTGTACCACAGATCTCTTCTTCCCATGGGTCTTTGTTCCTGTGCCACCTTCCGGTCATTCCTGTATGACAGGCCCTTGCTTCCTCAGAGGACCTATGAAGCCACACCCCTGTGCGGCTCATTTGTCCTCTGAGCTGACGGAGTTCTTCACAGGTGTGTTCAGGAATTCGGACTTAAAATAATACTGATTCCTGGGCTGGAGAGATGGCTTAGCAGTTAAGGCGCTTGCCTGCAAAGCCGAAGGACCCATGTTCTACTCTCCAGATTCCACGTAGGCCAGATGCACAAGGTGATGCAAACGCGCAAGATTGCACATGCCCAGTGGGTGGTGCACACATCAGGAGTTTGATTGCAGTAGATGGAGGCCCTGGCATGCCAATTCTCTCTCATTAAAAAAAAACACAAAACAAAATTGATTCCTGTTATTACCACCATATTGCACTGATATTCCTACTTAGATTGTACCGTAAAAAGTCACGGTGTTTGCACAGTCTGGCTCAGTCCCACTTACGTTGGCAAGTTAACAATAGATATTTGTTGGAAGAATAAGTGGATTAAAACAAATCTTTTATTGGAAGAGGACACACTTTTCTGCCTCATCAGAAATAAGAACTAGGCTTTTCAGAGAGACTGGATCCTTCTGTTTTTTTTTTTTTTAAGTCTTTTAAATTTTCGTCTCATTATCTGAAACAAATAGGAACAGAGAGAGAAAGAGTGAGTGTGGACGTGCCAGAGCTTCCTGCCACTATAAACAAACTCGAGACACATGTACCACTTTGTGTGTCTGGCTTTGCGTGGGTACTAAGGAATCAAGCCCAGTTCATCAAGTTTTGCAGACAAGCACCTTAACCACTGAGCCGTCTCGCCAACCCTGCTTTTAAACATTAAACCCAGCCCTTGGAGTGTTTAAGACCACCACTCCGGTTGTGATGTAGTCACTTTCACCACCTACCATTCGTTTGTGTGCAAACTTTGTTTTTCCCAATATGAACACAGCTTGAAAATTTTCTAATGCTTACATTTCTCATTTCAGGCACTTAAACACTTCCTGAAATGCCCAAGTTCAGAAGATAGTATGGCAATAGAAATGGCCATTGAAACTGTAAGTAAACTCTAGTAAAACTGTATACCAATTTTTTTTTAAAATTTTGAGGAAATTTCCAGTGGCTGGCGCTGTAGCTCAGAGTGCTTGCCTACCATGTATGAGGTCTTGATCCCAGCACCTCATAAGCCAGGCATGGTGCCACATGCCTTTAATCCCAGGAAGTAGAGGTAGGGGTGCAAGCCAGGGCTGAAGAGGTGACTCAGCAGCTAAGATGTTTACCTGCAAAACCTAAGGACCCAGCTCTAATTCCCCAGGATCCACATAAGCCAAATGCACATTGTTGCACATGCATCTGGAGTTCATTTGCAGTGGTTGGAGTCTCTGGTGTACCCATTCTCTCTCTCTCTCCTCTCTCATAAATAAAAAATTTAAAAATATTTTTTTAAAAAAGGAAGAAAAGTAAGGATGAAGGGAGGGAGGGAGGGAAGAAAAAAGGAAAGGTGGGCTAAAGAGATGGCTTAGCAGTTAAGGTATTTCATTACAAAGCCTAAGGACCCAGGTTCAATTCCCCAGTAGCCACATAAGCCAAATGCACATGGAGGCGCATGCATATGGAGTTTGTTTGCAGTGGCTGGAGGCCCTGGCGCATCAATTCTCAGACTCTCATTAAAAAAAAAAGGAAAAAGGGCTGGAGGGGTGGCTTAGCAGTTAAGGGATTTGCCTGCAAAGCCACAAAAGACCCAGGTTCGATTCCTAAAGACCCACATTAGCCAGATATACAAGGGGGCACATGTATCTGGAATTCATTTGCAATGACTAGAGGCCCTGGCGTGCCCATTCTCTCCCTCTCTCTCTCTCTCTCTTCCTCTCTCTGTCCTCTCTCTGTCAAATAAATAAATAAATAAAAAGAAAATAATAAAAAGAAAAAGAAAAAAACTTATTCCCCAGTGTTTCTCTACCTGTGTCCTAAGACCTGTTTCCTTCAGAAAGTGAAAATTGAGACTTGGCAGCAGCTCCCGGGAAGACTTCTGCCTAACTGGCCAATTTGAGACTTGGACTCTGGTCCCAAACATATACACCTAGAAAGGCTATAACGGGCAGCTTGGGGGTCCTCTGCAGGATCCATTGTGGCCACGGGGATGGAATGTTGGGCCTGGCAAAGCGTGTCCAACTCCTGCCTCTAGACAAAGCTGAGTAGCCACAGAGGTGGCTAACGTGGGTCCTGGGGAATTGAGCCTTGAACCGGGGTCCTTAGGCTTTGCAGGCAAGTACTTAACCACTAAGTCACTCTCTAGCCATTAACCTGATTTTCATTGCCATGTTCTTAGCAGAAGGCTGTCTCTTCCTCTGCCCTGCCCTCACTGTCCGTCCCGCTGAGCAGAATAAGCGGAAGGCACTGAGGTTTTTCTCCTGTAACACAGGTTGGCCAGGCCAAAGACGAACTGCTGACCAGCCAGCTGATAGACTACCTGATGGGGGAGAGCGACGGCATGCCAAAGGTACGGGACATTCTGCTTTGCTTGGGTGACCGTGTCGTAGTCAAGGTTTTACTTTATCCGGCCCTCTGTTTACCTGTGATGACTTTGCAGCATAGACTTCCAAGATGCTCCCTCTGACAGTAGCCGTAGATCCTGGAGATGACCCACCACATTAGAGGATGCTGTGCGTGTCCACTCCAGAATTGGCACAGTGCCTATAAAACAACCATGGCCCTCTGGATAGCAGTACCCCCCCCAAAAAAAATTGGTCTCAAGTGCCATCACTTTGTTTATTGTAACAGAATTATGAAAAGCAATCATTGAATTTGTGACCTAGCACTAAAAATGGTGTGCTTTGTTCATGCTTCAAAAGTTGTTGAAGGGCTGGAGAGATGGCTTAGTGGTTAAGCGCTTGCCTGTGAAGCCTAAGGACCCCAGTTCGAGGCTCGGTTCCCCAGGTCCCACGTTAGCCAGATGCACAAGGGGGCGCACACATCTGGAGTTCGTTTGCAGAGGCTGGAAGCCCTGGCGCGCCCATTTTCTCTCTCTCCCTCTGTCTTTCTCTCTGTATCTGTCACTCTCAAATAAAAAAATTTTTAAAAAATTTTTAAAAAAAGTTGTTGAAATTACCAGAAGTTGTAGTGCGGTGAAGTTAACTGCTAAGAACATATGTTCAGACATGTGGCTCTATGAGGCTCCAGCAGACATCAGTCTTTCTTCTCTCCATCCTGGTGAAGACAGACATGACACCTTAGAAAATGTCCCAAGAGCCCCCTTTGTTCTGTGCTCAAAGCTATACACTTGTGACCAACTCTGGGCCCCGATATGAAGAGAGAGCAGGGCCCAGCATGGTGGAAAGAGAGCTCTAGTTCTCTGTGCACGTCTCCTTTATCTTACGGCGACAGCCCCTGACACCCAGCATGTCCAGTGACTTGGAAAGGCCGCGGGCCCTTGTGCTGTCCCAAACCACCTCCGCTATGTCCACTTGTTCTGATAACCTGGAAACCCGCCCCACATGCATGATGAAATACTCAAGGTGGAGTAGCAGTGAAGTGAAAAAATAGTGAAAGGCCAAGGAAAAAATTTTTTTCTTTTCAAATTTTTTTTTTACTAGCAACTTCCATGATTATAAAAAATATTCCATCATAATGCCCTCCCTCCCCCCACTTTCCCCTTTGAAATGCCATTCTCCATCATATCCCTTCCCCCTCTCAATCAGCCTCTCTTTTAGGAAAATTTTATAGATGAAAAAACTTCCATCAGTGTTAACATTTCAAAATGTTACGAAGTCACCCATTGTGTTAATGCATTTTGGCTAGGTGTGGTGGTGCACGCCTTTAATCCCAGCACTTAGGAGGGAGAGGTAGGAGGATCACCTTGAGTTTGAGGCCACCCTGAGACTCCATAGTGAATTCCAGGTCAATCTGGACTACAGTGAGATACTACCTTGAAAAACCAAAAAAAGAGAGAGAATAGAAAGAAAAGAAAAAAGAATGCATTTTGTGGACTGGAGAGATAGTTTAGCATTATGGCATTTGTCTACAAAGCCAAAGGATCCTGGTTTGATTCTCCAGGACCTATGTAATCCAGATGCACAAGGGGGTGCAGGCATCTGGAGTTCATTTGCAGTGGCTGGAGGCCCTGGCGCATTCTCTCTCTCTCTCTCTCTCTCCCTCTTCCTGTCTCTCAAAAAAAATATATATATTTTAAAAAGAAAAGAATGCATTTTGTCTCCAAGCCCAGGAGAGACTGTTGCGGTGGGTCAGGATGGCAGACTGAGTTACGATCACTCTGCTCTAAACCTGGCTCGGCTCTGCTGCTTCTGGGTGTCAGCTTGTCACCCGTGACATTAGGACAGGCTCACCAGAGGACGTGGCTGAGCCAGCATGCCTGAAGCACTGAGGATAGTGCCTGGCACTTGCTAACCTCTGAGTACACGTTCAATAAGCCGATCCTTCCATTGTTGGTTTTTTTTTTTTTAAACTATCAACTCTGTCAGTGGAAGGTTAATGTGATCCTGACTGAAGTGCGCACTGATCAATGTTTTTCCCCTTGGGGAATGACACAAGTGATGTTTCTCTAATGGTTTGATGTCAGGATGCCAAGTACCTGTTCCGCCTCTACATGGCTCTGAAACAATACCGAGAGGCCGCCCGGACCGCCATTATAATCGCCAGGGAAGAGCAGTGCTCAGGTACGTGCTGTGATCCGTTGATTTTTTTTTAATATTTTTTTAAATTTTTTATTTATTTATTTGAGAGCGACAGACACAGAGAGAAAGACAGATAGAGGGGGAGAGAGAGAATGGGCGCGCCAGGGCTTCCAGCCTCTGCAAACGAACTCCAGACGCATGCGTCCCCTTGTGCATCTGGCTAACATGGGACCTGAGGAACCGAGCCTCGAACCGGGGTCCTTAGGCTTCACAGGCAAGCACTTAACCGCTAAGCCATCTCTCCAGCCCCCATTGATTTGTGTAGTGCTGGGAGCAAGGCAGGCTCGCACACGCTGGGCCAGTGCTTTACCACTGAGCTACTTCTCCAGCCCAGGTCCCTGGTTGCTTGTTTTTTGGGTTTTTTGTTTTGTTGTGTTTTCCTATCCAATCAGGTCATAGAATAAAGCCCCCAACCCTTTCTATGCCCAGGAAAGAACAGCCAGTTTCCAATCTAGACTTTCTTGGAACCCAAAGGCCTCATGAGGTGAGCTTTTCTAGAATTTAGGAAAGGAAACAAATTGACCATCACACGGGGTATGGAGTAACAGGTAAAGGTCTTTTCCTGGGCACTGTTTCCTCCCCTCTTTGCAACCTCACGGCCTGTCTCCGGGACCGCCTCGCTGGCCTCTCCTGCACACGGGCCCTCTGGCAGCATTTCCTGTCTATGCCATGCCTTTGCCCTAGGAGAGGGACGAGAAGGTGGACGGTAGCCATGCTGTGCCATTGAGAGCCTGGTTCCTTCTACTCTGCAGAACTAATTATACACTCTCTGGAATGCTTGTCTGGGCACATGTTCTGGAACTGCTGAATAAGAGACAATCAGTCCGGTATCTTCACTAGAGTTTTGAGATTGGTTCTCAGTACTTAGCTCAGACTGAGCATTCTCATGGTCTTCACAAGCTGGCTCTCTTTGATGTTCATAAACATGGGACACAGTTTTGGAAAACATTCAGTCGCTAACCCATGCCTTTATCCCATTTAAGTTGATCCAACCCCCCTGACTGCCGGTGCTTGCTGGGAGCTTAGGACCTAAAGAGAACTAGACCACAGTTCTGCCCTCAAGAGAAATGGTTATAGAGAAGAGCAGGAAGTGAGTTCAGATTGTAATCCAGGGTGGCTAGAGCTAGATGACAAAGAGAAATGCTAGTTTTTTGTTTGTTTGTTTGTTTATTTGTTTTTCAAGGTAGGGTCTCTCCATAGCCCAGGCTGACCTGGAATTCACTATGTAGCTTTAAGCTTGCCTCAAACTCAACAGCTGTCCTTCAACCACTGCCTCCTAGGTGCTGGGACTAAAGGTGTGCACCACCATGCCCAGCTTGAGAATCCCAGCACTCGGGAGGCAGAGGTAGGAGGATCGCTGTGAGTTCAAGACCACCCTGAGACTACATAATGAATTCCAGGTCAGCCTGGGCTAGAGTGAGACCCTACCTCGCAAAACCAAAAAAAGAAAAAACAGCAACTACAAAAAGTTTTTAAAGGCACCAGAAATGGGATCGAGGGCATCCTAAAGGCAGGACGTGAGAGGAGAGTCAGAGGAAGGAGGCGGTGGCTGGCCACGAAAGCGTGAGCTGAGTTTGGAGGGACCAGAGAGCAGGAGTGAGCTGCGATAGGAGAGGGAGGTTGCTGCGTCTCCCTGCCAGGCAAGGGCCGAGTGGACTGTGTGGTGAGTGGGGCCAGGTCCTGAAGGGTGCCCTCTGCTCAGGAATTTCCCCTTGGGCTTATGCCTTTGGGGGCTTTCATTTTTGTGGTGCTAGGGATGGAACCCAGAGTCTCACACATACCAGGGAAGCTCTCGACCTCTGCTCTGTACCACTGGTCCCATTTGGAGGGGTATTGCTTGGGTTGACCCGAGGTTGGGCTTAGGTTTGCAGTTAAGGTTTTAGAAATGCTGACATCCTGATGTAGGTCCAGAGGAGCGGGAAGCACAGGTCTGTAGAAGAACGCCAGGGAGCTCTAACCATAGCCTTGAGCAGGATATAGATGCTGCACTGGAGAGTTTCAGAACTCAGTCACCCACTGGGCTGTGGGGTTGGGTGTGTGCCCCAAGGAAGAGTGAGGCATCTAGGAAATCATTTTTTCTTGCCCCAGAGGCACTGGCTGGATATTAGTACCTCAATTAAAATAGGATAAAACTTGGGGCTGGAGAGATGGCTCAGCAATTTAGATATTTGCTGGCAAAGCCTGATGGCCTAGACTTTATTCCCCAGTATCCACATAAAGCAAGATGCACAGAGTGGTGTATGCATCTGGAGTTCATCTGCAGTGGCAGGAGGCCCTGGAATGCGCTCTCACTCGCTCTCTCTCTCTCTCTCTCTCTCTCTGTCTGTCTTTTTCTCTATCTTTCTCTTGTTCCTTGCAAATAAATAAAATGAAAATAGGAAAAAAGCCGGGTGTGGTGACACACCTTTAATCCCAGCACTTGGGAGGCAGAGGTAGGAGGATGAGTTCAAGACCACCCTGAAACTTCATAGTGAATTCTAGGTCAGCCTGAGCTAGAGTGAGACCCTACCTCGAAAAATGAAAACAAAAGGGGGGGATTACTAAATTACTATTAAACAGAAATGTTTAAAATATGGCTAATAGGGGCTGGAGAGATGGCTTTGCAGTTAAGGCACATGGTTGTGAAGCCTAACGACCCAGGTGCATGTGTCTAGAGTTCATTTGCAGTGGCTAGAAACCCTGGTGCATCCATGTTCACTCTCTCACTCCCTCTTTGTCTATATTAAACGAATAAATAAAAATGAATCTAAAAAAGCTATGCCTAATAACATAACTAACCACTTTAATGTAAAAGCCCTCCGCTCGCATCTTTGCAGTGACGTTATTCTACCACCTCTTTTCAAGGCAACTACCGGAATGCACGTGACGTCCTCTTCAGTATGTATGCAGAGCTGAAGTCCCAGAAGATCAAGACCCCCTCAGAGATGACCACCAACCTCATGATCCTGCACAGTTACATGCTGGTAAAGGTGAGGCCTCAGAGTGACTTTCACCCGGGAGGACGTCCTGTGGGCACTTCTGCACAGATTAGGAGCCATTTCTTAGATCTCGCTCTTGCTGCACGGGCAAAGCGGCCTGCAGGACTATATGCTGTCTGCCATGTACAAAAAGGCGGGAAGCAGGAAGGCAGGGTTGTTGATTGCAAGTAAAACGAGAGCCCTATGAAGAAAGAGCAGCAGTGACTTCCTGTGGGGAGGAGGTGTCAGGACAGGTGGAGCAGGTGCCCAGGCCCCGCAGAGGGCGGAAGACAGGAGCGGGCTTCACAGTGTGTGTCTTTTCATATTGCTTTGATCTTTGAAGCCTGTAGGTGTATTACCTATACTCCCAAAGTACGTCTGCTTCAAGCAGAGCTTATATTACTTTACTCACAGTGGGGTGTGAGGAGTGGAGAGAGGTCGGAGACAAGTTGGTGGCACATGAGGAGGAGAGACCAGGAAGAGATTTCTGGAAGCTGTCCCAAGCAGAGCTGTTTCCTGAGGCCTTTCCTTTTCCTCCGTGCTGACCCAGTGTCCTGCTGCCTCCCTGCTATGAGTCCCCTCGTGACTCCTCCCTCTGCTCCAGCCAGGCCTTGCCTGGCTTTCTCAGGTCCATGACTGTGTGTGATTTCACAAGGAAAATTGTGGGACCCCTTCAAAGCTAAATAAATTTATGCAAAATTGTCAGTCTCTGACACCACAGGCAAAAGAAGGATTCACACACATTTCAGGGACATCTGGAGGAGGTTTTGGCAGTTGCTGTCGTGGAGCAGGGACAGGAGCTTTGGCTAAAAGACAGCAGAGGACCTCAGAAGCTAAGCTGGGCCCTGTGTTGAGGCCCACCAAGAAGCTGAGGAGGATACACAGTTAGGACTTACCTGCCTTGCTTCAGATAAGAGATAACCACTAGCTAATAGTAAATAAAGCAAGGGGCTGGAGAGAGAGCACAGCAATTAAAAGGCTCTTGCTTGCAAAGCCTAATGGCCCAGGTTTAGTCCTCTAGTACCCATGTAAAGCCAAATACACAAAGTGGTGCATGCATGTGTAGTTCATTTGCAGTGACAGGAGACCCTGGAGTACCCATTCTCTCCCCCTCTCTATCTCTCTCTCTGTCTCTCAAATAAATAAATAGGGCTGGAGAGATGGCGCAGGGTTAAGGCCTAACAACTGGATTTGATTCTCCAGTACCACATAAAGTCGGATGCACAAAGTGGTGCATGTTTCTTGAACTCATTCAGCTAGAGGCCCTGGCATGCCCACCATCTTTCTGTCTGCCTCTCTCTGCTTATAAACAAATAAATATTTAATAAATAATATAATATAAATAAATAATATAATAATAATAAATATTAAAGATAAATTAAAAGTGGGCTGGAGAGATGACTTAGTGGTTAAGGTGCTTGCCTGCGAAGCCTAAGGACCCATGTTTGACTCCAGATCCCACGTTAGCCAAACACACAAAGATGAGGCAAGCGCAAGGTCGCACATGCCCACTAGGTGGCTAGAACATCTGGAGTTCGATTGCAGTGGCTGAGGCCCTGGCACACCAATTCTCTGTCTCTCTCTCTCTCTCTCTCTCTCTCTCTCTCTAATAAAAGAAACAAGTAAGTAAAATGTATCAACACACTGTAATAAATTACATGTATGGGGCCTTTCTCTTAATAATGAGCAATATCAGGCTGGAGAGATGGCTTAGCGGTTAAGCACTTGCCTATGAAGCCTAAGGACCCCAAAAGGACCCACATAAACCAGATGCACAAGGGGGCGCGTGCCTCTGGAGTTTGTTTACAGTGGCCGGAGGCCTTGGCATGCCCGTTCTCTCTCTGTATCTGCCTCTTTCTCTCTTTCACTGTCAAATAAATAAATAAATAATGAGCCATATTTCTAATTTTGGGCTTTGGTGGATGGCAGGAAACTAAAACACTAGAAAGCAGAGTCACGGCAGGAGGGGGCACTCTGCTCCCCATCTCCCAGCCCCACTCCCGTGAACCCTTCATCTCCCCATGGATGACTGGCAGTGGCTTCGTGGCTGAGCTCCTGCCAACCACAGCCTCATGCACGTCACCCACAGCTCTCCTTGCCTGTAGGAGCCTGTGTAGCTGGCCTGACCTCAGACCCTGCCTCCTGGCTTTGTCCTTCTGCCGTCCCGCACGCTGTGTCCCCTCCTTTCAGAAGCCATCCTCTCTTTCTGCCCTCTCTGCTATCCCCTGACCCACTCAGCGTTAAGTTCTCACTGCACCCTGATAAGAGTTCTTAATCACCAGTAAATGCCAGTGAGAGATGGACCAGGAATTTGAATTGACCTCCAGCGGTGTAGGACAAAGTACAGAGTGGAGTACAGAACAGGTACCAGGGGCCGTGGTACCAGGGAACCCCTGGTGAAGGAGAAATAAGGAAGAAAGCCTCATGATGTGCTCCAGGGAAGGTTTAAGGGTCTCAGGTTGGTCCTGCTCTGAGCCAGTCAAGGAGTCATTTGGAGGAAGAAAACATGAATTACAGCTAATCGAGGCCGTATGAAGAATAAACGTATCGCTCATTTCAGATTCACGTTAAGAATGGAGACCATATGAAGGGGGCACGCATGCTCATTCGAGTGGCCAACAACATAAGCAAATTCCCATCGCGTAAGTACCATCCGAACAGAGCTCTGTCCACACTGGAGTCTCAGGGCAGCCCGAGTGAGGTCTGTACTCGCGGCCCCCACCAGCCACTGTTCAAGCTTCCTGTGTGGGTAACTCATTTAGCCCCCACAATAACCCCATCAAGTAATAGGGTGAGGTTTCCAACGACCACCCCAGATTTTAGGATTCTTCACTGGCAGGGTCCATAAAATTTAACACATGGGCTAGAGAGTTGGCTTAGCGATTAAGCGTTTGCCTGTGAAGCCTAAGGACCCCGGTTCGAGGCTCAATTCCCCAGGACCCACGTTGGCCAGATGCACAGGGGGGTGCACGCGTCTGGAGTTCGTTTGCAGTGGCTGGAAGCCCTGGTGCGCCCATTCTCTTTCTTGCTCTCTGCCTCTTTCTCTCTCTCTCTCTGTCGTTCTCAAATAAATAATAAAATAAATAAATAAACAAAAATTTAACATGTAGTTGTACCAATGGAATGAAAGTAAACAAAGTCAGCAAATGGACAACAGTGAGGGCTGGGGAGATGACTCAGCAGACAAAGATGTCTGCTTGCAAAGCCTGCCAGCCTGGGTTGAATTCCCCAGCACCCAAGTAAAGCCTGGTGCAAAGTGACACATGTGGACTGGAGAGATGGCTCAGCAGTTAAGGCACTTGCCTGCAAAGCCAAAGGACCTCGGTTCGATTCCCCAGTACCCATGTAAAGCCACATGCACAAAGTGGTGCATGTGTCTGGAGTTCGGTTGCAGTGGTTAGAAAGAAGCCCTGGTGCACCCATATGTCTTTCTTTTTGTCTCATAAACAAATAAATAAATACACAAACAAACATAAAGTGGCGCATGCGTCTGCAATCCCAGTGTGCCTGCAGCAATAGGAAGCAGAGTCTGGAGGATGAGAAGCTCCTGGGCCAGCTAGCCTGGTGCTCCACTGCAGGCCAGCAGTTCACTTGCAGTGACAAAAGACCCCGTCTCAAGGAAAGTGCAACGCAGACACCTTGAAGTTGTCCTCTGACTTCTGCATGCATGCCATGGCATGCACACATACACATGCGAAAAAAAATAATAAAAATAAAAATAAAGCTTCTGCCAGGCATGGTGGTGCATGCCTTTAATCCCAGTGCTTAGGAGGCAGAGGTAGGAGGATTGCCGTGAGTTCGAGGCCACCCTGAGACTCCATGGTGAATTCCAGGTCAGCCTGGGCTAGAGTGAGACCCTACCTCAAAAAACCAAAAAATAAATAAATAAAGCTTCTGATAGTCCCCTTCCATTGCAATCACGCAGAACATCAGCTTTGTCACCCCCTCCTCCCCACACACAAACCGAGTGAGTTGTGACAACATATACAAAGTGTGTGTCAGCTGGTCACATAGGTACACTCCGTCTGGCATATTCCCAATTGCCAGACTCCCAGAAAGGAAGTACCCAGCACAAACCACATTGTAAAGACTTTAGGCACGTTGAGTCACTCAGCAGTTCTGGAAATGATGGGAACCTTACCCAAATCCACACGTACAATGCTGGGGACCAAGCATTCAAGCAGGTCTTTTTTGCTTGTTTGTTTTGAGGCAAGCCTTTTTGTTTTGTTTTACTTTTTGTTTTTTGAGGTAGGGTTTCACTCTAGCTCAAGCTGACCTAGAATTCACTATGTAGTTTCAGGGTGGCCTTGAACTCTTGGTGACCCTCCTGCCTCTGCCTCCCAAGTGCTGGGATTAAAGGCGTGTGCCACCACACCTGGCACCTTCTTTTTTTAAAATGCGAGTAAGGAAGAGAGAATTGGCACACCATGGCTTCCAGCACTACAAACTCCAGACGTGTGTGTACCCGCTTGTGCGCATGAGCGACCTTGCACTCTGACATCACTCGCAAGCAAGCGCCTTAACCACTAAGCCATCCCTCCAGTCCTGCTTTTTGTTTTTCAAGGTAGGGTTGGATCTAGCCCTGACTTGGAATTCATTATGTAATCTCAGGTGGGACTTGAACTCACAGCGATTCCCACTACCTCTGCCTTCCTTGTGCTGGGATTAAAGGTGTGTGCCTCCATGCCCAGCTCAAACAGGTCTTTTAAAATAGTCTCAGGCCTTCACCTGTTGGGACTTTTTTCCCAACATGGCTCCTGTTTTTATTGTTTTATTGCTTAAAGGGTGAGGAAACACTTGCCCAAGATGGCACTATCAGCTAATAAAAGTCTGATTCTATTTTCTTTATTTTAATTTAAAATTTTTTTAACTAAAATAATACAAAAAAGGGAGACAGGTATATTTATAAAAATCCATGGCTGGTACAGTACATAATTTTTTTTAATTTTTTTTGTTCATTTTTTATTTATTTATTTGAGAGCGACAGACATAGAGAGAAAGACAGATGGAGGGAGAGAGAGAATGGGCGCGCCAGGGCTTCCAGCCTCTGAAAACGAACTCCAGACGCGTGCGCCCCCTTGTGCATCTGGCTAACATGGGACCTGGGGAACCGAGCCTCGAACCGGGGTCCTTAGGCTACACAGGCAAGCACTTAACTGCTAAGCCATCTCTCCAGCCTGCTATGTAAACTTTTATTCACTATTTTTTTTTTATTTAAGGCTTTTTTTTTTTTAATTTATTTGAGAGCGACAGACACAGAGAGAAAGACAGATAGAGGGAGAGAGAGAGAATGGGCGCGCCAGGGCTTCCAGCCTCTGCAAACGAACTCCAGACGCGTGCGCCCCCTTGTGCATCTGGCTAACGTGGGACCTGGGGAACCGAGCCTCAAACCGGGGTCCTTAGGCTTCACAGGCAAGTGCTTAACCGCTAAGCCATCACTCCAGCCCTATTCACTATTTTTTAAAGTGCTGCAAATGTGTCTCAATACATGAATGAACATAATTCTTAATATATGGAAGTTTAAGAAGGTCACCTGACTTATAAAAAGGGGGGGGTCACTCTATTGCTTAACTTCACATACTACTCACCATAATTTTTCCAAAAAGAAACAAGAGGGCAACTTACAACACCATGCTTTAATCTCTACACAAGACAGAAGTTGTTAAGTTAGCATGGCCACTTAGGGGAATATATAGGTAATGTTCATTAATTTCTGATTCTGATTTTACTGGGACTTGAACTTAATGGAATATTCAAATGGTATGATGGTGTTGGTTCTTAACAGGGTCAAGTTGACCAGCAGCCAAGCATCAAAGGTTACACTTGACTATGCCCATTTCTAGTTCATGGAAAGCACTGAAGAATCAGCCATGAACCACTAGCAAAAGTAACATCCTGATGTCTTCACATGGCTAATGGCTGTCAGATCACATGATTCTCAGGGATACTGATTTTTGTAGATCATTCTTAAGTGAGCAGATTTTGTCACATAATGTGACAGGTGTTAAATGTCTCAGGCCATTTGTTCTGTCACAACTATTCAGTGTTTGTCATGTATATGTAAATAAATGAGTGGGGCTGGGTTCTAGTAGAACTTTACCTTTTAGAAACAAACTTTTTTTTTGAGGTAGGGTCTTGCCTAGCCCAGGCTGACCTGAAATTCACTTTGTAGTATCATGGTGGCCTCAAACTGGGCAATCTCTAAGATTAAATGTGTGCATCACCACACCTGGCCAGATAGTGACACTTCTGTCAACCATTTGAAAATGTAGAAATAGGGGCTGGAAAGATGGCTTAGTGGCTGAGGCATTTGTCTGCAAAGCCTATGGATCCAGGTTCAATTCCCTAGTACCCACATAAGCTAGATGCACAAGGGGCCACATGCATCTGGGGTTCATTTGCAGTGGCTAGGGGCCCTGGCATGACATTCTCTCTACATCTGCCTCTCTCTCTCTCTCATTGCCTCAAAATGGATAAATAAAAAATTTTGGGCTGAAGAATTGGCTTAGCAGTTAAGGTGTTTGCCTGCAAAGCCCAAGAATCCCAGTTCAATTCTCCAGGACCCACATAAGCCAGATGCAGAAGGGGGCACATGTGTCTGGAGTTTGTTTTCAGTGGCTGGAAGCCCTGGTGCACCCATTTTCTCTCTCTCTCCCTCCCTCCCTCCCTCCCTCCCTCCCTCCCTCCCTCCCTCCCTCCCTCCCTCCCTCCCTCCCTCTTTCTCTTTCTCTCAAATAAATAAAAATATATTTTAAAAAACATTTTAGATGCCAGATGTGGTGGTGCATGCCTTTAATCCCAGTACTCGGGAGGCAGAGGTAGGATCACCGTGAGTTTGAGGATACCCTGAGACTACATATTGAAATCTAGGTCAGCCTGGACTAGATTAAATGTAAATTAGAAATTGGCCGGAGAGATGATTTAGCAGTTAAGGTGCTTGCTTGCAAAGCCTAAGGACCCAGGTTCAACACCCTAGGACCCATGTAAAGAACCCACATAAGTCAAATGCACGAGGTGGCATGTGTGTCTCAAGTTCATTTGCAGTGGCTTGAGACTTTGGTGTACCCATTCTCACACCCCCAAAAGTAAATTAGAAAAAAAAAATATTTTTTTTAATGTAGAAATCTGGAGCCAGGCATGGTAGTACATGCCTTTAATCCCAGCACTTGAGAGGTAGGATGATTGCCAAGAGTTTTTGAGGCCATGCTAAAAGTACATAGTGAATTCCAGGTCAGCCTGAGTTAGAGCAAGACCCTGCCTCGAAAAACCAAACCAAACAAACAAACAAAATAAATGTAGAAATCATTCCTGTTTTATGGGCCATATACAGAGGGCCTGATTTGGCCCCTGAGCCATAAATCACCAGTCCTGTTCTCTAAATGTGCTCTTTTTTGCTTCTTTGTTATATAAAAAGGATTTCAGGGGCTGGAGAGATGCCTTAGCGGTTAAGCGCTTGCCTGTGAAGCCTAAGGACCCCGGTTTGAGGCTCGGTTCCCCAGGTCCCACATTAGCCAGATGCACAAGGGGGCGCACGCGTCTGGAGTTCGTTTTCAGAGGCTGGAAGCCCTGGCGCGCCCATTCTCTCTCTCTCCCTCTATCTGTCTTTCTCTCTGTGTCTGTCACTCTCAAATAAATAAATAAATAAAAACTAAAATAAAAGAACTCAGAATTTGGCATTAGCAATGTTTTAAAAAGAAAAAAGGATTTCAGGTTATCACACATCATGCCAATGATGGGGCAGGGCAAACCTCTCATGAGGGCTGGTGGGGTGGAAAGCAGTTTGGCAATTTATAGTGAGAATAATTTTCTCAAAGGTCATGTTCTTTGAGCCAGTAATTCTCAGGATGTGTCCTGCATAATTAGGTGCCCACAGAGAGAAGAGTGTATAAAATTGTCAATTTCCCTGACCCATTTGTCAGCAGTCTCAATGTGACCGTGTACTAGGAGGTGGACAAAGACTGCCACCCTAGTGCCAAAGCTCCGGGGTATAGGCTCAAGGGGGCACAGGGCAACAGATCAGGCAAAGGAGGAACTTTAAGGAGCCGGGAGCCTGGCTCCACCAATGCCCCTTCCTCACTAACCAGATCCTGTCTAGTTCCTGGCGGCGAAGTGTGACCCGACCTCCTGCCGAAGCAGGAGGGCCCGCCAGCGCCACTGAGGACTTGTCATTCCCGTTTCTCTTGCAGACATTGTGCCCATCCTGACGTCCACTGTCATCGAGTGTCACCGGGCAGGCCTGAAGAACTCTGCTTTCAGCTTCGCAGCCATGTTGATGAGGCCCGAATACCGCAACAAAATCGACATCAAGTACAAGAAGAAGATTGAGGCCATGGTCAGGTGAGCAGAACCTGGCTTTCCTACAGGCTGGTCCGCCCCAGTGGCCTCAGACCAAGCCAGTCTGACCCAGGAAAGCTACCAGGGTGGACATTGTGGCAGGGAGAAAGTGACTGCAAAATACACAGACAGCTTTGTCCCACATTGACTGAGGCCCTAATGGGCAAAGGGTTTGTCATTCTCTCCCCAGCATGAGTGAGTGGTCTGTAGATGTGTTCCAGAATAGCCGCTGGCCACTTACTGCTCTGGAAATTTAAGTTAATTAAAGTGGAATAAGGAGGGCTGGAGAGATGGCTTAGTGGTTAAGGCACGTGCCTGTGAAGCCTGAGGACTCAGGTTCAATTCCCCAGTACCCACATAAGCCAGATGCACAAGATAGCACACCTGTCTGGAGTTCATTTGCAGTGGCTGGAGTCCCTGGTGTGCCCATTCGCTTTCTTTTTCTCTCTCTTACTCTCAAATAAATAAAATCATTTAAAAAATTTATTTATTTATTTATTTGACAGAGAGAGGGAGTGAGAATGGGCGCACCAGGGCCTTTAGCCACTGCATACAAACTCCAGACACATGCACCACCTTGTGCATCTGGCTAATGTGGGTCCTGAGGAATCGAACCAGGGTTCTTTGGCTTTGCAGGCAAACGCCTTAACCACTAAGCCATCCCTCCAGCCCCAAAATATTTTTTTAAAATAAATAAATGAAATGAAATAAGCTTAAAAGTTTAGTTGCCTACACTGCCCATAAACCGTGTGCTCAGGAGCTACGTGTGACTATACTGGACATGGCTGGTGCTGGGCAGCACAGAACGAGAACATGGCTGCTGTCACAGGGCGTTCTGATCGACCCGCGCTGGGCAGCCTTTACCGCTTCACTCACATACGAGGGTGATGCAGAGGAAACTGCGGAGCTCACCACATCGGTAGCACAGCGAGAGAGGAGACAGCAAGGCCTGCCTTTGGTTTGGTTTGGTTTCTTTAATTATTTGAGTTTTTATTTATTGTCATTATGAAAGAGAAAGAAAGAGCAAATGGGCACTCCAGAGCCTTCAGCCACTGCAAACAAACACCAGACACATGCACCTCCTTGTGCATCTGGCTTACGTGGGTCCTGGGGAATTGAACCTGGGTCCTTAGACTTTGCAGGCAAACGCCTTAACTGCTAAGCCATCTCTCCAGCCCTCTGACTGTGTCTTTGCCATTAAATGTACCTATGAGCTTCCAAGCTTATGAACATGGTTGATGTTACGTCTAGACCAGGCCTGAGTTCTCTCTGGAACTGGGCCTAGGGCTGATGGTGAGCTGTGGAGAAGCCAAGTGTGCCCGGGAAGAAGGCAGGGTGTCGCACGTCCTGTGCAAACACGCTTTCTCTCTGCCTGCCCCCTTGCACGAGATCAAGTGGTGTTTCTCAATGATCCGATGTTCCTCCAGGAGACCCGATACATCTGAGACAGAAGAGGCCACGACCCCCTGCCCGTTCTGCCAGTTTCTTCTCCCAGAATGTGAACTCCTCTGTCCTGGCTGTAAAAACAACATCCCATACTGCATTGCCACGGTAAGTTTGTAATCATTTCCCTTTCCATTTGGATCCTGGGTATGCTCTAACATTTTCTTTACTTCTGACACGATCTTCTCCCTCACATTTCCTGCAACATTTGGGACAAAACTCCAAGGTCACCCATGTTGACGGTAATCTAGGGGAAGGCGCTGTACAAAAGGCAGTGCAAGGCAGCAGTGAAGACTGTAGACACATACCTTCACGCGATCAAATCCTTCTGCTGCCACCTACTGTCTGCACGGCATAGTGCAGTCGGCATGGCCTTGTTATGAATGATACCTTCTGAGAGCAGCTCCATAGGTGAGATAGCGTGCCTGGAGAACAATGGCGTTGCCTAGGTGGTGGGTTTTTTTGTTGTTGTTTTTTTTTTGGTTTTTCGAGGTAGGGTCTCACTCTGGTCCAGGCTGACCTGGAATTAACTCTGTCATCTCAGGGTGGCCTTGAACTCATGGCAATCCTCCTACCTCTGCCTCCCGAGTGCTGGGATTAAAGGCGTGCGCCACCACACCCGGCTTAGGTGGTGGTTATTTTATTTTATTTTACTAATTGTAAGGCCTACTGTCAGTAAACTTTAAAATATCAGATTTGGGCTTAGAGATGGTTTAGCAGTTAAGACGCTTGCCTGCAAAGCCAAAGGACTCGGGTTCAGTGCCCCAGGACCCACATAAGCCAGATGCATAGGGTGGCACATGTATCTGGAGTTCATTTACAGCAGCTAGAGACCCTAGTATGCCCATATATTCTCTCTCTCTTCCTCTCCCTTCCTCTCAAATAAATAAATAATAAATTTTTTTAAATTTTAATATCAGATTTATTCATCCCTGGGCTAATATAAACTCTGTTTTTTTGGTTTTTCGAGGTTGAGTTTCACTCTAGCTCAGGCTGACCTGGAATTCACTCTGTGGTCTCAGGGTGCCCTTGAACTCATGGCGATCCTCCTACCTCTGCCTCCTGGGTACTGGGATTAAAGGCATGCACTCCCACGCCAGGCATTATAAACTCTATTTTAATATATTTTATTTTATTATTTAATTATTGAGAGAGAGAGAGAATAGGCATTCCAGGGCCTCCAGCCACAGCAAGTGTACTCCAGATCCATGTGCCCCTTGTGCATCTGGTTTATGTGGGTCCTGGAGAAGTGAATTGGGATCCTTTGGCTTCGGCAGGCAAATGCCTTAGCCACTGAACCATCTCTCCAGCCCTATAAACTCTTTTAAAGGAAAAAAAATTCAGATATGAAGTAACAACTTTTGATTTTAAATATGAGTCTGATGAGTAAAATCTACATGAATTCTTTAGTATCACTTTTTCTAGTCAATTACCTATGTGACAATAGCAACAATTTCCTAAGTTGGCGTAGCCTTTAGCTGTGGGTCAGTTCTAGTTGAATTAATAGTACCAGTTTTTAAACAAAAATGAATTTCACTCAATATTCTGTTTCCAGGGTCGACATATGTTGAAAGATGATTGGACCATGTGTCCACACTGTGAGTTTCCTGCACTTTACTCAGAATTTAAGATGTAAGTATGTATCCTTTCTCCCATTCCTTTCTGTCAAGGTCTCCTCCATTTTTCTGCTTTCTTTTTTTGTTTATTTATTTGAGAGAGAAAGAGAGAGAATGGGCATGCCAAGGCCTCTAACCACTGTAAATGAACTTCAGACACATGTGCCATTTAGTGCATCTGGTTTATGTAGGTACTGGGAAATTGAACCTTGGTCCTTAAGTTTCGCAGGCAAGCACCTTAATTAACCAGTAAGCCATCTCTCCAGCCCCTCCTCCATGTTTCTAAAGATTTCTAAAGGCATGCATCTTTAATCCTAGCACCTGGGAGGCAGAGATAGGTGGTTCACTGTGAGTACGAGGCCAGCCTGGGACTACAGAGTAAATTCTAGGTCAGCTTAGGTTAGAGGTAGACCCTACCTCGAAAAACCAAAAAACAGAGCCGGGCGTGGTGGTGCACGCCTTTAATCCCAGCACTCGGGAGGCAGAGGTAGGAGGATCACTGAGAGTTCGAGGCCACCCTGAGACTACATAGTGAATTCCAGGTCAGCCTGAGCCAGAGTGAGACCCTACCTCGAAAAACCAAAACAAAAAAAAAAAAAAAAAAAAAAAAAACAGGAAGAAAGAAAGAAAGAAAAAAAGACCCAAATGTGTCTTCTTCACAGAATTTCTGTGACCTGTGAGAACATTATCCTTAAAAGTGTCTTACATGAGGGGCAAGGGTGGCTTAGCCCACAAAGCACTTGCCTTACAAGCATGAGGGGTTGGTTCTGTCCCCAGAACCCCCATAATGCATCAGGTGTAGTGTTAAGTGTAATCCCAAATCTCCATCAGCTGGGAACCTAGCATTCAGAACACCTAAGTTTATGGGGACACCTGAATCAAACCACCACAGTAGGAAACCCTGTCTCAAAAAGAGGTGGGCAACTTGCAGAACTGGAGGACAAATAATAACAACAATAAAATAGAAGGAGGATTGCTAGAAAGATGGGCTCAGTGGAGGTGGAGGAAGGATTGAGGGACAAAGGAGGATGGTGAGAGGGAACTTTGATCAAGATACATTGTAGGGCTGGAGAGATGGCTTAGAGGGTAAGCGCTTGCCTGTGAAGCCTAAGGACCCCGGTTCGAGGCTTGACTCCCCAGGACCCATGTTAGCCGGATGCACAAGGGGGGCGCATGCGCCTGGAGTTTGTTTGCATTGGCTGGAGGCCCTGGTGCCCCCATTCTCTCTATATATGTCTATTTCTTTCTCTGTCTGTCGCTATCAAATAAATAAAAATAAACAAAAAAAATTTTTTAAGATACATTGTAAATATGTATGAAGGTTGTAAATAAAAGCTCATTAAAAAACAAAAAGCCAGGCATGGTGGCACATGCCTTTAACCCCAGCACTTGGGAGGTAGAGATAGGAAGATCTCTGAGTTTGAGGCCATCCTGAGACTACATAGTGAATTCCAGGTCAGTTAGAATGAGACCCTACCTCAAAAAAAAAAAAAGGTGGGCCAGGCATAGTGGTGCATGCCTTTATTCCCAGCACTTAGAAGGCACTGGTAGGAAGGATTGCTGTGAGTTCAAGGTCATCCTTGGGCTAATGTAAGACCCTACCTCAAAAACAAAAAAAAAAAGGTGGACAGAATACCTGAAGAATGACATTAGAAATTGTTCTCTGGCTACTACATGTGTGTACATAGGTGTGTGCCTATATATAGATGCATACAAACCAAACACAAGTAAAACTTTAAAAAGTATCTTGCATGAGACTGAATATTTTTAATTTTTTTATTCAAAACTTCCATAATTATAGAAAATAACCCATGGTAATTCCCTCCCTCCACCCACTTTCCCTTTGCAACTCCACTCTCTATCATATCCCTCCCCCTCCTCAATCTCTCTTTTGTCTTTTTTTATTTTCAATTTTTTTTTTTTTTGGTTTTTCGAGGTAGGGTCTCACTCTAGCCCAGGGTGACCTGGAATTCACTATGGAGTCTCAGGGTGGCCTCGAACTCATGGCAATCCTCCTACCTCTGCCTCCCGAGTGCTGGGATTAAAGGCATGCACCACCATGCCCGGCTATTTTCAATTTTTTTTTATTAACAACTTCCATGATTATAAAAAAATACCCCATGGTAATACCCTCCCTCCCCTCTCTTCCCCCTTTGAAACTCCATTCTCCATCATATCCCCTCCCCCTCTCATCAGTCTCTTTTATTTTGATGTCATGATCTTTTCCTCCTATTATGATGGTCTGGTGTAGGCAGTGTCAGGCACTGTGAGGTCATAGATATCCAGGCCATTTTGTGTCTGGAGGAGCACATTGTAAGGAGTCCTACCCTTCCTCTGGCTCTTAGATTCTTTCTTCTGCAATGGACTATGAGTCTTGGAAGGTGTGATAGAGATATTGCAGTGCTGAGCACTCCTGTCACTTCTTCCCAGCACCATGCTGCCTTCTGAGTCATCCCAAGGTCACTGCCATCTGCAGAGAAGAGCATCTCTAACCGAAAGTGAGAGTAGCATTAGTATCTGGGTATGGACGTTAAGAGAAGTGCTTACTGGGCAGTTTGGTGAGCATAGTATATAATTTAGCCAGACACCAGCAGATGTTACACCCTTAGGGCTCATGACTACCCCTCTTGTAAGGTTTCAGTATCAGGCATGTATTCCCACCCATGGAGCGGGCCTCCAGTCCAATTAGAGAGCAGTTGGTTTCCCCAGATGTGCTTCTATTGCACCCATTGGCTCATTTGGCCTGAGTGGCCAAATTTAAGGCTTGCAGTTTCCACTATTGAGTATCTCCACCGGTGATTTCTCTCTTTCCCATTGAACTACATGCAGCATGGCTTTTACCAGCTTTCTGTCAGCTGGTCTACTTGAAGGAGGTTTTCAGCTCAGCTCCAGCAGGATTTCTCAGTGACTTTGCAGCCCAAGTATGTGGAGTCTTCAGCAATAGGGTCTTACCATCTATTCCTAGTGGGAAACCAAAAGCCTCAGTAATACCCTGTAATGTTTTGGGGACATCAGGGACCTCCCTGGCCAACAACTCACTAGAAGGTATCCCATCCCTGATACTAAAAATCTTCTAGTAAAACTCTATGGCTTCCGGTTGATCCATTGTCCAAAAAAGTAGGTTTCCATATGACTTATTCATACTCCTTTTAGATCTTGATTAGCCCTCCCTCCACCTTTCCTTTACTTTACTTTTCTCTTCCCCTGACCTCACTTAGGCCTTTTCACCCCCATTAATCTCTTGTTCTACTTATATATATACAATACCATCCTCTTAAGTACCCCTCCATTTCTATTTCCTCTTTATCCCCTTTCTGGCTTACTGACCTCTGCTATTGAGTTGTATCCCAACTCACATAGAAGTCCAATCATTTGTAGCTAGGATCTACATATGAGAGAGAACATGTAATGTTTGGCTTTCTGGGCCTGGGTTATCTCACTTAGACTGAATATTTTTAGTTCTTAAGAAGTATAAATAACTAGATGTGATGGCACACACCTTTAATCCCAGCACTTGGGAGGCTGAGGTAAGAGGACTGCTGTGAGTTCAAGGCCAACCTGAGATGACAGAGTGAATTCCAGGTCAGCTTGGGCTACAGTAAAACCCTACCTCCAAAAAAAAAGTATAAACAAAATATGATTTTTATATTATTAAGACAAAAGTAAAGGAGTGTTACATATTTAATTCACTTTGTATTTCCCTCACCCAAACAGCTTGTTAAATACCGAAAGCACGTGTCCCATGTGTTCAGAGAGATTGAATGCTGGTCAACTGAAAAAAATCTCCGACTGCTCACAGTACCTGCGAACAGACATGGACCAGTGAGGAGCAAGCGCAGGTAGGAGCCCGCCCGTCTGCGCACCCGCCACGGCGCACGTCCTCAGCCATGTTCTTCATACTGGCATAGGTTACCATGTGCTTGTCAGATTCAAACTACCTGACAGGCTTTCGATGTTAATGCTAAAAATGCAGGTAATGCCAGGCCTGATGGCCGACACTTTCAATCCCAGCACTCAAGAGGCAGAGATAGGAGGAGGATCTCTGAGGGTTCAAAGCCCATCTGGACTACAGAATGAATTTCAGGTCAGTCTGGGCTAAAGTAAGACTCTGTTTAAATAAATAATAAAATAGGCGGGCGTGGTGGCGCTCAAAAAAACAAAACAAAATAAATAACTATGTACTTCAGTCTCCAGGACAGTGAAGGTTGTTTGGCTAAGCAGCATTTTTTATTTCAGCCAGAACATATCTTTTTAAAAAAATGCTTTTATTTATTTGCAAGGAGAGGAAGAGTATGGGTACACCAGGGCATCTTCCCATTGCAAATTAATTCCAGATGCATGCGCCATTTTGTGCAGCTGGCTTTATGTGGGTACTGGGGAATTGAACCTGGACTACCAGGTTTTGCAAGCAATTGCCTTTAACTGCTGAGGCATTTTTCTTTTTGTTTTGTTTTTCCAAGGTAGGGTCTCACTCTGGCTCAGGCTGACCTGGAATTCACTGTGTAGTCCCAGGGTGGCCTCAAAGTCACGGTGATCCTCCTCCCTCTGCCTCCCAAGTGCTGGGATTAAAGACGTGCACCACCACCACGCCCATTAAAACTTCTTTAGTATATAGATAAATATCTTCATCACCTATTGAACACCATTTCATTTTCACTGAATTGTTTTGTTTGATTTTGGTGTTGGTTTTTCAAGGTAGGGTCTCACTCTAGCCCAGGCTGACCTGGAATTCACTTCAGATTTTCACCGTTTCTCAGACTGGCCTCAAACTCACAGTGATCCTCCTACCTCTGCCTCTTGAGAGGTAGGAATAGATGTGTGCCGCTGTTGCAACCAGATTCATATTGCTGCCAGAAAAAAATGTCCAAGAGCAGTTTGTGTGAAAAATGTTTATTTTGGCTTACAGGCCTGAGGGGAAGCTCCATGATGGCAGGAAAAAATGATGACATGAACCCGAGGATACTGTTTGGAGTACAAATTACTTTATATATGTAATGTTCACTTGAGTGGAGCCGCTTTTACATTAAAGTTAAAATTAATATTGTATTTCTTAAACCTTCAAGACTATTTCATGTGTCAGATTTTTAAAACTGCCACTACACAAGTTTATTGGCATCTTTTGTGTTGATCTCTTTAATGCATGTGAAATTTGTAAGAGACAAGTGCAGTATGTATATTTGGTAAATCTCCCATTTTTGTAAGAAAATATATATTGTGTTTATACATTTTTACTCTGGATTTTTGTTTTGTTTGCCTTTAAAGAACTACAATGAAGCCTCACCTTATCACATGTACAGATCACAAATAATTTTTTTTTATATTTTTTGTTCATTTTTTATTTATTTATTTGAGAGCTACAGACACAGAGAGAAAGACAGATAGAGGGAGAGAGAGAGAATGGGCATGCCAGGGCCTCCAGCCACTGCAAATGAACTCCAGACGCGTGTGCCCCCTTGTGCATCTGGCTAACGTGGGACCTGGGGAACCAAGCCTCGAACCGGAGTCCTTAAGCTTCACAGGCAAGCACTTAACCACTAAGCCATCTCTCCAGCCCACAAATAAACTTTTTTAAATATAAAAAAAAATGATGGCATGAGCCGAGGGTAGACATCACCTCCTGGCCAACATCAGATGGACAGCAGGAACGGGAGTGTGTGCCAAACACTAACAAGGGGACAGTGGCTGTCATACCCATAAGCCCTCTCCCAACTATACATTGTCTCCAGGAGGAGTTAATTCCCAAATCTCCATCAGCTGTGAACCTAGCATTCAGAACACCTAAGTTTATGGGGGTCACCTGAATCAAACCACCACATTCCACCCCTGGCCCCTATAAACTGATAACCATCCGTGATGTAAAATGTAATGCGTTTAGTTCAATTTTTAAAGTCCCCATAGTTTTTATCAATCCCAGTGATATTTAAACATCCCTGTCGTCCAAGATCTTTTAACTGAACCATAACACAAAAAAAAAAAAAAACAACTAATGGCACAGAATAAACATTCACACTGCAAAATATGGCATTGGGTATAGCAACAAAATAATCACCCAATAAAAGATTTAGACAGAGCAAACATCAAACTCTGTAGCTCCAAGTCCAATAATTCTAACCAGCAACAATTCTCTAGAGTTTCAATTCTGCCCCTCCAGCAAGGCTACTCACAGTCCTGGAAAACTTCATCCAGAGCTGGCAGCTCTCCTTGGCAGCCATCTCGTGGTCCCAGCATCTCTCCTGGGTGCCCATTGCAACCCACAGTTCATCCTCACACCTCCATCTGTTCTCCATGCAGGCAATTCTGCTTGACACTGCCCATGGCCATTTCCAAAACACAAAACTGCATTACAAACTCAAAGACCCTCTCTTCCCTGTATTTCTCATACTCCACAATACCAGGTCGGGTGCCAATTTGTTAATCCAGCGGGGAGGGGGACAAAGCAGACTTTGAAGAACAGAACACTCCTTGAGCTCTCAGGCCCCTTCAAAAGAGTACATTCTTCCTATTGACCCAGTGCAGATCAACTGGCCTAATCTCAAAGGTTGTAACCTCTCAATTGCAGCTGAATGGGCAATATTTCACCCAAAGATTTCATTTCTGTGCCATATCCCTCTGCTTACACCAGTCCATTTCTACACAATGCAACCCTGCACAGCTTCTCAGGACATAGGCATAAAAGTAAGCTCACACAAACTGCTTCTATCCCAGTCCAGGCAAAGTTCTTTCTCACCCTCATAAGCCAAACCTCACAGTCCTTAGTTCTTACTGCATTCAGGTCTTTCAACTGTGACCAGAATAGTCCATCAAGCTGTACTTACAGCACTGCAAGACATCTCTTAGGCCAAAGTTTCAAATTCTTCCACATTCCTGTTGGAAATCAGCAACAAAAGGCCAAAGCCACACAGTCAGGTGTCTAGCAGGAAATGATACTACTCCTCGGTACCAACTTTACTGTTGAAGCCAGATTTGCATTGCTGCCAGAAAAATACCCGACCAAGAGCAGCTTGTGGGAAAAAAAGGTTTACTCAAGGGGAAAGCTCCACAATCGCAAGGGAAACAATGGCATGAGCAGAGGGTGGACATCACCCCCTGGCCAAGATCAGGTGAACAACAAAACAGGAGAGTGTGCCAAACACTAGCAAGGGAAAACTGGCTATTAACACCCATAAGCCCACCCCAACAATATACTGCCTCCAGGGGGCGTTAATTCTCAAATCTCCATTAGCTGGGAACCTAGCATTCAGAATACCTAAGTTTATGGCAGACACCTGAATCAAACCACCATAGCCCCCACGCCCAAACAGAATTTTCTTTAATTTATTTTTTTTATTTTACTTGTTTTGAGAGAGAAAGAAAGAGACAGAGAAAGAATGAGCACTCCAGGGTCTCTAGCCACTGCAAATAAACTCCAGACACATGCACTACCTAGTGTATCTGGCTCACATGGGTACTGGGGAATTGAACCTGGGTCCTTAAGCTTCGCAGGCAAGTGCCTTAACCACTAAGCCATCTCTCGTGCCCCAGAATTTTTTTTAAAAAATTTGTTTTTTATTTTATTTTTTTTTTAATTTTTTATTTATTTATTTGAGAGCGACAGACACAGAGAGAGAAAGACAGATAGAGGGAGAGAGAGAGAATGGGCGCGCCAGGGCTTCCAGCCTCTGCAAACGAACTCCAGACGCGTGCGCCCCCTTGTGCATCTGGCTAACGTGGGACCTGGGGAACCGAGCCTCGAACCGGGGTCCTTAGGCTTCACAGGCAAGCGCTTAACTGCTAAGCCATCTCTCCAGCCCTGTTTTTTATTTTATTTATTTGACACACACACACACACACACACACACACAGAGAAATTGGGCATGCCAGGGCCTCCAGCCACTGCAAACAAGCTCTAGATGCATGCACCCCCTTGTGTTTCTTGCTAATGTGAGTCCTGAGAAATCAAACCTAGGTTCTTTGACTTTTCATGGTAAATGCCTTAATCACTAAGCCATCCCTCTAGCCCTATTTTATTTGAGAGCAACAGAGAAAAAGGCAAAGAGAGAGAATGGGCACATCAGGGCCTCCAGCCATAGCAAGTAAAGTCCAGACACATGTGCCACCTTGTGTACCTGGCTTACATGGGTCCTGGGGAATCGAGCCTCAAACCAGGGTCCTTAGGTTTCACAGGCAAGCACTCAACTGCTAAGCCATCTCTCCAGCCCCAGAATTGTTTTGGAATATTCCAAGTTCTCACTTCACCGAGCATATTTAGGAATATTTCCTCCCACTATGTGGCTTGCTTTCCTCAAGTGTCTGAGTGAACAGAGTTTGATGAATTATCATTTATCATGGCTACAGTTTTGTGTGTCCTATTTTAAACAGTACCTCTGCAAGGTAAGGAATGTTTTCCCATTTTCTTCTAGAAGCTGATTGTGACTTGTCTTGAATCATTGTTTTGGTTTTGAGACAGGGTCTCCTGCAGCCCAGCCTGGTCTTGTACTCGCCACGTAGCCAAGGTCCTCCTGTTTCTACTTCCCCAGTACTAGAAATACAGACGGGCACTGCCACACTGGCTTGAAATGTTTTCTGAATATGAGATGGGCGTTGTTTTTGTTCCTTAGGTGGATATGCCATCTCCCAGCACCATTTGTTGACAATATTTTCTTACTGAACTGTTTGGGTGCTTTTATCAAAAATCAATTAGTCGGGAGGCAGAGGTAGGAGGATCGCCATGAGTTCAAGGCCACCCTGAGTCTCCATAGTGAATTCCAGGTCAGCCTGGGCTAGGGTGAGACCCTACCTCAAAAAAAAAAAAAAAAAAAATCAATTAGAAGGGCTGGAGAGATGGCTTACCGGTTAAGCACTTGCCTGTGAAGACTAAGAACCCTGGTTCGAGGCTCGACTCCCCAGGACCTATGTTAGCCAGATGCACAAGGGGGCACACACGTCTGGAGTTCGTTTGCAGTGGCTGGAGGCCCTGGCACACCCAATCTGTCTGTCTGTCTGCCTCTTTCTGTCACTCTCAAATAAATAAAAATAAACAAACAAACAAAAAATTTCTTAAATCAGAAGCCGGGCGTGGTGGCACATACCTTTAATCCCAGCACTCAGGAGGCAGTGATTGGAGGATTGCCGTGAGTTTGAGGCCACCCTGAGACTACATAGTGAATCCAGGTCAGCCTGGGCTAGAGTGAGACCCTAAAAAAAAAAAAAAATCAGAGCCAGGTGTGGTGGTGCACGCCTTTAATCCCAGCACTGGGGAGGCAGAGGTAGGAGGATTGGCAAGTGCGCAAGGCCAGCCTGAGACTACATAGTGAATTCCAGGTCAGCCTGATCCTACCAAGAAAAACAAAACAAAAATCAGTCTAGGTATGATGGCACATGCCTGTAAATCCCTGTACTCAGGATGCTGAGGGAGAAGGATCACAAATTTAAGCCTTCCTGGGAAACACAATGAGGTTCTACCTAAAGCAACAAAAACAAACAAACAACAACAAAAAAAAAACAGGTTGTATGACTACATCCGAACCCTTTTTTGCTACTGATGTATTTGTATCTTTTTATTTACTTGAGAGAGGCAGAGAAAGAGAATGGGCGCCCCAGGGCCTCCAGCTGCTCACTGCAAATGAACTCCAGATCCATGAGCCCCCTTGTGCATGTGGCTCACGTGGGTCCTGGGGAATCAAACCTGGGTCCTCTGACATTACAGGCAAGTGCCTTAACTGTTAAGCCATCTCTCTAGCCCTGTATTTGTATCTTAGGCAAGTGTTGTGGATACCCCAACTTTGTCATTCTTTTCCAAGGTAGGCTTGGCTACTTTGTTACATCTTTGCAAGGAACCCCTTTAACCACTGAGCCATCTCCCCAGCCCTCTTTTGCATCTTTATATATAACATCTTAGAATCACTTTGTCTGTAGTGTCCTATTGTATTGTGACTGATTGCATGTTATAAAACAACATACCACTCTCAACTATTTTATCTTTTTTAAATTTTTTTATTTATTTGAAAGTGACAGAGAAAGAAAGAGGCAGAGAGAGAATGGGCGCACCAGGGCTTCCAGCCACTGCTGACGAACTCCAGACGCATGCACCCCCTTGTGCATCTGGCTAACGTGGGTCCTAGGGAATCGAGCCTCGAACCGGGGTCCTTAGGCTTCACAGGCAAGCGCTTAACCGCTAAGCCATCTCTGCAGCCCATTTTTATCTTTGAGAGAGAGAAAGAGGAAGCTATAGAATGGGCATTCCAGGGTCCCAGCCACTAGAAATGAATTCCAGATGGAATTGAACCTGGGTCCTCAGGTTTAGCAGACAGTTGTCTTAACCGCTAAGCCATCTCTCTAGCCTGGGTCTAGTTTTAAAAAACATTTTATAGACAACCTCCACACTCATACATACACTGTTTTGGATTTTTTTCCTTAAATGCTTTCAGGTATTTGTCTCCAATGTCATATATCACCATACCCTTGAATACTTTCTCTAGGACTGGATTTTTCTTTTTTGTATATGTATATGTATGTTATAGTGTATGTGCGCGCGCACACACACACACACACACACACACACAGTGTGCAGATGTCCATTGTCAGAGAGTATCTAGGTGTCCTTCCACATCTGCTTTTATTTCCTTGAAATGGAATCTCTCACTAAACCCAGACCTGCCATCAAGACTGATGACCCCCACACCCAGCTTTTTACATGGGCGCTGGGGTTCAAGTCACATTCATGACTCAGGCCCCCATGTTTGCACAGCAAGTGTTCTTACCAGCTAAGACATCTCCCCAGCCTGTTTTTTTTTTTTTAAAAAAAAAAAAAAAACTCTTTTAGAACCTTGATATTTGACTTTATTGTTTAAATGGTAGCCATCCTGTCTCATGGCCTTCCACCCAGTAAAAAGCCACAGAAACTTGAATCTAACCAGCCGAGCTCTCCAGGGCTGTTGTCTTCCAGAGTTCTGCTTTGGACTGCTTTCCAGTACCTTTGAAGAGTCTGTGAGAAGATAAATTTGTATCTCTGCTTCCAGAAATAAACCCATGTTTAAACTCCCCAGAATCTCCCCAAATACTCTCCCTGCATTAAAGCCAATGGTGTGTTACAGAAAACGTCAGGTGTCTCAACTGGTCCATGGCGGCCCCGCCGTGGCCTCAGTGACTCACGGTTAGGTGAGGCATGGCTCGGCGCCCTCCTCTGGTCACTGCTGCCCGAGCTGCAGGGAAGGACCCCTTCGCCAGCTAACTTCGGTGTGTCCTGCACTTTGCTAAGCTTTTGTTTTGCATCTTCTCGTCCCCCGCCCAAGGCAAGTTATCATCCTCACGCTGTGATAAGGGCTCAGTAGCTGCACTTCATCTGGAATTTTCTCACTGGAATGTAGTATTCTGCTACATATTCCAGAAGTGAACAGAGAACTTAGTCCTATTGCCAGGTGCCAGTCGTGACTTGAAACCCTTCTAAAGCATGTGTCTTTCCAGATCAGTGTGGCGGAGGAGACAGCATTTTCACCGGAGGTCTCCATCCCTGGAGCACGTCCAAGAGGATCCCAGGATACAGGAAACTGAAACAAAGGTGACTCTCGAGATGACACTTGTAACTTCTGTACAGTGACAAGGAGTGACATGCAACCTTGCTATTTATCATACTTTGTATATTTCCTCAACAAAGTCTTGCATATTCTTGGCTCAGCCACTGTTAATAGCAACCTATAACATAACTGTAAATATTGAGCTTTTGATAACTTTTCTATTTTGAACGATCTCCTTTAAAATAAAATTGACTAGACATGTGTGATCTTTCCTGGATTTGAGCACATAAAGGCAGGCAGCTTTGAAGCACTTGTGAGGTCTGCCAACTAATACCAACACTGGAACCAAAACACGGAAAGCCAGGAAAATTCATCATGAAGTTGAAGGCTTGCTATTTTAAGTGCATGTATGTGTGCATGCGCGTGTGTCCTTGTCTTGTGTCCAAACAAGCACATATGGCGGTCAAAGGATGACTTCAAGGGGTCTGGACTCCAGCTGCTTTGATAAGGGTCTCTTGCAGCTGCAAGGAATGGCCAAACTACAGACAATGTCCAATTAGCTTCCCCCCAGGCAGGCAGGCAGGCAGTGCAAGCCAGCACCTTTCACTGCTGGGCCATCTCCCCAGCAAAAAAATGAATGGCTCTGTAGCAGTTTAGACACGAATCCCAAATGTCTGCCAGGAGTGAGCCTTCATTCATAGCCCGTCCACTGCACATCATCTGCAACACAAGCTGAGTACTTGCTCTCTGAAAGCCACTGAATCTTGGTCATTTTCATGTGTATTCAATCTAGTCCTTGGTATATATGCCTGGAGTCCTGCAGCATCAATTGGCTTTTTGAAGTTGTGAGTGGGTACACTTAGGTATACTAGGATGGATATCTTTCTAAGTAAGTTCTTGAATTTTTACTATTTATCACATCAGAAGGAAATCCAGCAGTTTCACCCATCATCATATATTAAACAGAATATATACAACTTCTAATGCTAAAAGAAATATTCTTAACAATATTTAAAACGCCAACAATTTTTTCTTAAAAAACCCTAACAAGGGCTGGAGAGATGGCTTAGTGGTTAAGCACTTGCCTATGAAGCCTAAGGACCCCAGTTCAAGGCTCAATTCCCCAGGGCCCATGTTAGCCAGATGCACAAGGGGGCACACACGTCTGGGGTTCGTCTGCAGTGGCTGGAGGCCCTGGCACGCCTGTTCTTTCTATCTGCCTCTTTCTCTCTCTGTCACTCTTAAATAAGTAAAAATAAACAAAAATTGAAAATTTTTTTTAAAACCCTAACAAACAGAAGATGTCACTTTCTGTTCTGGGTGTAAGATTACCAGCCCTCTCCTAGAATAAACAGCAGCAGGGGCGGTGTAACCTGCACATGCAAAAGGAACAGAGGAGTGTGGATGAAAACCACCCTAGTCCTCCGGGGAGAAACCTGTACTGCAGGAGCGTTTGTGGCCAAGCTTCAACGAAGTGAGGAGACAGGCAGGACTCCCAAGTTTCCATATCAAACTAATAATCTCTATAGAGCACATCTTTCACACTGGTAAGTACACTTTAAATGTCTCCAGAACTTTGTCCCATCTTCCAACCAAGACTATCCTCAAAGGCAGCCAAGCCCTGTGAGCATTTACGGACAAGATTAAAAAGAGCTAAGCACTAAAGGCCAGGCTAGAGCCACAGCCTCAGGACCCCTCAGCACACAGCTGCATACACAACTAGAGTTCCAATAAGGTCTGTGGAACCCACCACAACACAGAATCCCTCCAGTCTCCCAGCCAGAGACAGCTCATGAATGTGACCCAGCCTAGACCTTACTAGTGTGAACCTACTACTAAAGACTGCAGGACAGGGATGTGCAGTGATCCTTCCATGTCCCCACACACCAGAAGTAACCAAGAGGCCGCTCCTTGAGAATCTACTCACGGCTGCTATGAGGCCAGTGCTCAGGAGGGACACTGGGACTCTGGCTCGTCAACCGCTGGATCCACACAGCTGGTTAGTAAGGAACCCGTTGATATTTCAGACCAATCTTTTTTTTTTTTGGTTGTTTTTGTTTTTCAAGGTAGGGTCTCACTCTAGCCCAGGCTGACCTGGAATTCGCTATGGAGTCTCAGGGTGGCCTTGACCTCACAGCAATCCTCCTACCTCTGCCTCCCGAGTGCTGGGATTAAAGGCATGCGCCACCAGGCCTGCTCAGACCAATCTTAAAATGAGTAATATACTGACATATCTTGCTGTAAAAGGTGACAATCTCCAGGGAAAGAATTATACATGTACCATGTGGAACACATTTTTATTCCTAATTTATACTCTGTAAGATATTTGACAATGTACAAAAATACCCAATTCTAGGTGGTGGTTACTCTGTATTATGATTTATTTACAAAATTTCACCACATAATAAGGACTTTATTAAAAAACAAAATCAGCATTGGTCCTCTACAGGCTCTTAGATAAACAAGCCTCAAGAAGCCTCAGTCTCCTGCTCCCAGGCTTGCTCCTGTGAACTAAAATCTGATACAGGCCCAGATATGCTTTCTCAAAGAATCTAATCTGATCGGCAGGGGACAGTGAGGACTCAAGCAGTCCTACCAACCTCTATAAGAGGTGCACGAGAGCCGACTGGCTTCACTCTTCTAGTTGTACCATCCTTTATAATGGGACCACCAGCTCATCCCATTGTGCTACACGTGGTTCCTCCGGGAAAACAAGGCTTGCTCTAAACCAGCTAGACTGGTCAGGAGGGCGAGTTAAAGTGACCGTTGGTACTGGAAAATGGCTTTATTTCTTGGAACTTTTTCCTTTTCCTTTTCTGGACTCCTTTTCTGGTTTTGAAGGCTTTGATGATTTCGTCTTTTTCTGTTGAGGGGAAAGAGGCACAAAACAGTTAATAGCTGTGTTGAGTAAAGTTTGACTCTACAATTCCCCAATCTTTACCTGCGGCTGAATTAGAAAAGATGACTTCTACCTCTGATGACTTGACCTTTTAGAACATCAACTGCAAAGTGGCGCTGGGGAGACGGTTCAGCAGTAAAGATGCTTGATTGTAAGCCTGATAGGCTGGATTTGATTCCTTAGTACTACTGTAAAGCCAGATACACTAAGTGGCATATGCGTCTGGAGTTCATGTGCAGCAACTGGAGGCCCTGGCATGCCCACTTTATGTCTGTCTCTCCTCTGTCTCTCTGCTTGCAAATTAAAAAAAAAAAAATTATTAAAAATAACTGTCTTTCTAGGGGCTGGAGAGATGGCTGAGCAGTTAAAGGAGCTTGCCTACAAGCCCGTGAGCCCAAGTTCAATTCCAAGCACCCACATAAAAGCCAAACGTAAAGTGGCACATGCACCAGTAATCCAAAAGTGCGCCTCCAACAATGGGAGGCAGAGTCAGGAGAATCCAAAAGCTCAGGACAGCCAGCCTGGAGCACCGTGACAAAACAAGAGACCCTGTCTCTAAAAGAAGGTGGGGGCTAGAGAGATGATGCTATTTGGACGCTTGCCAGTATAGTCTAAGAACCCAGGTTCAATTCCCCAGTACCCAAATAAAGCCAGATGCATAAGGGGGCACATGCATCTGGAGTTTGTTTGCAGTAGCTGGAGACCCTGACGCGCCCATTCTCATCAGTCCTCCCTCTCTCTCTCTTTGCAAATAGATAAATAAAAACATCCCAGGTCACCATGGGTTAGAGTGAAACCTTGCCTCAAAAGAATTTCTTTTCCTGTGTGTGTGTGAGACAGTACACAATGGTGAGCACGCGGGTTCTTGGAGCACATTGGCCGTAATGTGACCACTGTTTTCACGCTGCGTGGCTCTTCCACTGTGGTAAGAGGCTCTGTGCATGTGTTCTGCCCCTTGGCCTCCTTCAGTCACGGAAGTGTTGAACAAGACATGCAAGTACTTTCAGCTAGCTACTTGCACAGGCATGTTACAGAGAAGAAAAGCACATCTACTTTGGGTTCTCCTGTCCACAGCTTAAAATACCACCTTGATCATGGCATCGGTCTCTATTGCATCCTGGTCCTTCTCATCCGACTGAGAGTCCTCGTCCTGCAGCTCTTCGCTGTACTCGGATTCCAGGGCCGGGCCTGTGCTGGCTCTCGGTGTCTTCACCGTCTGAAGTGAATACGGGGTGAGGTGGGCCTCCTTATTGTAAGCCCTTGTGAAGGCCGCCTTCACCTGCAGGAACAGAGCAGAGGGAGGCTGGTAAACATCCGAGTACTAAAGACTCTCCCTAAGTCCCCTGGAACTGTTCCTACCATGTTTATGACACACATTTTTCTATGGAGAAGCCCCATGTTTTCCATGGTGTGCGTTTCTAGAGATTAAACATTAGGCCTCATGCATGCTAGGCAAGCTCACTACCATTGAGCTGTATCCCCGAGTCTTGGCATTCATAACAAAACCAGTAGTTCAAAAGAAGATGTAAGAATCCATATTTGAAACCATTTATTTTATTTTATTTTTTATTTGAGAGCAACAGACATAGAGAGAGAGAGGGAGAATGAGCACCAGGGCCTCCAGCCACTGCAAACGAACTCCAGATCATGTGCCACCTTGTGCACCTGGCTTACATGGGAACTGAGCCTCAACCCAGGGTCCTTAGGCTTCACAGGCAAGCACTTAACCACTGAGCCATCTCTCCAGCCCCACTCCCACCCCTTTTTTTGTTGTTTTTCAAGATACAGTCTCACTCTAGCGCAGGCTGACCTGGAATGCACTATATACTCTCAGGCTGACTTTGAATTTACAGTGACCCTCCTACCTCTGCCTCCTGAACACTGGGATTAAAGGCATGGGTCACCAGCTTGTTGCACTTGTTTCTTGTGCTTGCCATAAAAAGAAAAGGAATACAGCTTTAGAGTATCCAATTGTAATGACTGCTAGGTCATCAGGTAGGTTAGATAATGGGCTGATAAGATAGATGGCTGGCTGGTAAAGTGTTTGCCTTTAAGGAACATGGACCTGAGCCTGTATTCCAGAACCATTTAAAAGCAAGGCATGGTGGTGTGCACTTCTCATCTGTGCCCTGAGGAGACAGACAGGAGGGTTCCTGGGGCTCACTGGCCAGCCAGGACACAGAAAGGCCTTATCTCAAAAAAAACAACCCAGCAGGCAGCACTTGAGCAATGACTCCTAAGGTTGGTTCTCTGGCCTCCACACACATGCATGCATGTAGGCACACTCACACACAAATGCATTAAGTAAAAGCATTATCTCCTTGTCTCTGTAGAACAAGAATAAACAAACTAGAGTGATGTAACATGAATATGTGTTAATAAGTGTGTAGACTGTGGCTGAGAACCAACAGGCTACACAATCTACCTTGGGATCCAGCTTTGAAAACACACTGGGTTTGCCTCCCCAGCTGCTGATTTCCATAATATTGTCAAAGTCTTCTTTCATCAAATAGTATGTGTCCATAAGTGCAACAACATGCTGGACCCCTTCTGGCCCCTGTGAGGCCAAGGGCTGTACAAGTGCATCCCGTAAATGAGACAGATACTCCAAGTTCACAGTCCTTTTGCTGCAGTAAGTTCTGAAACAGAACAGACAGTAAACACACCTTCACTCGTGTTGCTGCTTTTTCAAGGGAGGGTCTCACTCTAGCCCGGCTTAGCTGGAACTCACTCTGTAATCCCACGCTGTCCACCGACTCAAGGCCATCCTCCTACCTCTGCCCCCAGTGCCACACTGACAACTCAGATGCTCAGCAACACTGAACCAAGCAGGCAGCATGTAAGCTCTTTCCTCTACATGTCACTACAACAAGGGTCAGTTTTTTCACAGGCCCTTTTAATGAACAGTCCTTTGTCCTTAAGAGAACAGTTCTTTAAACGGTGGCAGAATACTGTACTCTAAGTAAACCATTACTAAATACATACACACATTATCAATACACGAGACATCATGAAAAGTAGAGCGAGAACATACAGAAGGTTAGTTTTTGCTTGTGTGTGTCATGATGTGGATCAGGGGACCAAATACTAACATTCCACATATTAGGAAGGGAAGAAAATACAATTGCTTAAGTAGTTCTCATGGTTATAAATGAGTCCTTAAATTTAACATACTCGCTGCATGCACACTTAACTTTTTAAACTTTAACAACATTGTACCAAACCCCTGTTTCCAAGTGTGCTAGTTTTCAATTATCTGAGTGGTCTCCCCCGGTTACATGTTAATCTGTGTTCCTTACCCCATATAACTAGATCAGTTTACTGCTAAAACAAGTTTAAAAACTAACTCATGGGCAGGAGAGGTGGCTCAGTGGTTAAAGGTTCTTGTTTTCATAAGCTGGATGCCCAAGTATAATTTCTGATACCCTCATGAAGCCAGCTGCACAAGGTGGTGCGTGTGTCTGGGGTTCAGCTGCAGTGGCAGGAGGCCCTGGTGCACTCGCACTCACTTTCTGCTCTCTCAAATGAGTAAATAAATTATAATTAATCTTTAAAATTGTTCTTCAAAGTAGGGTCTTAGTCTAGCCCAGGCTGACCTGGAATCAGGGTGGCCTCAAACTCATGGTAATCCTCCTACCGCTGCCTCTTGAGTGCTTGGATTAAAGGTGTGAGCTACTATGCCCAGCTTAATAAAAAAGTATCTTTTAAATATTTTAGATTTTTTAAAGTTGAGAGAAGAATGGACACACCAGGGCCTCTAGCCACTGCAAACGAATTCCAAACACATGTGCCACCTTGTGCAGCTGGCTTTACATGGGTTCTAGGGAATTGACCTATATCCTTTGGTGTTGCTGGCAAGTATTTTAAAGAACTTTTTTTGTTTTTGTTTTTTAATTAACTTGCAAGCACAGAGAGACAGGGTGGGGGAAGAGAACGAGTGTGTGTGTGTGTGAGACAGAGAGGGAGGGAGGGAGGGAGGGAGGGAGGGAGGGAGGGAGGATGGGCACATAGGGTCTCTAGACACTGCAAATGAACTCCAGAAACATGAACCACTTTGTGCATCTGGCTTTATGTGGGTATTGGGGAATCAAACCCAGGTCATTGGGCTTTGCAGGCAGGTGCCTTAACTGCTAAGCCACCTCTCCAGCCCAATACTTTTGTTTTTTAAAATAAACTCATTTCATCAAAACCTTCCATTTTCTCCTGCTTATACTCTGAAGCAGAGAAGTAATTCCTACTAGCAGTGGGCACATATCCAGTAACAATAAACAACAGCACACCCTCGGATGGTTTGTAAATGTATCTCAAAATCATGACACAGCTGCCATCTGGCTTTAGTCTCTAAATTATTATGCTGACTATACATGGTTAATGCAGGCCACCTAGAAGGAACTTATCCAGGATCATTTATATAGTTACCAATAAAACCAACACTAAAATCTTCAGACTCCTGATACCTTTATTAGAGAAAGGCTAATGCTCCCATCAAAAAAATGCCAGAAATGGCCTTCATTCTGCTTACCTAAGACTCATGTGCAAGGCTAGGTCCTGAACAGTCCGATCATGTTTACCTGTAGATGAGTACTTCCCCAGCCAGCTGGGGAAGCTGGGAAACTGGGTCATGTACCCCCTCATCAGCTCTCCAGGAAGAACACTGGCATAAATGGCCTGAAAAATACCGAGTGAGTTCCAAATTTAAGTGTGGTACAGTTATTTCTTCAACAGCTGTTACCTTCTAAGCAGGATGCTGTGGTCTGAGTGTGTCCCAAAGCCTTCATGTTAACAGCTCATCCCCACTGTGAGCTAGTTAAGAGGACATAAAAGGTCCCGTTTAGAGGTGGCACCACTTCACGATGATCTGGACGAGACAGAGTCATGATGGTGGAACCCCATAACTGAACCCTGTGGATTCATAAGACACAAAGAGAAGCATACATCCACATACATGTGCATGTTCTGCCTCTGGACTCGTGAGGCCTTGTGCTAGCTCAGGACTCTGCTGGCAGAGACCACCACCAGATACAGGCCTTTCCTCTTCCACACGGGGAGCCCAACAAGCGCCTCGCCTTTGTCAGCCTGCAGCTACTGCTTCATCCGCAGCCAAAGCCAGACTAGCAGAGCCCAGGCTGGCTGAGGCAAGGCCGCACTCTGCCCAAGAGCCCTGGCTCTCACTCTAGCCTGGACGGGCCTCAAACTCAGGGCAGCCATCCTCTCTCTGCTGGGATTAAAGGTGTGACCCACCATGTGCAGCTTGGCTTCTCCACTTCTAATTTTACAAGTAAGAAGTGATCATGAGCAGGGCTAGGGAGATGGCTCCGTGGTTAAAAGATGCTTGCTTGCCAGTCTGGGTTAAATGCCCCTTTACTTGCATGTAAAGCCAGATACATAAAGTGGCGCATGTGCCCAGAGTTCATTTGTAGTGACAAGAGGCCATGGTGTGCCCATACTAACAACTAACTAACTCACTCACTCACTCACACACACTGTCTCTCTCACACATACACACTCACTCAACACAAATAAACAAATACTTTTGTTTTTTGTTTTTCAAGGTAGAGTCTCACTCTAGCCCAGACTGACTGGGAATTAGACTCAGGCTGGCCAGCAATCCTAACCTCAGTCTCCAAAATGCTGGGATTGAATGCATGTGCCGCCATGCCCAGCATAAAAATATTTTTTTAAAAAGGATTCTTAGGGCTGGAGAGATGACTTAGCGGTTAAGCGCTTGCCTGTGAAGCCTAAGGACCCCAGTTCAAGGCTTGATTCCCCAGGACCCACGTTAGCCAGATGCACAAGGGGGCGTACACATCTGGAATTCGTCTGTAGTGGCTGGAGGCCCTGGTGTGCCCATTCTCTCTCTCTGCCTCTTTCTCTGTCTGTTGCTCTCAAGTAAATAAATAAAAATAAATCAAAAAATTTTTAAAAAATAAAAAAGGAATCTTAACCTTTAGTGCATGTGTAGAACCAGACACACAAAATGGTGCATGTGTCTAAACTTGTTTACAGTGGCAGGAAGCCCTGGGGACCCCATACTCTCTCAAATAAAACTACTTAAAATAATTTTTTTTTGAGCCGGACGTGGTGGTGCATACCTTTAATCCCAGCACTTGGGAGGCACAGGTAGGAAGATCACCATGAGTTCGAAGCTACCCTGAGACTACATAGTGAATTCCAGGTCAGCCTGGGCCAGAGTGAGACCCTACCTCGAAAAACTAAAAAAAAAAAAAAAAATTTGACCAAGTGTGGTAGGTAGCACCTACTTTTAATCCCAGCACTCAAGAGGCAGAGGCAGGATGGCTGCTGTGAGTCTGAGGCCAGCCTGGGGCAAGTGTGAGGTCCAGGTCAGCCTGGGCTAGAGTGAGACCCTACCTTGGGCGGGAAACAAAACATTTTTGAAACACTGGACAGTACGGCCAGATTAATGAACATGCAATAGTGACCACAGAATATTTTCATCTATAATAGACTATATTTTTGCCACAAAAGACACAGCGCTCATGTGGTATTTCAAATAGCAACAGGAGCCACAAGCAATGCTGTTCTCTTTAGCTGAAGCAGATCCCACATTGTGGAGAGCCCTGTGCTTACCTGTGTGGGCAGAAGGCTCCAGTTTTGTTTACTCCGGATCTGGCTGTCCACCAAGTCACCATCACATATGCTATCCGCTGCCCGGCTCAAAAGCATCAGGTGCTTTTTCATATCACCCCTGCAGGAAAGAGTGAGTCTGGATTACGGCACTACCCACATTACGCTGCTCCTTGCCAAGCACGTGGCCTCTGCAACGCCAGGAAGGGCCAGTCCCACCCTCCCTGGCTCACATTGCTCACCCTGCTGCCACAGGTTTCACATGTACATAGTTCTCCTGTACAAAGAGGGGTGCAATTGAATAGTCATGGAAGAAGAGATCCGATTTGTCCATTAGGGACATGTGAGCGGTCTCATCTCCAGCTGCAAACACTTTCCGGGCAACATCAAATGGGCCCTGCAAAGAGGGAGGGACACACACATTAGAGTGACCAAAATCTACACACTGACCTCGCTAAATGCTGGTGAGCAAGTGAAATTAGAGGGGCTCTGGAGAGGTGGAGACAAGAGGACCCTCCAGAATTACTGGCTAAATTGTCTAGCTGGTAAATCAGTGACGATTCCCTACCTTTAAAAAAAAATAAAAAAAAACACTAAGCAGGGCTGGAAAGATGGCTCAGTGGTTAAATGCACTTGCTCACAAAGCCTGACAGTCCAAGTTTGACTCCCCAGTACCCAGGTGAACACAGAGAGACAGATGCACAAACTTGAGCATGTGTCTGCAGTTCATGTGCGCTGGCAAGAGGCTCATTCTAATTTCTCTCTCTCTATCCTTGCAAATAAATGAATTTTTTTTAAAAAATTAAACATACCATGAATAATCATATTTCTTGGTTATTTATCTAAATGTGTTAAATATTATGTAAACCATTGCAAACCTTAAGTTTGGCCAGCCAGGCCAAATGAGGCAACAGGTGCAATAGTGACTCGTCTGTTACAGGGGAAACCAGCCACTCTCTAAGTGGACTGGAGGCCTGCCTCACAGAAGGAAATACATCCCTGATACTGAAAACCTAGGACAGGGAAAGTCCTGAGCCCTAGGGGTGTAATACCTGCTGGTGCCTGGCTAAATGCATATACTATGCTCACCAAACTGCCCAGTAAGCACGCTCTTAATGTTCATATCCTTATATTAACACTACTCTCACTTTTGGTTAGTGAAACTTCTCTTTTCAGATAGTGGTGACCTTGGGGTGACTCAGAAGGCATCAATGGTACTAAGAAGTGACAGAGGAGTGCTCAGCACTGAAACATCTCTATCACACCTTCCAAGGTTCAGGGTCCATTGCAGAAGAGATGGCAGAAAGAATGTAAGAGCTAAAGGAAGGGTAGGACTCCTTACAACGTGCTCCTCCAGACACAAAATGGCCTGGATATCCATGACCTTGCAGTGCCTGGTATGACCTACACCATTACCTACCTATTACCATCATAACAGAAAAAGATGGTGACATCAAAATAAAAGACCGAGAGAGGGAGGGGATATGATGGAGGGTGGAGTTGTGAAAGGGAAAGTGAGGAGGGAGGGAATTATCATGGTTTATTGTCTATAATTATGGAAGTTGTCAATAATAAAAATAATAAATAGCTGGGTGTGATGGCGCATGCCTTTTAATCCCAGCATTGGGAGGCAGATCACTGTGAGGTCAGGGCCACCCTAAAACTACTGAGTGAATTCCAGGTCAGCTTGGGCTAGAGTGAAACCTTACCTCAAAAAACCAAAAAAAAAAAACAACCCTCCAAAACAATTAAAATAATCAATTCTAAAACTTATGTCCACACAAATCCTATACTTTAATTTGTAACTACCAAAAATTGGAAAAGACCAAGATATCCTTCAGTAACTGAACTGGTAAAATGGTATATCCAGACCAGTGGTTCTGGGTTGTTGCAGGGGGCAGGGAGCAATGTTTTTAAAAACTTTTAAAAAATATTTTTGTTTATTTGAAAACACAAAGGGTGGAAAGGAAGGGAAAAAATAGAGAAACCAGGGCCTCCTGCCACTGCAAACTCCAGATGCATGCACCACTTTGTACATCTGGCTTTTTATGGGTACTGGGGAATCAAACCCGGGTCATTAGACTTTGCCAGCACGTGCCTCAACTGCTGAGCCATCTCTGCAGCCCAGGCTCACCTGACACTCACTATGTAGCCCATGTTGGCTACATATCAGAAATACTCCTACCTTAGCCTCCTGAGTGACAGGATTAAAGGTATGCATCACCACACCCTGCCTCAATACATTTTTGAAAGAAGAGTTATGAAACCAGGCGTGGTGGCGCACACCTTTAATCCCAGTACTTGGGAGGCAGAGGTAGGAGGATCACTGTGAGTTCAAGGCTACCCTCAGACTACATAGTGAATTCGAAGTTAGCTTGGACTATAGTGAGACCCTACCTCAAAAATTAAAAAACAGGGCTGGAGAGATGCCTTAGCAATTAAGAGCTTGCCTGTGAAGCCTAAGGACCCGGGTTCGAGGCTCAATTCCCCAAGACCCACGTTAGCCAGATGCACAAGGGGGCGCATGCGTCTGGAGTTTGTTTGCAGTGGCTGGAGGCCCTGGCGCACCCATTCTTTCTCTCTCTCTGCCTCTTTCTCTGTGTGTTGCTCTCAAATAAATAAAAATGAACAACAAAAAAAATTTTTTTAATTAAAAAACGTTGGGCTGGAGAGAAGGCTAAGCAGTTAATCGCTCGCCTGTGAAGCCTAAGGACCCCAGTTCGAGGCTCAATTCCCCAGGACCCATGTTAGCCAGATGCACAAGGTGGTGCATACATCTGTAGTTCATTTGCAGTGGTTGGAGGTCCTGGCACGTCCATTCTCTCTCTCTCTCTCTTACTCTCAAATAGATAAATAAAAATAAACAAAAATATTTTTAAAAATAAATTAAATTAAAAAGTTAAAAAGAGCTATCAGATTGAAACTGGTCTGGATATACCAGTTTACCAGTTCAGATCAGGTGTTTATCAGATTGTGATAAACACCTATAATCACAACTCTTGGGAGGTGGGAGAGGAAAATGATTTCAGGGTCAGCCTCAGCTATACAGACAACTTCAAAGCCAACCTGAGCTACATGAGATGCTTCATAAATGGCAAAAATAGGGGCTGGAGAGATGGCTTAGTGGTTAAGCGCTTGCCTGTGAAGCCTAACGACCTCGGTTCAAGGCTCAATTCCCCAGGACCCACGTTAGCCAGATGCACAAGGGGGCGCACGTGTCTGGAGTTCGTTTGCAGTAGCTGGAAGCCCTGGCGCGCCCATTCCCCCCCACCTCTCATCTGCCTCTTTGTCTCTGTCGCTCTTGAATAAAAGAAAAAAATTGCAAAAATATAAAACAAAAGACATGAGATCCAAAGGAGCCTTAAATGCATGTTATTGTGTGAAAGATGATTCCAACGTTCTGACACCTTGGAAAAGAGTTAAGAGGAAGGAAAAGGTAAGGAGGACTTTGGGGAGAGAAACGCCTCTGTAGGAGATTACAATAGTAGAGATATGCCCTTATCCAATGCCAGAAACTGTATCGCACACTGGACGACAGGATGTGCCGGTGTGGGCTAGCCACGGTAACAAGCGCACGGCTCTGGTGCAGAATGCTGGGAACGCAAGAGGCACATATGTATGTTGGAGGTAAGTTACAAGGAAAACCTCTTGTATCTTTTATTCATTTTTGCTGTGAACCTAAAACTGCTATGCCAAAATACAAATTTATTTGTTTTGATTTTTAAATTTTTTTTATTTTTAGCAAGAGAGACAGAGACAGAGGGAAAGGGAGAATTGGCGTGCCAGGGCCTCAGCCACACAATCAAACTCCAGATGCTTGCGCCACCTGCTGGGCATGTGCAACCTTGTGCTTGCCTCACCTTTGTGCGTCTGGCTTACATAGGATCAGCAGAATCAAACATGGGTCCTTAGGCTTCAAGGCAAGTGCCTTAACCACTAAGCCATCTCTCCAGCCCATTTTTGTTTTTTTTATTTGTGGGCAATGTCTCTCTTTAGCCCAGGCTGACCTGGAATTCATATTGATCCTCCTATCTCAGCCTCCCAAGTACTGTATAAATTACCATTTCCATCTATTAAAAAAAAAAAACAAAAAAAAAAACTTAGTCATGAATCCAACTACAATAAATTTCAACTAGGAAACTGGAGTAAAGAGGCTACTGATAAAGATCTCTGGCTTCAGATAAACCAAACAGATTAAATCCTAACAATGCAAAACAAGAATGTTATTCAGACGGGACCCTGGAAAAACCATTTTGTAATTATTGATACATGAGTATAATTTAAAACTTAGCCCTCCTCAGAATTTCTAAGATAATGACAATGTCTGAGAAGGAATACCCTTGACAGGGGGTCTGACAAGTCTCCCCAGGCTCTTTAGGTGTCCAAGGAACGTCTATGAAATGTCTACAGAAGTGTCTAGACTTCATACAGTAACTAAGAATTGGAACTTTATGTTACCAGTTTCAGGTCTTTCTTGGCCCTGTGAGATTCAGCCTTGGCCTGATCATAGGTCAGCGCCTTACTCCGTGCACACCACATGCTCAGGTTGTGTAACACCTGCCAGGGGCACAGAGAAGACAACGTCAAGATGAGAAAACACCCCTGCCCGCCGCCCTGCAAGTTCCAAGTAGGGAGACGAAAGAATCAACAACTGTCGCATAACATATGTTTAATTTACCTGTCTGATATCTTGGTTAGCTCCCAAAATTATTTCATTCATAGCAGGAGGGGGAATCTTCAAACCCTCTTTATATGCAATAGACAGCATGGCACTCTGAAATTGGAGGGGAAATGTTGATTTTATTAAAATCATATAACCTGGTATTGCAAAAATATCAGACTTTTAAAAACTGATCCTTAAATAAGCAGGAGACATACTTTAATCTGCTCAACCCGAGGTCTTTGGAAACGAAGGTCAAAGCAGTAGTGAACCAGAGAGCGCATCTTGGGGTGGTTTCTATCATTGCACATACAAATAATGGGGATTTTAGTATGCTTAATCAGGCCAATCAACTCCTGAAAGGCAAACATGCAAGAGATAGACAATTATTTACAAAACAGATACCATACAATGTAAAAAATAAAATAAAAATAAACCTCAGCAATATGCCTTATTTGCTATGAGTATCAGTGCACAATTTGCTTTTCTTTTTAAATCTAAAGCCCAAGAGTAAAAGGAAAAGGCACAGTGCTTGTTACCTGGACTCCGCCTCGGTCCTCATTGCCCGCCATGCCATCTACTTCATCCATGATGAGAGCATGTTTCATGGGCACTGACAGGGCTGCTCCACCTGAGCCAGAACATGGCAAGACAAAAACATACTGCTCATAAACCACTACTTGATAAATAAAAAAGTATCACATAAATTTAAACTCAAGCTTTTTTTGAGGTAGGGTCTTACTCTGGCTCATGACCTGGAATTCACTATGTAGTCTCAAGGTGGCCTCGAACTCATGGCGATCCTCCTACCTCTGCCTCCTGAGGGCTGGGACTAAAGACATGTGCTGCCACAACTGGCTAATTTTAAAGTTCTAAAGCTGCCAGAGTTAAATCATAAAAATATGTTCTCCCACCCCTTCTCCTGCATTGCTAATTTCCCTTGCCAGTCTCAACTGTCCATTAGGAGATAGTGGATCGTATTTAAAACATGAGCACAGGACCTGGGGCCACGGTTCAGCAGAGAAAGCACTCACGGCATGACGTAACCTTAGCACCCACTCAGAGTGGAGGTGGTGGCAGGGATCCCCGGGCAAGCTCATTTGAGCAGACTAGCTAAACCCACAAGCTCTGGATGGTCTCAAGAAACAGCGCAATGCAATCAAGGAGATCCCCGTGTCCATCTCTCGCCTCTATATGCACACACGTGCTACTACACATGTGAACATGCACACACACCAAATAAAAGCTAACCCTATGTGTGGAAAAATGCGTGCCATGGATTTTTCAGTTAAATGTATTTTGGTGACTGGTTTTTTCATTAAACTTTAAACCTTCATTTCTAGTGTAAGTATTTTAATTTAAATGTGTATCACAATTAAATCATTGATTAGGAACTATTAAGACTCATCTGGATACCCCATATGTGTATGTGTGTGTCTCATTCTGTACACAGAAGGATAATAATACCTAAATTTTTTTTAAAATGGATTTATTAGATGTTAACATTAACCAATTCTTTTTTTTTTTCAACTTTTTTTTGTTGTTCATTTTTATTTATTTATTTGAGTGACACAGAGAGAAAGAGTCAGATAGCGGGAGAGAGAGAATGGGCGCACTAGGGCTTCAGCCACTGCAAATGAAAGCGTGCGCCCCCTTGAACATCTGGCTAATGTGGGTCCTGGAGAATCAAGCCTCGAACCAGGGTCCTTAGGCTTCACAGGCAAGTGCTTAACCGCTAAGCCATCTCTCCAGCCCTAACATTAACCAATTCTTTATTAGTATTTATTAAGTGGTGTGGGGGGGCAGATAGAGAGAATGGGCACACCAGGGCCCTTAGCCATTGCAGACAAATTCCAAATGCATGTGCCAACTTGTGCATCTGACTTATGTGGGTCCTGGGGAATCGAACCATGGTCCTTTGGCTTTTCAAGTAAATGCCTTAACTGCTAAGCCCAATAATAGCTAAATTTCAAGAAGTGGCAGTTCTGGATTAGACAGTGCTGGGTAACTTAGCTTGAGCAACACTGCCGGATGCTCTTTAGGGTTGCACTAACTTACACTCCCACCAGCTGTATGCAAGTACACATAACTTATGTATAAGTAGCATTTCCTGAGCAATTTTTTTTTTTTTTTTTTTTTTTTTTTTTTTTTGCTTTTTTGAGGTAGGATACCACTCTAGCTCAGGCTGACCTGGAATTCACTCTGCAGTCTCAGGGTGGCCTAGAACTCATGGCGATCCTCCTACCTCTGCCTCCCAAGTGCTGGGATTAAAGGTGTGCGCCACCACACCTGGCTTAAATTCTTCTTTTGAACAATGCTTTCTCCCACCAGAAGCACCAAAACTTCAGGTGACTAGGCTGTGCCTCCAGCATTGGTCCTAATTTGGTGCATCTTCATTTTTCCATACAGTCTGGCTTTCCAGGACCACCAGTCACAAGCAGAGCCACCATGGGCACTTTCACACTGGGTCTCCTACTTTTGCCTATGATAGCATCTTCTGTCTCCAAATGGGTGTCTCTCATCCTTGTACTGATAGCTTGCAGAATGCCCAAACACAATTGCTTCTTTGTCTAACAGGCCTTATTGTCTCACTTAACACAGTAACACAGTAAATCATGTTTCTTTTTCCAGACTTTTTTTTTTTTTTTCTTTCTTTCTTTTTGGTAGGGTCTCGCTCTAGCCCAGACTGACCTGGAACTCACTATGTAGTTTCAGGCTGGCCTTGACCTCACAACGATCATTCTGCCTCTGCCTTGCAAGTGTTGGGATTAAAGATGTGCACCACCACGACCAGGAGAGAAAGAGAATGGATAAGCCAGGACCTCTAGCCACTGCAAACAAACTCCAAACACATGCATCACTTTGTGCATCTGGCTTTAAGTGGACACTGTGGGATTCGGGTCGTTAGGCTATGCAGGCAGGCACCTTAGTCATCTCTCCAGCCTCGTCTTTTTCCTTACTGCTTTATAGGAATCACCTGTGAATCCTCTGAAGTCATATATGAAATGAAAAATATGTGCATGTACACATCCTGATCAGTCTCAAACCTAAAACGGGTGGTGGCTGCTGCCCCAGAAGTCAGAGGCCAATTCTAGTTCTCTGATAGCCCCAGGATTAGAATGCTGTGTACCACTCAGCAGTGCTCAGTTTTATTTACAGAACATTGAGGGGACTCCTTTTTCCTACAAAACAACAACAGGTCAAAAAGCCACATACTTGTGTAAAAGCCTTTGATGCTGGTATTATTCAGAGATTCAGCAACAACCGCCTTCAAGCTGTTCTTACTCCGAGTGTCACTTGCATTTAGTTCCACGTAGCTATATCCCAATTCCTAGTCAAGACATTGGAAATCATTACTATCACAATGCAAACTGACTCCCTTCCCTCCAGAAGAAGCTAGTTAAGGAATACAAAGGGTACAAAAATCACTTAAGAACCATGGGGGGGGGGGGATGTGAATAAGAATACTAACAGACCATGAATGTAACTTTAATACAACTCACTCATAATATTAGAAAATTTCAAAACATCATGCAGGCACTATAAACATACAAAAGATTAGTCTTAAGTCTAGGAAGATGGATTAGGGGCCAAAGGTGCTTGCTAGCAAAGCCGTCAAGGCCAGGAATCAGCCACCCACGTAAGCCAGATGCAGAAAGTGGCACAAGCATCTAATCTTCGTTTGCAGTGGCAAGAGGCACACACACACACACAAATACAAAATAAAAACAACACTATTGTCACACCTGGCATGAACAAAGTATGCAAATTGTGGGTTGCTTAAAAAAAATATTAGTCAGGGCTGGAGAGATGACTTAGCGGTTAAGGTGTTTGCCTACAAAGCCAAAGGACCCAGGTTCAATACCCCAGGACCGACATCGGCCGGATACATAAGGTGGTGCATGGGTCTGGAGTTCACATGCAATGGCTGGAGGCCTTGGCGTGCCCATCCTCTCTCTACCTCTTTCTCGCTTGCTCTCTCAAATAAATAATAAATAAAATTTAAAAAAATATATTAGTCTTAAAACCTCAGCTAAGCGGGTGTCGTGGTGCACACCTTTCATTCCAGCACTCAGGAGGCTGAAGTAGGAGGATTGCTGTGAGTTCAAAGCCACCCTGAGAATATATAGTGAATTCCAGGTCAGCCTGGGCGACAGTGAGACCGTGCCTCAAAAAAATAAAACTTAAAAACCCTCAGCTAGTAAGCTGGGTATATTTGAAAAACCTAGTTTAGTAAATTTGCTTCTTAGACCTTAAAAAAAATTAAATACACAATTTCCAATAAGTCAGTAACATGCACAGAGTCAATCTACTGTAAAATGCCAAAATATGTGAGGTGTTGTGTATCTGTAATCCCAACTACTCAGGAGGCTCAGGAGGCTGGAGCAGGACTATCACAAGTTCAAGGCCAGCCTGTCTCAAAATAAAAATTAGAAACTCGGGGTGTAGCTCGGTGACAAGTGTTTGCTTGGCATGCACAAGTCCATGGGCTCAATCATCAGCATCACAAAAATGAATAAATAACCAAAAAGCAGCCATTCATCTACAAGGTAAACTGCATAACTCAGTCATTACCAGATTATTTCAGTAACAATTTTCCTCTCTAACCAGGACTTCATGTTATTGAGCCATTTTCTAAAGCTATCAGCTTTTAAGATGCCCTGAACTTTAATTACCAGAAAGAGCAACACTAGTAAGACAAGGAAGGAGGGATGCCTGCAATCCCAATCACCAGTCTGCACCAGAGACCAGTCACCACCACCACCTCACGTGGCAGAGGACTGAGAACCGCAGACATAAAGACAACTCTTATCATTCCAGGTACAGCACAGGATCAGATGGGCTCTGGTGACCAAGCTAATCAAGTGCTGACTGTCTGGAGTCCAGCAGTGGCAGACACGATCAGCAAAGTGGTGAAGAGCAGAAGCCCTGAGTCAGACTGCCTGGGGTCAAACCACACATCGCCCTCCTCTCTACGTCTGTTTCACGTGTCACAGGAGAATGGCGACAGGACATAGAGTTAGCGTACAGAATGACTGCATGTGTATGGTAGCTGTGTCTCGTTCACATCTTATATAGCACTTAGCGATGACTGGAATGTGCGTGTCCCCCTATAGCTCATGTGTTTTGAACACCTGGTCCACACTGGTGGCAGTTTGGGAGGTGGGGCCTTGCTGGAGGAGCTGTGTCTCTAGAGGCAGACCTTGAAGTTTATTAGCCCATCCCCTTGGGTATTCAGGGCTAGCTCACTCAGAATACTTCCTCCCAAATGATGTCACAAGATGTGACACCTTGCTATTTTGCTTGTGCCTTCTATCATGCTTTCCCTGCCATGACAAAACTTCTCCTTGAAACTATAAGTGGAGGGCTGGAGAGATGGCTCAATGGTTAAGGCACTTGCCTACAAAGCCTAATGACCTGGGTTCGATTCCCCAGTACCCATGTAAAGCCAGATGCACAAAGCAGTGCATGTGTCTGGAGTTCATTGCAGCAGCTAGAGACCCTGGCATACCCATTCTCTCTCTCTCACTCTGTCTTCTGTCTCTCTCTGCTTGCAAATAAACAAAAAAAAATTTTTTTAGTTAAAAAAAAACTATAAATTGAAATAAAACTTTTCCTTCCATGTGCTGCTTTTGGTCAGGTGTTTTGTCCCAGCAACAAGAAGGTAACTGCCATGAAGAGAATCCCTCACCTGAACGCTGAGTAACTGCCACATACAGTAACCCTCACCTGAACGTCTACTAACTGCCATGAAGAGAATCCCTCACCTGAACGTTGAGTAACTGCCACATACAGTATCCCTCACCTGAACATCTAGTAACTGCCACGAAGAGAATCCCTCACCTGAACATCTAGTAACTGCCATGAAGAGAATCCCTCACCTGAACGCTGAGTAACTGCCACATACAGTATCCCTCACCTGAACATCTACTAACTGCCACAAAGAGAATCCCTCACCTGAACATCTAGTAACTGCCACATAGAGTATGCCTCACCTGAACATCTAGTGACGGCCAAATAGAGTATCCCTCACCTGGATGCTAAGGACCAGAGGTGTCCCAGATTTCAGAGTTTTCCAAGTTTAGATTTAGATTATTTGCATAGACTCTATTGAGTAAACATTCCTAACTATAAAATCCAAAATCAAATTCATGTTCAACAATCTAAAATTTTTGAGTGCGGACTTGATGGTCAAAATGTGCACGCCTTTAGTCCCAGCACTCAGGAGGCAGAGGTAGGAGGACTGATGTGAGTTCAGGCCACCCTGAGAATACATAGTGAATTGTACGAACCTGTAGTACCAGCACTGGAAAGGCAGGGACAAGAGATCACTTGCTGGCTAGCTAGCGTAGCCAAATTAGTGACAAAACTTATCTAAAAAAATATGGTAGAAGGGCTGGACATTGTAGTACACACCTTAAATCCCAGCACTCAGGGGGCAGAGGTAGGAGGACTGCTGTGAGTTCAAGGCCAGCCTGGGACTACAGAGTAAGTTCCAGGTCAGCCTGGACTAGAGACCCTGCCGTGAGAAAAAAAAATAAGATGGAGGAGTAAATGAGGAAGACACCTGCACACACACACATATGAACATGCACACCACACATGAACATGTGTGTGCGCGCACACACACACACACACACACACAGTTTTGGTTTAGAGACTGTGTGGTGGTGGCACACACCTCTAATCCCAGCACTCGGGGGGGGGGGGGTCTGAAGCAAGAGAATCATAAGTTCACAGGTTCTAGGCAAGCCTGTGCAATATGCAAAGATTTGCCTCTCAACAAGAAAAAGAAAAGAATTAGCAGTTTTAGAGCATTTCAAAGTTCAGATTTTTCTATCAGGGATGCTCAATCAGTTTCTCAAACATACCTCAAGCCCTGTAGCACCCTGACCAATCACAGGTAAACAGATTCCTATAACATTAGTCTCCCATCTATGATCTCACTTTCCAAGGTTTTAGTTACCCTGGCCAACCATGATCTAAAAATAATCAATGTAAAATTCTAAAAACAAACAATTCTTGAGTTTTTAGGGTGATGCCCTTCTGGGTGATGGAGAAGGCCTGGCGTCCTGCTCCGTCCTCCCCGCCCAGCACAGCTTCGCCTCACGCACTGCTTGCCTGCCTCCCGCTTACGGCGCCGTGGTTGTCACCTCAGCACCACGGTGAGAGGGAGAGCCAGGAGGATCAGGGAGGGTTCTTGGCCAGCCTCAACTCCATAGCAAGTTTGAGGCCAGTCACAATTACACAAGAGTGATTCTAAATAAACCACAACACAAAGGAAGAGAGGGAGGGAAGGAGAAATGAATAAATGAACAAACAAATGAACTACCTGACATACTCACTGACTCCTGTTTGACTTAATGGCCCCAAAGAACAAGGGCAGTGATATAAAGAAGGCGCCAGGGAAAATGCAAAGGTTAACTTTGGGACAGTAGGACTTTTGAAAGATGCACAGAGAAGAAGGCATACACAAACACACTCCCCAGACACCCAAAGCAGCAGCTTTCTTCTACGTGAGCCACCTGTGCATGAGCGCACCCACCTGACACACCAGGGAGGCTGTGGTGGTTTTGCCGACACCTGGAGGGCCGGACAGCAACGCTGCCTTGAAACTAGAGCCATCGTCTTTTCCGGCAAATTTACCAAACTTCGCTGCTGGGAGAAAGAAGTTGCAGAGCATTAACCAGTATCACTCAACAAACGCGGAAGCTGCAGGGAGCATGCGCACACTGCCCAGAGGGCAGTCCTGATGCGAAGGGGGCCTAGCAGGACAGGCCAACGAGGCCACCCCAAAGCAAAGCACACACGTGCCTGGGCTTTGAAACCACCCTCGCCAACGCAAGCCCCTGTGCGCACTCGTGCCTGTTCCTGCAGTGCCCGGATACTCAGGGGTCTCCCCATCGGTCTTTAGGCCTCGGGACTTGTCTGTTACCCACTCGGTATCTTGCCTTCCTTCACCTAGCAGCTATCTGCTTCTTGGGCCCCAATCTCATCACAGCTGCCCCCCCCCAGAGGACAGCGCACAACCCCTCTCCCCGACCACACACCTGCATCCCATCACGCCCTGATGTACCCCCCAAAACAGACCTGGATACGATGCATTTTGATGGCTCACAGTCTCCCCACTGCCTGGGCCTCCTGAGCGGCTGTGCTCATGGCAGCACCACAGGGCCCTGGAAGCGCCTGAGCTCACAGCTAGCTCTCAATAGACACTTGATGACACGGATGAAGCAACCACTAGCCTTCTGTACGTGTGTACACTGGAGAAAGGACATGCTGACACACAGAACTGTAAATTGCTCACCTTGTCTTTTCTCTTCGGGAGAACTCTGGTGCCAGTTTCGGAGCCAGCGCAGCAGTTTGTTGGCGCAGCTCTGGTCACCCTGCTGCCCAATGATGGTCTTGAGTGAGGTCGGCTTGTATTTGTCCACCCAGAGCAGGTTCTCCACTTTGTCCCCACGGCTGTCAGCTGAATGCCCGGCCTCTCGGTCATCTTCTGTCTCCCCGGCTGCCTGCTCCCTGAAGCCCAGGCCTCGCCGGGGGACACTGCCTTCCTTCGCGGCCTTCTTCGCCACCTTCAGGGGACTGTCCTTTTTTGGAGTCAGCTTACTCTTTTTAGATCCTGACTCTTTCTTGGTTGGACTAGTTTTTCTTTTCCCCATATCATTTTTTTGAGGTGTTCTCTCCAATCTGGACTTTTCTTTCTTCATCTGAAAAGCAGAAAAGAGAAAAAGAAACCTCATGAGATATAGGGAATTTCTAACCTGGTGAATGTACTGCTGAGGCAACCCAGCAAGACCCGGGAGCTACGCCATCCGGGCTGGTCTTGTCACAGTGGACCCTGCAGTGTGTGGAAATCACCTCTACAAAATTTACAGTTTTATAAACAAGCACACCCAAATCAAGACATACTAATTATTTTTAAAGTAATAAGTTCTCTAGTTTCAGTTCCAAACACCAGACTAATAAGGTAAGAGATTTCTGTTTTAATGTTTCCCAACTACCTGAAGGTAAATACCTGCACAGAGCGTGGACGTACATATTTACAGCAGCACTTTATTGCACACTGTACATGTACAGGACAGCCAGAGAACGGAACAACCCAAACGTCCAACCAAGGAACAGGTAACAAACACATGGCACAGAGACTCACAATGTAACACTGCTCAACCTGGGTGGGGGGGGCGCTAACACGCCACAGCACAGTGACCTGGAGGCTGCTGTGCTAAGTGAAAGAAGCCACACACTGCACGGCTCTATTGACATGGAATGTTCATGGTCAGCAGAGCCACAGAGCAAGACAGCAGCACAGTGACCGCCAGGCAGCGGGCATGATGGGCAACTGGGAATGAATGCACAATTTCCTTTGGGAGGGGAGAACAGGGTTTTGGAAGTTGAGCGATGTGATGACTACACACCATACCCAAAACCGCTTTAGAACAGTGAACTTTAAAGCATGCAAATAATATCTCAAGCTGGGCATGGTGGTGCACGCCTTTTATCCCAGCACTCGGGAGGCAGAGATAGGGGGATTGCCATGAGTTCGAGGCCACCCTGAGACTCCATAGTGAATTCAAGGTCAGACTGAGCTACAGTGAAACCCTACCTCGAAAAATACAACAAAATAAAAATAGTATCTCAATGACTTAAATAGGTAACGGTCTTCCAGTGGATGGCTAAAACTCATAAATGAATGTTTAAGGAGACTTAGCTACATAAAACAGCTGCCAATCCCCAGGGGGAAAGAAATCGTTTCACTCATGGAGAATAAATGAATCAGCCATCCTAACCAGGCAATTAAAAAACACCTATTAAGATCATAATACAGGACAAGGACATGGTGTCACTCCTGTCTTATTCTGGCCAAAACTACATAGTCTCCATCTCCTCATGAAACGCATCACACAAAACCATGAGACCTGCTACCACACTGACCAGAAGGAAACCAACAGACAGAACTGTCCTGGGTTGGAGGAGGCTCAGACAACCTGACAACTCAATTGCAGTGTGGGATCCTGGACGGGAAAGGGACAGAAAGGGAAAAATGTGAACTTTGACAGTTTAGTATGATAAACGATATGTACCAATGCTCATTTTCTCTGTTTTGTAATTTTACCGTAATCCAAATCATTGCCTAGGATTTTTTTCTGCTAGAAGAAACTGGGCAGAACATCTTGGTGACAGTACTGGGGGACATTAATCTTGGGCTGCCGGCACACTTGTGTCCTGCATGTTGAAAAGCAGGTACCTAGGAGACTGTGTGAGGAGGGAACCTGGAGAAGCAGAAACAGAGAGAGCTCTCTGGAAGCATGCCGTATCTGGATCCAGTAGTCCCTAGACAAGTCCCACCCTGCTCCTGACTAAGCTGTATCTGCCTTTATTTTTTTCTAAAGCCAATATGGCCTGGGTTTCCATCACAATTAAAAATCCTAATACAAGAGTGAGACCCTACCTCAAAAAACAACCAAACAAAAAAAAATCCTAATACAGTTCTCACGAAAAATTAACTTTTCATGCTAACAAACCCATTAAAGAAACTGACACAAACATTTGCAGTAAAGTCAGTGCAAAAATACAGAATATAAGGCAAGTATAACAAGTAGACACGTTCTATATATACACTGTCTCCCTCCCTCCCTCTCTCCCTCCCTTCCTCCTTCCTTCCTAAAGTAAGGAAACATACCAGACATCCTGAGACATGGTCTTCCAAGTCAAAAGCAAATAAGAAAAGCTCATCTGTGGTAGAAGGGGGGTTAATCTTTTAGCCAACAGGACTGTACCTATCCAACACAACCCCCTGAAACAAGAATTTCTATACACCAAAACTAAATTGGGTTAATTTTATACAAACCTCGGCTTCAACTGCTATTTCATACTTGGACTTCTTGCCTGGCATAGTTCGAATGAGATTCAGTAAGCCATCTTCATCAATAATTTTTGTCCCCAAAGCTGCTGCCTGTTGATTACAAACATTAATCATCAAAACTGCACCCTAACCATTTTTACATAGAGTTTAAAAAAAATTTCTAGCCAGGAGTGGTGGCGCATGCCTTTAATCCCAGGACCACTCGGGAAGCAGAGGTAGGAGGATTGCTGAGTGTGAGGGCCACCCTAAGACTACATAGTAAATTCCAAGTCAGCCTGGGCCAGAGTAATACCCTACCTCGAAAAGCAACAACAAAAATTCTGGGGCTACAGAGATGGCTTAGTGGTTAAGGCACTTGCCTGCAAAGCCTAAGGACCCATGTTCGACTCCCCAGATTCCATGTAAACCAGATGCACAAGGTGACCCAGGCTCACAAGGTAGCACATGAGTCTGGAGTTCAATTGCAGTGGCTGGAGGCCCTGGCATGCCAATTCTCTCTCTCTTATTTAAAAAAGAAGAAGAAGAAGAAGAAAAGAAAAAAGGGGCTGGAGGGATGGCTTAGTAGTTAAGATGTTTGCCTGCAAAGCCAAAGGACACAGGTTCAATTCCCCAGGACCCATGTTAGCCAGATGCAAAGTTCGTTTGCAGTGGCTGGAGGCCCTCATATGCCCATTCTCTCACCTCTGAGTGATACAAGATCCAGTCTCAAAAAAAAAAAAGAGAGCTGGGGATATATCACAGTGGTAGAATGGCTGCCTAACATGTGCATGGGCCTACATTCAGTGCCCAGCACCATCAAAAGAAAACCCAAGAGTGGACAGCCATGGTGTTATATACTGCTTATGTCATCTTCTGCCCCAGAAAGGACAGATAGCCTCCCTAAGAGCGGTGAGTGGACAGCTATGGTGTTAAATGTACTGCTGTGCCATCTTTACCTCTGCCCTCCGAAAGAGCACTAGTTCCAGCTCCTCATTCCCTCTCCTACTGGCAGACATTTCCTGTCAGTCACATCTTCCTCAAAGGACTCCAGTGCGTCCATCTCCAAGTAACAGACTGTCACTTGTGGCAGATCTACGGCAGAGAAGTCCTGCTCCCCTCAGCCCCCTTACGGCTCTGACTACCACGTGACAACTGTGGCCGAGAGAGGTGGAATGTCAGTGTTTCTGGGATAACACTTGTCAGGCCAGTCACAGCATCAGGACATCTTGCCTGCAATGTAGGCACCTTGCTACGAGAGAATATTTGTGACGACTACACTGGCCTAGGAATGGCGGACATGGGGGATGGTCTATCTGGAAGACTTACTGAGCTGCTGAACCATCCAGCAACTGTCTGCCTCTGGGATTCTTGTCAGGCGAGGAAAATAAGCAGCTGTTGGTATAAATCACTATTAGTCTGTTAGTTGAACCTAAACTCCATCCTGCCTCACATGACTCTGTTTCTTCTTCTTACAGCTTCCAATAAAAATAAACAAGAAAACCCTTAAGATGTGGTAAATATCAAAAAAGTGAAAACTTAGGACTAGGAAAAAACCCTACATTTGTTTCTAAGATTAAAAAAAAAAAAAAAATTTAAAGCCGGACGTGGTGGCTCACACCTTTAATCCCAGCACTCGGGAGGCAGAGGTAGGAGAATAGCCGTGAGTTCGAGGCCACCCTAAGACTATATAGTGAATTCCAGGTCAGCCTGGGCCAGAGTGAGACCCTACCTCAAAAAACAAAAAAAAAAAAATTAAGCCAGAAGACACAAATAGAGTCAAGTAAACAGGAACCATGCTCTTAATTGGAAAGCCAAAACCCTCGGGTCAAAGACAACAGCACTATGTGGCATGCAGGGTGACACTCTTCCCCAGCTGCATGTAAGAGCGTCACTGCCCACACTCACGCCGCACATGCCAAGTCAAGCAGGCACACCTGTGGTGACAGCACAGCAGGACCCACCTTGTCACTCTTGGACTGTCCACTATCACGACCCATGACAAGGTAGTTTGTTTTCTTGCTCACATTTCCAGTCACTTTCCCTCCATAACGTTCAATTAGAGACTTGGCCTCTTCTCGCTCAATGGACTCCAGCACTCCTGTGATCACAAATGTCAGGCCTTCCAAGCAATTTTCAGCTCCCTAAAAACACCACAATGTTCAAGCAGAGGAGAAATTACACGGTAGCCTCCCAAAGCAATACTTGGCATCAAGAAGTTACAAGCTGGCTTTTCTCCTTTGACATTTTAAATAACCTCATCACGGAAAACTGCTGGAAATTCACAGCAAATCAGGAGAATCTGTAACAGAATCCTGACTAATTCCTATGCAGCTAACATTGAATGAATGCAAAATGAGTAATGAAAAACACACACTCAATTACCCATTTATACTGTTCTCTTCTAGCTGTTTATAGTCAAGTAAGTAATTAACTTCCGTAACTTTAAGAAAGCAGACAGATGCAATCTGACCACAAAAACGCTTGCTACTGGGGCTGGAGAGATGGCTTAGTGGCTAAGGTGCTTGCCCGCAAAGACTAAGGACCCATGTTTGACTCTCCAGATCCCATGTAAGCCAGATGCACAAAGGTGAGGCAAGCGCAAGGTTGCCTGGCACAGCAATTCTCTGTGTGTATCTCTCTCTCTCTCTGTCTGTCTCACTTAAAAAAAAACAAAACTCTTGCTACTGTTGAAAAGGCCAAGTTTGAGTCTGAAAAGCTTACAGAGTTTGAACTGTCATTCTCTGCTACTACTAACAGTATGTCTAACAAACTGTGAGGAGCCTAAAGGGAAGAGCCCATTATCCCTTGATTGGAAAGATAACTAATGATCTAAGAAGCCACTGGCCAAAGCAAACTGGAAGGAGAAGACATGTACTCTAAAATGCAACTGTGTATGGCTACAAACTTTAATTTTTGCAATTCAACAGTAAAATTATACAACTAAGAAAAGTAAAAATTACACATGATATGTCATGGTCCTTACTAGTCTCTGAATAGAACTAAGACAATAATGACTTGAAACAGGCTTGAAAAGAAGCTAAACAAAAGTCCAAGCAGGCCGAACGCAAACCCAAGTGTTCCCCAAGCAGCTGAAGAATCTTTCTTGGAAGACAATAAAAAATTGTTACTATCTACTTGCAAAGAAAAAGAAACCCTGACAGCATCCTACATTCCTAGAGTTAAAATGATCGACTGTCACCAACATGTACTTAAATCCTTCTCAATAGACTCAAAGTCACCCTGAAAAATTCCATGAGCAAGCCCTGCATCGCACACCCAATCTTCCACTATTTCCTGGTGATCCCGCAACAAGGCCCAAGCTCAGCACCCGCAGCCTCCTCGGCAGCTCTTCCAGTCCTCCGCAGCTCTCTCCAGCAGCCTCAACATCTGCAACATTCCTCCACGGCTCTGTGGTCACACAACACAGCAGTCCCCTAAAGACACGTGGCCTGAAGTCCTCTCAAGCACAGACCTGTTTAGTGTGTCAGTGGCACCATGTACAAGAGGCTGAACTGCCATCTTCCTCTGCCCCTTGGGAACCCACTGCCCCTTTCCCTTCCCACTGCCAGCCAGCTAAACCATCCTGTCTTTTCTTCATTAGTGGGAATGCTAATCTCCCTAAGTTGTCATGTACAGCAAGCAAAATGAAAGTTCAACTTGCAGCATGTTGAAGATGTGTCCCTTGCCTCTCTTGGAGATCTCATACTGTATTTGATTATCCTATTCTTCATCTCTTGCTGGTAGGACCTATGCCCAACAGAAAAAGCATACACTAACTAGGCCCTCTCTTAAAAACATTTACCTTTTCCACCTAACCCTACCTAAAAACACTCTCCTCTCCACTTGAGAACCAGCACCCTAAATGCCAGCAGCCTGTGCTCTCTGTCGGTCACCCCACACTCCTCAGCCTTCTACTCCAGGCTGTCCCCCACGGAAAGTGCTCCTGCTGGTGCTATCAAGGACCAGCATCTGCTGTGAGAGGCAGCCGACAGCTTCTCTTCTTTCTTGGAACTGTAACACACAGACCTTACAATTACGTCCTCTTGCCTCGCTGCTCACACCTGCGCACGGCCTCACGGCCCTCTTGCCTTTCACTCTCCCCGACCTCACAAAGGCACTGGAGACAAGGCCTCCTCCTTTCATTCTGCCCGAGTTTCTCAGATGATAGTAATTCCCAAACATTAGCTCCATGCCCATAATGCCTAATTTACACGGAGTCTTTCTCAACCTCTGTCCTGAGCTCTGCTACCACGTAGCCACTTGTCTACTCAAATCGCCACATGGATGCCCCACACAGTACAGCCAACACCAACTCTTCCTATCTTTCCAAATAATTGTCTTGATTCCCCTCAATGCTCAAGCTGAAACCAGGTAACTCCCGATGTTCATTCATTCTTCCTCACTTTTTGGTTCTAATTATCACCAAATCCTGCAACTTCTTCCTCTGCCATGAAATCTACCACATTTCAGCACTTATACTTCCCACCCTGCCCCACAAACCCCCATCACTGCTCACCATCCCAGCGGATCTTCCTGTATCTTTTGCTGTCCCATTAAGCACAGTCTATGCTCCACAGCCAGCTTCCCAGCCCTGGCCACGTCTTCTCCCTACTTACAACCCCTCTCCTGGAGCCCCACAAGATAAAGTGCTGTTACCCAGCCAATCTTGGTCCTTGGTCACTCTGCTCTAACCGCACCACTTTGCTTTTAGTTCCTCACACATCGCACAAATGATTCTTCTCTTGATGATACCACACACTCTGCTGATGAGCACATCACCACGCCATTACAACCCCTTCAACACCTAATGAAGCCCCTTCATTCCTCAAGCCATTTCCATGTCACTTTTCCTTAATGGCTGACCCAGAGCCATGTTCCTCTATCATGTTCTCAGAGCACCTTGCATTTTCCTTTCATGACACATAAGTACTATTAAATAATGTATCTCTTTGCTTAAGCCCTAAGTCACAAAGAAAGGATATCAAACTTATCTCGGCACATTCTCAGAGCCCAGCCCTTCTAAAGCTACTTGTTAATTAAAGGAAAATGTTTTTATGTTGCAGCAGTGATTCGTAATGTGAATAAACACTCTTAATTCATCAACTTGGTGCTGGGACGTTTGTTGCTAGTATTAGTGATGCGTGCCAGGACCCACGAGGCAGGGGCCTCACAGAATGACACATCCTCTCCCCAGTCTTACCTTTGGGATCTCCTTAGAGCCCAGGGCTTTAGGACCTTCTCGATTTAAGTAGCTTCGATAAGCTTGATAATTCGTGCGTTTCTTTTCAGAATCTTCTGGACTCACAGACTTTGGGAGAGGGAACACAAATTGGACATTATATAAAGTTAAAAATACATACCTAGAAACAAACATTAAAGTCACTTCTGTATTTATCCTAAGGGTTGGTAAAATAGGTGTTCTCCAGCTTCCAGATAGAAGCCTAACTTACAAATACCCCTGCGTCAGTCTTTATCAATACTCCCACTCTTTCCAAAGGCAGCTTAGAAGGCATAATAAGCCAACTTGCTGACTCCAAGTGAAAAAAAAAATGGAAACAGTGCTTTAGTTGAGAAATAAACATGCATCTTATTTTTTTACTTTTTTGAGGTAGGGCCTCACTCAGGCTGACCCGGAACTCACTCTGTAGTCCCAGGCCTGCCTCAAACTCATAGCAATCCTCCTACCTCTGTCTCCTGAATGCTAGGATTAAAGGCATGCACCACCATGCTGGCTCACATGCATTTTAAATTCTATCCCATAATGAAACCCCCTTATCTGAACAACAACAACAAAAATGTGCCAATAAATCTGATTACGTGAGAAGATCCCCTACGTGTATCCTACAGCCTTGTCCACGTCCCCGGCGCTGTGCTACGCGCACTTCTGTCTGGTAATGAGCTACAGGCCTCCCTCATGCGCAGAGTACTCCCACAGACAGGGCCCGTGTGCCACTGCTCTCCCTTCTGTGTTTAATCTGACTCTATCTCATGGCATCACACCCTGATTTTTTTTAAAGAAAAAAGAGAGATTTTTTTTGTATGTGTGTGCACACGCGTGTGCATGTTTTATACCCTAAACATAGCTCAGAAAACCTAGAAACTTTTCAAACTATGTGTATCCACAGACCCACGGCCCAGAGCACATACCCGATGAAACATATAATTTAGAAATCAATACAAACCACCATGGGAATGTTATCCAACTGTATTTCTATGGGAAAAAAAAAAATCTGACCTATAAACAATTTACAACATAACTCTAGATTGTCTGCCTATCTATTCTGAGAAGTCTTATTATGTAGCTGAGCCAGACCTTGAACCCTCAACCCTCCTATCTCAGCCTCCCAAGTACTGGATTACAGGCATGAACCATGATACCTAGTTATAAAATAACCTTGAGTACACTCATTATTTGACAAAGATCAACTGTATTTACTGAACTTTAATGTTCCCAAATTAATTAAGTAAAAGTGCTCAGTTACTCCTATTCCAACTTTGAAAAACAATATGAAAAATAACCATACCATTTTAATTTTTTTTTTTTTTTGAGGTAGGGTCTCCTCAGGCTGGCATTGAACTCAAAGTTATCCTCCTACTTCTGCCTCCAGAGTGCTAGAATGAAAGGCATGCATCACCATGCCCAGGATCCAGCATTTTTCATGTTTTATTTTTTTTTGGGGGGGGGATAAGGTAGGATCTCACTCTAGCCCAGGCTGATCTGGATTCACTCTATTGTCTCAGAGTGTCCTCAAACTCACAGTGATCCTCCAACCTCAGCCTCCAAAGTACTGGAATCTTAAAAGGCATGTGCCACCATTTTTTAATTTCCATTTGTTTCATAAAAAATAGGTGGCACACACCTTTAATCCCGGCACTTGGGAGGCACAGGTATGAGGATTGCAGAGAGTTCAAGGCCACCCTGAGACTGTACAGTGAAGTCCAGGTCAGCCTGAGCTACAGTAAGACCCTGCCTCAAAAAAAAAAAAAAACAAAAAAAACAAGAAAAGAAAAAGACAACCTCTAACAAGAACAAATAAAAATTGAAAAAAAAATTAAAAATAGACATCCTCTGTAAATTCTCCTACATGATAGGAGTGCCTGAAGAAAAATATTCATTCCCCAGATAAGTATTTAGTGGAGAAAAATCTAATTGTTTCTTTAAGCATATTTATGAGCACTGCCTACAAATCAAAGTAGCTCCAAATCACCTTCATTTCATGGCTCTGCACTAAAAAATAATGGTGATGAGCAGAAAACACACAATAAGAAGTACCTAAGATGCATGAAGGCATAAGTAGTTTCTCATGAATCTAAAGTGCTTCCAAATTGCAGGTTCAAAAGACCCCAGCTTCTCAAATAGATCTGAAAACAAAGAAAACCCTTTGTGGAGCTGGAGCTGCAGCTGACCCCAAAGCCTGCTATAAGCAAGGCCAACACTCTACCACTATGCATGGCTCCAGCCAGCTTTCCTGTTCGTTTTGAGAGGCAGGGTCTCACTAAGTTTCCCAGGCTGGCTCTGAACTTGCTGCCTTGAATTTGTAGTCTTCCTACCTCATCTCCAGTAGCTGGGATCACAAGGACTGCACCACAAGGTTTACCAAAAACGACTACAGGAGCAGGAGGAAGAGGGGGAAGAGGAGGAGGGGAAGGAGAAGAGGAGGGGAGGGAGAAAAGAAGGGGAGGGAGAAGAGGAGGGGAGGGAGGGGAATAGGAGGAGGGCTCAATTCCCCAATAGCCACATAAAGCTAGAATCACAAGGTGGAGCATGCATCCACGGTTCATCTGCAGCAGCAAGAGGCCCTGGCATGCCCATTCTCAATCTCTCTCTTCTTGCAAATAAATATTTTTTAAAAAGGAGTAAATTCAGAATAAATCAAAATACCACCTCCTGCAATGGTGATAACTAAAACATCTACAGCTCTGATGTTCCAGGCGCCACTCTCAGTGGTTTCATAGCTCAATCAAGGACATTTTTGGGAGGAGGTGGGGTGGAGGGAGGGTCTCACTCGAGCTCAGGCTGACCTGGAATCCACTATGTAGTCTCAGGGTGGACTAGAACTCACGGTGCTGCTCCTACCTCAGCCTCCCGAGTGCTGGGATTAAAGGCTCATGCCACTTTACTAGTCGTTCTGAGCCCTGCACTACTACTGAGCACCAAGAGCAGTAACTAGACGGGAGCTACACATCTGCTCCGCGTCAAGGCCCTGGTGTGACAGGGAGCTGCCATAATGCCCTGCGACTTCTGTCTTCAGAGGGCCCGAGTTCAAGACTGCCACTTACTTCCTGAATAATCTTGGGAAAATTACTTAAAGTCAGCCTATTTCTTCATCTTTACAACTTAAAAGTAAATGTCTCAACTATCTCATACACTATATAATAAAAATTAGCTAATTTGGGGGTGGAGGGATGGCTTAGCAGTTAAGGCATTTGCCTGCAAAGCCAAAAGATCCTGGTTCAATTCCCCATGACCCACATAAGCCTGATGCACAAGATGGTGCATAAATCTGGAGTTTGTTTGCAGTGGCTGGAAACCCTGGCATGCCCATTCTCTCTCTCTCAAATAAATAAATAAAATATTTTTTTTTAATTAGCTAATTTACCTATATTAATGTATGTTTTTTTTTTCTTTTGGTTGTTCAAGGTAGGGTCTCACTGTAGCCCAGGCTGACCTGGAACTCTATAGTCCTAGGATGGCCTTGAACTCATGGTGATCCTCCTACCTCTGTCTCACAAGTGCTAAGATTAAACACCACTACACCTAGCTAATCTATATTCTTTAACAACTAAATGAAACAGCATCTTCTGGGAACTCAACCACAGGGATTAAAACATGTTAGGCAAGCTCTCTACCATGGGAAGTGAACTCCTAGCCCTTAAATCACGTCTTAAAAGAATCACAGTAACTTGGGAAGTTGAAAATAATGAAACCAGGCTGTCAAGATAACTGCAGGGATACAGCACTTGTCGCACAGCGTGAGTACCTGAGATCAGGTCCCCAGGCCCCACGTAACATCCAGAAGCTGTGGTGGCGTCTGCAGATGGGAAGTGAAGGCAGGCGAATTCCCCAGAAGCTCACACAGCACGCAGCCTGGTGAGCTGAGTGAACACTGAGACCCTGCCTCAAAACGAGGGGGAAGGTGAGGACCACCAGCACACCAGTGTCCTCTGACCGCAGCCTGCCTGCCGCGCTCACACACACCAGCACGCACACATCCACACATACGCGCACACGCCCCAAAGAAGAAAAGCCAGGCACGGCGGCTCAAACACGAGCTCCTGGGAGGCTGAGGACAGAGACGGGGAGACACACATGGGCATAAATTCCCTACCTCTTTTTTGGCTGGGGAACTTTTGGCTTTCTTAGGAGTTTTCTTCTCTCCTTTCAAGTCAGTGGTGTTTTCTCTTCTCTCTGGGGCCACGGGTGCTGTTTCTTTGTAAGAACTCTCTTCTTTTGATTTCATAAGTGCCAGCTTGGAACTGGCCTTTGGAGAAGGCTCTCCTGCTTGGTGAGCTGCTGATATGGGGTGCTGCTGAGATTCTCTTGAGCTTCCGCACTTAGCTTGTTTATTAGGACTGTAAGTCTTTCTTTCACTTGAAATTTGCTCTGTTTTTACTAGGAAGATAAGTTTATACTTGATGTTTTTGAAATACTCTGTACCAATACTTTTTCTCATTTTTCAACTGAGTGGCACACATTATCACATGCAGATTTCAAATCATGAATATTATTAAATCTTTAGCTTATATGGCACACTTATTTTTAATTAAATATTTTATTAAACATCGTTGTATAACTTGTTCAATCTCTTATGTCATTTAAAATATAAGCCACGGGCTGAAGAGATGGCTTAAGGCATTTGGCTACAAAGCCAAAGGACTCAGGTTCGATTCCCCAGGACAAGATGCACAAGATGGCGCATGTGTCTAGAATTCATTTGCAGTGGCTGGAGGGCCTGGCACATCCATTCTTTCTCTCAAATAAATAAATAATATTTTTAAAATATAAAATATAAGCCACACATTTCTTGATATAATATTGTAAACATTTAAAAACAGATTTCAAGCCAGGTGTGGTGGCACACACCTTTAACCCCAGCACTCGGAAGGCAGAGGTTGGAGGATCACTGGGAGTTCAAAGCCAGCCTGGACCTACAGAGTGAGATCCAGGTCAGCCTAGGATAGACTGAGACCCTACACCTAAACCCTACTCCACCCCACCCCCCAAAAATGAATTTCATTTCATAGATGTGCTCTAAAATTTACAGAGACAAAACTTGCTGAATGGATAAAAAATAAAAATTTCTATTTTATAATATAGCCATAAAAACTCTATTTGGTGAAGGCCACAAGGTATTGTATGAAGAAATCTGTTTGTAGGATGAAGACCATCTATTTAGTCTCCCCCACATCTCTAGGTTCCATATTCATGAATTCAACCAACCATGAACTGAAATTATTCTTTTTAGTTGTGCATGTACAAACCAAGTGCATTTCCTGCTGGTCACTATCCTGTACACAATGGAGAATAACAAGTTACAGAGCACTGCAGAGCATTAGGAACAAGTAAGCTAGTGATGATGAAGCTGTTACAAGTATACAGGAGGATATACATAGGCTATATGTGAAATCTACATTATTTTGCACAAAGAACGTTGAGTATCCATAGTTCTGAGAATTCCCTGGGGGTCTCAGAACCAACCAACCCTTTACAGAAATGGGGGAGGACTGCTGACCCACAGGCCTGAAACCCTAGCTACTCAGAAGGCTGGGGCAAGAAGATTTCAAGTTTAAGGCCTGGTTGGTCTACAGAGTAAGTTAAAGGACAGCTTGGGTAAAGACTTTCAAAATTAAAAGTGAGTGGGCTGGGGACAGAGCTCAGTAACAGATCACTTAAACAGCATGTGTAAACGCTAGGTTCAATCCCCAATACTGCTCCCCCTGCCCAAAAAGGAAGGGGGTGGGGGCGACTGAATATGCAGATGGTTGAAGAGCAGAACCATTAAAGAATAAACCAGCCAAGACGATCAGAAGAGCTTCAAATGATCTGCATAGCCAGCTCTGAGTTATCTCTTTGTCCTCATATAGTGAAAACTACACAATGCAATGTACTTGGAGGTCATCAAGCCAAGAGTACCATCAGAGTTCTCCCAACACTCATGGGCAGATGGGCACTCTCGACCAGGTACTATTCAAACCACTTTCAAAGAACATTTAGAAAGGGACTCCAACTTCCAATTTTCCAGCTTTATAATGATACAAAAGCAACATGCAGGCCGGAGAGACGGCTCACCAGTTAAAGGCACTTGCTTGCAAAGCCTAACGGCCTGGGTTCTACTCCCTAATACCCACATAAAGCCAGATGCACAAAGTGGTGCATGCATCTAGAGTTCTTTTGCAGTGGGAGGAGACCCTGGCACACCCACTCTGTACACTCTCTCACGCTTTCTTTCATAAATATTTTTTATCAAGCAACATGCAGGCTAGAGAGATGGATTAGCAGTTAAGACACCTGCCTGCAAACCTAAGGATCCAGGTTCAATTTCCCAGTACCCACACAGAGCCAGACGCACAATGTGGCACATGCACCTGCAGTTCGCTGGCAGTGACTCGAGGCCCCAGCATGCCCCTTCTCTGTCTTTCTCAATCTGCCTCTTTCTCTCTCAAATAATTTTTTAAAAAAAGCTTCATATTTTGAAGTCTGATGTTTCCCTGACATCGAAATGTGCAGTGCAGCAGTCACTAGAGATGTCCGTCTACAGTGTGCTGTAAGCTACGCCATCACCGCCCAAACATCAGCTATTAAATGCAACTTCACTACATTTTTCTACTTATGACAAGTTTTTGAGACCCAACCACATTGTAAGTCTAGGAGCATCTTTAAGTAGAACTTTTTTGTTGTTGTCTTTTTCAAGGTAGGGTCCAACTCTATCTAGCCCAGCTTGACCTGAAACTCACTCTGTAGTCCCAGGCTGGCTTTGAACTCAGGATAATGCTCCTACCTCTGCTTCCTAAGTGTTGGGATTAAAGGCATGTGCCACCATGCCCAGCTAGAACACACTTTGAACACTTCTCTGTAATAATGTCTACCAAACAACAGAATTATTGAACAAAATGTTTAAACACACTTAGCAAGAATTATCTCCTATAAATAAAGACAAGTATTCCATCTTACTTCCTTTTGATGATATTACCTTTGTGAGGATATTTATGTTTTTCTGCTTTATTTAAGTCAGCTTGGACAGATGAAAATGTTCCTCCTGCTTCAGGGTCCTTTCGGTTCTAAACAAATTTAAGAAGTGTCAGATGTTGTAAGTAACAGGAAAACTTACACAAAACTTTTCATTAAAACGATTACCGTTTAAGAATCACCTTCCAAACTAACAAGACACAACAAACTGTTATTCATTCATACATAAAACGTTCATAGCAAATGAAGCAGGCTTTATTACTTGATTTTGCTGATGGGGGAAAAAAATCAAAATTTTTAAAAAAATATATATCTATAGGGCTGAGTGTGGTGGTGCCTGCCTTTAATCCCAGCACTCATTACATCCCAATCTGCCAAACTGGAAATATGTAGGGTCTCGTTCTTACCCAAGCTAGCCTGGAATTCATTATGTAGTCTCGGGCTGGCCTCAAATTCACAGTGATCCTCCTATCTCTGCCTGCCCAGTGCTGGGATTAAAGGCAGGCACCACCACAACCAGCTTCCTACTTCTTTTATCTCAACTCTAAAGCTGTTAATATTACGCAGTTGAAAACTAAAATTTAATTCAAAGAAACAGACAGAGAGGAGGGAGGGGGGAGAGTGAAAGGGAGGGAAGGAAGGAAAGAACAATTATATCCCACCCCTTAAAAATAAATAAAAAGGGGCTGGAGAGATGGCTTAGTGGTTAAGCGCTTGCCTGTGAAGCCTAAGGACCCTGGTTCGAGGCTCGGTTCCCCAGGTCCTACGTTAGCCAGATGCACAAGGGGGCGCACGCGTCTGGAGTTCGTTTGCAGAGGCTGGAAGCCCTGGCGCGCCCATTCTCTCCCTCTCCCTCTATCTGTCTTTCTCTCTGTGTCTGTCGCTCTCAAATAAATAAATAAAAAATAAATAAATAAATAAATAAATAAATAAAAAGGGCTGGAGAAATGGCTTAGCAGTTAAACACTTGCCTGTGAAGCCTAGGGACCCCAGTTCAAGGCTTGATTCCCCAAGACCCACGTTAGCCAGATGCACAAGGGGGCACATGCTCTGGAGTTCCTTTGCAGTGGCTGGAGGCCCTGGCGCACCCATCATCTCTCTATCTCTCTCTGTCTAATAAATAAATAAAAAGCAGTATGAACGTTCACCACCATGGCAGTGGTTAAGTCAGTCATTCAGTTCTATGTTGTACCGTCAGTACATGTGAATTAAATCTACTTAAAGCTCTGTACTAGCTTGAAAAGGGATTATAGCAGTGTTAATTGAGGAAAATAGAATGTAAAATTGTGTGTGTGCCAAATTAAAGTTTATAAAATTGGGGGAAAAGTCCAAATAACAGTAGTGGTTATCTAAGAGGTGCTATCAGGAATGTTTCTCTTTCTAAATCTATAAATTTCCCCATCTATAGTTTTATTTTATTGCAAAAATAAAAGAAAATAATCATAATAGCAAATAAATAAATAGAGAGTAGCCAGGCGAGGTGGCGCAGACCTTTCACCTCAGCACTTGGGAGAGAGGCAGGAAGAGTATCACCAGTGCAGGCTGCATAGTGAGCATGATGCCAGCCAGGGCTACACAGCAAGACCCCGCCACAAAAACAATCTAATACTGCTCCCTCAAAACTCCATTTTCCAAGAAGAAAGCAATCTGAGGCATATAGCACTTAATAATTATACTGTGTGCATACATGCAGGTGGAATAAGGCTGTTCGAATGCCAAATTCCCACCATCCCCTTACTGCCAGAGATGTCTTGCTTAGTCTTGGCCACTGATAATAACTATGTTTACATCTTCCTACTTTAAAGCAGAATCTTTTAAAATTGTCAGACATTAATATGGACAATGACATTGACAGAAGGTAATTAGTCAGAAATAAAGCAATTTATTAGTGATAAGGAGCTTTAAAAGAAAAAAAGATAATCATGAGGGCATAGAGAGATGGCCACTGGGACCAAGCATTTGCCGTGAAGCCTGAGGACCAGAACTGGGTCCCAGCCCCCAAGTAAAGTGAGGCCTGTATACGCCTAAAAACTCAACACTGAGGAAAGCAAAAATGGGAGATCACTAGGGCTTCCTGGTAAGCCAGCTAAAAACAGTATGATCCACGCTCAGTGAGCCATGATCTCAAGGAAGTAAGGCAGAACAGCCATAGAGGAGGATACCCAATGTTCTCCCCTGGCCTCTGGACACCCATGTACACAGAAAGCACGTCTACATACCCACACACCAAAAAGTCAGAAATAGCCCAGCTTCTTGGGAGGCTGAGGCAGGAGGATCAGGAGTTCAAGACCAGCCTGGGCAAGGTAGCACCCTGTTTCTTAACTGGAAAAAAAAAAAAAAAAAAAACAGGGAGAGTGGTCTAAGATGTAGGACAGCTGTAGAGTGCTTGTTTAGCACGCCCCTGGCTTCCATATATGTACCACCACAAAAAGAAAATTTTTTCAAATTTAGGGCAGAAGACGATGGTTTAGTGGTTAAGGCATTTGCCTACAAGCCAAAGGATCCTGGTTTGATTCCCCAGGACCCACATAAGTCAGATGCACAAGGTGGTACACGCATCTGGAGTTCATCTGCAGGGGCCTGAGGCCCTGGCGCACCTATCCTTTCTCTCTCTCTAAATAAATAAATAAAATATATTTAAAATTTTTAAAAATAATTTGATGCCAAAAAACATATAGACAATTATTTAAGTCTTTTTTTTTTGAGGGGGAAGTAGTTTTCAAGGTATCCCAGGCTGACCTGGAATTTACTATGTAGTCTTAAGGTGGCCTCAAACTCATGGTGATCCTCCTACCTCTACCTCCCAAGTGCTGGGATTAAAGGTGTGTGTCACCACACCCAGCTATAGAGAATGGACACACTAGGGCCTCTAGCTGCTGCAAATAGACTCTAGATGCATGTGCCACTTTATGTATCTGGCTTTACATGGGTATTGGGGAATCTAACTCAGGTCATTAGGCTTTGCAGGCAAGTGCCTTAACTGCTGAGCTGTCTCTTCACCCAGTCTACTTAATATAATACAGATCTTAAAGTTAGCTAATTGGAAACAGTAAATTCTACTTCCCAAAAAGAGTAGTGTTAATTATTAAATTTGTGCCCTACAGGAAACTTTTTAAGATTTTATTTATTTGTAAGCAGAGAGATACAGACACAGAGACAGAAAGAGTGTATGTGCACATGCCAGGGTCTCTGGCCAATGCAAACAAATTCCAGATGCATGCGTCACTTTGTGCATCTGGCTTTATGTGGGTACTGGGGAACTGAACCTGAGTAGTTAGGCTTTGCAGGCAAGTGCCTTAACCACTGGCACATCTCTCCAGTTCCCAGAAAGTTTTATAAATATTATTCTCTGAACAGATAAATATGAGCCCTTTGGAGTAAAGAGCAAAGGTAAAACTGTTTTTGTGAAAAAGATTCTGGGTTGTTTCTTGAAACCTTATTTACGAAGATTTTTTTAAATGAAGTTCTCTAAAAACATTTTTATAAATTAAGACAATGTAGCTTCTTGCTGGAAGAGTTCTCAGGGCTGTCGTCTGGAGTCTGGCACACACCCAGCCATAAAAGGAACACTGGTCTAGACTGGACATTCTGAACGAAACAGCCTTGTCTACCTTTTTGGTCTTGGGTTCTTCATCCAACATGGCTAACGTTCTGGCAAACTCCTCATCTTCATGCAACTGCCTCTCCAGCTGAAAAAAGCACCAATACAATAGGACATATTTGTTCTTTTGCATCTGAAGGCTTATCATACACTTGAAAGAAAATGGAAAATCATTTCCTAGAAATAACAATGGCGTGGTTCCACTGAGCATTAATAGTCAAGGATCACAGTCTCGTTTCAACAAAACACATTAGATCTCGGAAAACGCGTCTGAGAACTTAAGACAACGCGTGTTCCTTGTACACAACAGCAGGCACGCACACACACACACACACACACCACTGACCCAAGTGCATGCGCTCTGATGTGTTCACGTCAGTCACCATGGCAGATTCCTAACCGACCAACGTAGCACTCCTAGTTATTTCTTGTTTCTAAAGGTTTCACCTTCAGCAAAACAGAGCTTTTTTTTTCTGTCTTTTATTTATTTATTTAATTGAGAGCGACAGACAAAGAGGCAGATAGAGACAGAGATTGGGCGCACCAGGGCCTCCAGCCATTGCCAATGAACTCCAGACGCGTGCGCCCCCTTGTGCATCTGGCTAACATGGGACCTGGGGAACCAAGCCTCGAACCAGGGTCCTTAGGCTTCACAGGCAAGTGCTTAACCGCTAAGCCATCTCTCCAGCCCTTTCTCTGTCTTTTAAAACAGAGCTTTTTGAGAATAGAGTGTAGAACAAGAAACATGCTTTTCATTGTAAACTAAAGGTCCTGATGCCTAACTGAATGTCAGACAAAAACTTTTCATATGTCTTTATATTATTCAAAGGAAATCCCTCAAAATGTACCCGACCTAAAAGGAACTTGGGATGAGCCTGATGAGAAGACAGTAAGCAAGCCTTTTCCTGATTACAAAATAAACTAATAGGGCATGGTACTGCACACCTTTAATCCCAGCACTTGGGACTCAGAGGTAGGAGGATCACTATGAATTCGAGGTTAGCCTGAACTAGAGAGACCCTACTTCAAAAAACAAAATAAAACAAAACAAAAAGCTGGGCTAGAAAGAGATGGCTTAGCAGTTAAGTGCTTGCCTGTGAAGCCTAAGAACCCCAGTTTGAGGCCTGGTTCCCCAGGACCCATGTAGGCCAGATGCACAAGGTGGCACATGCATGCAGTGGCTGGAGGCCCTGGTGCGTCCATTCTCTCTCTCTCTCTCGCTCTCAAATAAATAAAAAGCCAGGTGTGGTGGTGCACGTATTTAATCCCAGCACTCAGGAGGCAGAAATAGGAGGATCTCCATGAGTTCAAGGCCACCCTGAGACAACATAGTAAATTCCAGGTCAGCCTGGGCTGGAGTGAGACCCACCTCAAGAAATAAAAAATGAAAAACATGAACTAGCCTGGCCAGGGAAGTGGCTTAGGGGGCCAGCATATGCTTAGCATGTCCAAGGTCCTGGGTTTGATTCCCAGCACCAGAAAAAAAAAACAATCCCATGAACCCAAGGCAAGCACAACTACAAACCAGCGGGAGGAAGGAACACCACGACACAACGCTCCCATTTGCTAGTGTTTCTTAACCATACCTGAACTACACTTCCGACTGCTAACGTCAGCCCTAGTCCAGTTGCTGCAAACTCTACTCATGGCTGCTCACATTTACGGCTTCAGGTTCTGCCTGCCATGGTTGCCTGGGATTCACAGGGCTGACGGTAGTAGCTGGGACAGAGCAGAATTATGACTCTCCTTCATTTCATCAGCTGATGCTTTTCATTTTCAAAGTGTTTTTCTATCTATTTGATCATACTGAATTTCATTTTCTCCAAGCAGATATGCTCGTGACTTAGCTAGTACAAGTGGCCTAGGTCAAGCTATGAAGTAATTCTTGGCGACCTGACTTGTCCTTATCTGTCCCAAATAGTAGAGGATTACCTGGCTCTTTCCATAGAACAAAAGGGTATCATAATCCCCTGTTTTTCCATCTCTGTCACATTCTTTCAGAATCCTGTTTGGGTAATTTATTAAGCTGATAGAGAACTTTTAGGGTGTTAATAATTGATGGTGTCTTTTCCTTTTTAATTTAATTTAATTTTATTTTATTTTATTTTGGCTTTTCAAGGCAGGGTCTCGCTCTAGCCCAGGCTGACCTGGAATTCACTATGTAGACTCAGGCTTGCCTCAAACTCACAGCCATCCTCCTACCTCTGCCTCCCCAGTGCTGAGACGATAAGCATGCGCCACGACAGCCTGGCTCCAAAGTACCTTGTTTTTTAAAAAAATAAGAGCCAAATTTTTTTTGAACTAGTAGCTTGATACAGCATCCATAAAGTAGTGAGCACTCCTAATTCTCTACTTTACTAACCACTCTTAAGTCTCCTCTTCTTCATCTCTGAAGACCACCCCAGAGCTCAATCCTAAAATTTTTTTTTTCCCTTTTTCTGTTTCAATTCTCTCCCTATAGCTTCATCCAGATACACAGACATGAAGTACCACATAGTGGGGGATAGGGAAATGGCTCAGAGGTCAAAGGCATTTGCTTGCAAGCTTGATGGCCTGAGTTCAATTCCCCAGCCCCCAAGTGAAACAGGACACACAGTGGAGCATGGGAAGCAAAACCAGAATTCCAAAGCTTCTCAGAGGTAGTCTTCTGACCTCCACATGTGCACCATAGTGCAAGCACAACACACATGCATTTTTTAATGCCACACAAATGCTAACAACTCCTAAACATGTGTTCTGCTTTGACTTCTCCAGAGCTCGACTCTCCTCGGCCAGCTGCTGTGCATCTAAGCCTGGAAGTCCATCAGACACCTCCAACATCCTGTCCGAAACAACTCTTAGTTTCTTGGTGCCAACCTCCTCTGCTACCTGTGTTCCAGTTTTCGTAAAAGGAATCACCATTCATCCAGTGCTCAGGCCACCTCACATTCACTCTATCAACTATTTTAAAGGTTATACCACCTCTCACCACCTAATCCACTTCCTGTTTGATACACGCAACAGCTTTTCCCAGCCACCCTGCTGTAACAATCTCCAAGGCTGGTCTACTTTGGATCATGCTCACCATAAGAAAGATACCATTAATATCCTAACAGTAGAACAAAAGCCAAGGTACTTTCCTTTAACATTGGCCAAGTCATAGCACTTTTAAGAATACCAGCGGTGAGCTAGAGAGATGGCTGAGCAGCCAAGGCATGCCGGCAAAGCCTAATAACCTGAGTCCAATTTCCCAGTACCCACAAAAAGCCAGAGGCACAAAGTGGCACATGCATCTGGAGTTCATTTGTGGCAGCTGGAGGACCTAGTACATCCATTCTCTCTGTCTCTCTTCTCTCTCTGCTTGTAAATAAATAAATATTAAAAGAGAGAGAGAGAGAGAGAAGCACCAATGGCTTCCCACCTCATAGAAACTAAAACCTGAAGTTTATAATGGGAACCAAAAACCTACTGTGACCTACAGAATTTCCTACTGGCCGTTTCTCCAAAATCATCCCATGCTGTTCTCTTTCTCCCTGACTCCCCAGTCATGTTCATCTCTTGAACACTCTGAGCCTGTTTCTATCTCAGGACACTTACACTGCCATTTCCTCTGCTTGGGGGAAATCTCCTTTAAGCAATCAGCACCATGGCTCACTGTATCATCACTTCATTTTCTGCCGCAATGCCACTACTCCAGAGGGATATCCCAAACTTCTTGGAGGTAAAACACACATAATCCCACATACTCATGCCCAAACTATAGATTTGCTTCATTGCACCTATAATTAACTACCATTATATTTTCCTTTGTTGGCTTTTTTGGTTTTTCAACATAGGGTCTTAGACAGGCGTGGTGGTGCACGCCTTTAATCCCAACACTTGGGAGGCAGAGGTAGGAGAATCGCCATGAATTTGAGGCCACCCTGAGACTACATAATGAATTCCAGGTCAGCCTAGGCTAGAGCGAGACCTCAAGTTAAAAAAAAAAAAAGGGGGGGGGGGACTTGTTCTACTGGAATTCACCATGTAGTCTCAAGGTAGCCTCAAACTCATGGAGAACCTCTACCTCAGCCTTCCAAGTGCTGGGATTAAAGGTGTGCACCACCAAGCCCGGTTCACTTCTTTTTTAAACTACCATATACTTAATAGCTAGAACAGAGCTAGGCAAAGCCTACTGACCCGAATACAATTCCCAAGCCACCCAAGTAAACCAGACTCAAAAAGTGGCACAAGTGTCATTTCAAGCCATAGGAGGCCCTGGCACATGCATGTACACACACTCGCGCGCACACACATAAACAATTTTTAAATTTATTTTATTTTTTATTTATTTGAAAGAGAAAGAGGCAGAGAGAGAGAGAAAGGGCACACCAACACCCTCAACCACTGCAAACAAACTCCAGATGCATGCACCACTTTATGCATCTGGCTTATGTGAGTCCTGAGGAACTGAACCTGGGTCCTTTGGCTTTGCAGGCAAGTGCCTTAACCACTAAACCGTCTCTCCAGCCCCAAATAAACAATTTTTAAAAACAAAAATTAGACTAGAACAATCTTGACTATTTGCCTGGCTACAATATCAAGTCTGAATGCTATCTAAATGAAAAGCAATACCTCAATATTTTCATCAAAAAAAAAAAAAAAAATGTGGGCTGGAGAGATGGCTTAGTGGTTAAGGCACATGCCTGTGAAACCTGAGGACCCAGGTTTGACTCTCCACATCCCATGTAAGCCGGATGCACACGGTGGCACATGCATCTGGAGTTCGTTTGCAGTGGCTAGAAGCCCTGGTGTGGCCATTCTCTCTCTCTCCCTTTCTCTGTCTCTAATAAATAAATAAAAATAAACTCTCTTTTAAAAAAAAAGCTAGGAATGATATCTTCATGAAAGGCACTACCTCTGCATCTTCATCAAGTTAGGAGTAATATCTACATGAAAGGCACTACCTCTGCATCTTCATCAAGTTAGGAGTAATATCTACATGAAAGGCACTACCTCTGTATCTTCATCAAGTTAGGAGTGATATCTCCATGAAAGACACTACCTCTGCATCTTCATCAAGTTGCAGCTGCTTGGCAATGGCTTCATCATTTAATCTGGAATCATCTGCATTTTGAGGAGGCTATATTTCAAAGAAAATAAAACAAGACAAGCATAAATTCAACGTTAAAATAAGATATTTTTAACAGCAGATTATACACATCAATTAGAAGTCTATCAATAAGAGTCACAATATAGAATAGCTAGAAATTGCAGGTTTCGGCCATTCCCTGAAAAAAAGTCCAATCTTAATAAGTAACTATCCTAAAGTAGATGTCTCTTGCTGTTTTCAAAGCAGGGTCTTGCCCTAGCCCAGGCTGACCTGTAATTCACTGTGTAGTCTCAGGGTGGCCTCAAACTCAAAGCAGTCCTCCTACTTCAGCCTGCCGAGTGCTGGGATTAAAGGTGTGAAACACCACAACCGGCTCTTGTTTAGTTCTACTGATATGTTCTCCCAAAAAAGGAAAAATTCTATGGTTTGACGCCTCAGCTAGAGAAGTCATCGAGAACACTGGCAAATCAGTATGTAAGAGTGACTGCACTGTCCTGAAGAGGTGAATCCGATGGAGGCAGATCCGTGGGAGTGACTGCACTGTCAAATGGAAGCAGATGAAATCAACACCAACGAGCAACTCATTTAACTCAGACACCACGTTCACTATAATTTATCTGTGTATCTTCCCTACAGGGCCAAAGATGAATACAGTATGTAAAAGTATAAAAGGTCAAAAACATAAAACTGATGTTATATTTAAAAGGATTGTATGATTCACAAATAAAATTTTTATCTAATTTTTGTCTCATGAGGTCAACAGTAATATGCTTGTATTTTAAAAATGTGAGGGCTGGAGAGATGGCTTAGCGGTTAAGTGCTTGCCTGTGAAGCCTAAGGACCCCAGTTCAAGGCTCGATTCCCCAGGACCCATATAAGCCAGATGCACAAGGGGGCACACGCATCTGGAGTTCATTTGCAGTGGCTGGAGGCCCTGGCGCGCCCATTCTCTCTCTCTGCCCCCGTCTCTCTCTCCCCCCCTTTCTCTCTCTGTCTGTCGCTCTCAAATAAATGAACAAAAAAATTTTTTAAAAAAGAAAAATGTGGGCTGGAGAGATGGCCTAGCGGTTAAGCGCTTGCCTGTGAAGCCTAAGGACCCCGGTTCGAGGCTTGGTTCCCCAGGTCCCACGTTAGCCAGATGCACAAGGGGGCGCACGCGTCTGGAGTTCGTTTGCAGTGGCTAGAAGCCCTGGCGTGCCCATTCTCTCTCTCTCTCTCTACCTCTCTCCCTCTCTCTCTCTGTGTCACTCTCAATAAATAAATAAAAATGAACAACAACAAAAAAATTTTAAAAAAAAAGAAAAATGTGATTCAGGGGCTGAAGGGATGGCTTAGTGGTTAAGGCATTTGCCTGCAAAGCCAAAGGACCCAGGTTTGATTTCCCAGGACCCACATTAGCCAGATGCATAAGAGGGCGCACAAGTCTGGAGTTCGTCTGCAGTGACTAGAGGCCTTAGCACACCCATTCTCTCACACTCTCTCCCTCTTTCCTCTGTCAAATAAATAAGTATAAAATATAATAGTAAAAAAAGAATGTGATTCAGGGCTGAAGACATGGCTCAATAGTTAAGGCACTTGCCTGCAAAGCCTAAGGACCCATGTTCAATTTCCCAGTACCTGCAGATGCACAAAGTGGTGCATGCCTCTAAAGTTTGTTTGCAGTGGCTAGAAGCCCTAGAGTGCCCATTCTGTGTGTGTGTGTCTCTAATGAATAAATTTAAAAATTTTAGGGGCTGGAGAGATGGCTTAGCAGTTGAGGCACTTGCCTATGAAGCCTAAGAACTCATGTTCAAATCTCCAGGTCCCACATAAGACAGATGCACAGGGACACAAGTGCGCAATGTCACACATGCGCACGAGGGGGCGTGTGATCTGGAGTTCATCTGTAGCAGCTGAAGGCCCTGGTGACACACGCGCGCGCGCGCGCACACACACACACACACACCCTCCCTCCCTCCCTCCCTCCCTCTCTCTCTCAAAAAAAAATAAAAACAGAATTTTTTTTAATGTGATTCAGAAGCCAACCATGGTGGTACACACCTTTAATCCCAGCACTTGGGAGGCAAAGGTAGGAGAAACACCATGAGTTTGAGGCTACCCTAGGACTATATTTTGAATTCCAGGTCAGCCTAGGCTAGATCAAGACCCTACCTCAGAAAATGGAGGAAAACAAAAAACAACAATGTGTTTCAGAGAGCTGGTATACATCTCAGTTGGTAGAATACTTGCCGAGCATGCATGAAAGCCAGAGTTCAATCTCCAGCACAATAAACTTGGGAGGCAGAGGAGAATCAGAAGTTCAAGGTCATCCTCAGCTATAGTAGCAGTTCAACACAAGGATATATGAAACCCTAACTCAGAAAAAAAATTCAAATTAAATTCTTTTTTTTAAATTTTTTTGTTTTGTTTTGTTGTGTGTTCAACATAGGATCTTCCTCTATCCCAGGCTGTCAAATTAAATTCTAAGAACTCAGGCATGGTGGCACGCGCCTTTTATCCCAGCACTCGGGAGACAGAGATAGGTGGATGACTGTGAATTCAAGGCTACCCTGAAACCCCATAGTGAATTCCAGGTCAGCCTTTGCTAAAAAGTAAAACCCTATACCTCGTAAAACCAAAATAAATAAATTCTAAGAACTATATTCTAGGGCTACAGAGATGGCTGAGTAGTCAAAGGCGTTTGCTGGCAAAGCCTGATGCGCAGGGGTCAATCCCCCAGCGCCTATATCAAGCCAGATACACAAAGCGGTGCATGCATTTGGATTTCATCTGCAGTAGCAAGATTCCCTAGCATGCCCATTTTCTCTCTCCCACTCTCTGTCTCTGCTTGCAAATAAGTAAACAAAATCTTTTAAATTTTTAAACCTCTAAACATATATTCTGATTTCCTTATCTTCTAAAATGAGGGCAACACATTTGTATCCATCATCATAGGAAAATCATTTTCATTTATTTTTTTAAACTTTTTCATTGTAGGACCCAGCCTGGCCTAGAAGTCTCTCTGTAGTCCCAGGCTGGTCTTAAACTCACAGTGAGCCTCCTTCCCTGCCTCCAGAGTGCTAGCATTAAAGGCATGTGCCATAATACGCACCCCATTTTCATTATTATTAGTAAAACATGTCTACTCATTTGCAATATTTCAATTTCTCCTCTTTAAAAAAAAAACAAAAAACTTTTGGGGCTGGAGAGATGGCTTAGCAGTTAAGGCGTTTGCCTATAAAGCTAAAGGACCCAGGTTTGACTTCCCAGGACCCATATTAAGCCAGATGCACAAGGTGGTGCATGCATCTGGAGTTTGCAGTGGCTAGAGGCCCTGGTACGCCCATTCTCTCTCTCTATCTGCCTCTTTCTTTCTGCCTCTTTCAAATAATTAATAAAAATTTTAAAAAAATTAAGTTTAGCCAGGCGTGATGGCATACACCTTTAATCCTAGCACTCAGGAGGCAGAGGGAGGAGGATCACTATGAGTTCAAGGCCACCCTGAGACTACGCAGTGGATTCCAGGTCAGCCTGAACTAGAATGAGACACTACCTTGAAAAACCAAAATAAATAAATAAATAAATTTTTTAAAACTTTTATTTTTGAAAGGAAAAAAGAGGCAGAGAGAGAATAGGTGTACCAGGGTCTTTCTGCCTGTGAACGAGCTCCAGATGGACGTGCCCCTTGCAGCACATGTGTGACACTGCACGCTGTGTCAGTGTGTGTCTGTTACATGGGACCTGAAGATCCGAACATGCATTCTTGGGGTTTGCAGGCAAGCGCCTTAACCGCTAAGCCCACTAAGCTCGGGTGGATGCATTTTAATTGATATTAACAATAGGAGAATTTGAGGGCTACACAGATGGGTTGGCAGTTAAGGTGCTTGCCTGCAAGGACAAAGAACCCAGGTTTGATTCCCCAAGATCTGTGTAAGCCAGATGCATAAGGTAACACAGGCATCAGGAGTTCATGTGAAGCGGCTGAATGTCCTGGCACAGCCATCGTCTCTCTGTCTCTCTCTCTCTCTTGAATAAGTAAATAAAAATTAAATTAAAATTTTTAAATGTATGTACCCAAAACATTCTTTTTATTGAGAGTCTTGCTATGCAGGCAGGGTTGGCTTCCTGTGTCAGCCTCCCAAGTGCTGGCATCACAGGTGTGCCCTCATGCCCAGCACTGCTGGCATTCTTGACATATGTGACATACCCACCTCCTTCCTTTTGCTTGCCACCATCTTCTTCTCTGACCTCTGGACACTGGCAGTTCCAAAATAGTCAAGCACTGATGTTGGTGTGAGCTTTATCGGCGACAGGGGCTTGGTCTTAGTCTTAGCGCTCTCTTCATTCTTTTTCAGGTTTGATGCTCCAAGTGCACTATTTGTAGATACTCCATTCTCTTTTGATTTACAGGCAGCCTTTTTACACACAAAGTCATCGTCTTCATCTTAAACAGAAGAGAACACATTTGTTTGATTAAAAAAAAAAAATCAATCCTAATTTACAAAGCAATCACCTCTACCAACTTTATTAAAAATATACAAGAGCTTTGGGATGCAAATATTTTTTTTCTTACCTCCTAAATTCAACAGTCACTCTATGTTTACTATCTCCCCTCCTTACTAGCCAGGATGCACAAATATTTACTGAGCAGCATTACAGACCAAGCACTGAGGACATAGTAGCCTATACACTTGATCTTAGAAGTGTCACAAGAAGGAATAAAAAGGACACAAAGTCTGCCCTCCTGGAACTTGAGACCTACAAGAGGAAACAGACACATGGATAAATACACATTGCCGGGCTGCAAGTGTTATGAAGAAAAACAAGTGAGAGAATTTAAGAGTGACTAGGATGGGGCGTAACTCAGTAGGAGAGAGCTTGCCTAGTATACGTGAGAGCTCTAGATGCTCCCCAGAACCACAGGGGGAAAAAAGTAAAGGTTAAAAAAAGGAAATGGAAGCCGGTCATGGTGGCCTTTAATCCCAGCACTCGGAAGGCAGAGGTAGGAGGACCGCTGTGAGTTTGAGGTGATCCTGAGACTACATAGTGAATTCCAGGTCAGCCTGAGCTAGAGTGAGACCCTACCTCAAAAACAAAAGAAAAGAAAGAATGGGTGCACCAGGGCACCCAACCACTAGAAAAGAACTCCAGATGCACAGGGCATGGTGGCGCATACCTTTAATCCCACCACTAGGGAGGCTGAAGTTGGAGGATCACCGTGAGTTCGAGGCCACCCTGAGACTACATAGTGAATTCCAGGTCAGCCTGAGCTAGAGTAAGACTCCACAGTGAAAAACCAAAAAAAAAAAAAAAAAAAAAAAAAATCCACAAAAAAAAGCAAATGGGGTCTAAAGACATAGCCAAAGGACCCAAGTTCAATTCCCCAGTACCCATATAAGCCAGATACACAAAGTGGCACATGCACCTGGATTTCATTGGCAGTAAGGCCCTAGTGTGCCTGCCCATATTCATCCCCCCCTTCTCTTTCTCTCTCAAATAAATAAAATTTTAAAAAGGAAATGTTCTAAACTTAAAAGAAAATGAAGGGTGCTCTTTTGGATAACAGAAATCAAAGAAAGCCTCTTCATGGGATCAAAACCAGAGCTGTATGCATGCTAGATAATTGGTCGGCCACCGAGCTACATCCCAGCCTTGTTTTTTTGTTTTTCGGGCAGGCTTTATGTAGCTCAGACTAGTCTGCACCTCTCAAACCTCTTACCTCCACCCTACAAGTGCTGAGGTTACAAGAGTGCACCACCACGCCTGGCCAAAAGCCTCTCTGATAACCCACACTGCCCAGAGCCCTGAAATGCAGACACCTCGGCAAAGAACACGCAGACAAGCAAAAGCTCAAGGGCAAAGCCTGGCGGTGCCTGCAGCACAGTGAGACAGGCTTGCCACAAGAGCGCACGCGAAAGCAGTAGGAGTAATCACATTGAAACTGTGACTTCCAGGGGCCACAACCTACTACCAAATGCTCCAGATGCTAGACATCCATCTATAGGGATAAAGGCTATTCTCTTTTTCTTCCTTTAAAAAAAAATTATTATTAAAAGAGAATATACAGAAGTCAGACGTGGTGGCGCACGCCTTTAACCCCAGCGCTCGGGAGGCAGACGTAGGAGGATTGCCGTGAGTTCAAGACCACCCTGAGACTACATAGTGAATTCCAGGTCAGGCTGGGCTGGAGTGAGACCCTACCTCAAAAAACCAAAAAATAAATAAAGAGAATATATGGGTGTGCCAGGACCTCCTGCCACTGCAAATGAACTCCAAGTATGTCTGCCGCCTTGTGTATCTGGCTTTATGCTGAGTCTGGGGATTAGAACCTGAGCCACAGGCTTTCAAGCAAGTGCCTTAACTGCTAAGCCATCTCTTTAGCTCTGATTCCTCCTTTAACAAAATTGTTTATTTGAAGGTAATTAATACTTTCAGAGTTTGTGTATTTTTTTCTCTCTCAGTTTACTTGAAATTAAAACAATTTAATCATTGAAAGTATTTTTATGAACATATTTTTGGAAAAATAAATGATCATGCCTGATTTTAAAAAAAAATGTTTATTTGAGAGAGAGAGATGAAGATAGAACGAGACAGAGAGGCATGTACAAGCATGGGCAAATCAAGACCTCCTGCCATTACAAATGAGCTCCAGGCGCATGTGCCACTTTGGGCATCTGGCTTTACGTGTGTACTGGGAAATCAAACAATCAAGCAAGGCCCTTTAACCACTGAGGCATCTCTCCAGCCCTATTCCCTTTTTACAAAGGAAATACGTGCTCTGTGCCACTGTGCTGTAAAAGTATATAGCCTGATTTTATTCTTACGGGGCTTCACAACTAAGAGTTTCTCTTAAGTCTCAGTTTTGACTAGGGTTTTTCAGTGATGCTGAAACTGTTAAAGCTATGAGAACTCTTAAAAGGCAATTTGATGTTTCATACTGATGGTCATCTAGACAGGACCTAGAGTATCTGTGAGGGATTGTCTGGGTTAGGTTAGCTGCCATGGGATGACCCACCTTAACTGTGAGCAGCACCGTTTCATGGACAGGAGTCCTGAGGCAAACAGAATGAAGTGAAGAGCGGGCTGAACGTTTGGCGCTTTCTGCGTCCTCACCGAGGACTGAACGTGAGCAGCTGCCTCAAGCTCCTGCCACTGTGTCCTCTCGTCATGACAGACTGAAACCCTGAACTGGAAGATGAAATAAGCCCTACCTTAAACTCATCTTTGTCAGGTTTTTGTTTCGTTTTGTTTTCCCTTTTTGGTTTTTCAAGGTAGGGTCTGGCTCTAGCCCAGGCTGACCTAGAATTCACTATGTAGTCTCAGGCTGGCCTCAAACTCACAGCAATCCTCCTACCTCTGCCTCCTGAGTGCTGGGATCAAAGGCATGTGCCACCATGCCCAGCTTCTGTCAGGTATTTTGTCCCAGCAATGGCAAAGGTAACTAATACAGATAGACTAAGTAGAGATTACATTAAGAGCTAGACAAGAGTGTCTAGGGTAGAATATTAACTGATTATAAATGTCCCTCACGGATTTAGAAACTGGGGTTTGACTACCAGCTAAAGGACTAAATCTATTGGGAGCTGGAGAGATGACTTAGTGGTTAGACACTTGCCTGCCAAGCCAAAGAACCCAGATTCAATTCCCCAGGATTCATGTAAGCCAAATGTACAAAATGACACATCTGGAATTTGTTTGCAGCGACTGGAAGCCCTAGTGTACTCGTTCTCTCCTTTCTCTCTCAAACAAAAATAGTTAGCCAGGTGTGATGGCACACACTTTAATCCCACCACTCAGGAGGCATAGGTAGGAGGATCACCATGAGTTCAAGGCCAACTTGAGACTATATAGTGAATTCCAGGTCAGCCTGGACTAGAGTGAGACCCTACCTTAAAAAAATAACAACAAAATAATTAAAATAAAATAGTTAATTAAAAAGAAAAAAGAAAGAAAGGGAGAATGGGCATGCCAGGGCTTCTAGCCACTGCAAATGAACTCCAGATGTATGCACCACCTTGTGCATCTGGCTTCACATGGGTACTGAGAAATCGAACTCAGGTCCTTAGGCTTTTCAGGCAAGTGCCTTAACCACTGAGCGATCTCTCCAGCCCTAAAACCATTTTCATAATATCTGAGAGAAAATGTAATTATACAAAGCCGGGCGTGGTGGTGCACACCTTTAATCCCAGCACTCGGGAGGCAGAGGTAAGAGGATCACCGTGAGTTCGAGGCCACCCTGAGACTCCATAGTGAATTCCAGGTCAGCCTGAGCTAGAGTGAGACCCTACCTCAAAAAACCAAAAAACAAAAAACAACAAAAAAAAAGAAAATGGAGCCGGGCGTGGTGGCGCACGCCTTTAATCCCAGCACTCGGGAGGCAGAGGTAGGAGGATCGCCGAGAGTTTGAGGCCACCCTGAGACTCCATAGTGAATTCCAGGTCAGCCTGAGCCAGAGTGAGACCCTACCTTGAAAAACCAAAAAAAAAAAAAAAAAAAAGAAAAAAGAAAATGTAATTATACATGGAGCTCAAATGAAAAGATATGGAAATATCCACAAAAAATTTCAAGTCCGTTGTTTCTGTATTAAGCAAGAACTATACACACAATCCCTTCTTATCTGCTGGCCACAAAATAAACACCTCTCCATGGCGGAAAGAATGTAAGAGCCAGGGAAGGGTAGGACTCCTTACAACATGCTCCCTCCAGACACAAAATGGCCTGGATATCCATAACCTCACAGTGCCTGACACTACCTACACAAGACCATGATAAGAGGAGGAAAAGATGATGACATCAAAATTAAAAGAGAGACTGAATGAGATGGGGAGAGGGTATGATGGAGAATGGAGTTACAAAGGGGAAAGGAGGGGGAGGGAGGGTATTACCATGGGATATTTTTTATAATCATGGAAGTTGTTAATAAAAATTTGAAGAAAAAAAAAAGAAGTAACAACTTTACTGAAATAGTTAAAAAGAAAGAGAGAGAGAGAACTCGCCAGACATGGTAGCACACACCTGTAATCCCAGCACTCCGGAGGCAGAGGTAGGAGGATCGCCGAGAGTTGGAGGCCATCCTAAGACTACATAGTGAATTCCAGGTCAGCCTGGGCTAGGGCAAGACCCTACCTCAAAAAAAAAAAAAAAAAAAAAAAAGATAAGCCAGGCGTGGTGCACACCTTTAATCCAAGTACTTGGGAGGCAGAGGTAGGAGAATCACCGTGAGTTCAAGGCCACATAGTGAATTCCAGGTCAGCCTGAGCCAGAGTGAAACCCTACCTCAAAAAACCAAAAAAAAAAAAAAAAAAAAAAATTCATTATGGGCTGGAGAGGTGACTCAGTGGTTAAGGCGCTGCTTGCTTGTGAAAGCTAAGGACCCAGGTTTGACTCTTCAATACTCACCTAAGCCAGATGCAGATGGTGGTGTACACATCTGGAGTTTGTTTTACATTGGCTGAAGGACCTGGTACACCCATTCTCTATCTGCCCGTTTCTCTCACTATCTCCCAAATAATTAAATTTAAAATTTTTAAAAATAAAATAGGTGTCTTGCAATCCTACACAGTGTAGAGAGAGGAAGCATTTCTCTTCTTTAACATTTTTTTGTTTTCTAACAAGCCTAAATCTGTTTCTGTCTTGTCAGATGCCGAAGGCAAGCTATGTTCCTTTCTCCCCAGAAACTCATAGTGAAATACTGATAAACAGATCTAAGTCAGATTTCTGAGAACTACGTGAAAAATCACAGGCAACGGAACACTTGAAATTCCCCTCCAGGATATTTGTCTCCTCGTAAAAACACCATTAATTTTTATTTATAGACAACATGATCTCAAATGCGGTAACCACCACACCAAGTAAAATAGCATTTTCCAACACAGCAGAGGAGCTGCCTCAGAGAGGAGGATGTTTTGCCACTCTGAGGTAGATACATTCATTTATTTACAAGGACAATGGATGAAAGAGAAGGAAAATAATGTGAAGGTTTATAATGAAATCTATTTATAAGTCAGGAAAGAGAATAATCTAATTCTAGAGTTCCTCCTGCTAAGAGTACACACGGCACTATGGTCCTCCTCTCTGTGGACCCAGAGCACAACAACATAATAAAAGTACTGGGGAAGCCTCACTACAAAGACTTAAAAACTTACAACGTGAAAAACTAAAGCTGCTGCTTAAACCCTTTAAGGGAGAGACAGAGGTTAAGGCGCTTGCCATCACAGCCTGACAGTATGGGATCGGGTGGTCGGTACCACGTACAGTGAGAGAACGAAGTGGCACACGCATCTGGAGTTCATTTACAGCAGCAAGAGGCCCTGCACCCATGTGTTCTCTCTCTCTCTCTCTCTCTCTCTCTCTCTCTCCTTCCCTGTCCCACCTCTCTCCCTCTTTGCCAATTAATAAAATTTTTGTTTTGTTTTATTTTTTCAAGGTAGGGTTTCACTCTAGCCCGGGCTGATCTGGAATTCACTATGTAGTTAGTCTTAGAGTGCCCTTGAACTCAGTGATCCTACCTCTGCCTCCTGAGTGCTGTGATTAAAGGTGTGTGCCACCATGCCCATTTTAAAAGTACTTTTAAAAAAGAAATACCTGGGCTGGAGAGATGGCTTAGCGGTTAAGTGCTTGCCTGTGAAGCCTAAGGACCCCGGTTCGAGGCTCGGTTCCCCAGGTCCCACGTTAGCCAGATGCACAAGGGGGCGCACGCGTCTGGAGTTCGTTTGCAGAGGCTGGAAGCCCTGGCGCGCCCATTCTCTCTCTCTCCCTCTATCTGTCTTTCTCTCTGTGTCTGTCACTCTCAAATAAATAAATAAAAAAAAAATGAACAAAAAAGAAATACCTAAGTGGCACATGGTGGTGCATGCCTTTAATCCCATCACTGGGGAGACAGAGGTAGGAGGACGGCCTTGAGTTCGAGGCCACCCTGAGTCTACACAGTGAATTTCAGGTCAGTCTGAGCTAGAGTGAAACCCCTACCTCAAAAAACAAACAAAAAGCCGGGCGTGGTGTCGGCCTTTAATCCCAGCACTCGGGAGGCAGAGGTAGGAAGATCACTGTGAGTTCAAGGCCACCCTGAGACTACATAGTGAATCCCAGGCCAGCCGGGGATAGAGTGAGACCCTACCTCGAAAAACCAAACAAACAAACAAACAAAACATTCCTAAATGAGATCAGGAGAAGAAATTAAGTAAAGGAAGGGTGGGGGTAGACTTAATCAAAATCTAGGAGGGTATGAACAAGTCATATGGAAACCTACTTCTTAGACAATGGTGCATCCAGAAGCCATAGACTATTATTAAAAAATTTTCAATGCTAGGGATGGGATACCTTCCAGTGAGTTGTTGGCCAGGGAAGTCCCTGATGACCCCAAAACATTACAGGCCATTGCCAAGGCTATTGGTTTCTCTACAGGAATAGATGGTAAGACCCTACTGCTGAAGAATCCACATGCTTGGGCTGCAAGGTCACTGAAAAATCCTGCTGGAACTCAGCTGATAACCTCCTCCATGTAGACCAGCTGACAGAAAGCTGGAAAAAGTTACGTTCATACAGCTCCATGGGAGAAAAAGAAGTCATCAGTGGCGATAAACAACAATGGGCACTGCACGCCTTAAGTTGGACCAACCAGACCAAATGAGCCAACAGGTGCAACAGTGACATGTCTGTTATGGGGGAAACCAAAAACTCAGTAATTGGACTGACGGCCTGCTCCATGGGAGGGAATACATGCCTGGTACAGAAAACTATGATGGGAGGTCAGGAGCCCCAGTGCTGTCACGTGTGCTGGTGTCTGGCTAAACACGTATGTTATGCTCACCAAACTGAGAAGCTTCTCTTTTCAGATGGTGGTGACCTCTGGGATGACTCAAAAGGCATCGTAGTGCTGAGCAGTGACAGAAGAGTGTTCAGCACTGAAACATCTCTATCACACATTCCAAGGCTCAGAGTCCATTGAGGAAGAGGTGAAGAAAGACTATAAGAGCCAAAGGAAGGGTAAGACTGCTTACAATGCAATCTTCCAGACACAAAATGGCCTGTATATCTATGACCTCAATGCCTGATACTATCCTAGTACCATCATAATAAGAGAAAATGATGCTATCAAAATAAGAGACATGTTGAGTGAAAGGGGGAGGGGATATGATGGAGAGTGGAGTTATGACCGGGAAAGTGAAGGGGGAGAGAATTAGCATGGTTTATTGTCTATAATTAGGGAAGTTATCAATAATAAAAATTTAAATTTAAATTTAAATTTAAATTTTCAAAAGTTAAATTAAAAATTAAGTTAAAAATTTAAAATAGGGGCTAGAGGGATGGCTTAGTGTTTAAGGTGTTTGCCTACAAAGCCAAAGGACACAGGTTTGATTCCCTAGGACCCACATCAAACAAGATGCACAAGAGGATGCATGCATCTGGAGTCCATTTGCAGTGGCTGAAGGCCCTGGCATGCCCATTCTCTCTCTCTCCCCCTCCCTCTTTTTCTGTCAAATAAATAAATAAATAAATAAAACCTTTATCTATGAAAATCCATTTCAATACTTACTTGAGTCAGAAACTTAAACTGTCATTTTGATTTGGAAAAGTACTTGTTAGGCCTTCAATAAACATTAATTAAGTTAGTGGAAGAGAAAGTAAACAAACCACCTTCCATTTGTGTGGCAAATCGAACATTCCAAGCATAGAAGCACAAAAAATAAAGCTTCAAGGCCATTCATCTTTATCAAGAAACCAGATACCCCATGATTAATGACCAAAAAAATCCTATCAGAGTCAAACTCAGACAGTTATGCTGGCTCTTTCTCTGTAGTGCTAGAGTCACAACAGCATGCTGGGGGAAAAATAGACAGACAGGCTAACATATTAGATATTAAAAAGCAGCCAGGCATGGTGGTGCACGCCTTTAATCCCAGCACTCACGAAGCAGAGGTAGGAGGATCACCGTGAGTTCGAGGCCAGGCTGAGACTACAGAGTGAATTCCAGGTCAGCCTGAGCAAGAATGAGACCCTACCATAAAACACCAAAATAAAAAATTCTTTCAAACAGCCACTGGTGAAACTGAAACTGCACCTGTGGCAAATAAAACACAAGACTTCTCACTTCATTAAATAGCTAAAACTAAATAGATTTACCCGCTACAAGAAACATTTGGGGCTTTGCCAACTGAGAAGAACATTTGACTAGTCAATGGTTAGCTATGAAGATATTTGTTAAGAATATGTTTTTTCTAGGCTTGTTTTTTGAGGTAAGAGTCTCGCTCTAGTCCAAGCTGACCTAGAATTCATTATGTAGTCTCAGGGCTGAGGATGGCCTCAAACTCATGAGGATCCACCTACCTCCGCCTCCCCAGTGAGTGCTGGGATTAAAGGTGTGCATGCCTCCATGAAAATAAGAATATGTTCTTCCTATTTCTTATTGGATTCCATTCCCCAGCCACTAATGCAAAGTTGGATAGGCATTTGTTTGTAGCAGCAAGAGATGCTAGTGCGCGCATGCACACAGAGAAAGAGAGAAAGACAAAGATAGGTACTGGAAAAAATATATATTTTTCAAAAATGCAGAAAAGGAACTTGGAAGATAACTTAGTTGCTAGAGTGCTTCCCCAGTATGTAGAAATCCTAGGTGCCACCCCCAGCACCACATAAACCTCGAGTGAAGGTACTCACCCGTAAACCTGTGATCCCCACACTTAGGAAGTACACACAAGCAAAAAAAGAGAAAAGAAAAAAAATATTGCCTAATCATCATAGGAAGTTCAGTCAAAGCCAGGCAGCCTGTATTCCCACAGTCAGGAGGCAGAGGTAGGAGGATCACTATGAATTCGAGGCTAGCCTCAGACTACAGAGTGAATTTCAAGTCAGCCTGAGGTAACATTCTACTGAAATAAACAGTCCCTTGTTAAAGAAGTCTGGAATTACACCCTAAACTGTCTGAGCCCTTTGTGTACTCAAAATCACAAGATAAGAACAGCCTTGACCCTCAGTTGAAGGCCAGGGCTATGGACACTGACATGGCCAGGATGTCACTGGAAAGTCCAATCACACCACCTTCAGTTACATAATGAATCCATTACCATACTATTCTCCTTGGCCCTCCCACATTCAAAACTTCACCAAAGTAGCCAGATCTAAATAGGCCTCTCAAATAGTTCATTTGTACAATGTGTCTGAGCAGGTATTTAGCAACAGAGAACAGAAAGGATAAGTGTCAATCTTCCTAGGCACATGGGAGCTGAGGAAGGAAGACCACCATGAGTTAAAGGCCAGCCTGGGACTATAGGGTGAGTTTCAGGTCAGCCTGGACTGGAATAAGGCCCTGCCTCAGGGAAAAAAAAGAAAAAGAAAATCAATTTACCACTGTTTAAAAACTGTTCAGTGAGCATCAGATTACCACAATTTTCTGAAAACTATGCTCATACCATTGAAGCACTGCTAGATCAATTTGAACTTCATCAATAAATGTCTTACACAGCCTATGAAGTTCATCTGTGGGCTCACTGTTTAATAATTTATTTTCCTGTTCACTGCCTAGCAGTTTGTGTGTCAGAAACTGGGCCTGGCCCTTATGTGCACATCTCCCATATGACTCTCGTTATAGTCTCCTGGAGATAAGATGCTACAATAGGAGGGGGTATGAAGGAAAGTGGAGTTGCAAAGGGGAAAGTGGGGAAAGAGGAAATCATCATGGTTTATTGTCTATAATTATGGACGTTTTCAATAAATAAACAAGTAATTTTTTAAATGCTACAGTCAAAATGTCTTCACATTAACGTAAGTGGGTGTCTTCCTAAGATGATAATATATCCCAGAGATCCTCTCACAATAAAATACTTACTCATGTTTTTGTTCTTTTGGTTGGGTACTGAGGACCAAACCCAGGGACTCCAGCATGCTAGGTAAGCACTCTGCCATTGACCTACATCCCCAGACCAGAGAATACTGCCTAGAAAACAACTGGTTTCACTCTGAAACCTTAAAACAGGTTTACAATTATGAAATGTCTTTTGCTCATTGATCTTTCTTAAAACAGACCAAATACAATAAACTTAAGATTAAAACAATCTTTAAGAATGCTAAGTGAGAGACTGGGGAGATGGCTTAGCGGTTAAGCGCTTGCCTGTGAAACCTAAGGACCCCGGTTCGAGGCTCGGTTCCCCAGGTCCCACATTAGCCAGATGCACAAGGGGGCGCACGCGTCTGGAGTTCGTTTGCAGAGGCTGGAAGGCCTGGCGCGTCCATTCTCTCTCTCCCTCCCTCTATCTGTCTTTCTCTCTGTGTCTGTCGCTCTCAAATTTAAAAAAAAAAAAAAAATTAATTAAAAAAAAAGAATGCTAAGTGAGCTAGCCAGGCGTGGTGGCACATGCCTTTAATCCCAGCACTCAGGAGGCAGAGGTAGGAGGATGGCTGTGAGTTCAAGGCCACCCTGAGACTCCATAGTGAATTCCAGGTCAGCCTGGGCTAGAGTGAGACCCTACCTGGGGGTGGGGGGGAGAATACTAAATGAAGCCGGGCATGGCACGTGCCTTTAATCCCAGCACTTGGAAGGTAGAGGTAGGAGGATCACCATGAGTTCAAGGCCACCCTGAGCCTGTGTAGTGAATTCCAGGTCAGCCTGAGCTAGAGTGAGACCCTACCTCAGAAAAAAAAAATTAACACTAAATGAACCAGGCATGGTGGTGCACACCTTTAATCCCAGCACTGGAGCAGCAGAGGTAGGAGAACCACCATGAGTTTGAGGCTAACCTGAGACTAAATAGTTAATTCCAGATCAGCCTAGGCTACAGTAAAACCCTACCTCAAAAAAAAGAAAAAAAAAAAAAAGCTAAACTCTTCAGTATCATCAAGGAACAGAGCTCAAGTCATCTATGCTCTTCTAAATTGTGATGTGGGGCTGGAGAAATGGCTCATCACTTAAGGTGCTTGCCTGCAAATCCTAACAACCCGAGTTCAATTCTCCAGTAAAACCATGTAAAACCAGATGCACATGTATTTGGAGTGTTTGCAGCCCTAGCGCACCCACCTTCTGTCTGTCTGTCTGTTTCTCTACTTTCAAAAAATAAAGAAAAAAGTCTACACATTAAATATATATATAAGTGTGAATAATCACCATACACACTTAAAAGATTATGACTTCAGCAAAAACAAGCAAGACTTAAACTTACATAAAAATAGTTCTAAAGTAGCCCTCTAGTATTTTAACATGACTAAAGATAAAATTCAACAGATGTGAGTCAATATAGAGTATTTTTGGAAAAGTTCCCCCAGGGCTAAGAATGACCTCAATGGTGTAACACTTGCCTAACATGCATGAGGTCTAATTCCATCTTCAGTGCCACAAAAATAAAACCAAAACACAAGAAACACCTTTGACCAGCCCTTCAACCCACAGAAAATTCTGAAGATGATTCCTGCCTTCGTCCAGAACAAAAAGGGCAATAGAAATCCACCTCAATGTGAAGGAAATCCATTTAGACAAACAAAAAACATAACACTGTATATCTCAAAACTCCCAACTATCTTCAGCACCCTTACCTGTGTCTGAAACGTAAGTCACAGGATCCTGCCGTAGAATTTTACCAGGTTTGGAAGACACTTTCTCTGGTTGCTTCTTGGCATTTTTCACCTGCACTGTGCCCTCTGATTCTGAATCTACGTATGAGAGAAAAATGGAAGCTTTGAAAGGAAATTCTAAGAGGTAGGAGGACTGCTGAGAGTTCCAGGCCACACTGAGATTACATAGTAAATTTCAGATCAGCCTGGACCAGCGTGAGACCCTATCTTGAAAAAACATAAAAAAGGGGGGGGGGGGCTAGAGAGATGACTTAGCAGTTAAGGCGTTTGCCTGCAAAACCAAAGAATCCTGGTTTGATTCTCCAGGACCCACATAAGACAGACGCATAAAGGGGCACAAGCATCTGGAGTTCATCTGCAGTGGCTAAAGGTACTGGCCTGGCCATTCTCTCTCCCTCCCCCCCCCCTTTCTCTTTATAATATAGAATCTTTTCTCAAAGTAGTAACTGTAAACTACTTTCTTTACTGCTATCCAGAATAACTCTATGCATAATCAGTTTCCCACTGCCGCAGTGACACATCATCACAAGCCAAGGGGTTTAAGATACACGAATATTAACTATGTTAACAGTCAGGGACCAAGTCTGATATGGGTCTCATCAAGGTGTAAGCACGGCCAGGTTCCTTCCCAAATTTTCTACAGAAGAATGCATTCCCTTGCTGTTTCAGGTCAATAGTGGCTGTCAGCAATTCTTAACTCTTGACCCCCTGTCCCATGGTCAGAGCCAGGAAGCTGTGCTTGAGGTCACAGACCTGTCATCTCCGCTATTCAGGAGGCCGAGAGGCAGGAAGATAAAAAAGTTCAGGCCTGCTTGGGCTATAAAATGAGTCCAAGACTAGCCTGGGCAACTCAGTGAGACCCTCTCTCATAGTTTCAAATTGAAAAAGACACCGGGCGTGGTGGCGCACGCCTTTAATTTCAGCACTCGGGAGGCAGAGGTAGTAGGACTGCAGAGAATTCGAATCCACCCTGAGACTACATAGTGAATTCCAGGTCAGCCTGGGCCAAAGTGAGACCCTATCTCTGAGGAAGAAAAAGGGGGGGGTGGATAGGGGCTGGAGAGATGGCTTGGTGGTTAAGCATTTGCCTGTGAAACCTAAGGACCCTCAGTTCAAGGCTCATGTTAGCAAGATGTACAAGGGGGCGCACACATCTGGAGTTCGTTTGCAGTAGCTGGAGGCCCTGGCACGCCCATTCTCTCTCTCTCTCTCTCTCTCTCTCTCTCTCTCTCTCTTCCCCCCCCGTCTCCCTCTACCTCTACCTCTACCTCTGTCACTTTCAAATAAATAAATAAAGATAAACAAAAAAAGAAAAGATAAAAAATCACCATAGTACAGAGAAGAAGTGTTGAAGGAGTGCTCAGCACTGAAACATCTCTATCACTGCCTCCAAGGCTTACAGTACATTGCGAAAGAGGTGGCAGAAAGAATGTAAGAGCCAAAGGAAGGGTAAGACTGCTTACAATGCAATCTTCCAGACAGAAATTGGCCTTAATATCCATGACCTTGCAGTACCCAGCACTACACAAGATCATTGTAATAGGAGGAAAAGATAATGACATCAAAATAAAAGAGAGACTTATGGAGAGAGGGAGGGGATATGATCGAGAGTGGATTTGTGAAGGAGAAAGTGGAGGAGAGGAGGGAATTATTATGGTCTATTGTCCATAAGTATGGAAGTTGTTAATTAAAAAAAAAATGCCTGTGTGTGTGTATCTCATAGTCAAAGTGAACGAGACATGCTACATACTCACACCCTCTACACGCACAAACCTTCAGTACACTACAGAATTTAGGTTCTGCTAAGCTCTGCAGTTAACTGCTTTAAGCTTTACTTGAGCATAAAGCTCTTCTCATGCATATTAACATCAACAGAACTGGATGTCTCAGCCCTCAGTTTGGAAAACACTGTTACGAAGATATAAAATAATGTAAATCCTTTGAAGGTCCTTGGAAGGAATCGTACCTGAATCATAGATGACCCTCTTTTTCCTGTTTGGTGGCTTTTGTTTGGAGGCATCCTCTTTACTGGAGCTGTTGACCTACAGACACCACAATCAGAACAAGAAGAAGCCCATGTAACATCCTTTCTTGCTCATTAGACTTGAGCTTAGTGATTCTCAACAGGGACAATTTTGTCCCTATGGAGACATTTGTCAAGGTCTAGAGACAATGTTTATTAGAAATGGGAATGGGTTAAATAAATAAATAAAATTTAAAAAAACAAAGGTGGGCTCATGCCTTTAATCCCAGCACTCAGGAAGCTAAGGGAAGAGAACTAGCATGAGTTCAAAGCCAGCCTGGGCTCTAGAGTGAGTTCCAGGTCAGCCTAGGCTAGTGAGAGCCTGCCTCAAAAAAATAAAAATAAAAATACAGCTGGGATAATGGCTCAGTGGTAAAAGGTGTTTCCTTGCAAAGTCTGCTAGTTCGGGTTTTAATTCCCCAGTACCAACACAGAGTTGTTTTTGCAGTGACAAGATGCCATTGAGCACCCATAGTCAGTCCCTCCCTCTCAAATAAATAAATAAATGTTTCCTAACCAGGCATGGTGGTACACACCTTTAATCCCAGCACTAGGGAGGCAGGGGTAGGAGGACTGCTGTGAGTTCAAGGCCAGCCTGAGACTACATAGTGAATTCCAGGTCGGCCAGTGCTAGTGTAAGATTCTACCTCAAGAAAAGAAAAAAATATTTTTTTTTTCTGCACAAAATAAACAATTAAATAGCAGTCAGGCACATGCAGGTATAATATATATGATAGCTAGGGCATAAGGATGGAATGATAATAAATGGACTAGCAGAATTACAATATCCTTACATTTGCTGGGCATGGTGGTGCAAGATTTAATCTCACAACTCAAGAGGATGAGGTAGGAGGATTGCCATGAGTTCACAGCCAGCTTGGGATACAGAATGAATTCCACTTCAGCATGGGCTAGAATGAGACTCTGCTTCAAAAAACCAAAATAGGGCTGGAGAGAGGGCTTAGCAGTTAAGACACTTGCCTATGAAGCCTAAGGACCCAGGTTCAATTCCCCAGGACCCACATAAGCCAGATGCACATGGTGGCACATGCATCTGGAGTTCGTCTGCAGTGGCTAGGGGCCTTGCTATACCCATTCTCTCTCTCTTTGTCTCAAAAAAAAAAGATACTCATCCCTCTAAAACCCAATAAAAGAATATATAAACTTTTTTTAAAAAGTGGGGCATGGTGACACACACCTTTAATCCCAGCACTCGGGAGGCAGAGGTAGGAGGATCACCATTAGTTCGAGGCCAACCTGAGAATACACGGTATCTGAACTTCTCTGGGCCACAGGAGGACAGAAAAAAGAATAGAGCTTTCCTAAAAAGTCTTCACTCAACTTCAATCTAACACTGTTAACCTGAGGCTGGCTTCAAATTCAAGATCCTCCTGCCTCATCCCCTTCAGCTTGACTTTACCAACCACCATGTTGGCAAAGTCTAAATCAAGACAACAAAGACAAGCCAGGATTAGCAGTGCATACAAACAGAATATCCCAGCAGAGAGAGGCTGAGGCAGGAGACCAGTCTACACTGTAAAGTAATACTGACAGAGGGAAGGGGGTCAAAAGGCTATGAATGTGGCAAGCCACGCTAGTTAGAAACAAGCATTAGCCTCGCTACTTGATTCTGCCTCCACTAGCTGAGGTGAAGTGGACTCCGTACTCACTCAGGGCTCCCACCATACCAGGTTTGGGAGCTGAGTTTCTCTGACACTGTATACCATATAAGCTTGTACTTGGAACACTGACCTTGAGTTCCTTTATTCCTTTCTTTGCTTTTAAAGATTCATCAGATTTTGTTTTCTCATTCTTCTTGACTGTTTCACTTACAAGTTTTTTTCCACTTGGTATAACTCCAAAGAATTTCCGAATGTCCTAAAGGAAAAAAGGAGACTCATAAGTAAATAATAAAGGCATAAAACTAACCTCAATCACAAAAGAGAACAACTTTCCTCATAAAACTGGTCCACTCCAAATAATCTCTTGGAATCAAGACAGATTTGTATGCAGTACCATTCTTTTTGTGTGCAAAGGCTACCTGACAAAACTATCTGTTAAAAATAATCTGGGGCTGGAGAGATGGCTTAGTGGTTAAGGCACTTGCCTGCAAAGCCAAAGGACCTCGGTTCAATTCCCCAGGACCCATGTAAACCAGATGCACAAGGTGGCGCGTGTATCTGGAGTTCATTTGCAGTGGCTGGAAGCCTTGGTGCACCTATTCTCTTTCCCTCTCTCAAATAAATAAAAATATTTAAAAATAAATAAATAATTTGGTTCGGTGTGGTGATGCAAGACTTTAATCACAGCACCTGGGGGAGGCAGAGGTAAGTGGATTACTGTGAGTTCAAGGCCATCCTGATACTACAAAGTGAATTCTAGGTCAGCCTAGGCTAGAGAGTGAGAACCTACCTTGAAAAACAAACAAACAAAACAATTGTGCATGAGCAGGGTGGTGGCTCACACCTGTAATCCCAGCCTGGGCTAGAGAATGGGTTCTAGGCCAGCCTGGGCTACAACTACCTTTCAAAAAGCACAAAATAATAATTTACCTAATATAAAGTAATTCTCATGACATAGCTCAAAACAGGGCAAAAGTAAACAAGCAAAATTGTTCATAATGAGCACAATTATAAGGAGTAAGAAGTAGGTAGCTACTAATCATGCAAGCCCCACTGATAGTCATCCGTCCTAGCACAGCTGGGAATTAAAATGTATAGTCCAGAGGCTGGAGAGATGGTGTTGCAGTCAGCTTGTCATTGCTGCCAGAAAACACCCGACCGAGAGCAGCTTATGGGGAAAAAGGGTTTATTTTGTCTTATAGACTTGAGAGTAAGCCCCACAATGGCAGGAAAAAACGACGGCATGAGCAGAGGGTGGACATCACCTTCTGGCCAACAGCAGATGGACAGCAGCAACAGAAGAGTGGGCCAAACACTGGCAAGAGGAAGCTGGCTATAACACCCAGAAGCCCGCCCCCAACAATACACTGCCTCCAGGAAGCATTAATCCCCCAGTGGCCACCAGCTGGTGACCCAGCACTCACACCACCTAAGTTTATGGGAGACACCTGAACCAAATCACCACAGACTGCTTAGCAGTTAAGGCAATTCCCTGAAAAGCCTAACAACCCAGACTTGATTTCCCAGGACCCACATAGGCCAGATGCACAAGGGGGCTCATGCATCTGGAGTTTGTTTGCAGCAGCTGGATACACTGACACACCCATTCTCCCTCCCCATTACAAATAAATAGATTAAAAATGTAGTCCATCTCTATCACGGTTAAATTTCAGCTTGAGAGAAGAACGCTCACACCCCAATCACTCTGAGTAATCTGGAACCTTCAAAGATTTTTCCTTTATGATTCTCCTCAAATCCTAAAGAAAAAACTTGTTATTACAGTATCTCTCTTAATACTCTGCCCCTGTTTAAAACACTGAGTCCAAATCAAACATCATAAAACTTTGCAATATAATTTTTAATTATAACCACTCATTTTTCTTCATATTTAAATTTTCATTTTATTTATTTACACATGGATGTGTGTGTGTGTGTGTGTGTGTGTGTGTGTGTGTGCAGGCACCCATGTATGTGCCAGGGTCTCTTGCCACTGCAAATGAATGCCTGTCTGGCTTTATGTGGGTACGGAGGAACTGCACCTGGACTGGCAGGCTTTGCAAGCAAGTGCCTCTAACCATTGAGCCATCTCTCCCCAGCCCTACTGCTCATTTTTCTTATTCTTTGCAAGCATTTTTCCCTGTCTCTTTTTAACTTTCCTATGGTAGGGGATGTGAACATAGCTCAGTGGTTATGGGTACGTGTTTGCAAAGCCTGTCAGCCCAAGTCCAAAGCCCCCCAACACACATATAAAGTCAACTCTATGTGATCATCACACACCGACAATGGGAGGCAGAGTCAGGGGAATCTGAAGTTCACAGGCCCACTAGATTGGCATTCATCCGCAGCAGCAAGAGAACCTGCCTTAAAGAAGGTAGAAGAGGCTGAAGAGATGGCTTGCCTGTGAAGCCTAAGAATCCATGTTTAACTCCCCTGCTTCCACATAAACTAGACACACAAGGTAACGTATGTGCAAGGTCACACATGTGCACAAGGTGGTCAACGTGTCTGCAGTTCAATTGCAATGGCTGGAGGCCCTGGCGTGCCAATCCCCCTCCCTCTGTGTGTGACTCTCTCTCTCTCTCTCTCACACACACACAAAGACACACTCATTCTTGTTCTCTCTCTCATAAAATAAATTAATTAAATTTTTTTAAAAAAGAAGAAGGTAGAAGAGTGCAGACACCTTGACGTTGTCCTGAGCTCTATAAGTGCATGGTAAAGGTGCAGCCATATACACATATCTACCACACATATACATATGCAAACAGATGTAAAAAGTTAAAGAGGCTGAGGTAGGCTTGGTGGCACATGCCTTTAATCCCAACACTTGGAAGGCAGAGTTAAGAGGATCATCATGAGTTTGAGGGCACCCTGAGATACAAAGTGAATTCCAGGTCAGCCCGAGCTAGAGTGAGACCCTACCTCAGAAAATAAAAAAAAATTAAAGAGGCTACATTAGAGGGAAAAAAAAAATAGATCTGGGCTGGAGGGATGGCTTAGCAGTTAAGGCATTTGCCTGCAAAGCCAAAGGACCTAGGTTAGATTCCCCAGGACCCATGTTAACCAGATGCACAAGGGAGTGCATGCGTCTGGAGTTTGTTTGCAGTGGCTAGAGGCCCCGGCATGCCCTTTCTCTCTCTCCCCATCTTCCTCTAACAAATAAATAAATAAATAAATAATAAAATATTTTTTAAAAAAGAAATAGGTCTTAGTTTTAAAAGGCCTTGCGGGGTGTATGGTGGCACATACCTCTAATCCAAGCATTCAGGAGGCAGAGATAGGAGAATCACCATGAGTTAGAGGCCACCCTGAGACTACATAGTGAAATGCAGGTCAGCCTGGACTAGAGTGAGACCCTACCTCAAAAAAATAAACAAACAAACAAAAATAAAAGGCCTTGGTTTTCAGGACTGAGGAAATGGCTCTGCAGATAAAGAGGCTTGCAAAGCCTGCCAGCCTGGGTTCCATCAGCCACCCACGTAAAGCAAGATGCAGCCCATACATCTGAAGTTCATTTTCAAGGACAAGGGGCCCAGGTGTATACACTACGCATCCAGATGGATGGATGGATGGATGGAGAAATGATAGATGATGGATGGATGGTATACTGTTTACAGAATGGATACCTCAGCCATAAAACTCAGTCATCTGGGCAGGAAGTGAACAACAGGACAATAAAGCAAGCCACAGTCCTATTTTATAACTGGTGAAGAATTGAGGTTGAAGCTGACAGCTAGGTTATTGCCTCTGGAGGAAATGAGAGCTTCACTTTTTGAAATTGCACAGTGATTTTTCACCCTAATAGTGGTGATTACTTCAACACACAAAGGAATGAGAAACAGTGACAGGCAGAGATCATGAAATAGCAGGTTTTAATTATGTTTCCCAGGCATGGAAGAGCTAAGGTAGAAAGAGTTTGACGCCAGCCTGGACTACAAAGTGAGTTCCTGGTCAACCTGGACTAGAGTAAGACCCTGCTTAAAATAAATAAATATAAAAATTAATAATAATAATTAGGTTAAAATAGTGGTGTTCAGCCTGGTTTCAGGTGACAGAGGATTAAAACTGTGGAGAAATATGAGACAGTGAGGTCTTAAGTATAAACATTTAGTAGGCTGGAAAGGTGGCTCAATGGTGAAAGGCAAGGGCTTCCAAAGCCTGCCGACCTGGATCCAATTCCCTAGCCCAATAAATTTTATTTGTAAGAACTGTTTAGGAGGCTAGGGATGTAGCTCAGTTAGAAAAGTGCTTGCCTCCAATGCTCAAAGAACTGGGCTCAGTCCCCAACACTTTGTAAAACTGGCAATAGCTGGGCCTTTAATCCCAGCACCTGGAAGGCAGAGGTAGGAAGATCACTGTGAGTTTGAGGTCAGCACAGGACTACATAATGAGTTCCCGGTCAGCCCAGGCTACAGTGAGAGCCTACCTCAAGAAAAAAAAAAAGAAAAAACTGGGGCTGGAGAGATGGCTTAGTGGTTAAGTGCTTGCCTGTGAAGCCTAAGGACCCCGGTTTGAGGCTCGATTCCCCAGGACCCATGTTAGCCAGATGCATAAGGGGCCGCACACATCTGGAGTTCGTCTGCAGTAGCTGGAGGCCCTGGTGCGCCCATTCTCTCTCTCTCTCTACCTGCCTCTTTCTCTATCTGTCACTCTCAAATAAATTAATAAAAATAATAAACAAAAAAATTTAAAAAATAAATAAATATAAAAAAAAAGAAAAAACTATGCTGGGCGTGGTGGTGCGCGCCTGTAATCCCAGCACTTGGGAGGCAGAGGTAGGAGGATCGCCTTGAGTTCAAGGCCATCCTGAGACTACATAGTGAATTCCAGGTCAGCCTGAGCCAGAGTGAGACCCTACTTCAAAAAACAAAAACAAAAAAACTAGGTGTGGTAGCACACCTCAGCTACATTTGAGGACCACCAATGCTACAAATTAAAAACATGGCTGGGCATGGTGGCACTGGGGAGGCAGAGGCAGGAGAATCACCATGAGTTCGAGGCCACCCTGAGACTCCACAGTGAATTCCAGGTCAGCCTGGGCTAGGGTGAGCCCCCACCTGAGCAGACAGCAGCACAAGCATAAGCATGAGGAGAACAGAAGACTGTCAAGAGCTTGCTGATTAGCTAATCTAGTCCAATTAGTGACCTTTAACTCAGCGAGATACCCTGTCTCAAAAAATAAGATGGGGGGGGGCCTGGAGAAGTACATCAGTGGTCGAAGACATTTGCTTGCAAAGCCTGACATCCTAGGTACCCACATAAAGCCAGGTGCACAAAATAGCATATGCACCTGGAGTTCAAGTTTGTTGGAAACGGTATGAGGCCCTGGCAAACCCATACATTCCCTCCCTCCCTCTCCCTATCCCTCTCCCTCTCTCAAATAAATATTTTAAAAATAATAATAAGGTAGAGGGTTGGAGAGATGACTCAGTGGTTAAGAATGCTCACTTGTAAAGCCTGACAGCCCAGGTTCAATTCCCCAGTGCCCACGTAAGTCCAGATGCACAAAGTGGCACATGCGTCTGGAGCGTGTAGTAGCAAAAAGCCCTGACCACCCATACTCACTCGCCCACTCTCAAATAAATCACAGTGGATGGCAGCTTATGCCTTTAATCCCAGCACTGAGGAGGCTCTCTTTCTCTTTCTCACTCGCAAATAAATAAATATTTTAAATCCTCATCTGGGCAGCCTCTATATTGAGAGCACTCATGTCCTCACCAATTACAGAAACCAAATGCGTCTGTGTAAGACTGTCACAGAGCCACGGAAGCAAATCCTGATGTCACCCGGCCTGACAAGTGCCAAGGGAAAGTACACACACTGGGGGCCTTTAGGAAGCAACGGTCCATGCACGCCTGCCCTGCAAGATGGACAGGCGAAACCCACGGGCAGGCCCAGAAAATGACACGACACTGAAGGGGGAGTAAGTAAAATAGTGAACTGAGATCCAAAAGTGAACAGAGAGGGTTAAGAAAGTTCCAGAAAAAGAGAGCATGATGAAGATCAACTCCGAGTGCTTGTTCCCACAGGGCTTCTCTGGAGGAATTCCTGGAATGGGAGGGGCAGGCTTGGAATGGTAGGAATGCCTGGGCTCTACGAATTCTTAGTGAGCCAGACAGAGGCTCTAAGAGATCGGGTGGGGTACAGAGCTGGGGGAAATGCTCAAGTAACTGAGCAACCAAAGGCATGAGGCTGGTGCTCCACGGGAGTCAAAGCACAGAGAGCTTGTGACAAAGCCTGTGCGGAACCGAGAGCACCCACTGGATGTCTAAATGCCTGTGCCGTGAAGTTAGTTCCCACCGAGTGCACCAGGGTAGCGGAGACTTTTTGTTTGGTTGGTTTTTTGAGGTAGGGTCTCACGCTGACCTGGAATTCACTATGTATTCTTAGGGTGGCCTGGAACTCATGGTGATCCTCCTACCTCTGCCTCCCAAGTGCTGGGATTAAAGGCGTGCGCCACCACACCCGGCTTTTATGTAGCAGAAACTTTTACAGTAGTTTCCATAAGGACATTCATTCAGATCATGTTCCCTACTAGGAATTACAACTTTCAACACTTGTTTGCTGGTACTAGAGACTTAACCCAGTGCCTACCTAGGCAAGTGCTCTACCACCAATCGACATCCTCTGTCCACTGGTTTACTCTGGAGACAGGACCTCCCTAAACTGCCCAAGCTGTCCTCCTGCCCTCTTACAGCTGGATTTACAGATTTATACCATAGGCCTGACTCAACACTGTAAACTATAAAAATGTTTAAGCAATGTAAAATGGATGTTAATTCCTAAACTAAAAAAAAATGTATGAGGGCTGGAGAGATGGCTTAGCGTTTAAGCACTTGCCTGTGAAGCCTAAGGACCCGGGTTCGAGGCTTGGTTCCCCAGGTCCCACGTTAGCCAGATGCACAAGGGGGCGCACGCGTCTGGAGTTCGTTTGCAGAGGCTGGAAGCCCTGGCACGCCCATTCTCTCTCTCTCCATCTGTCTTTCTCTCTGTCTGTCGCTCTCCAATAAATAAATAAATAATTTTTTAAAAAAATGTATGAGGGTCTGGGGAGATATTTCAATGGTTAACGGTGCTTGCTTACAAAGCCTGACCACCTGGGTTAAATTCCCCAACCAACCAAGTAAAGCTGGATGGGAATTCATTGACAATAGCAAAAGACCATGGCATGCATGTGCACGCACATACAAACACACATGCAGATATTCATTAATTAATAAGTTCTGGGCTGGAGAGATGGCTCAAGAGTTAAGGCAAAACCTGCAAAGCCTAACAAATCAGGTTTGATTCCCCAGTACCCATGTAAAGCCAGATGCGCAAAGTGGTGTATGCGTGTGGAGTTCATTTGCAGCAGCCAAAGACCCTGGCTCACTGTCGCTCTCTCTGCTTGTAAATGGATAAATACAAATTTATTTAAAAAAAAGAGTTGGGTTGTATTTTAAGCCTCTTGAATTAGGAAACTAAAGCATTATGTACAGACAGCATGCTAGCAGAAATAGGTGCCTAAACATGAGAAGAATGCATCAGAAAACAAGTTTCTGGGCTGGAGAGATGGTATGGCCATTAAGGTCCTTCTTGCCTGTGAAGCCTACAGACCTAGATTCAATTCCCTCGTGCCCACATAAGCCAGATGCACAAGGGGATGCATGCATCTGGAGTTCATTTGCAAGGACTGGATACCCTAAATCACCCATTCTCTCTTCTATTTGCCTGTCTCTCTCACTTTCTCGAAAAGGATAAGATAAATAAAATGAAATTTAAAAAATAAAAAAGAATTGGGCAAGGTGGCACACATCTTTAATCTCAGCACTCAGGAGGCAGAGGTAGGAAGACTGCCATGAGTTCAAGGCCACCCTGAGACTACACAGTGAATTCCAGATCAGCCTGAGCTAGAATGAAACCCTACCTTCACAAAATATGTGTGTGAGTGGATGTATGTATGCAAATGTACATATACACATACATTTTTTAAAAAGGGGCCCAGCATGGTTGGTACAGGCGTTAATCCCAGCACTGGGGAGGCAGAGGTAGAACAATCGCTGTGAGTGTGAGGCCAGACTAGGATTACAGAGTGAATTCCACGTCAGCCTGGGCTAGAGTGAGACCCTACCTCAAAAAGCAAATAAAATGGGCTGGAGAGATGGCTTAGCGGTTAAGCGCTTGCCTGTGAAGCCTAAGGACCCCGGTTCGAGGCTCTGTTCCCCAGGTCCCACGTTAGCCAGATGCACAAGCTGGCGCACGCGTCTGGAGTTCGTTTGCAATGGCTGGAGGCCCTGGCGTGCCCATTCTCTCTCTCTCCCTCTATCTGTCTTTCTCTCTGTGTCTGTCACTCTCAAATAAATAAATAAAAAATTAACAAAAAAATTTTTTTTAAATACTTATAAAAAAAATCAAATAAAATAATAAAACGAAATGAAAAACAGATTCCTGATCCACACAACATCAGATGCATTTGGTTGGGTGTGGTGGCACCTGCATATGGAGCTCGTTTGCAGCGGGTGGAGGTCCTGGAGCATATACTCTGTCTGTCTGTCTCTCTCTTTTTCTTGTTGTTGGTTTTTTTTGTTGTTGTTTGTTTGTTTGTTTTGTTTCTGGTTTTGGTTTTTCAAGGAAAAGTCTCGCTCTAGCCCAGGCTGACATGGAATTCACTATGTAGTCACAGGATGGCCTTGAACTCATGGCAATCCTCTTACCTCTGGCTCCCGGGTCCTAGGATTAAAGGCGTGTGCCACCATGCCTGGCTCTCCTCTCCTGTCCTCTCCCCTCCCCCCCCCTCTGCTTGCAAATAAATAGATCAAAACTAACTAAATAAATAAGAACAACAATAAAACAAGTTTATAAATTGGAATTTTTATGACTTTACCTGACTTTTAAGAAATTTTATGAAGATATTAAGTTAACACTGAATTATTTCCAAGCTAAATCATTAAAGTTGGCTTTTGTTGTCCTGAGGGGAAGCTCCATGGTATCAGGAGAAAGCATGACATGAGCAGAGGCTGGACAACAGCAGGAGAGTGAACTAAACTCCACGGAGGAGGAGCTGGCTCTAACACCTCTCAGCCTGCCCCCAACAACACACCTCCTCCAGCAAGGCTCCACCTCCCAAACTGCCATCAGCTGAGGACCAAGTTTATGAGAGACATCTGGTTCAAACCACCCCAACTTTCTCTATTAGATCTTCATGTCATACTGTCATGTAATACTGTGGTTTCAAAAACAAAACTTTCAATTTGAGTAAAATACTTCCTCTTCTTCAATAGTAATTTTTAGCCAAACAAATTACGTTTTTAAAAAAATCAGAAATATCTTTACAGGGCTGGATAGATGGCTCAACAACTAAATGTGCTTCCTACGTAAGCATGAGGGCCTCAGGGCACCTGAGAGCAACTCAGCTCCAGCCTCCAGAACCCATGTACATCTATAAGCCCGGCCCTATAGTGACCGAAGACTGGAGAATCGGAGAATGGCAGTAAGAGGGATTGACGAGATGGTACAGCAGTGAAAGGCACTTGCTTACAAAGGTTGCTGCGCTGGATTTGATTCCCAGCCATATGCACAAAGTTACACATGCATCTGGATTTTGTATGCAGTGGCAAGAGGCCCTCCCTGGCATATCCACACTTTCTTCTCAAATAAATAAGTAAAAACATTTTTTAAACAGCACTAACAGATTTTGTTACCATCACTAACAGATTTTGTTACCACCACCTGCCAAAAAAAAAAAACAAAACAAAAAACAGGCAAATGAATAATGGAGGGGGACACCCTATTTTCTCCCCCAGCTGCCACAAGCCAGTGCACTGGCTCCGCATCAGCACATACAGGTGTGCACGCACACAGAAATACCTCTACGCACCAAAGCAACATTATGGGGGATGGGAAAATAGCTTCAGTTGGTAAAGGCCTTGCCTCCAAGCATGAAGACCTGAGTTCCATCCCCATTACCCATACAGAAGGGCAGGCATAGTGGCACATGCCTTTAACCCCAGCACTGGGAGGGCACAGACAAGAAGGTCCCTAGAGCTTGCTGGTGAGGCAGTCTGGCTGAGTGTGCAAGCTCTAAGCCAGTGACAGACCATGCCTCAAAAAGAGGTGGACAAGCCGGGCGTGCTGGCGCAAGCCTTTAATCCCAGCATTTGGGAGGCAGAGGTAGGAGGATCGCTGTGAGTTCGAGGCCACCCTGAGACTACATAGTGAATTCCAGGTCAGCCTGAGCTAGAGTGAGACCCTACCTTGAAAAAATAAAAGAGGGGGACAGCATACATGAGGAGTGACCACCAAGGCTGTCCTGTGGCCTCCACATGCACACACACAGACACATGTGCCCACACATATGAACATGCATACATGCACACATATCACACACACATGCCAAAAAACTGTTGTTATTGATATAACAAAGTCTAGCACCTGCCTCAAGCACTTCACTGAGGAAGTTACAAGTTCTAGTACCTAAAATCACCTTCCCTCATTCAATCACTATGCTATCGCTCAAAACTTGAACTATGCATGGCACTCCAGATTAAAAAAAAAAAAAAAATCTCTGCTCTCATGGAGCCTTCATCCTATTCTCTGCCTTTAAATCTTTGTCTTTAGAAAATAAAGGCTGAGGGGCTAGAGAGATGGTTTAGCACTTAGGCACCTGCCCACAAAGCTGAAAGACCCAGGTTCAATTTCCCAGGACCCACATAAGCCAGATGCACAAGGTGGCAAATACATCTGGAGTTCATTTGCAGTGGCTGGATGCCCTGGTGCACCCATTCTCTCTCTCCTCCTCAAATAAAAAAAAAAAAAAAACTATATTTAGAAATGTTTAAAAAGCTAAGCATGGGAAATAAAAACATATGAATTCAAGTCATAAGGATAAAATAAAATACGAGCCGGGCATGGTGGCGCACGTCTTTAATCCCAGCACTTGGGAGGCAGAGGTAGGAGGATCGCTGTCAGTTCGAGGCCACCCTGAGACTACATAGTGAATTCCAGGTCAGCCTGAGCTAGAGTGAGACCCTACCTCGAAAAAACAAATAAATAAAAATAAAATATGGTCTCCTTGCGCACCTGGGATAACTACCTGAGGCTGGTTATGCCTGATCCAATAACTATCTTCAGACTCTTCAGCACATCTGACATACTTTTTTGTGTGTTTGTGGGGTTTTTTTTGGGGGGGGTGGTTTGGGTTGTTTTGTTTTTTTGGATTTTTTCTTTTTTTTTTTGAGGTAGGGTCTCACTCTAGCTCAGACTGACCTGGAATTCACTATGTAGTCTCAGGCTGGCCTCAAACTCACAGCGATCCTCCTACCTCTGCCTCCCGAGTGCAGGAATTAAAGGTGTGCACCACCATGCCAGCACAGCTTACATACTTTGTGAATTTTATTCATCCAGAAATCAACATTTTACAATTGATTTCTGATCCAAACAAGCAAATTTCAACTACCATAAAACTTAAGTTGAAACCAAAAATAGACCTATAATGTAATATAATAGAACACTAGAGGCAGAGGTAGGAGGATCGCTGTGAGTTCGAGGCCACCCTCAGACTACATAGTGAATTCCAGGTCAGCCTGGGCTAGAGTGAGCCCCTACCTCGAAAAACCAAAACCACTGCATTTCTCCAGCCTACCTTATTCTTTGTCATGAAATACTTTAATAGCATAAAGTCATGCAGAAAGGGCTAGAGAAGGTATTTTCATGCCAGCAAGGATTACCTTTGCCATTTTTTTTTACTGGAAATACAAAGTTCTTTTGTAGAGTCACTCATCAAATATTTACAGAAGCTGAAGTGTACACCAGACACTCTCTACAGCAGTTCCCACCCTCGTGGCTCTTACAGAGCTTCACCAGTGAAGGGGACTGTTGCTAAAGGCTGCCCACTCACTAAAATAAACCAGCCTGTGGGCCAAGGAGACAAAACAGATAGCCTTTCACTAACCATACCAGTAGTTGTTTTTGATTTTTGTTTTTCGAGGTAGCACCTCACTCTAGCCCAAGCTGACCTGGAATTCACTATGTAGTCTCAGGGTAGCCTCAAACTCACGGTAATCCTCCTACCTCTGCCTCCCGAGTGCTGGAATTAAAGGCATGCACCAACACGGCCGGCCTTCATACCAGTAGTTTTGAAGATTTCACCCATCTAATAGGTTATATTTCCCCAAATATATATATAAAAACATGCACACAGAACTGTGAACCTAGGACTAGGGGTGCAACTCAGAGGCACGGCACTTGCCTAGCACATAAAGCCCTAGGTTCAATCCCTCACAACACAAAAGTAGTTGATAATAAAACCTGTATGCCTGGGCATGGTGGTGCACTCTATAATCCCAGCACTTGGGGTATGCGGTGGTTGGATTCAGGTGTCCCCCATAAACGTAGGTGTTCTGAATGCTAGGTTCCCAGCTGATGGAGATTTGGGAATTATGTCGCCTGGAGGCAGTGTATTGTTGGGGGCGGGCTTATGGGCGTTACAGTCAGTTTCCCCCTTGTCAGTGTTGGGCACACTCTCCTGTTGCTCACCTTATGTTGGCCAGGGGGTGATATCCACCCTCTGTTCATGCCATCATTTTCCTCTGCCATCGTGGAGCTTCCCCTCGAACCTGTAAGCCAAAATAAACCTCTTTTCCCCACAAGCTATTCTTGGTTGGGTGATTTCTACCAGCAATGCGAACCTGACTGCAACAGATTAGAAAGACAAGAATTCAAGAACTCAAAGACTTTGGGGAGGTGGATGTGGTAGCACATGCCTTTAATTCCAGCACTCTGGAGACTGAGGTAGAAGGACTGCCACAAGTTCAAGGCTGGTCTGGTACTACAGAGTGAGTTCAAGGTCAGTCTAGACCAGAGTAAAACCCTACCTCAGAAAAAAAAAAGAGGGCTGGAAAGATGGTTCAGTAGTTAAGGCACAAAGCCTAATAATGTGTGGGTGGGATTCCCTAGTACCCACATAAAGCCAGACACACAAAGTGGCACATGCATCTGGAGTTCATTTGCAGCAGCTAGAGGCCCTGGCAGCCCGTATTCATTCATTCTCTTTCCTTTTCTCCTTCTCCTTACAAATAAATAAATAAAGATGCTGCATGTAATTTTAGTTTTCCCGATGTACTCGTGATAGTTTAAATGGGATGGCCCCACTTCCTCATGTACTTTGTTTTGTTTTGCTTTGGTTTTTGTTTTCAAGGCAAGGTCTCACTCTAGCCCAGGCTGACCTAGAAATCACTCTGAAGTCCCAAGCTGGTCTTAAACTCATGGTGACCCTCTCACCTCTGCCTCCTGATTGCTGGAATCAGAGCATGTGCCACCACACGGGGCTATACCTCCTGTGCTTTTTGAATGCTTGGTCCCCAAGCTGATGGCAGTTTGGGAGGTGGAGCCTTGCTGGGGAGGGGTGTTATCAGCAGCAGGCTTTGGGGCGTTACAGCACAGCTTCTCCCTTGCCAGAGTTCAGCTCCCTTGCCTCTGCCAGCTGTTTGGCAGGAAGTAATGCCCAGCCTCTGCTCTACCCATCTTTTCCCTGTCATGATGAAGCTTCCTCTGATGACTAAGCCAAAATTAAACCCTTCTCTCTGACCAGCCGCTTTAGGTCAGGTGTTTGCCTCAGGGACACAATAGTTACTACAACAGAAAACTGGTACTAGAAGTGGGTCTGTTGCTGTTAGAAACCTGACTGTGTGGCTTTTGGTCTTTGGAAACTAATTTGTGGGAGGAATATGGAAGGATATGAAGCTTTAGACTAAGCCTTACAGTGCTGTAAGCAGACTTTGATGGACCATTTAAGTCTGAAAGACCTAAATGCGGAATAAACTTGGACTGGAAGCTTAGCTTATCAGGGAAACAGAACTTTGTCAGAACTGGGCTAGGAGGAGTTGGGAGGCTAGTTGCTCTGCCTGCGTTCTCAGACCTTGAGCAAAGTTGAACTGGTAACAAGCTGGTGTGTTTGACACAGCAAAGCAGCAGCAGGAGATGGCACAGAAAGAAATGAAAATGTCAGACAAGACAATGCAGCCCTGTTCAGCTGCAACTGTTTGAGAGACTACCACCACTGAGGTCTGGGCCAGATGCTCTGCTTCGGGACAGCAGGAGGAGTGCAGATTCTCTTTTGAAAGGAGGAAGCCGGAGATAACAATGCTCTTCTTCCTGCTCTTCAAAGTGAGCTTTACTCCTCCACTGGACTAACAAATTGGTAGCCCACCTGGTACTGGTTTTGGAAGCATGACAATTTCCGGAAAGAGAGGGTTACTGGATTCACAACACAGTTATTTTGAGATGGCCACTGGGCAATGTGAGAGGCTGAGTTGTCGAAGCCCTTCCTTGGAGGCCCTCAAAGGCCATGGTACGGAACCATGAAGATCAACCACAGGCTGCAATGAAGACCCAAGGTGACAAGACTGATTTCTATGCCAAAGAGAGCTGCTGGCTCAAGATGGGTTTTCCCAGGGCTGTCAGAAGCCCAAATGGAATGGCAGAACTCAGACCCCATGGATTTCATCACGGGTTCCAGATACCAAACATGGAGCTGCAAGATTTATGTTTGCCCTAGTGAGTTTTTACTCTTGCACTCAGCAGGCCAAGTTAGGAGGATCACTGTGAGTTGGAGGCCACCCTAAGACCACACAGTGAATTCCAAGTCAGCCTAGGATACAGCGAGATCCTACCTTGAAAAACCAAAAAGTTCTCTCTTTCTCTGCCTGCCTCCCTCCCTCCTTCTGTCCCCCCCTCCCTCCTTCTCTCTGTCAAATAAATTTTAAAAAAAAAGAAAGAAAATATTTTTTTTAGCCAGACATGGTGGTGCACACATTTAATCCCAGCACTCAGGAGGCAGAGGTAGGAGGACTGCCATGAGTTGGAGGCCACCCTAAGATTACATAGCGAATTTCAGGTCAATCTGGGCTAGAGTGAGACCCTACCTCAAAAAAAACAAAAATAAGCCTGGGCGTGGTGGCGCACACCTTTGATCCCAGCACTCAGGAGGCAGAGATAGGAAGATCACTGTGAGTTCAAGGCCAGCCTAGGACTATAGGGTGAGTTCCAGGTCAACCTGGACTACAGGTGAGACCCTACCTTGGAAAAACAAGGGAAAGGAAAAAAAAAAAAAAAAACTTCCAAATCTCATCAACTTTCCACAGTACCTTGGTGTCTAAATTTCAAAGTGTAATGCTGATCATTTCAGACAAATAGTACAGCAGCTAAGCCAGAAACATTTAGGCTCTAATCTAGTTCCACCAGCTATTAATTATATGACAAAACTGTTTTGTTGTTACATGTGTACTATGTATAGTGTAGTTTATGCATACATATGTGCAGATGCATGTAATCCAGAGAACATCAAAAGTCCTCTAGCCGGGGGCTGGGGAGATGGCTTAGTGGTTAAGGTGCTTGCCTGCAAAGCCAAAGGACCTAGGTTCAATTCCCCAGGACCCACATAAGCCAGATGCACAAGATAGTGCATGTGTCTGGAGTTCATGTGCAGCAGCTGGAGGCCTGGGGCACCCATTCTCATTCTCTCTCTCAAAGAATAAATAAAAATATTAAAAAAAAAAATTCCTCCAGCCGGGCATGGTGACACATGTCTTTAACACCAGCACTAGGAAGGCAGAGGTAAGAGGATTGCCTGAGTTCAAAGCCACCCTGAGACTACATAGTGAATTCCAGGTCAGCCTGGACTACAGTGAAACCCTACTTCAAAAAAAAACAGCACAAAAAAGTCCTTGTCTATCCTGTGTTTCCATGGGAAGGAGTCTCTTCTCTGAATGCTGAGTTGCAGTTTCTGTGAGCCACAGTGAACCTCTGGTCTCTGCTCCCCACAGGAATGGGGTTACAGATGTAGGCAACTACACTAGCAGTTGACATGAGCCCCTGGGAATCCAACTCAGGTCCTCCTGATTGTGCTACATGTTATTACCCACTGTGCCATCTCCTCAGATCATAACAAACTTTTTTAAAGGTGCCACTGTGGAGGCTAGAGAGATGGCTTGGCGGTTAAGGCACTTGCCTGCAAAGCGTAACAACCTGGGTTCAATTCCCCAACAACCACATAAAGCCATATGCATAAGGGGCACATGTATCTGGAGTTCATTTGAGACAGGAAGAGGCCCTGGTGTGCCTATTCTGGGTGTGTGTCTGTCTGTCTCTGCTTGCAAATAAACAAACAGGGCTGGAGAGAGGGCTCAGAGGTTAAGGTGCTTTCTTACAAAGCCAAAGGACCCAGATTTGATTCCCCAGTACCCATGTAAAGCCAGATGTACAAGGCAGTGCTTATGTCTGGAGTTCATTTGCAGTGGCCAGAGGCCGTGGTGCACCCATCCTCTCTGCCTCTATTTCTAATAAATAAATAAAATATTAAAAAATAAATAGTTAAGCCGGGCATGGTGGCGCACGCCTTTAATCCCAGCACTCAGGAGGCAAAGGTAGGAGGATACCGTGAGTTCATGAAACTACATAGTGAATTCCAGGTCAGCCTGAGCCAGAGTGAGACCCTACCTCGAAAAACAAAAAAAATAAATAAATAAATAAATAAGCAAGCAAGCCAGGTGGGGTGGCACACGCCTTCACTTCCAGCACTACAGAGGCAGAGGTACAAGGATTGTCATGAGTTTGAGGCCACCCTGAGACTACATAGTGAATTCCTGGTCAGCCTGGGCCAGAGTGAGACCCTACCTCAAAAAACCAAAAACTAAAATAAAATAAAAATAAAAAGGTGTCTTTGCTATGTATAAAACTGGGTTGCAGTCAGAGTACTTGAGAAGTGCAAGCAGGAGGATTAGGCGGAGGTCAAGGCCAGCTTTAATACACACATCACAAGTTCAAGTCTGGGCTACATGACACTGCCCCCCCCCCCCAAAAAAAAAACTCAATAAATTTCAGGTAAATTTTAAGCGGAGGAATGCTGTCAGTTAAAATATTGAAAAGAGGGACTGGAGAAATAGCTCAGGGGTTAAAGAAACTTGCTTGCAAGGTCTGACAGCTTGGGTTTGATTCCCTAGTACCCATATAAAGCCAGATGTACAAAGTGATGCATGTATCTGCAGTTCCATTTGCAGTGGCTGGGCCTCCTGTGCACCCATTCTCTCTCTCTCTCCTTGCAAGTAAATATATATATAGTATTTAAGACAATCAGCTTCACCTAGTGACCTGAAAAAGATGTTTGGCCCAGATAGCCACATTTCTATTCTCTTATTTTTCTTCTTAGAAAAAGCAAAAAAGGGCCGGGCATAGTGGCGCAAACCTTTAATCCCAGCACTCAGGAGGCAGAGGCAGGAGCATCACCGTGACTTCAAGACTACTCTGAGACTACATAGTGAATTCCAGGTCAGCCTGAGCTAGAGTGAGACCTTACCTCGAAAAACCAAAAAAAAAAAAAAAAAAAAAGGATTGCAAAGTTTCCAAATTTGGCATAAAACTTTTCCCCTGGAATCCTGGCACTCTGGCAAGGTGAAGAATGGTTCCACTGGCTTAAAATCACAACTTTTATTGTTCTTTAAATTAAAGATTGTTTCAAACACGTAAGAACTTCCACACCATCCCGAAGATCTCTTGCCAGCTATGTGACGCTCCATGTGTTTGAATGTTCTTTACACGGAAATATGCATTGACGTTTTAAGTTTTCCTTTTTAAAGGATGAGTTTTAACATCGTGATAAGAGATGACAGCTGTCAAATACATTGCATGTTTGTTACTCGCCCAAGCTGTATACCATGCGTGTTAACTCCTCTGAGCTCATCTGAACAAAGTGAAAAGGGTTGTGAGGAGCGTTGCAGAACGACGACGAAGGCCCGAGAAAACTTAAGTCCTGAGAAAGCCAAAGCGGTGGTGTTGCAGAGCTTGAAGCCAGCACTTTTTTTTTCTTTTTTTTTTTTTTTTTTAGGCAGTGCTCCAGCTGAGATTTAGGGGACAGCGCTGCACAGGACAAGAACTCTTTAACACCGCATGTCCCCACAAAAAAAAAAATCATCTTCGCTCGTCTGGCCTCCCTTCTCCATCCCCCCCCCCACACACACACACACCCAGAGCGAGGGTGAGCAAAGGTGCCAACGCCGTGCACAGCCCGGGCGTCGCAGAGCCGGGCGCCCGACGCCCCGAGCGCGGCCCCCGGGCACGCTCCCCCCCCTCCCCCGCCCCGCCCCGCCCGGCCCCGCACGCCACGACCACCCCGGTCCACACCCGGCCTCCCGCGGGGAGCTCACCATCGCAGCCGCACGCTCCGACAGCAGGTGGGCAGGCCGCCGAGGAGGTGGGGTGTAAGTGTGTGCGTGTGCGAGGGAGTGTGGGAGGGGGGGAGAGATCCGTTATCGCTGCTCGGACTCCATTGGCGCCAACAACTTCTCCCGCGAACTGGAAGGAGCGCAGGCGGCGGCGCGCGGCGATGACGTCAGAGGCGCGCGCTCTCCCCCCCCCTCCTCGGCCCCGCCCACCCCGGGCGAGAGGCGCGCTGGCCCCGGGGCCGCCTGCGCGCGGGGAGCCGGGCGGTGTGCGCGTGCGTGGACTGGGGAGCGGGGGGGCGGGGCCGGGGGGAGCGCCCAATTAGAGGGTCTGAGAGGTCGGTTTCCTCCACGCTAGGCGCGCACCGAGGTACTTCCGGTTACACGTCTGTCCCGGGCCGCGGCTTTGGGAAGTTTTCTTTCTTTTTTTTTTTTTTTACGACCACCCGCAGTGAGATTTAAAAAAAAAAAAAAAAAAAAAAAAGTACTTGTAAAAGTGTCGATTTCGCCGGGCAGCTCTAAATAACTCTTCCGGAGCAAGTCTCGCCAAACTATATGAACCCTCATTTTTTTTTTTTCTCGTTGCTTTTTTTATTGCTTGACTTTTTATTTGCAAGTAGAGAGAGAGAGAGAGAGAGACAGACGGAATGGGTGCGCCGTGGCTTCTAGCCGCTGCAAATGAACTCTAGGCGCGTGAGCCAGCTTGTGCATCTGGCTTCATGTGGGCACTGGGGAATCGAACCTGGGTCGTTAGGCTTTGCAGGCAAGCGCCTTAACCGCTGAGCCATCTCTCCAGGTCACCTGATATATATATATCATTGAGGCCAGACTGGGAATAAATGAGATCCCATCTAAAACAAACCCACAAATTATATATAATTTCCTTCATAGCTATACTGCATACATACATATATATATGTGTTTATGTGCATAGATACATATCCCAAGCCAATTCACCAAATACTTTTATGCTTTTTTTTTTTTTTTTTTTTTGGAGATAGGGTCTCATTCCAGCCCAGACTGACCTGGAATTCACTATATCTATCCAAAAAGAAAGAAAGAAGAAACAGCTCGTAGTACATTTCTGTAACCCTGGCAATCAACAGGCTGGGGCAGGATTGCCTTGAACTCCAGATCAGCATGGGCTCTAGAGAAACACCCTATTTTAAAAAAGAAGCTGGGCATGGTGGCGCACGCCTTTAATCCCAGCACTCGGGAGGCAGAGGTAGGAGGATCACAGTGAGTTCAAGGCCACCCTAAGACTACATAGTGAATTCTAGGCCAGCCTGAGCTAGAGTGAAACCCTACTTCAAAAAACCAAAATGAAGGAAGAGGAGGAGGAAGAGGGCTGGAGAGATGGCTTAGCAGTTAAATGCTTGCCTGTGAAGCGTAAGAACCCTGGTTTAAGTCTCGATTCCCCAGGTCCCATGTAAGCCAGATGCACAAAGTCACATGCATCTGGAGTTCGTTTGCAGTGGCTGAAGGTCCTGGTGCACCCATGCTTTATCTATCTGCCTCTTTCTCTCTCTCTCTCTCTCTCTCTCTCTCTCTCTCTCTGTCATTCTCAAATGAACAAATAAAAATAAAATTAAGAAGAAGAAGAAGACAGGCCACATTAGTCAATGGGTGCAATAGTGGCATGTCTGTTATGGGGAAAACCAACCACTCTCTAATTGGACTGGAGGCCTGCTCCATGGAAGGGAATACATCTGAAAATACTGATACTGAAAACCTACAACAGGGGTAGTCAAGAGCCCTAGGAGTGTAAATCTGCTGCTGTCTGCCTAAATGTACATATTATGCTTACCAAACTACCCAGAAAGTGCTTCTCTTAATGTTCATAACCATATATTAATGCTACTCTCACTTTTTTTCAGAGAAGCTTCTCTTTTCAGGTGGTGGTGACCTCTGGGATGACTGAAAAGGCACCATGGTGCTGGGAGGAAATGACAGGAGTGCTCAGCACTGAAACGTCTCTATCGAACCTTCCAAGGCTCAGGGTCCATTGCAGAAGAAGTGGTGGAAAGAATGTAAGAGCTAAAGGAAGGAAGGGTAGGACTCCTTACAACGTGCTCCTCCAGACACAGAATGGCCTGGATATCCATGACCTCACAGTGCCTGACACTACCTACACAAGACCATCATAAGAGGAGGAAAAGATGATGACAGCAAAATAAAAGAGAGACAGATGGGGGGAGGATAAGATGGAGAATGGAGTTGCAAAGGGGAAAGTGGGGGAGGTTACCATGGGTTATTGTCTATAATTATGGAAGTTGTCAATAAAAATTATTAATGAAAAATAAAAATAAAAGCCAGGTATGGTGGTGCACACCTTTAATACCAGCACTCGGGAGGCAGAGGTAGGAGGATCACCAAAAGTTCAAGGCCACCCTGAGACTACATAGTTAATGCCAGGTCAGCCTGGGCCAGAATGAGACCCAACCTCGAAAAACCAAAAGAATATAAATAAATAAGCCTGGCATGGTGGTGCACGCCTTTAATCCCAGCACTTGGGAGGCAGAGGTAGGAGGATTGCCATGAGTTCAAGGCCACCTGGAGACTACATAGTTAATTCCAGGTCAGCCTGGACCAGAGTGAGACCCTACCTTGAAAAACCAAAAATACACACACACACACATAGATAGATAGATAGATAGATAGATACATACATACATACATACATACATACATACATACATACATACATGGAAGTCAGGCTGGGGATATGGCTCAGCAATTAAAAGCACCTAATTGCAAGCTGACTGTTGAGTTCAATTCTTCACATAAAGCCTGACAGAAGCAAATGGTGCATGCATCTGTAATCCCAATGTGCTTTTGTCAATGAGAGGCAGCCAGAAGAATCTGGAAGCTCACCAGCCAGCTAGTCTGGGGCACAAGCAGAAAAGTGGCAAAAATAGAAGAGAGAGACCCAGTCTCTCTGTGTCTCCAGAGGGTGGAGGGAGAGGACAAACTTCAGATCTCCACACACGTGCAGGGGCATGTGTACATCGTACACACACACATACACTCACACACATACACATCCATACATATTACAGATATGCATCCAAATATATACATACGGATACACACTTTTTTATTGTTTGGTTTTTCAAGGTAGGGTCTTGCTCTAACCCAGGCTGACCTGGAATTCACTATGTAGTTTCAGGGTGGCTTTGAACTCACAGTGCTTCTCTGACCTCTGCCTCCTGAGTGCTGGGATTAAAGGCATGCACCACCATGCCTGCCTGGCTTAAGATACATGCATTTAAAAAGCCCCAAAACAGGGGAGGAGGGAGGGTATTACCATGGGATACTTTTTATAATCATGGAAAATATTAATAAAAATTGAGAATAAAATAAATAAATTAAAAAGCAATTGAAAAAAAAGCCCCAAAACAAAAGGTCAGGCATGGCAGCACAAAACTATAATTCTAGAGCTCACCAGGCTGAAGCAAGATGATTGCCATGAGTTTGAAATCAGCCTGTGCTATATAGTGAATGCCAGGAGAGCCTAAGCTACAAAATGAGACCCTGTCTCAAAAGAGCAAAACGTATAGAACAAGGGCTGGAGAGATGATGGCTTAGTGGTTAAGGCTCTTGCCTGTGAAGCCTAAGGACCCAGGTTCAATTCTCCAGGTCCCACATAAGCCAGATACACAATGGTGGTATGTGCATCTGGAGTTTGTTTGCAGTGGCTAGAGGCCCTGATGTGCCCATTCTCTCTCTCCCTCTCTAATAAATAAATAAACAATTTTAAAAAGTAAAGAACAAAAGATTAATATGTCTATTCTGGTAAAATATAATACTCATTTGTTTTCCATGACAGAGAAATCTTTAAGAGTACTAAAATATTTCTTTTTTTAAAATTTTTTGTTTTTTATTTATTTGAGAGCGACAGAGAGAGAGAGAAAGAGGAAATAAATAAATAAATAAATTGGTGTTTTGTTTTTCTGAGATAGGGTCTCACTCTAGCCCAGGCTGACCTGGAATTCACCATGTAGTCTCAGGCTGGCCTCGAACTCACGGCGATCCTCCTACCTCTGCCTCCCGAGTGCTGGGATTAAAGGCGTGCGCCACCATGCTCGGAGAATAAACTGTTTTTTAATTTATCTATAGGGTAGTAGGTGAGCCTCTTATTGAATTCACTTCTATATAAATAGATGTCATCTGGGTTTTAACCTCTGCTTGGTACTATTGGGTGAGAGCGTCTACTTTGAATTTTTTCCAAACAAAAGACTAATGAAAGGCCAGCCTGCATGGACTTTCCATTTCCACCTCTATGTGGCCATCCTTTTGCAATGAGAATAAAACTCTAATAGTTCACAACTAATAGTTCCATGTCTGGAGCGCTGCAGGAAGACTTTATTTCGTGATTCCACGAAATTAAAGACACACCAAAATGTAGCAGTCTCTCATAGAGGGACAGCAAAATCCTTTAGTGCTGATATAAAAATCAGCCAGTGAGGGCCTGGGGCGATGGCTCAGCGGTTAGAGAGGTCAATGAGTACAGAGTTCTTGCATGTTGTTCTTTTAATTTGGATCCATGGAATACTTTGCTATATCTAATTTAATAGCAAGTAGCTCAGCAGTAGTGTTTGTGTTTAAAGGGTAGATTTGATTTCTTTTTTTTTTTCCTTTGGTTTTTTGAGATAGGGTTTTGTTCTAGGCTGACCTGCAATTCACTATGTAGTCTCAGGGTGGCCTTGAACTCATGGTAATCCACATACCTCTGCCTCCCGAGTTCTGGGATTAAGGACGTGCACCACCACATCTGGCTTTAGGACTGGAGAGATGACTTAGCAGTTAAGCGCTTGCTTGTAAAGCCTAAGCACCCCAGTTCGAGACTCAATTCACCAGAACCCACTTTAGCCAGATGTACAAGGGGGTGCACACGTCTGGAGTTGGTTTGCAGCGGCTAGAGGCCCTGGCACCCCCATTCTCTCTGTCTCTCTTTCTATCTCTCTCTCTGCCTCTTTCTCCCTCTGACTTTCGCTCTCAAATAAATAAATAAAAATAAAGAAAAAATTTTTTTGGTTTTTCGAGGTAGGGTCTCACTTCAGCCCAGGCTGACCTGGAATTCACTATGGAGTCTCAGGGTGGCCTTGAACTCACAATGATCCCCCTATCTCTGCCTCCCAAGTGCTGGGATTAAAGGCGTGTGGCGTATGTCACCACAAATGGCTAAAAAATTTTTTTTAATTATCTATTTATTTGAAAAGGAGAGAGAGAGGCAGATAGAGAGAGAATGGCCTCTAGCTACTGCAAAGGAACTCCAGACACACGTGCCACCTTATGCATCTGGTTTTACGCGGGTACTGTGGAATTGAACCTGGGTCATTAGGCTTTACCAGCAAGTGTTTCAATGGCTGAGCCATCTCTCCAGCCCCCTGACATAGGTTCTTATGTCACTCAAGCTGACCTCAAACTCTACCTAGCTGAAAATGACCTTGAATTCCTCATCCTCCTGTCTTCCCCTCTTAAATACTAGGGTTATAGACATATGTCATCCCACCTAGCATTTTTCCCCCTGAGACAAGGATCTTACAGCCTTGAACTCAATGTAGTTCTCAACAGTGCTGTACTGGACAATGTAGACCAGTATGGCCCAAACTTGGGGTAATTCTACATCTGCCTCCTGAGCACTGAGGTTACAGGTATGTTCCACCACACCAGGCAAATATTTCTTTTTTTTTTCTTTTATAATGATTCAAGGCCTAGCCTAGAAAAGGTACATCTTAAGGTTAAGGGTTATATATTGAATCTGATTACATAGTGCTCACTGGCCTTGTCTTAATCCTTAAAAGAAAGGTTTCTGGGAAAATTTAACTTTATCAACAAAGCCAGTTTTGTGGAAAACAAGTCTGTTTTCCTTCCCACTTCGGAAAATTTCACTGGTGGAAAAAAAATAATTGCCTACATTCCGCGAAGAGGTCTTTATCCCAAAAGTTAAAATATTAACATAATTCATTCTATAATATATGTAGAGATAAATCACAGTTCTCCTGAAATGGCAAGAAAGGACCTGTTTGCAGGACAAGGACACAAACTGAATCTTGGTCTTCCTTTAAATTCTAATCACTGCTATGTGTAAGTAGAAAACAACTAAAATGGTCAAAATAAATTGTGTCACTATCTCTATCTTAGTAAACTTATCTGGATGATAGGATTCACTCTTGACTGGGAATCACTTTGAAATCACTTCCAGAAGCACAATAGTTGCATTGTCTTTCACTAAACTCTTAAAAGCCAGCAGAAATCAATTGCATTTTCACTGTGTAACAACAAATGTGACCTTCTGCCCTCTGGATAAATATTAGCATGTCCTGCATAGTCAGGGTTTATTAGAACATTTTCCTTATAAAAAAACAATCTGTTGGGCAGTTTATCCTTTTCTTTGTGGTAACTGCAGACCCACACAAGTGACATTGACCTTGTAATCCTTTGAAGAGCATCACCATCCCCACTGAGGGACACATGTTCTAAGTTAGGAACTCAGGTAGGACCTATGTCAGTTATATCAATTAAAAACCCATGACCTCATAGTGCCTGACACTACCTACACAAGACCATCATAAGAGGAGGGAAAGATCATGACATCAAAATAAAAGAGAGACTGATTGAGATGGGGAGGGGATATGATAGAGAATGGAATTTCAAGGGGGAAAGTGGGGGGAGGGAGGGTATTACCATGGGATATTTTTTATTATTATTATTTCGTTTTGAGAGTGACAGACACAGGGAGAAAGACAGATAGAGGTAGAGAGAGAGGATGGGCGCGCCAGGGCTTCCAGCCACTGCAAACGAACTCCAGACGCGTGCGCCCCCTTGTGCATCTGGCTAACGTGGGACCTGGGGAACCGAGCCTCGAACCGGGGTCCTTAGGCTTCACAGGCAAGCGCTTAACTGCTAAGCCATCTCTCCAGCCCCCATGGGATATTTTTTATAATCATGGAAAATGTTTTTAAAAATTGAGAAAAAATAAAATAAGATTTAAAAAAAAATTTTTTTTATTTATTTGAGAGAGACGGTGCCCCAGGGCCTCTTGTAGCTTCAAACAAACACCAGATGCATGTGCCACTTTGTGCATCTGGCTTTACATGGGTACTGGGGAACTGAATGCAAACTATCAGGTTTTGTAAGCAAGTGCCTTTAATGACTGAGCCATCTCCCCAGCTCCAGTTACCCCAATTCTTCAATAATATACAGTTAAACTTCTTTTTTTTAAAAAAAAATTTTATTTATTTATTTGAGAGTGACAGACACAGAGAGAAAGACAGATAGAGGGAGAGAGAGAGAATGGGCGCGCCAGGGCTTCCAGCCTCTGCAAACGAACTCCACACGCGTGAGCCCCCTTGTGCATCTGGCTAACGTGGGACCTGGGAACCAAGCCTCGAACCAGGGTCCTTAGGCTTCACAGGCAAGCGCTTAACCGCTAAGCCATCTCTCCAGCCCCAGTTAAACTTCTTAATGTGATTATGCTTGAGGGATCTTGGTATAAACAAACTCACCTCAGCTGGGCGTGGTGACTCAAGCCTCAATCCCAGCATTTGGGAGGCTGAAGTAGGAGGATGGCCATGAGTTCGAGGCTACCTTGAGACTATGGCATGAATTCCAGGCCAGCCTAAGCTACAACAAAACCTACCTCAAAATAAAAAATAAAATAAAGATAAAAAAGAAGCTGCATGTGGTGGCGCATGACTTTAATCCCAGCACTCGGGAGGCAGAGGTAGGAGGATCTCCAGAGTTCAAGGCCACCCTGAGACTCCATAGCGAATTCCAGGACAGCCTGAGCTAGAGTGAGACCCTACCTCGTAAAAACAAAATAAATAGATAAATACATAAACTCACCTCATAGTTTTGTTTGTTTGTTTGTTTGTTTTTTGTGGTAGGGTCTCACTCTAGCCGCAGCTGACCCGGAATTCACTATGTAATCTCAGGATGGCCTTGAACTCAGAGCAATCCTCCTACCTCTACCTCCTGAGTGCTAGAATTAAAGGCATGCACTACCACGCCCAGCTTCACCTCATAGTTTTTGTTGTTGTTGTTTTGTTTATATTTTATTTACTTATTTGAGAGCAACAGAGAGAAAGAGGCAGATAGAGAGAGAGAGAATGGGTACACCAGGGCCTCCAGACATTGCAGACAAACTCCAGATGCATGCACCCTCTTGTGCACCTGGCTAACATCAGTCCTGGGGAATTGTGCCTTGAACCGGGGTCCTTAGGCTTCACAGGCAAGCGCTTAACCGTTAAGCCACCTCTCCAGCCCTCACGTCATAGTTTTTATATCTTACAAATGATAGAAAATTTCTGTCATGTAAATCAGCAGATTCACTTAGGGGAAAAGAATATTTGCCTTTAAAATATTTTTTAAAAATAAGTATGCAGGGCTGGAGACATGGCTTAGCAGTTAAGGCATTTGCCTACAAAGCCAAAGGACCTAGATTCAATTCCCCAGGACCCACATTAGCCAGATGCACAAAGAGGCACAAGTGTCTGGAGTTTATTTGCACTGTCTGGAAGCCTTGGTGTGCCTATTCTCTCTCTCTCTCTTTCGCTCTCTCTCTCCCCCACCTTTCTCTCTGTCAAATAAATAAATAAAAATTAAATATGCAATTTTTCTGATGACATGTATATTTGATTATGTGTGTAATCTCAAATTGTAAACTAATTTCCTAAGATTAGCTTGGACATGGTAGTACACACCTTTAGGCCCAGCATTCAGGAGGTAGGAAAATCATTGTGAGTTCACGGCCAGCTCGGGGCTACAGAGTGAGTTCCAAGTCAGCCTGGGCTAGAGTGAGATCTGACTTTGGGGAAATTTTTTTTTTTCCTATGACACTCACTGGCTATTTATTTTATGTATTTATCTATTTGTTTATTTGTGATACTGGGAATTGGACCCAGGACCTTTCACCTGCTAGGCAAGCATTTGCCACTGAGCTATATCACCAGCCCCTCTGGGCTCCTTGATACTTGACTGGATCTTCCCTACTTTTGCTGTTTTGGGATCTCATCCAATCTCACAGAATTATGTAATACCCCAGTACTAACATAGACTGATTTTTCCCATTAACTTCAGACTTACACTTCTTGGGTTTTGTATGTTGTATTTAATTTTAATTTTTTGTGTTTTAAAATATTTTATTTTTAAATATTTATTTTATTTTTATATATTAGAAAGAGAGAGAAAGAGGCAGAGAGAAAGAATGGGTGCACCAGGGTCTTCAGCTACTGCTAACTAACTCGAGAAGCATGTACCATCTTGTGCATCTGGCTTACATAGGTACTGGGGGATTGAACCCAGGTTCTTAGCCTTCACAGGCAAGTGTCTTAACCGCTAAGCCATCTCCAGCCCTTATTTATTTATTTAATTGAGAGAGAGAGGCAGATACAGAAAAAAAGGATGCACCAGGGCCTCTAGCCACTGCAAACGAACTCCAGATGCATGCACCACCTTCTGCATCTGGCTTTATGTGGGTACTGGGGAATCCAACCTGAGTCCTCTGGCTTTGCAGGCAAGCACTTAAACTGCTGAACTATCTCTCCAGCCTTTTGTTTTGGTTTGGATTTTGAGGTAGGGTCTTGCTCTAACCCAGGCTGACCTTGAATTCCTATGTACTCTCAGGGTGGCCTCAAAATCACGGCAATCCTCCCGAGTGCTGGGGTTAAGGCATATGCCACCATGCACAACATGGTTTGGTCTTTTGAGACAAGGTCTTATGTAGCCCAGGCTAACCTCGAATTCCTATTCCTCCTGCCTCACCTCTCATGTGCCACCATAGCTACCTCAGACTTCCACTTTTCAACTTTACATCTCCACGTGGGTATCTTATGGAGACATCAGAGTTAAGTGTCCGACACTAAACTCTGATGTCTCACATATGTACATCTCAGCACGTATCCCAGGCTGCCAATGGCTTTGAACTTGCTATCCTCTTTTCTTGACCCCCACAGTAGGTGGTGTTACAGACCTGCACCAGGCCCAGCTATATTCTCATTTATAATAAGAGAAATTCAAAAGAATATAAAGATGATGGCAGGAGAGACGGCTTAACAGTTTGCCTGTGAAGCCTAAGGACCAAGGTTTGACTCCCAAGAACCCATGTAAGTCAGATGTACATGGTGGTGAATGTGCCTGGCACATCCATTCTTTCTCTAATTCATTACTCAATTAATTAAAAGAATATGAGGATGATGGGCTGGAGGGATGGCTTAGCAGTTAAGGCATTTGCCTGCAAAGCCAAAGGACCCAGGTTCAATTCTCCAGGTCCCACGTTAGCCAGATGCACAAGGGGGTGTGTGCACCTGGAGTTCGTTTGCAGTGGCTAGAGGCTCTGGAGTGCCCATTCTCTCTCTCTCCTCCTCTTTCTCTGTCAAATAAATAGATAAAATAAAATATTTTTAAAAAAGAATCTGAAGATGAAATGCCATTCCTTGCCATAGCAACAAAATGAGAAGAGCTTAAATGGATGCTGCCTTTGTAAAGGGAAGCCAGGAGGCATTCATGAACACAGAGAACATAATATGCACACCCTTTAACCCAGAAATTTCAATCCTGGGAGTATTTCATAAATCTCACAGGGCAAAGTTGTTCATTGAGCAATGGTAACTGCTGAGTTATTGTAACAGAAACAAGCTGAGAGAACACTGGTGATATAAACTAGAATGCCATGAAATGCTAGACATCTGTTGAAAAAGATTGAGCTAGACTCACGCACATTGATACAGAAATCCTTTGTAATAAATTATCAAGAGAATGAGCATCTTTATGCATAGTGTATTCACAATTATGTGGAGTTTTTGTTGTTGTTTTGTTTTTGTTGTTTTTCAAGGTAGGGCCTCACTCTAGCCTAGGCTTATCTGGAATTTACTTGGTAGTCTCAGGGTATCCTTGAACTCTAGGTGATCCTCCTACCTCTGCCTTCCAAGTGCTGGGATTAAAGGCATGCACCACCATGCCCAGCCTTTTTTGTTTATTTTTTGTTATTTTTCTTAGGTAGGGTCTCCCTCTAGCCCAGGCTGACTTGGAACTCACTCTGTTTCCCAGGCTGGCTTCAAACTCATATAGCAATCTTCCTTCCTCTGTCTCCTAAGTGAGAGGATTAAAGATGTGTACCACCACACCTGTCACACAATTGTGGGTTTTTTAATTTAATTAATCAATTTATTTATTTGAGAGACACAGAGAGAAAGAAGCAGATAGATAGAGACAATGGGCACACCAGGGCCTCTAGCCACTGCAAATGAACAAATGTATTCGTGGCTTACATCTGGCTTACATGGGTACTAGAGAATCAAATCCGGGTCCTTTTAGGCTTCGCAGGCAAGTGCCTTAACCACTAAACCATCTCTCTAGTCCATTAATAAAAAAAAAAAAATTACTTATTTATTTGAGGGAGAGAGAGAGAATGGGCACACCAGGACCTCTTGCCACTTCAAACCAACTCCAGTCACATGTGCCACCTTATGCAACTGGCTTTATGTGAGTACTGGGGAATCAAACCCCAGGCCATTGGGTTTTGCCATCAAGTGCCTTTAACTGCTGAGGTGTCTCTCCAGCCCTGAAATTCTTGTTCAATGGGAGTACAGAGTGTTCACTGGCATTGTATTGAACCTTTGGATCAAGCTGCAGAGAAAGTGGTTTTTGGATTTGTGTGTATGTGTGTGTGTGTTGGGGGGGATTCCATGTAACCCAGGATGGCCTTGAACTTGCTATGTAGCCAAGGATGACCTTAAACTGCTAACCCTCCCACCTTCACTTCCACAGGGCTGGGATTACAGGCATGTGCTACCGCTATGCTCAGTTTATGAGAGGCTGGGAATCAAACCCAGGTCTTCATGCATGCTAGGTAAGCACTGCAGGAACTGAACTAAATCCTCAGCCCCCAAAGTCGACAATATTTAATTTTTTTAAATCTATGTACCTAGAATATGTTTCCACGTATGTAGATATTTTCATTGGTGTTGGGAGATTTTTGTTTGTTTTTAAAAATCAAGTGCTTTTAACCACTAAACCCTCTCTCTAGCCCAGAGCTTTTTTTTTTTTTTTTTTCAACAAGATCTCATGTAGTTCAGGCTATGTAGCCAACAATAACCTTGAACTCCTGATCCTCCTGCCTCTACCTCCCAAGTGTTGTGATTATAGGTGTCCTAGCTTTGTCTTTTAGATATGGTTTAACATTTTCCGAGTTTATTATTAAGGATTTTTTTTTGGGGTGGGGGGGGTGTTCGAGGATGGGTCTTGCTCTAACCCAATATATCGTCTCAGGGTGGCCTCAAACTCACAGTGATCCTCCTACCATGGCCTCCTGAGTGCTGAGATTAGACACATGTGCCTGTGCATGGGCATGCCAGGATCTCTTGCCACTGCCAATGAAGGCCATATGCATAAGCCTTATTTTGTCTGTCTATACATGGGTGTCAGGGAATTGAACTCAGCTTGGCAGGCTTTGCAAGCAAGTGCATTTAAACACTGAGAAATCTTCCCAGCCTCTGCTTGAAAACTGTTTTAATTTTTTTGGTTTTCCATGGTAGGGTCTTACTCTAGGCCTACCTAGGATTCACTCTGCAGTCCCAGGATGGCCTTGAACTTAAAACAGTCCTCTTACATCTGCCTCCTGAGTGTTGGGATTCTTTGGCTTTGCAGGAGAGTGCCTTAACCACTAAAACATCTCTCTAGCCCCTGATTTTGTTGTTGTTTTTTTTCCTAAAAGTATTTTATTTACTTATTTGAGAGAGAGAGAAAGAGGCAGATAGAGAGAGAATGGGCATATCAGGGCCTCCAACCACTGCAAATGAACTCCAGACACATGTGCCACTGTTGCAGCCCGGTTCTCATTGCTGGTAGAAATCACCCAACCAAGAGCAGCTTCTGGGAAAAAGAGATTTATTTTGGCTTACAGGCTCGAGAGGAAACTCCACAATGGCAGGGGGAAACGATGGCATGAGCAGAGGGTGGACATCACCCCCTGGCCAACATAAGTTGGACCACAGCAACAGGAGGTATGCCAAACACTGGCATGGGGAAACTGGCTATAAAGCCCATAAGCCTGCCCCCAACAACACACTCCCTCGAGAAGGCATTAATTCCCAAATATCCATCAGCTGGGGAGCTAGCATTCAGAACACCTAAGGTTTTTTTTTTTTTGGTTTTTCGAGTTAGGGTCTCACTCTGGTCCAGACTGACCTGGAATTAACTCTGTAATCTCAGGGTGGCCTTGAACTCATGGCAATCCTCCTACCTCTGCCTCCCGAGTGCTGGGATTAAAGGCGTGCGCCACCACGCCCGGCTCCAGAACACCTAAGTTTATGGAGGACACCTGAATCAAACCACCACAGCCACCTTGTGCATCTGGCTTAACGGGTCCTGGAAACTGAACGTAGGTCCTATGGCTTTGCAGTGAGTCCACCAAATACTAAGCCATTTCTCTAGCTCCTCCTCTCTCTCCCATTTTTGTTTTTCAAGACAGGTATCTTATTAGGTTTCCCAGGTTGTACATGAACTCCTGGGCTCTAGGGATATCTCAGCCTCCGTAGTAGCTGTGACTGCTTACATGTAGCCCAAGTCACATGTTTGTTTTTTTAAGAGAAAGAAGAGAGAGGAGGCAAACTGTGAACACAGATAAATTTACTGATTTATTGAGTGACTAGTGTCATAACAGAAAAAACATGGGAGCCAGGCATGATGGCACATGCCTTTTGTGGTAGTTTGATTTGGGTATCCCTCATAAACTTAAGTGTTCTGAATGCTAGTCTCCCCAGCTGATGTTTGGATTCTGACTTAGGAAGCACTGGGACTTTAAAGGCAATTAAATGTACACAGAGGATTAGATCTTATTGTGGGTTGTTGATTTAGTTGGTTGCGATAATGATTTTGAGCTTATGTAATAAAAATGTCTCTTTTTTTAGAGGTAGAAATGAGAAGTAGAGGTGAATTAATGGGATTTTAAGGGGGGGGACATGGTAGATGCCAAGGAAGAATGACAAAATTGTATCACTACTGGATTAGCATATGGGGTGGGTAACTCGTGGTTCATTATACTCTCCTCCGTACTTACCTCCACATATGGATGGCATGGTGGTTTGATTCAGGTGTCCCCATAAACTGAGGTATTCTGAATGCTAGTCTCCCCAGCTGATAGCAATTGGAAATTAAAGCCTCCTGGAGGTGGTGTATTGTTGGGGGTGGGCTTATGAGTGTTATAGCCAGTTTCCCCCTTATCAGTGTTTGACACACTCTCCTATTGTCCACCTGATGTTGGCCAGTGGGTGATGCTCATGCTGTCTTTTCCCTGTCATCATGGAGCTTTCCCTCAAGCCTGTAAGCCAAAATAAACCTCTTTTCCCACAAGCTGCTCTTGGTTGGGTGATTTCTACCAGCAAAGTGAACCTGACTACAACAGCAAAGTGGTACCAGGAGTGGGGTTGCTGCTAGACACCTGACTGTGTGGCTTTGGTATTTTGGAGCTGATTTTCAAGAGGAATGTGAAAGGATTTGAAATCTTGGCCTAAGAGATGCCTTGCAGTGCTGTGAGTACATCTTGATGGACTATTCTGGTTAGAGTTGAAAGACCTGAATGCAGTAAGAACTGGGGACTGTGAGGTTTGGCGTATGAGGGTGAGAAAGAGCTTTGCCTGGACTGGGCTAGTAGTTTGTGTAGGAAGCTTTCTGCTATGCCTGGATCCTGAGAAGTTGTGCAGGGTTGCGTAGAAATGAACTGGTGTGAGCAGAGGGATATGGCATAGAAAAAATGAAATCTTTGGGCCTAAATTGCTGCTGATTCACCTGCAAATTGTTTGAGAAATAACAACCTTTCAGATTGGGCTAGCTGACCTGCACTGGGGCAACAGGAAGAATTATAGACTCTTTTGGAGGGTCCTGAGTACTTAAGGAGTGTCCTGTTCTTCAAAGTCTGCTTTATTCCTCCCTGGATTAAAAACTGGCACCCCATCTAGTATTAGGGAGTATAAGAAATGCGGGAAAGAGTGGGTCATTGAGTTTGCAATGTGGCCTTGTGATTTGGAAACAGCCATGGGCAGTGTGAAGCAGATTTGCTGGATGCCTGCATGGAGACCTGATGGAGCCATGAGGATGAACTGTGGGTTGCAGTGGAGACCCAGTGGAGATGCTGGGACCATGAGATGGCTGCTAAAGAGAGCTGCCCGCCCCGATGAAGTTTTCCAGGACTGTGAGTAGCCTAGCTGGAGGGGTGGAATTGGAATGCCAGAGACTTGTTGCTGGTTAGAATTATTGGACTTGGAGATTTGTTACTGGCTAGAGTTGTTGGACTTGGAGTTACAGAGTTTGATGATTGCCCTATTCAAATCTTGTATTGGTTGAATGTTTCTTTGCTATGCCCAATGCTATCTTTTGCAGTGTGAATGTTATTTCTGTGCCATTATGGGTTTGGAGAGGGATTTTTTTTGTATTATGGCTCAGTTAAAAGATCTTGAACTATGGGGATGTTTGAACATCACTGGGATTGATAAAAACTATGGGGACTTTTAAAATTGGGCTGAATGTATTGTATCATGTATGGATATCAGTTTATGGGGGCCAGGGGCAGAATGTGATTGTTTGACTCAGGTGTCCCCCATAAACTTAAGTATTCTGAATGCTAGGTTCCCAGCTGATGGAGACTTGGGAATTAACACCTCCAGGAGGCAGTGTATTGTTGGGGGCAGGTTTATGGGTGTTATAGCCAGTTTCCCCATGCCAGTGTTTGGCATACTCTCCTATTGCTATGGTCCACCTTATGTTGGCCAGGGGGTGATGTCCACCCTCTGCTCATGCCATTGTTTTCCCCTGCCATCGTGGAGCTTCCTGTCATGCCTGTAAGCCAAAATAAGCCCGTTTTCCCCACAAGCTGCTTGGTTGGGTGGTTTTACCAGCAATTGGAACCTGACTGTAACACCTTTTTTTAAAAAAAAAAAATTTATTTATTTATTAGAGACAGAGAGAGGGAAAGAGAGAGAGTGATAATGGGCACACCAGGCCTCTAGCCACTGCAGACAAGCTCCAGATGCATGTGCCACCATGTGCATCTGGCTTATGTAGGATCTGGAGAATTAAACCAGGGTCCTTAGGCTTCACAGGCAATCACCTTAACCACTAAACCATCTCTCCAGCCCTGTGACACTTTTTATCCCAGCACTTGGGAGGCAGAGGTAGGAGGATTGCCATGAGTTCAAAGCCACCCTGAGACTACATAGTGAATTCTAGGTCAGCCTGAGTTAGAGTGAGACCCTACCTCGAAAAACCAAAAAAAGAAGAACCATGGGCTGTCACAGAAACAGAGGAGATTCATCTACCTCCAATCAAATGTCAGAGTCAGAAAGGTTTTGCTGGGATTGGTGTGGTGGTTTGATTCAAGGATCCCCCATAAACTTAGGTGTTCTGAATGCTAGGTCACCAGCTGATGGAGATTTGGGAATTAACACCTACTGGAGGAGTGTATTGTTATGGGCAGGCTTATGGGTGTCATAACCAGTTTCCCCATGCCAGTGTTTGGCACACTCTCCTATTGCTATTGTCCACCTGATGTTGATGAAGAGGTGATGTCCACCCTCTGCTCATGCCATCATTTCCCCTGACATCATGGAGCTTCCCCTCCCCTCAAGTCTGTAAACCAAAATAAACCCTTCCTTTCACCCCAAAAGCTGCTCTTGGTTGGGTGATTTCTGCCAGCAATTGGACCCTGACTGCAACAATTGGGGACGCAGTTCAGCAGTGAAAGGTGCTTGCTTGCAAAGCCCACTGGTAGAGAATGGCCTTGAACTCTGGATCCTCCTACCTCTACCTCCCAAGTGCTGGGATTACAGGCATGTACCACTACACCACCAGGCTTTGTGAGGGGTAGTGTAGTGTAGGCAAATATATGTGCCCTTGTGGTGCCCCATCTGCCCACCTGTTACAGGGTACACTTGCCTATGGGCTTAGGTCCTCTCAGACTTTCATGCTTGTGCAGGAAGCACACTTAACTGCTGAACCATTTTCTCTCTCTCTCTTTCTTGTGGGGGGATGTTTCAAGATAGGGTCTCGCTCTATTCCCAGGCTAACCTGGACTTCAGTATGTAGTGTCAGGGTGGCCTTGAACTCATGGTGATCCTCCTACCTCTGCCTACATGTGCTGGGATTAAAGGCGTGCGCCACCATGCTCAGCCTGTTGAGCCAATTGTCCAGCCTGGGTATTTGGTTTTTTGAGACAAGGACTCACTATGTAGTCCAGTCTATCCTGAACTCACATCAGTCCTCCTGCCTCAGCCTCCCAATTGCAGGGATTACAGAGATGAGCCACCATAGCCAACTTTCTTTTCTTCTTTTTCTTTTTTAATTCTTCTTTTTTTTTTTTTTTTGTTTTGTTTTGTTTTGAGGCAGACTGTCACTCTAGCCTAGCTAACCTAGAACTTGCACCATAGCCCAGGCTAGCCTTGAATTCACAGTGATCCTCCTCTCTCACCCTTCTGATTGCTGAGATTAAAGGTGGGAACCACTTTAAAAAAAATGTTTTCATTTATTTATTTGCAAGCAGAAGGAGAAAGAGAGAATGGGCACCAGGGTCTCTTGGCGCTACATACAAACTCCAGACTCATGTGCCACTTTCTGCATTTGGCTTTATGTGGGCACTGAGGAATCAAACCTGAACAAGTAGGCTTTGCAAGCAAGTTTTTTTAACCACTTTAACCACTGAGCAATCCTTCCAGCTGCAATGACTAGTTTTCTGAAACTAGGTAACATTTACTTAGATTATTCTTAGATATGTTGTGATTTTGTGGCTTTGTGTAATGTCTTTTTTAATATTTTGATTTATTTGTGAGTGAGAAAGAAAGAGGCAGATAGAGAATGGGCATGCTATGACCTCATGTCACTGTATATTCCAAACACATACACTGCCTTGTGCATCTGGCATTACCTGGGTACCAGGGAATCAAACTTGGGTCCTTAGGCTTTGAAGGCAAGTGTCTTAACTGCTGAGCATTCTCTCCATCCCCTGATGTCTTTTATTATTATTATTATTATTATTTTATTATTATTATTATTATTATTCATTATGACTATCTAATGACTTGTATAGAAAATTGTTTTTCCTGAAATGTGAGATAATAAAATAATCCCTCCGAAGCTCTTAAAAATAGAAAAGCGCATCCCTTGTTTGATGACGCAAGTCTTTTCTGAATGTTTTGAATGTTAACAGGAGAGGTTACACAGGAAAAAAAAAAAATCTCTCTCTCATTCATTGTTTACATATGTTTACTTCCACATTCTAATTACTGTCCCGGGTGCATGCTCCTCTGTCTCACCCCAAGAAGATGACACACGCTGTTGACTGCCTTGGGGCCACCTCCCTCAAATTACGTGGCTCTCCACGAGCCATCCCGAGTCTCCCAGTTCAGGCTAATCATTGATAGGGCTTTACAATCACAGGCTTTTTTTTTTTTTTTTTTTGCAGTCCCTCCGGCAGTGACTGGCAAAGGCAGGCAGGGCTGGGCGGCAAAAGGGTCTCCAGGGAATGCACAAGCTTTCTTCAGCGCTGATGAAAGCTGCCCACGCCGTAGCAAGACCATGTCCAGCCGGGCGCTGCAGAGATCTGTCATGCTGTCAGCCTTGATTCTGCTGAGAGCCACCGCGGCGGGGGGACTCCCTGGAGATGGCAGCGCCGTGTGGGCTGAAAACCCCAGCGTGAGTCCGGTGGATGCGAGTCAGCTGTTCGTCTATGACACTTTCCCCGAAAACTTTCTCTGGGGCGTCGGGACTGGGGCGTTTCAAGTGGAAGGGAGCTGCGAGGAAGACGGGAAGGGCCCCTCGATATGGGATCGTTTCATCCACGCGCGCCCGAGACACGTCAACGGCATCAACGGCTCCAGTGACAGCTGCCTTTTCCTGGACAAGGACTTGTCGGCTCTGGATTTCCTAGGGGTTTCCTTTTACCAGTTTTCCATCTCGTGGCCCAGGCTCTTCCCCGATGGCACGGTGGCGGCGGCCAACCCCGACGGCGTGCGCTACTACCAGACCCTCCTGGACGCGCTGGCGCGCAGGAACATCGAGCCCGTGGTCACCCTGTTCCACTGGGACTTGCCCTGGGAGTTGCAGGAGAGGTACGGCGGGTGGCAGAACGAAAGCATGGTAGACCTCTTCAACAGCTACGCCACGTACTGCTTCCAGACGTTCGGGGACCGCGTCCGGTACTGGATTACAATTCACAACCCGTACCTGGTGGCTTGGCACGGGTACGGAACTGGCATGCACGCTCCGGGACAGAAGGGAAACTTAGCAGCTGTCTACACTGTGGGGCACAACCTGATCAAGGTACGGTACAGCTGGCTGCTCACCAGAGCTCCAGGACAGGCAGGCAGGGGAGCTGGGCTTCAGAGGGCTGCCTGCTGAAATCAACGCAGCCAAACGTGGGCGAACTCACAAGTTCCAGGCTCAGATGTTGCATTCAAAGTCAATGTTTTATTTTTCCTGTCATTATTAACATGTTAATTGATCCAATTCATTTCCTGCACCGTTGTGTATTGAGCCCGTTTTTATAAATATTTTATTTATTTATTTGACAAAGAAAAAGGAGGGGGGGAGAGAGAGAGAGAATGGGCACACTAGACCCTCCAGCCACTGCAAACAAACTCCAGACGCATGCACCCCCTTGTGCATCTAGCTAACGTGGGTCCTGGGGAATTGACCCTGAGTCCTTTGGCTTTGCAGGAAAATGCCTCAACGGCTAAACCATCCCTCCAGCCCGTTTTCAATTTTGATTAACCCTTCTCCCACCCTTCCTTTATTCAATCCCTTCCCCTGACCCCACTTAGGCCATTCCACTGCCGGGCAATCTTCTCCTTAACTTACATATATACAAGACTCTCTAAGCCTGATTTTAATATGTACAGCTATACATTTGAATGTGAGGATAGGAGTTTTATTCTGTGAGAAACCCGAACTTTACACATTAAAAAAAATGGGGACCTCGTTCATTTTTATTTTAGTTTTTTTGGTTTTTCGAAGTAGGGTCTCACTCTAGCCCAGACCGACCTGGAATTCACTATGGAGTCTCAGGGTGACCTCAAACTCACAGTGATCCTCCTACCGCTGCCTCCCAAGGGCTAGGATTAAAGGCATGCGCCACCACGCCCGGCAACATATTTTATTTTTTAAATATTTTATTTATTTATTTGAGAGAGCAAGAGAAAGGAAGGTACACATACACACACACACACAAGGGGGGGGCGAAATGGGTGCACCAGTGCCTCCAGACACTGATAAGAAAATCCAGACACATGCACCACCTTATGCATCTGGTTTATGTGGGTCCTGTGAACTCGAACCTGGGTCCTTTGGCTTTGCAGACAAATGCCTTAACCACTTAGCCATCTCTCCAGCCCTTAAATATTTTATTTTAATTAATTTATTTATGAGAGAGAATGGGTGCTCCAAGGCCTCTAGCCACTGCAAACGAATTCCAGACGCATGTACCACCACGTGCATCTGGCTTATGTGGGTCCTGGGGAATTGAACTTGGTCCTAAGGCTTCGCAGGTAAGTGAAGTGCCTTAACCATTAAGTCATTTCTCCAGCCCTAAAATCAGGATCTCTTTCTGACAACACATCACCTCAGTCATGTTAAGGCACCCCATGTCACTTAGGCATTTGTTGTGACTACTGCTACTCTTGGTGGCACTTAACTCTAAAAAAGTAAATCAACAATAATTAACCTGTCCATATGAAATACATAAATTAAAATAAATACACTCCACATTTGGCTTTATGTGTATCACAGAAAAAGAGGTGTGAGTAATTGTTCTCAGTGTTAAATCAGTAATATTAAAATCAGAGAATATTATGCTCTACTAGGTATTTTAAAGCAGTGTATTTCAAAACCTAGAGCCTATGCCAGGTAAATATTATGTTTATTAAAGCAGTAATGAACATGCAAGCAAAATAATGGCCAATATACATATTGGTTTTTCAAGGTAAGGTCTCCCTCTAGCTGAACTGGAATTCACTATGTAGTCTCAAGGTGGCCTTGAACTCACAGCGATCCTCCTACCTCTACCTCCCAAGTGCTGGGATTAAAGGCATGCACCACTATGCCTGGCCAATGGCTAATATTTTGAGTATTTATTATGCACCACAAATTATATAAAGTACCGGGCGTGGTGGCACACACCTTTAATCCTAGCATTCGGGAGGCAGAGGTAGGAGGATTGCCATGAGTTCAAGGCCACCCTGAGACTCCATAGTGAATTCCAGGTCAGCCTGGGCTAGAGTGAAACCCTACCTCAAAAAACCAAAAAAATAAAATAAAATTATATAAAGTGCTTTTCAGGCATTGACACACGTGACTCTCATAACTTAACAAAATAGGTCCTGTTACTTATTCTTGTTTTGAGGATAAGGAAACAGTGCAATGGATTTGAATAGCTTACCTTTCAGAACAAAATGCAATTGTGTGAATATTGAATATATAAGTGACAACATAACTAAAAACTGTCTTTTTTTTTCTTCCTGGTTTTTGGAGGTAGGGTCTTGCTGAGTTCGAGGCCATCCTGAGACTACAGAGTGAATTCCAGGTCAGCCTAGACTACAGTGAAACCCTACCTCAAAAAACCAAAAAATTTGCTTTAAAACCTTGTATTTTTATGTTTCCCATTTTTCTCTATGAACATAAATTCTATCTTTAAAACAAACTTAGCACTTCTAACAGTAGTGCAAATTTCACTGGGTTTTGGTGTGTTTGTGGGGAGGGATGGTTGTTGAGTGAGGCAAAGTAAATTTACTGAGAAAAAGGTGAAAAGCCCCAAAGTATCAGTCAGGGCAAGGATGCTTGGGATTTCAGCCAACATCCAAAGAAGAGAAAGAAAGGAGAAAACAGGAAAAGTTAGGCTTTTTGAATTAGAACTCAGTAAAGCAGGCAGGTTCAGCATCACAAATTAAGAGCAGCTACCAAAATTTCACTGCTTTAAACTGATGGCTGTGTTTTTAAGTAATTGTGGTTTCCAAATAATTTATCTTATGTCCTTAAAATTTCTAAATCAGTAGCCTAAGTACAAGGCATAATAAGGAGTCTCTTGACATCAGTGGGCAAGTAGAATACACTGTATAGCCCAGTGACCTATTACACCACAGAGAAATCTTGGAAGGCTTGCTCGGTAGCCTGAAGTGAACTTGTTTCCTTATTCTTCATTTTATTTTTTAATTTTTTTTGTCCGAAGTAGGGTCTCACTCTAGCCCAGGCTGACCTGGAATTCACTATGTAGTCCCAGGGTAGCCTCAACCCCATAGAGTTCCTCCTACCTCTGCCTCCCAAGTTCTGGGATTAAAGGCGTGCACCACCTTGCCCAACATGGCCCTTCCTTTAACATTAAAAAAAAGACTAATTTGGGGGCTGGAGAGATGGTTTAGCAGTTAAGGCTTTTGCCTGTAAAGCCAAAGGATCCCAGTTCGATTCTCCAGGACCCATGTAAGCCAGCTGCACAAGGGGACGCACGCATCTGGAGTTCATTTGCAGTGGCTGGAGGCCCTGGTGCGCCCATTCTCTCTCAAATAAATAAATATTTTTAAAAAGAGACTAATTTGATATTTTATGTTGTAATAGAATAGTTTTTCTTCTTGTTTCTCCTTGTAACCTAGAAGAAGCATTATTTAGGAGTTGTTTTCAGAAACATTTATTAAATTAAGGCTAACAGAGCTGGGGGAGGTGGTCTCAAAAAGAAAAAGCCAAAAAATAAAAATTAAGGCTAACATGACTCAATTGACATGTAATTATAGAGTACTTTATTTCCCAGTTGTCAGATACTGAAAAATTATATAGTAGCTATTGAAGTCCTTTTCATTTTGAATGATCTTGAAAACTCCATCTTGGTTTGAAATGTCCCAGTTTGGAGGGAACCTGAATAGTCCAGCTCACCTGAGACTGACCTGGAATTTGGACTCCAGGTCATTGAAGATATGGTGATTTCCTTAAAGCATGTTTAAACCTCTGACATTTTCCAGTAATCCTGCCTACGCACAGAAATTCTACTCTGAGTTTTAAACTGTATTTAGGATGGAATAAAAGTGCCTTTATTATTTTTTTTGGAGTAGCCATGTTTAATCATGCTAATCTCCACCTTAACTATTATGGGTAGTCTTTGCAGCAAGCTTAGGAGATAATTATCACCCCCCATCTTTTTTTTATTTTTTGGTTTTTTTTATTTTTTTGTTCATTTTTATTTATTTATTTGAGAGTGACAGAGAGAGAGAGGCAAATAGAGAGAGAGAGAGAGAATGGGCACGCCAGGGCCTCCAGCCACTGCAAATGAACTCCAGATGCGTGCGCCCCCTTGTGCATCTGGCTAACGTGGGTCCTGGGGAATAGAGCCTCGAACCGGGGTCCTCAGGCTTCACCGGCAAGTGCTTAACCACTAAGCCATCTCTCTAGCCCTTTTTTGTTTTTTTGAGGTAGGGTCTCACTCTGGTCCAGGCTGACCTGGAATTAACTCTGTAGTCTCAGGGTGGCCTTGAACTCCTGGCAATCCTCCTACCTCTGCCTCCCAAGTGCTGGGATTAAAGGCGTGTGCCACCACGCCCGGCTCACCCCCCATCTTGCAGAGTGGTATTTGAAATACATAGCATGATGCTTCCTTGCAGAAAAGTCTCTCTCTCTCTTTTTTTTCTTTTTGTTTTTCAAGGTAGGGTCTTACTCTGGCCCAGACTGACTAGCTATGTATTCTCAGGGTGGCCTCGAACTCACAGTGATCCTCCTACCTCTGCCTCCCGAGCCTTGCAAAAAAATTCTTTACTGACTCTCAAAACTTTTGGGCGGCTAACATGCTAATTTTTTTTCTTTTTTTTTTCATTTTTTTTTTTTTATTTGAGAGCGACAGACACAGAGAGAAAGACATACAGGAAGAGAGAGAATGGGCACGCCAGGGCTTCCAGCCTCTGCAAACGAACTCCAGACATGTGCGCCCCCTTGTGTATCTGGCTAACGTGGGACCTGGGGAACCGAGCCTCGAACCGGGGTCCTTAGGCTTCACAGGCAAGCGCTTAACTGCTAAGCCATCTCTCCAGCCCATAACATGCTAATTTTTCACCTATGCCCCCAAAACACAACTCCAGCCTCATTTCAGTCTCCTTTCTGGCTACTCCCTGCCCATCTTGAACCTCACATGTGTCATATATAATACGTTGCTGGCAGCTGCCTGCGTCTGCCTAGGTAGCCCTCTGCACCCAGCCATTCTAGCTTGACCTATGCAGCCAAAATGCCTTTCTTTTTCTGTTTCTGTTTATTTTGTTTAAATATTTTTATTTACTTGAGAGAGAGAGACAGATAGAGAATGGGTGTGCCAGGGCATCCAGCCACTGCAAACGAACTCCAGATGCATGTGCCACCTTGTGCATCTGGCTTACGTGGGTCCTGGGGAATCGAACCTGGGTCCTTTAGCTTTGCAGTCAAGGACCTTAACCACAAGCTATCTCCCCAGCTGTGTTCCTGTTTGTTTATTTGTAAGCAGAGACAGAAGAAAGGGAGAGGAAATGGGTATACCAGGACCTCTTCCCACTGCAAATAAATGGACTCCAGACACCTGCACAAGGTTTGCATCTGGCTTTCCATGGACACTAGGGAATTTAACCCAAGACATTATGCTCTGCAAGCAAATGCCTTTAACTGCTGAGCCATCTTCCCAGCCCCAAAATGCCTTTCTTTAGCCCTACAAACACTGGTGTGAGAGAGTCAACACCTCTAAACTATTCCTGAGCCCTTTAGGATTAAGTGAGCTCCCATAAGATGTCCTTGTTTCCCTCCAAACATTCACAACTTCTGGTACCTTTTCTTTTCTTTTTTCTTTTTTTTCGGTTTTTCGAGGTAGGGTCTCACTCTAGCCCAGGCTGACCTGGAATTCACTATGTAGTCTCAGGGTGGCCTCGAACTCACGGCAATCCTCCTACCTCTGCCTCCCAAGTGCTGGGATTAGAGGCATGCGCCACCACGCCCGGTTCCTCTTTTCTTTTAAATTATTTATTTTTATTTATTTCAGAGAGAGAAAGTGAGGGAGAGAAAGAAGCAGATATATAGAGAGGGAATGGGCATGCTAGGGCCTTCAGCCACTGTAAACGAACTCCAGGTGCATGTGCCCCCTTGTGCATCTGGCTTACATGGGTCCTGGGGAATTGAACCTGGGTCCTTTGGCTTTACAGGCAAATGCCTTGACCACTAAGCCGTCTCTCCAGCCTGAAACATTTTTTTTATTTTTATTTTAGTTATTTTAACATTTTTATTTGAGAGTGACAGAGAGGAAGAGGCAGATTGATAGAGAATGGGCACGCCAAGGCCTCCAGCCACTGCAAAGAAACCCCAGATGCTTGTGCCATCCTGTGCATCTGACTAACGTGGGTCCTGAGGAATTGAGCCTCGAACTGGGGTCCTTAGGCTTCTCAGACAAGTGCTTAACCACTAAGCCATCTCTCCAGCCCCCGAAACATTTCTTTTACACACACACACACACACACACACACGCACACACATGAAGGATAGGGTTGTGTTTTGGAGGCACAGGTGAGAAATTAGGACTTTAGCCAAAAGTTTTGGGAGCCAAAAAGAATTTTATTTATAGTGTAGAGAGATGGTTTAGTGGTTAAGGTGCTTGCCTGCAAAGCCTAAGGACCCAAGTTTGATTCCTCAATACCTATCTGTTGCAGTCTGGTTCACGTTGCTGGTAGAAATCACCCAACCAAGAGCAGCTTCTGGGAAAAAGATTTATTTTGGCTTACAGGCTCGAGGGGAAGCTCCACGATGGCAGGGGAAAACAATGGCATGAGCAGAGGGTGGACATCACCCCCTGGCCAACATAAGGTGGACAATAGCAACAGGAGAGTGTGCCAAACACTGGCATGGGGAAACTGGCTATAACACCCATAAGCCCGCCTCCAACAATATATATATAATTCCCAAATCTCCATCAGCTGGGAACCTAGCAGTCAGAACACCTAGGCTTATGGGGGACACCAGAATCAAAACACCACATTCTGCTCCTGGCCCCCATAAACTGATAACCATACATGATGTAAAATGCAATGTGTTCATCTGACTTTAAAAGTCCCCATAGTTTTTATCAATTCCCGTGATGTTCAAACATCCCCATAGTCCAAGATCTTTTAACCGAGCCATAATACCAAAAAATAAGCTCAAAAAACCCATAATGGCACAGAATAAATATTCACACTGCAAAAGATGGCATTGAGCATAGCAAAGAAACATGTAGCCAATACAAAATTTAAAACAACAAGGGAAAACATTAAACTCAATTCTAAGTCCAATAACTCTAGTCAGTGACAAGTCTCCAAGTCTGATAATTCTAACCAGCCACAAGTCTCTGGCATTCCAATTCCGCCCCTCCAGCTAGGCTACTCACAGTCCTGGGAAACTTCATCGGGCCGGCAGCTCCTCAGCAGCCATCTCATGGTCCCAGCATCTCCACTGGGTCTCCACTTCAAGCCATGGTTCATCCTCATGGCTCCATCAGGTCTCTATGCAGGCATCCAGCAAACCTGCTTCACACTGTCCGTGGCCATTTCCAAAACACAAGACTGTGTTGCAAACTCAATGATTCTCTTTTGCTTGCATTTCTTTTACTCTACAATACCAGGTAGGGTGCCAATTTGTTAATCCAGGGGGGAATAAAGCAGACTTTGAAGAACAGGACACTCCTTGAGCACTCAGGCCCCTTCAAAAGAATCTACATTCTTCCTATTGCCCCAGCACAGGTCAGCTAGCCCAGTCTTAAAGGTTGTAATCTCTCAGTTGCAGCTGAATGGGCAACAGTTCACCCAAAGATTTTTCTTTCTGTGCCATATCCCTCTGCTCACACCAGTTCATTTATATGCAAAGCAACCCTGCACAACTTCTCAGGACACGGGCATAAGAGCAAGCTTCTCACACAAACTGCTAGCTCAGTCCAAGCAAAGCTCTTTCTCACCCTCATAAGCCAAACCTCACAGTCCATAGTTCTTACTGCATTCAGGTCTTTCAGCTCTGACCAGAATAGTCCATCAAGCTGTACTTACAGCACTGCAAGGCGTCCCTTAGGCCAAGGTTTCAAATCCTTCCACATTCCTCTTGAAAATCAGCTCCAAAAGGCCAAAGCCACACAGTCAGGTGTCTAGCAGCAATCCCACTCCTCGGTACTACTTTACTGTTGCAGTCAGGTTTGCATTGCTGGTAGAAATCACTCAACCAAGAGCAGCTTGTGGGAAAAAGAGATTTATTTTGACTTACAGGCTCAAGGGGAAGCTCCACGATGGCAGGGGGAAATGATGGCATGAGCAGAGGGTGGACATCACCCCCTGGCCAACATAAGGTGGACAATAGCAACAGGAGAATGTGCCAAACACTGGCATGGGGAAACTGGCTATAACACCCATAAGCCCACCCCCAACAATACACTGCCTCCAGGAGGCCTTAATTCCCAAATATCCATCAGCTGGGAACCTAGCATTCAGAACACCTAAGTTTATGAGGGACACCTGAATCAAACCACCACACTATATAAGCCAGATGCACAAGGTGGTGCATGCATCTGGAGTTAGTTTGCAGTGGCTGAAGGCTCTGGTGTACCCATTCTTTCTCTCTCTCTCTCTCTCTCTCAAATAAATGGATAAAAATATTTTTAAAGAATTATATATATATATATATATATATATATATAATTTATTTATTTGAGAGAGACAGAGATAGAAAGAGTATCATCACAGCCTCTTGCTGCTGCAAATGAACTCCAGGTACATGTGCCATGTAAATAATGTTTTTCTTTGTTTTGACTTTTCAAGGTAGGATCTCGCTCTAGCCCAGACTGACCTGGAATTCACTCTAGTCTCAGGGTGGCCTCCTCCTACCTGTACTTCCGAAGTGCTAGGATTAAAGGCATGCACCACCATGCCTGGCAAAATATTTTAATTGATTTATTTATTTGAGAGAGATAAAGAGGCAGAGAGAGAGAGAGAGAGAATGGGTGCGCCAAGGCCTCCCAGCCACTGCAAACAAACTCCAGACGCATGTGCCACATTGTACATCTGGCTTATGTGGGTTCTGGGCAATTGAATCTGTATCCTTCATGGCAAGCACCTTAACCTCTAAGCCATCTCTTCAGCCCACATGCACCATTTTGAACTTTATGTGGGTATTGGGAAATCAAACCTGGGTCATCAGGCTTTGCAAGCAAGCGCCTTCAAGCACTAAGACATCAGCTGGACAAGGCATTGCCTGCCTATAATCCCAGCACTCAGGAAGCAGAAGCAGTATTGTGAGTTTGAAGCTTGTCTGGGTTACATAGTGTGACTCTGTCTAAATAAAATTTTATAACCACATTCAGTCTATATCCTTCTTCCTTGGATCAACAGAGTCCCAAAAATTCATACCAGTTAAGGTAGTAATAGCATCTATTTTCATTTTACTTTTCTTTCTTCATCTCCACCCCCCCCATTTTTTTTTTTTTTCTTTTTTGGTTTTTTGAGGTAGAGTCTCACTCTAACCCAGGATGGTCTGGAATTCACTATATAGTCTCAGGGTGGCCTCGAACTCACAGCGATTCTCCTACATCTGCCTCCTGAGTGCTGGGATTAAAGGCATGCACCACCACATCCAGCTTTTATTCATTTCTATTTACAAGCAGAGACAGAGGATGGAGAAAGAGTGTGAATGAGCTCACCAGGGCCTCTGGCACTGCAAATGAACGCCAGATACATGTGCCACTTGGTGCACCTGGCTTTGCCTGGGTACTGGAGAACTAAAGCCAGGCTGGCAGGCTTTGCAAGGAAGTGCCTTTAACCACTGAGCCATCTCTCCAGCCCTCACTTGATTTCTAAATCAGTAAGTACATATCATAATTTAAGCCTGTAGATTTCCCCCTTAAAATGGAATGTTTGTGGGCCTGTGAGGAAACGGGTACAGAGGTTTGAGAAAATGAGTTTGCTCTTGAGGCAGGAACTCACTGACTTTATTACTCCGTTAAATACTGCCAGCCTCCGTGTGCATTGTGACATTTCATGGTTTTGAAATGTTATCTTCCATAGACACACTGTTTACATGGTGCAAGGATTTCTCAACCCTGGCCCTGTTGACACTGAGGGCTGGATAACTCTGCTGTGGTGGGCTGCCCTGTGCATTAAAGGATGTTGAGCAGCCTTCCCTGACCTCTATCCCAGTAATAATCTCCCTGTCCTACCTAATTCCCCCACTCTCATCCCTGCTTCAGGGTCTTGACCACCAAAAATGTCTCCAGACATTGCCAAACATCCTATGGCAGTCAAGATTCAGTTCTCTTCTTTTTATTTTTATTTTTGATTTTTTTTTTTGTTCCATTTTTCGAGGTAGGGTCTCACTCTAGCCCAGGCTGACCTGGAATTCACTATGGAGTCTCAGGGTGGCCTCAAACTCATGGTGATCCTCCTACCTCTGCTTCCCAAGAGCTGGGATTAAAGGCGTGCGCCACCACGTCCCGCTAGACTATTATTATTTTTACTTACTTATTTATTTGCAAGGAGAGAAAGAGAGAGCGAGCAAGAGTGAATGGGCATGCCAGGCAGAGCCTCTTGCCACTGCCCACAAATGCCAGATGCCACTGGAAATGAACACCAAACTCTTATGCCAATCTTGGTGTCCAGCTATATGGATGGCTGGGGAATTTAACTGGGGCTGTCAGGGTTTTTGTCGTCATCATCGTTTTTAGGTAAAGTCTCGATGAGGCTCAGGCTGACCTGGAATTCACTATGTAGTTTTAGGCTGTCCTCAAGCTCATGGCGATCCTCCTACCTCCGCCTCCAAAGTGCTGGGATTAAAGACATGCGTTGCCACACCCAGCAGCTGTCAAGGTTTGCAAGCAAGCACCTTTAACTCCTAAGCCTCTTATTTTAGTTTTTTTAATTTTATTTTATTTACTTGAGAGAGAGAGGGAGAGAATGGGCATGCTAGGGCTTTAAGATGCTGCAAATGAACTCCAGATGCATGCACTACGTTGTGTACGTGGCCTACGTGGGTCCTGGGGAATCAAACCTGGGTCCTTTGGCTTTGTAGACAAGTGCCTGAACAGCTAAGCCATCCCTCCACCCTCTTATTAGCATTTTTAATGTTGGTAGTTTATTCTATGAATATTTTACATTTGTTTTATTCATACATACATATATATATATATAATTTTTTTTTTTTGAGATAGGGTCTCACTCTAGCCCAGGCTGACCTGGAATTCACTATGTAGTGTCAGACTAGCCTCAAACTCACAGCAATCCTCCTACTTCTGCCTCCTGATTGCTGAGATTAAAGGTGTGCACCAACACGCCCAGCTTACATTTATTTTAAATAAACCTTATAATACAATCCTCAGTAAAATAAACATATAAAACGAAACACTTGACATATTTTTCACACCACACACAAATGCTAAAGATTTTTCAATTCCTCAGGAATATAAGGGATTGCTTAATACTAGGAAAGAGGCTCTTATGACAAGAAATGTTAAGAAACTCTACTGTAGGTCAAGACTTTACCAACTTGTTCCTGAACTTGGAATGAATTTATGTTTCTTTCTTATTTTTCCACTTCCTTTTTATTTAATTATTTATTTATTTTTGAAACAGGGTCTCACGTAGCTCAGGATGTCCTCTTAATTTACGGTGTGTCCTTCTGCGTTCACCTCCCGAGTGCTAGGTTGGAGGTGTTTACTATCATGTTAGGTTTTATGAGGTGTAGGGTTGGAACCCAGGGTTTCACACATGCTAACCAAGCACTCTACCAACTGAGATACCAGCCCAGCCTTTTCCAACTTTTATTGTTGTTGTTTGTTTGAGGTAGGGTCTCACTCTAGCCCAGGCTGACCTGTCTCTGGGTAGCCTTGAACTCACAGCAATCCTCCTGCCTCTGCCTCCTGAGTGCTGGGATTACAGATGTGCGCCACCACAACCAGCATCTTTTCCACCTATTTAAGGAGTTTTCTTTTCTCAATATATTCATTGACAAGAAGTTCATATAACCCTGGGTAAGAGTTACATATTTGACAAATATTTTTTTTGTTTTTATTATTTTAATTTTTATTTATTTGAGAGCAACAGACAGAGAAAGAAAGAGGCAGAGAGAGGGAATGGGCACGCCAGGGCCTCCAGCCACTGCAAAGGAACTCCAGATGCATGTGCCAACTTGTGCATCTGGTTTATGTGGATCCTGGGGAATCGAACCTCAGACCGGGGTCCTTAGGCTTCACAGGCCAGCGCTTAACCACTTGGCCATTTCTCCAGTCCCTTTTTTTGGTTTTTGAAATAGTTTTGTTTATTTATCGGGGGGGGGGGGGGGAGAATGGACATATCAGGGCACTTTGTGCATCTGGCTTTACATGGGTACTGTGGAATTGAACCCAGGCCATCAGGCTTTGCAGGCAAGAGTCTGTAACTTCTAGACCAGCTCTCCAGCCCTCCTTATAACATTTTTTAACTTCTTTTATTGACAACTTCCATAACTACAGACAATAAACCATGATAATTCCCTCCCCTCCCCTACTCTCCCCTTCATAAATCTAATCTCCATTACACCCACTCCCTCTCTCTATCAGCCTCCTATTTATTTTTATTTTTGGTTTTTTGAGGTAGGGTCTCACTCTAGCCTAGGCTCACCTGAATTCACTTTGTAGTCTCAGGCTGGCCTTGAACTCATGGCGATCCTCCTACTTCTGCCTCCCGAGTGCTGGGATTAAAGGTGTGCACCAGCAGGGCCTGGATTCTCTTTCTCTCTCTTTTTTTTTTTTTTAGCTTTTTTTTTTTTTAGCTTTTTTTTTTTTTAGCTTTTTTTTTTTTTATTGACAAACTCCATAAATAATCCATGCTAATTCCTTCCCACCAACCCCCACTTTCCCATTTGAAATTCCACTCTCCACCATATCCCCTCCCCCTCTCAGTCAATCTCTTTTATTTTGATGTCATGATCTTTTCCTCCTCTTATGATGGTCTAGTGTAGGTAGTGTCAGGCACTGTGAGGTCATGGATATCCAGGCCATTCTGTGTCTGGAGGAGCACGTTGTAAGGAGTCCTACGCTTCCTTTGGCTCTTACATTCTTTCTGCCACCTCTTCCTCAACCCTGAGCCATGGAAGGTGTGATAGAGATATTTCAGTGATGAGCACTCCTCTGTCACTTCTTCTTAGTCATCCCAAGGTCACCTCCATATGAAAAGAGAAGGTTCTCTACCAAAAGTGAGAGTAACGTTAATATATGGTTATGAACATTAAGAGAAGTGCTTACCGGGCAGTTTGGTGAGCATAGTATATACATTTAGCCAGACACCAGCAGACATTACACTCCTAGGGCTCATGACTACCCCCCTTGTAGGTTTTCAGTATCAGGGATGTATTCCCTCCCATGGAGCAGGCCTCCAGTTCAATTAGATAGCAGTTGGTTCCCCCCACAACAGACATGCCACTATTGTACCTGTTGGCTCATTTGGCCTGGCTGGCCAAATTTAAGGCTTGCAGTGTTCACTGTTGAGTATCTTCACTGGTGATTTCTCTTTCTCCTATTGAACTGTATGCAGTATAGCTTTTTCCAGCTTTCTGTCAGCTCATCTATATGGCCTGTAATGTTTTGGAGGTATCAGGGACCTCCCTGGCCAACAACTTACTGGAAGGTATCCCATCCCTGGCACTGAAAATTTTCTAGTAACAATCTACAGATTTTGAGTATTTCATTGTCCAAAAAAGTAGGTTTCCATATGACTTATTTATATCCTCTTAGCTTTTGATTAGCCCTCTCTCCACCTTTCCTTTACTGAGTCTCTTCCCTTGACCTCACTTAGGCCTTTTCACCCCCATTAATCTATTCTACTTACATATATACAATACCATCCTATTCAGAACCCCCCTCCCTTCCTTTCTATTCCCTTTATAGCTCTTTTCTAGCTTACTGGCCTCTGCTACTGAGTTTTCTTCCTACTCACACAGAAGTCCAATCATCTATACTTAGGATCCACATATGAGAGAGAACATGTGACCAGCCCTAAATTTTTTTAATGTTTGTTTATTTATTTATTTAAGATATAGAGAAAAAAAGAAAGAATGAGCACACCAGTACCTCTAGCCTCTGCAAATGAATATCAGATATAGGTGCCACCATGTGCATCTGGCTTACATGGGTCCTGGGAATTGAACCTGGGTGCTTTGGCTTTGCAGGCAAACACATTAACCACTAAGGCCTCTTTCTAGCCCCCTTTATTGTTTTTTTGTTTTTTTTAATTAATTAATTTATTTATTTATTTATTTGAGAGCGACAGACACAGAGAGAAAGACAGATGGAGGGAGAGAGAGAGAATGGGCGCGCCAGGGCTTCCAGCCTCTGCAAACGAACTCCAGACGCGTGCGCCCCCTTGTGCATCTGGCTAACGTGGGACCTGGGGAACCGAGCCTTGAACCGGGGTCCTTAGGCTTCACAGGCAAGCGCTTAACCGCTAAGCCATCTCTCCAGCCCCCCTTTATTGTTTTTTGAGACAGCTCTGTCTATGTAGGCCAGACTGGCCTTGAACTCACAATCCTGCTACTGCTATCTCACAAGTGCTGGTATTTCAGATGAGTGCTACCATGCATGGCTTCAAAACTAGTATATTTTTAAATTTGATGCTGTTTATTACTCACAATGTGCACAGTCAAGTATTAAGTTGGCCAGGACAATGCATGGCTCCTAGGCAAAACCAGTATATTTTTTTAAGGAAGTTTTTTTGTTCATTTGTTTATTTATTTGAGAGTGACAGAGAAAGAGAGAAAGAGGCAGATAGGGAGAGAGGGAGAGGGAGAGAATGGGCGCGCCAGGGCTTCCAGCCACTGCAAATGAACTCCAGACACATGCGCCCCCTTGTGCATCTGGTTAATGTGGGTCCTGGGGTATGGAGCCTTGAACCGGGGTTCATAGGCAAGCGTTTAACCGCTAAGCCATCTCTCCAGCCCCAGCATTTTTTTTTATATGCATTAAATCAAATTTTAAAAAGTGATAAAACTTCTTGTAGAGAATTACTAAAGATAGTTTCTACAACCCCAATGCCTTTGTTAGTCATAAGAGTCACAAGTTGAAGGCTAACATTAGTATCAGAAAACCTTCAAGCCGGGCGTGGTGGCGCACGCCTTTAATCCCAGCACTCGGGAGGCAGAGGTAGGAGGATCGCCATGAGTTCAAGGCCACCCTGAGATGACAGAGTTAATTCCAGGTCAGCCTGGACCAGAGTGAGACCCTACCTTGAAAAACCAAAAAATATATGTTTGTTTGTTTTGTTTTTCGATGTAGGGCCCAGTTTTTTTTTTTATTTTTCATTTTTTTTATTTTTTGGTTTTTTGAGGTAGGGTCTCACTCTAGCCCAGGCTGACCTGAAATTCACTATGGAGTCTCAGGGTGGCCTCGAACTCATGGTGATCCTCTTACCTCTGCCTCTCGAGTGCTGGGAATAAAGGCGTGTGCCACCATGCCTCACTAAAAAAAAAAAAAAAAATTTAATTTATTTTATTTATTTGAGAGAGAGAGAGAAAGAAGCAGATAGACAGAGAAAGAGAGAAAATGGGTATGCCAGGGCCTCCAGCTACTGCAAACAAGCTCCAAATGTATGTGCCACATTGTGCATTTGGCTCACATGAATACTAGGGAATCAAACCTGGGTCCTTAGACTTCACAGACAAGCACCTTAACTGCTAAACCATCTCTCCAGCCCCTTAAATTTTTTTTTTCATTAAAATAATCTATGGTAAAAGAGAATATTTGGTCTCATTGAGCATGGTGGTATATGCCTTTAATTCCAGCACTCAAGAAGCAGAGGTAGGAGAATCACCATTAGTTCAAGACCAGCCTGAGACTACATAGGGAAGTCCAGGTCAGCCTGGACTAGAGTGAGACCCTTCCAGGAGAAAAAAAAACAAACAAAAAAAACACTGAGCATTCTCAGTCCTATCATTATATAGTACTAGGAATATGGAGCCTAGACCAGAACTTTCTAATTTATTTACCAATAATGAGTGACTCACAGAATTAACTAAAGCAGTCCTTTGGACTCTGAAAGTGCTACCTAAAAATGTTTTGGGGGAATACATAGGTCAGTGACAACCAGGACCTTTCATGATTCAAGGGTTTTAGTATTAAGGGAGCTCATTGCCAGGTATGGAATCCCAACACTTGGGAAGCAGAGGCAGGAGGAATCCTACAAATTTGAGAACAACCTGGTCTCTGTAGTCAGTTCCAAACCAGCCTAAGCTGTGTAGCTAAAGCCTGGCCTGTTTCAGAAAAGAAAGAAAGAAAGAAAGAAAGAAAGAAAGAAAGAAAGAAAGAAAGAAGGAAGGAAGGAAGGAAGGAAGGAAGGAAGGAAGGAAGGAAGGAAGGAAGGAAGGAAAGAAAGAAAGAAAGAAAGAAAGAAAGAAAGAAAGAAAGAAAGAAAGAAAGAAAGAAAGAAAGAAAAGAGTGAGTAGAGAGAGAGAGAGAATGCATTGCTTGGTGGTTCTTCATGTCCTGGCTGAACCAGAGATGGTGTCTCTAAGTCTTAAATAAAGGGCAAGGGTTTGCTGTTATCAGGTCTTCTTTCATGGTAATCCATCATGGATTTTACACCCCCTCCTCTTACCTGATCTCAAACGTCAGCAGGTATTATGAGGCAAAGAAAAATCTTTTCTCTCTCTCTCTCTCTTTTTAAATATGGAACACTTCATGAATTTGTGTATCATCCTTGCACAGGGGCCATGCTAATCTTCTCTGAATTGTTCCAGTTGTAGTATATGTGATGCTGAAGCAAGCACAAGAAAAATCTCAAACACAAAATGGAATTCAGTCAGGGGTGGTGACGCACGCCTTTAATCCCAATACTCAGGAGGCAGAGGTAGGAGGCTCGCCATGAGTTCGAGGCCACCCTAAGACTACACAGTGAATTCCAGGTCAGCCTCGAAAAACCAAAAAAAAAATTATTATTTTTTTTTTTTTGCAAGCAGAAAGAGAGAAAGAATATGGGCACGTCAGGGCCTCTTGCCACTGCACACAAGCTCCAGACAATTTATGCATCTGGTTTTACATGGGTACTGGGGGATCAAAACTGGGCCCAAGCTGGGCGTGGTGGCGCACGCCTTTAATCCCAGCACTCGGGAGGCAGAGGTAGGAGGATTGCCATGAGTTCGAGGCCACCCTGAGACTCCATAGTGAATTTCAGGTCAGCCTGGGCTAGAGTGAGACCCTACCTCGAAAAACCAAAAAATAAAAAAATAAAAAATAAACTGGGCCCAAGTGCCTTTAATGGCTGAGCCATCTCAACATCCCATGGAAAAAAATATTGGGTGGCTGAAGGGATAGTTCTGGGACCCACATAAGCCAGATGCACAACGGGGCACACATATCTGGAGTTCATTTGCAGTGGTTAGAAGCCCTGTCATACCCATTTTCTCTCTCCCTTTCTCTCTCCCTCTTTCTCTGTCAAATAAATAAAAATAAAATATTAAAAAAAATTATTTTTGGATTTTAGAGGTAAGGTTTCACTCTAGTCCAGGCTAACCTGAAATTCACTATGTAGTCTCAGACTGACCTCGAACTCATGTTGATCCTCCTGCCTTTGCCTCCCAAGTGCTGGGATTAAAGGTGTGCACCACCATGCAAGGCAAGCAATAATAATAATAATAATAATAATAATGATAGTAATAATAATAATAATTGGATAAACTGTTGTCTGAATGGTAAGCAATGGCCACACATGTAGACTATAGCCTGGGCTTGGTTCTTCAGGTGAACTAGACAGGTAAGCTCATTTCCTCACCCCCTGGCTCACTGTCTCTAGAGCGGGAATGAGTGCGCCTGCGCTAGAGGACGTGAGTTAGGAGGAGA